>NC_064920.1:187508708-188708708 GCF_023897955.1 Schistocerca gregaria | reverse complement strand
ACCCTAAATAATGAAAAGTGTGAGATATCCACATGAGTGCCAAAAGGAATTCGTTAAATATCGATTATATGATTAATCAATCAAATCTTAAGGCCGTAAATTCAACTAAATACCTAGGAATTACAAATACTAACAACTTAAATGGGAAAGAACACACAAAAAATGTGAAACGTCACCTTAGAAAAATTATTGAATTACTGTGCTGGTAAACCCCTTACGTTATTTGATTTTCAAACAGCTGAGCAAAACTGAACGTACTCTTTACTTATTCTGATCATCACTAAACTGACACACAATTTTCTTTGCGCAACGCAATCTGATTTTCAAAATTCCCTGAAAAAGAATGACCCTGACCAACATTAAACTATACCTTTCACAAGTCATTTACCTCACAAAAATCTTCGTTACTCAAACTACTGCAATACAGCGAGCGCCACTACTGCCACCTAAATAAAAGATTCAAACTACTGAAGGGACGAACTACTGATAGGCATAGTTAGCAAAATGAAAGATTTGATAGAGAACAATGTATTTACCTTAATAGTGTTCAAAAGTCATTTTATATATATATATATCAGTTCATGACATCCAGTCTTACAAATTTACTGTCTCTGATGGACATACGTCCAGATCATCCGCTCTCAAAACTCGGCCATCTCTCTCCCCACATCCACCACTACTGGCGGCTAACCTCCAACTGCGCAACGCCAGGCGCTGTTCACATCCAGCTGCCCAACACTACAATAACTAATAACAATGCAATCCAGCCACAGAGTGCACACACCACAGCCAGTGATTTTCATACAGAGCGCTACGTGGCGTTACCAATAAAAAAAAAACCTGAACAGCCTATTTACAAATGT
Organism: Schistocerca gregaria; assembly: GCF_023897955.1. Lineage (NCBI taxonomy): Eukaryota > Metazoa > Arthropoda > Insecta > Orthoptera > Acrididae > Schistocerca > Schistocerca gregaria. Next base: position 188,707,845 of record NC_064920.1, on the reverse strand, counting down.
TGTGAGGAAGGCGAACCAAAGACCGTTTTATTGTCGGAACACTTAGAAGATGCAACAGGTCTATTAAAGATACTGCCCGCACTACGGCTGTCCGTGCTCTTTTGGACTGCTGCTGCCTGGTGTGGTATCTTTACCAGGTAGGAAAACGGAGCTCGCACAAAAAGACATAGGTATTCGTTTCTTTTCCGCGCGCTGCTCGAGAGTGGAATAATAGAGAATTAGTGAGAGGATGGTTTGATGAACCCTTTTTCAGGCAAATTAGCCACGTAGAGTAGAGGCAGAAGTCGTGAGAAACGTGCATCATATGCAGTCAGGCCGAAACTATGCACGGCGTAGGCCAGTGAGTGCTCTCGGACGGAGAGGAGGCCAGCAGCAGCGTGTGGGGGAGCCGGTAGGCAGTAAAGAAGGTGAGGCGTGGGCCGAGCACAGTTTATGCGGCGGGGCGGCCGCTATCCAGGTCGCTAATTAAGCCTGGAACAGGGGGCGGGCCACTCCTCGCCGGCTCTCGGGGCTAATGAAGCGGCCCACAGGCCAGAGACCGCGGACCGGCACCTGTTGCTGGCAGCTCTTCCGGCCAGAGCCCTGGCGGCCTGTCGGTTGGAGCCCAAGATGCTGTAAAATGACTGTGCGCAACGGAAAATAATAAACGCTGCAATGAAAATTGAGTCCTGTCTGACTACCCGTTGAAGCAGATCTTAGGATCTCTTAATGCTCTTTAACACACATGGTGGCGCACGAAATGTGTTACCATTTTGTTTTCGAATATAAACTTTATTATCAATACAGTCTGAAAGGAACATATACTACAATGAAGACCCGTCCATGGAGATTTGTTCTAAGTCAGCACATGCTTAATATGTCCGCCATTTCGTATCCTAACTTCCTTCAAACGAACACAGAAGTTAGTGACTACCCTACGACACATGTCTTCCGTAATTTCATTGCAAGCTTGAAGAATAAGTCTTCTGAGCTCCATTAAATCACGTGGACGTTTCGTAAATTTTTTTTCCTTATGTACCCCCAAAGAAAAAAGTCACATGGATTGAGGTCTGGACTATTGGGGGGCCAATTTTGTAAGTCACTGAAGCGACCTGGAAACCTGAGTGAAATGGTCCGCATGTCGAAATGCTCGTGTAAAAACTCCTACACAGTGTTTGCAGTATGTGGCCTTGCTCCATCTTGCATGAACCATTGCGTGTTGAAGGGCAAGGCAGTAGCAAGAAGCTGTGGAATGAAGCTATTGCGAAGCGTGCTCAAATAACGCTCACTGTTCACAGTTTCTTCAAAGAAAAATGGTCCAATAAGTCCGTGACTGGAAATTGCTGCCCACTCTGTAATCCTCGGAGCATAATGTTGTTCATGATGCCCAAAAGCGTACATTTTGTTTGTTAACCATACCGTCAAAATGAAAATGCGCCTCGTCTGAAAACCAAACGTTGTTGAGAGTTTCTTCCCTATCCTCCGCCCACTGAGCAAACAGTAGTCTCTGCAGTTGTTGATAATTCTTCCGGGCTATATGGCCGTGGTCCATGGAATTCTTCTATTCCTAACGTTTCGTCCAATACTATGTTGAACATCTTCAGAGGTATGGCCGGTCCTACCGACTGACGTGTCGGGAGTCGGAGAGGGGCCTAAATTGCGAGGAAAGTGGGCGTGGTCTAGCTTGCACACAGTAGCAGAGAGAAAACTAGTCAAAGATAAAATGTAACTATCGATAATAGTCCGTCATAGATAAAAATCACTTATTGATTCTGTAACGCCACTGTCCATATCCCGCTTAATTTCAAGGCCTCTTCTTCTTTTTTATCTATGACAGACTATTATCGATAGTTACATTTTATCTTTGACTAGTTTTCTCTCCGCTACTATGAGCAAGCTAGACCACGCCCACTTTCCTCGGTATTTAAGCCCCTCTCCGACGCCCAACTCGTCAGTCGGCAGGACTCAGCCAGACCAGCCATACCTCTGAAGATGTCCAACGTAGTATTGGACGAAACGTTAAGAATAGAAGAATTCCTTGGACCACGGCCATATAACCCGGAAGAACTATCAACAACAGTACGATCCGGTAGTGAAAGCCTTCATTGTATGATTAATAGTCTCTGCTGCTTGTGTTCTTCAGTGAGCTTCTGTGCACAGGTCACCTTAGTACATATGGAGGACAGTTTTAATAATGCGTTGAACGGAGCGTCTGGATATTCCCAGTTGCACTGCTGCCTTTCTACACGATTTCCCGGGACTTCTCTCTACAGCAACTAGTACAGCTGCAGTATTCTCCTGCGAACAAACAGGCTTAGGCCGAGGTCGCTTCGCTTCCAATACTGTTCCTTCTTGCACAAATTTATCGTACAACCTGTCGATGATCTTCTTGCAAGGGGCTGATCGTGTGTTAAACTTTTGTCGAAAACGCCTCTGAGTCACAACAAGGCTTTTCGTTTCATGAGAAAGTAACACATTTGCCGATCGTTACTGTGTCGTCGGTCTTCCATTGTCAGCCTTTGCTGCTTACTAGTCTTCTAGCGGCAGTATCGTGAATTACACGTCATTTCGTAACTCATTTGTTTTTCCAAGCTCTGCTGGTACTGCTGTAGAGATCCCAGCGGGATATGTAATGTGCGTCGTAAATTGTGAAAGAAACAATTGGTAACACATTTCGTGCGCCACCCTGTACAAATTCCAACCTAAAAAGAAATGAATGATTATGGGAACTAATTAAGTAATGATAAACTCTGTTGCTGGTTATTCATTAATTGTGTATTCAGGAAACAATCTTTCTTACAAATGTTTATATTTCCTAACTGAAATTATTGATCCATTGAACAACTCTGCCCTTTTATTATGACTGCGCGATCTAATATAAGTAACGCGAAATGACTGACATCATCTATGTACCAAACACAAGAAGACACTACTTTTGAACATGATCTACAATGGAGTGCAACGTCAGTGGAAATAAATCCTACGTGATGATAGCTGTTTAGGCTTATAGTCCCTAATAAGCTAAAGCAATTAGCAATATCCCCGTATTTACTGCGTCATGTGCTTCGGAGTGATGGTTCTCTTACACGTCTGCGACCATGGAAGAAATCCCGCCACAAAATAAACTCTTTCAAAGAGTAGGACGGCTGAAGGAAGTCCTCTGACTTCTACACTCTAATACTTTCTCCTCTCTGTGTTCTATAGACGAGAAACGCGAACTCCCAGCCACAAGGACGGAGTTCAGGTAACGTCCCAATGTTAGTATTGGCAGAAGAAGTCCTCTCAATCACTGAATGCTACGTACTCAACGACGACTTCCAACCCAGAGGCGAAGTCCAGATTCGTATAAGTTCACAACAGTACAGTTCCTAACCGTTCTAACTATAAAATCTCGTGAGAGCAAAGGCACAAAGTCCGTCCATACCAACAAGTAGCTGAAACTGAGCGACCGTCACACACGAGATCTCAAAACGGAAAACCATATCTCCCCAGCGATTGCTCCCCACCATCATAATTCCGAAAACGAATCATATTCCCAAAACCATGGAATATTCTCCCTCTCTACCGATTCTTCCGAACGCCGACCAACCATATTTTAGTCTTTTGTCGTCCAGTGCGGAAAGTTTGCGAGGAAAAACCTACACTCGAACAATGGTACACTTCTGAGTAAAAATCCTTGGAAATAACCCAGCCTACGTGGTTTCCGAGGTGCAGTTTCTTCGTCCCTCTCACCGGAGTCCAAGATTTTCAGCGTTTCCGAAATATAATCCTTCCGGTTCGGCTACAAGACCAGCCGGTCGCGACTCTATTGTGCTCCAGCGCTTAGGTGCTACGTCCGTCTTGTTATTTACTGTGTTTAATCAGGACGAACACACCTCTGTGGGCCTTCCACCCAGGGCTACAATTCCGCCAGCCGTTTCATTTCCACTGGCGTTCCAACCTCTTCTAGTGTAGGCAATCATTCGTTACGCCGTTTTTATAATAGAGACACTCCGCCACCTCTCATGCAATAAGCTTTAACAGTTATTTACAAGACTTATCTGACAATGTCAGTCTCATTTATATATTCATATATACCATGTAAAACCTGTCATATGATACCTAATTGTGTTTGTAGATCACGGCAAAGTATGTGGATGAGTGCTTGTAAGGTGCGAAGTTATAGCCACCTTACAGGAGCACTTCTGAGAGATACCCGGTGCGGGCAACCGTCCAGTAAATGCGACAGTCGTGGTCATTACATACCAGAATGAACTGTGACAAAAATGGTGGAAGCGATCGATGGAGTACGAACCCCTTATTTCAACCTCTGAGACACCGAGGTGTCAAAAAGTCGTGGGATATCGATATGCACAAATACAAATCCCAGTAGTAACGCGTGTACAAGGTACACTCCTGGAAATGGAAAAAAGAACACATTGACACCGGTGTGTCAGACCCACCATACTTGCTCCGGACACTGCGAGAGGGCTGTACAAGCAATGATCACACGCACGGCACAGCGGACACACCAGGAACCGCGGTGTTGGCCGTCGAATGGCGCTAGCTGCGCAGCATTTGTGCACCGCCGCCGTCAGTGTCAGCCAGTTTGCCGTGGCATACGGAGCTCCATCGCAGTCTTTAACACTGGTAGCATGCCGCGACAGCGTGGACGTGAACCGAATGTGCAGTTGACGGACTTTGAGCGAGGGCGTATAGTGGGCATGCGGGAGGCCGGGTGGACGTACCGCCGAATTGCTCAACACGTGGGGCGTGAGGTCTCCACAGTACATCGATGTTGTCGTCAGTGGTCAGCGGAAGGTGCACGTGCCCGTCGACCTGGGACCGGACCGCAGCGACTCACGGATGCACGCCAAGACCGTAGGATCCTACGCAGTGCCGTAGGGGACCGCACCGCCACTTCCCAGCAAATTAGGGACACTGTTGCTCCTGGGGTATCGGCGAGGACCATTCGCAACCTTCTCCATGAAGCTGGGCTACGGTCCCGCACACCGTTAGGCCGTCTTCCGCTCACGCCCCAACATCGTGCAGCCCGCCTCCAGTGGTGTCGCGACAGGCGTGAATGGAGGGACGAATGGAGACGTGTCGTCTTCAGCGATGAGAGTCGATTCTGCCTTGGTGCCAGTGATGGTCGTATGCGTGTTTGGCGCCGTGCAGGTGAGCGCCACAATCAGGACTGCATACGACCGAGGCACACAGGGCCAACACCCGGCATCATGGTGTGGGGAGCGATCTCCTACACTGGCCGTACACCTCTGGTGATCGTCGAGGGGACACTGAATAGTGCACGGTACATCCAAACCGTCATCGAACCCATCGTTCTACCATTCCTAGACCGGCAAGGGAACTTGCTGTTCCAACAGGACAATGCACGTCCGCATGTATCCCGTGCCACCCAACGTGCTCTAGAAGGTGTAAGTCAACTACCCTGGCCAGCAAGATCTCCGGATCTGTCTCCCATTGAGCATGTTTGGGACTGGATGAAGCGTCGTCTCACGCGGTCTGCACGTCCAGCACGAACGCTGGTCCAACTGAGGCGCCAGGTGGAAATGGCATGGCAAGCCGTTCCACAGGACTACATCCAGCATCTCTACGATCGTCTCCATGGGAGAATAGCAGCCTGCATTGCTGCGAAAGGTGGATATACACTGTACTAGTGCCGACATTGTGCATGCTCTGTTGCCTGTGTCTATGTGCCTGTGGTTCTGTCACTGTGATCATGTGATGTATATGACCCCAGGAATGTGTCAATAAAGTTTCCCCTTCCTGGGACAATGAATTCACGGTGTTCTTATTTCAATTTCCAGGAGTGTATAAAAGGGCAGTGCCTTGGCGGTGCTGTCATTTATATGCAGGTGCTTCATGTGAAAAGTCTTCTGACGTGATTATGGCCACAAAACGGGATTTAACATACTCGGAACGCCGAATGGTTGTTTGAGGTAGACGAATGTGGCATTTCTTATGGAAACCAGTAGGGTATTCACTGTTGCGAGAGCCACAGTGTCAAGAGCGTGTCGATAATACCGAATTTCAGGCATTACCTCTCACCACGGACAACGTAGTTGCCGGCGGCCTTCATTTAACGACCGAGAGCAGCGGCGTATGCATAGAGTTGTCAGCGTCAACAGACAAACAGCACCTTGGAAAATAAACACAGAAATCAGTGACGCACCCGTTGGCACTGTGCGGCGAAATTTGACCTTAGGGGGCTTTTGCGGCAGACGACCGACGCGAGTGGGTTGCTAAGTTGTCGCTTGCTTTAGTCATAAATATATGTTTGAGTGATGCTAAATGTTATTATTTTTACATTAAGCAAATAACCTTCAAATCGTGAGCTACACCCTTAATTTTTATATATGAAATGGTGAATTTACTCATGGCACTTTTCTTGCCTGTGCTTGTGGTCACTTTCCGAACTCAAATTAATTTCAATTTAATAAGACTGAACCATAAATTGCTGGTGTACCGATGTACAACCACAGTATCCACAGTATTAATAATAACAGTGAATAGTTGAGGGAGTAAGAATGAGCACAGTGCCACATTTTTTTTTTATTTTTTTTTCATCCATACTCCGCAAGCCACCTGACGGTGTGTGTCGGAGGGTACCTTGAGTACCTCTATCGGTTCTTCCTTCTATTCCAGTCTCGTATTGTTCGTGGAAAGATGAATTGACGGTATGCATCTGTGTGGGCTCTAATCTCTGATTTTTTCCTCATGGTCTCTTCGCGAGGTATACGTAGGAGGGAGCAACATACAGCTTGACTCCTCGGTGAGGGTATGTTCTCGAAACTTCAACAAAATCCCGTACCGAGCTACTGGGCGCTTACAAAAAATGACAAGTTTTATTAATCCTCTTGTAACTACAACTAGCTGATACATCTTACACAAAATTATAAACACAAATCATATGAGGAATAGGGTTTGATTGGAAAAGCATACATTGGAGAGGAAGCTATAAAAATTCTCTCCTGAATTAATGCGTTTTATAACACAATCTGAATTTGCTTACATGAATCCACAGTGAGGCCCAACTCTACTCAAATAGAATCAGCTATGACCAAGTATACCAAAAACTATGATTCACTTCATTTACCAACCCTACGCCAGTGTGACAGTACGTTAGCCTTTTATGTTGATTCAGGCGGCAGTAGACAACGGCGCGCTTTCTGGGGTTATGATTACCAGAATGCGGGAAACTTCCCTATCAGGGCCCTGAAATCCCTGCAGACTTGAGTACGAGGTGCACCCATTCGCTGGTGTGGAAAAACCAGTTTGATTCACAGTCACTTCAGTGAGTGATGGAATTGTCAAACGTGAGACGGCCGACTCTGGACGAATAAAATCACCCCTATTGACACATGATACTTCCCAAACGATATGCAGTTACATTGTCGGTACAGTTGGAATCTGCCACTATCTCTTAGTCCATCATAAGATACAGACCATAAGTCTTGCCTGCTAGGTGAAGACTTGACGTTCTCCACCAGGGAGGACCAAAAGATGAAGAAGCAAAGAATAATAACCACTTTCCACCAAGCCGCAGTACGGGAACCGAATTAGCAAAAACCAAACTGCCCTACATTGCACAAACAAATCTAACCATCCTTTACTCATTGAATCTCCCGTCTTTTCTGTTGGCCTGGCAGCCAATTCAGACACAGCAACGGCGTTCCCACCATGGGGAAGCAAACCTCTACTTTGCACATCCTGAGGGGAGCCAGTCAGCGACCTCAGATCTCTCTCATCTGAAAAAAGAAGATTTTAGACTAGGAAGACGTCGTTCTCACGATAAGCACGGCCATGTTTTGGCAAAAAACATCTATCTAGATGAGGCCACAGTCCCTCAAATATGAAGTCTAATTCTTCTGGGCCGACCATTTCCGATTTCTGAAAGAAGGCTGTTAAGCTTCGCAGATACTTATGTCCGTGAAATATATGTTTTTGCCTCTCGCTAGAAGAACGTGGCGACTTATTGGCAACAGGAGTGTTACAATCTTGCCTCCATTAAAAAAGCACACTGCCTGCTCTGTCCGTATCGTCCCAGCTTCTAACATTAGAATACACGGAATTTAATGCCCTTCCCACCGTTTGCACAAAAGCTCAGTGTACAGCAGTCTTTCTTAAAAGACGGGCGGAGTGGCCGAGCGGTTCTAGGAGCTACAGTCTGGAACCGCGCGATCGCTACGGTCACAGGTTCGAATCCTGCCTCGAGCATGGGTACTTTTTGATGTCCTTAGGTTAGTTAGGTTTAAGTAGTTCTAAGTTCTAGGGGACTGATGACCACAGCAGTTAAGTCCCATAGTGTTCAGAACCATTTGAACCATCTTTCTTAAATAGCGTCCTCCATCCACTTTCCGCCAACTGGCCGTCTCCACAACAGACTGCTGCCTGGCTCAGGTAAAATGTTTTGCGAACCATTGCCCTTCTGTCTGACTCGAAATGTGAAGGAGAGAGGGCTTGAGCCAAAAGTCCCTTTGTATGTATGATCCAGTAGGTGCTGCATCCCAGAAACACACACAAGACCCTGGTCGCTGCACTCAGCATTTATGGCCCCCAGTTCATCTCTCCACGTGAGCTCCATCACGTCCATTACTGCCCCTCGGGTACAAGTTCTCTACAGGTTAAACTTGCTCTTATAAGAACATTCTGCTCACAATTTCCACATATAAAAAGTCATAAATGTAGTACTGGGGAACACCGAAATCATGACCTAAAATATGAATCTTAGCCACCTCTCACTACCCCCCTGTTACCCAATAATTTCTTCATGGGGAGTGTCTCACTTCAATAAAGAGGTTAGTGTGACACAGAGCAGAGGGAATTACGACACACTGAACGGGTCTTCGAGAATGGTATGCCAGACCATGACAGTTTTGCCAACCAAAAACAAAAAAAATATACCACTTCCTGTCTTGAATCATCCAACCAGGGATCACACACACACACTCACTGCTGCTTGCCTATAAAAGTCCAGTGGACCCTCAGGTTTGGTATACAGCCCTGACTTTAAATACAATGACTGGATGGTTAAAATATCACGCAGACATTTAACTAATACATTCACGCCACAGCTGAGGGCAGAGATGATTGGTTTCCCTACGCACAATACAATATCGTTGAGCAGAGATTTTGTTGTGCCTGCTCAAACATTCACAGCAATTCCATCGTCGATAGAGACAAATTATATCCAAGCATTCAGCAAATCGAGGCAAATAATGTGTGTGTTCTTGTCACATGTGTCATCTGTTAACCTTATTTCATAGTAAGGTGTCTCTCTGTTCTTTTAGTACAACGGTGTAAATCGTGTTAACACAAAATAAACATTTAAATGACATGTGAAACATAGTGAGACTTTACACAAATGACATAGACAAAATTGAGCCATGGCAGCTTCTGTGAGGGCATATGCGTGATCTATTGGTGCCACTTGTGCCTCCACTCCATATCGACTCTGGCCCTCGTCGTACTACCTTTGCTGAGTTATCGTTTCCCTCTGGGGCTGTGTGGTGGTGAGTGGTGTATGGAACACGGGGCTAGATAGGGTGTGCTGAGTACTTGGCGTCTTGGCAACTGCACCGAGTTGAAACCATTGACCAATGGCGTATGGGGCCCGCGTTTTCCTGCAGCGTTGACCAGTGCGGACTTTAGTGAGTAAGGAATAAATGCGCCGAAACGTATTGGCCAACTCGTTACCAGCTACGAGCAGGAGGGCAGTATTATCCGTTTCCTACGTGGAGTTCTGAAGCTACTGGCCTCCTTGTCATTTATTTGAAAGAATGTATGAAGACGGTTCAGTAAGTACTGTACTTAAAGACTGTTAAGTCTGCCCTGGTGTGAGCTGGCCAGGAATTCGATTCTTTTATGCCTTTCAGTGAGCCCTTTTGGGACTCTGTGCGTCAATCTGGAGATTTCATTAAGCGCCAACTACCATTTTACAATCTCTGGCGCTTCCTGGAGCGAGTTATTGGATTTGGCCTGTAACTAAAGTTGTGTGTACTCAGCTTAAAGGTACACACATGTTGGTCATGTGTGTATGTGCATGATTGTATTTTCACACTCTCTTACTCTGTGTTGAGGAGCGCTTTGGGTTATAGGTGCACATTTTAACCGGCCATCTGCCACTTGGTGCGTATCGAAATTACGGTGTCTGTTATTCCCTAAAAAGCCCCAGTAGAGGTATACCTACAATTATTTAACGTTGTTTGAATTGTTATGTAATTATTTTTTAAATGACTTTGTGCATTGTTTCTTGTTAATGACTTTGTACACTGTTTCTTGTTGTTGCAGCCCTCGGTCGATTTTAAATTATGAATATTTTTTTTTCAAATTATTATAGCTGTAGCTGCTAGACGGCACACTCGGTGTAATGTTCACCTGCCCACAATTGCTAACGTGGGCGCCTCAGACTGTTGCTACCTGTGGCTTGACATGTCATAGAAATGTCGAATCCAGGTCAAAAGACTTAATTTTTGCGACCGAAGGCTGTAATTACTTTAATTTGTAACCAGTCGCTGACTACGCAGCCATGTTTAAAACTTAATGAAGTTTCAATCGTTTGATTTCTTGAAAATAATCTTTAATTGACCATTTAAGTATTGCTACGTATGTCAGTTTCCATCAAACTTTTGTGCTGTCTGTTGTATGGTATCTGTTGACGGCTTTGTATCGGCAGCGGTTGACTCATTGCTGTTCTGGTGGTCCAGGGCACGGGCGTGTTTTCGTTCTGCTTAGGCGGTTTCCCATCATTGCACAAAGCCTAAGTGTTGGCGGGTTGCATATACTTCTGCAGATCTCCTGTTACAGCCTCAAGTTGGGCAGTTTATTGTCATTCTTTTGCTATCGTAGTGTGGTGGGGATGTAGCCAGTTTAGGAAGTAATTTACTCAGTGTTTCTATGTTGCAACATCCTTGTGGCGTGTGATGAAAGACTTTGGGCAACTGAGCACTGAGTGTCTTGATTTCTTATAAAAGTAAAGGGTTTAGTTTCCATTGTCTCTTTAATAGTGTTTTAGGGGTCCAGTGGGTTATTGAAGAACTTAATTTGATTTGTGTGTAACAGGTTTGTAGGCAATCAGTGAAGCACTAGTGTTTGCTTTGGTTTTTACGTGTGGGTAGCATCTGTCCAGCTTGGCTGTATCGTACATGAGAGCAGAACAATGGGTGGAGTTTTTTGCATTTTAATGCATTTAATGCATTTTAATGCGTTTGTTGAACTTATATGCAAGTCTTGTTCTGGGATTAGCCCACAGTTGTGATGTGGTTTGTAATCGGGCCACCACTCTATTGCACATTTGACATGTCCTTCGAGTACTGATTCAAATAGCTCTGAGCACTAGGGGACTTACTTCTGAGGTCATCAGTCCCCTAGAACTTTGAACTACTTAAACCTAACTAACCTAAGGACACCACACACAGCCATGCCCGTGGCAGGATTCAAATCTGCGACCGTAGCGGCCGCGCGGTTCCAGACTGTGGCGCCTAGAACCGCTCGGCCACCCCGGCCGGGTCTTCGAGTACTGCTATTTTATGTATAACGCAGATGTCCTTATGCATTTGATTTTAATTTAAAAACCTTAACTATTTATATTCCATATTTGGCAAGAATCCTGGTATCTTTCTCTGTTCTGGGTCTCAAAAATAAAAACGTGTGTAACTTCAGAAAGTCGTTCGAATTTTTGTGAATTTGTTGTGTGTGACCTCTAGTCAGTGTTAGATTTTAGATGACAGTGACCTTGCAAGCCAGTACACATCTGAAAATGGCGTCCCTTGTGAGAAACATATTAGGAAATAAAAGTAAAACATTATATCTAACCTAATAAAATGAATACAGCAAGACACACAAAAATAAGAATTAAAACCCACACAAACATGTTTTAAAGTCTCCTAAGCTCCCTTCTCAAGTGTTTTAAGGAAGTCCAAAAATTAGCTTTACGTTAGACACACAAATAAATACAGCGCTACGCTCATGAGGTGTGTAACAGGTTGGACTTGGCAGCTGTAGGGGAAGAGGTAATGCTGAGAGAAGGGTTTTCCCTTTACTTAACACCATCACTGGTGGCAGTGGTATCCGTGCCATGACCTGTCTTCTGTCTAAGGCAGTATCTGGACTATTCTCAGAACAGACGTGGGGAAGCAGCTGCAAACTGTCGCTTATGTTGAAGGCAGTCTTCCAGCACCAGTTGTCAGTGTTGTGGCAAGTGCCGAGAGACATCAGTCGCTTGGTCCAGCGCTTCCCAGTCCCCTCTTTCTGCTCAGCAGCAGCGTTATATTCAGGTATTCTTACATAAACAGCAGTTGCCACATGTGGTCATGTGACGTCAGGGGCGAGCCTCCGTCACCTGTTAGCCGCAGGTGAGGGACCCCTGTTGATGCTTTCAGTTGCAGTACGTGGAATTTCTTTCAATCTCTGTTGGCACAAATGAAAGCGACGAGCAGTACTCTGTGGCCTTCGAACTGCTCCTATGCTCCCACATCAGCCGGTGCCAGCCCTGTCGCGTTAGGGAGAGGGAACGGATCGCCTGTAGCTGACAGCTGATGTGGCCTTGTGGTGACGTCACGTCAGCTGGTTGTTCGCCAGGGATGGTCACCCTGCTACGACATCTTGCCAACAGCGGTGTCCAACGTCTGGCTACATCAGCTGCGCTGCGATATGTGACGCCTCCCCCAGCGCCCATCCAAGTCGAGGCATGGTCTTCTTCCCCGCTCCTCGTTTGGAACGGCACAGTATTTTAGTGTCGTGTATTTACAACAAATGTTTACAAAAACACATATAGAGAAAATTAGAACAAAAGTGCGTACTGTTTTAGTTGAAAAATTGCAATATGATTAATGCAAAATAGTGCCTTACTGCTTTGTTTCATTTAAACAACGTTACTACAAAGGTTCTTTTGAAAAAAATTGCAGCATCATCTGTGATTAATCTCTTATCTAAAAGATATAAACTAATCACGTTCCAGTGGTGAACTCATTTTATTGCAGTGTACAAGAGTGTTTTATTAGTTTTTCTAAAATCATTCATGCGCCTCAGTAGGCTAAGCTGGCACAGCCAGCACATTCATACTTCAAGCACTCTCACACCTTGCACACTTACTTCTAATTATATCCCACCCATTACCAAGTCTAGTTACCTCTACCCCCTGCTACCTTACGCTAATCTGGACATTGATACTTCTCCTGATGCCAGATTATTCTATGGTGACGCTGACGTGGATATCTGGTGCAGTATCTGGATCCAATACCGTTCACTGCCATCTGTACTCTCCTTACGGTGCTGTCGGGATCGATCTGACATCGACAAGAATTCTCCTTTCCCTCTGAAACTGACCAATAATTCTAAAAAATCGATGTACATATATCATTAAATAACACCTGCTGCAAAGACGTAAAATTCCAGTTTTTATAATTTGTAGTGCATAAGGATTTGTGATTACCCACCGTTTTTTTTTTATCTGATCCCATTCGCCATATCTTTCCGAGTCATTTAAAAATGTACTATTGTGACTCGAACTCCACGAGCTCACACCAAAAAATACAAAACTTCGCCGATGACGCGTCCCTGATGCTGGCGATCCACAACCGAAATACCAGAAGGAAAACATCATCGCACTGCTAGCGATAATGCATAAGCGATAACCACATGGAAAAATATCGCACCGTAGGCGATTATCCGTAAGTGTAACCACACTCGAAAACACCCAACGAGAACACATCGCTCCACTGATGATAATCCTAATCGATCCACAGCGGGGAAAAAAACCCTACTTGAACGTCAACATGTCTCTGGCGTGGACAACGCATATCTGTCTCGCAAGATACCCCCACTCGTATCGGTGGCATGATCCTAGTCACGCCAAGATGCACCATTGGACTGCAAATCAACTTCCATGACATCTGTAAAGGAACTGAAAATATTGTGATTTAATCGCAATGGTGCTGAAAAATTGTTCCAGTGACACACCAGAGAAATATCTGGTAAACGTTTTATCTTTGAGAGACATAGGAACAATTTCGCGGTTCGTTTTTTTTTTTTTTCTTGTATGAACGACTACCTTTTTGTTCTGATGGGCTGGTGGGATGTCGTACTGTCTAATTACTAGTGTGTTTGTGTGGTAAATGAATGAGTTAAAAGACGCAAGATGTGTTTTATATTATTTTCATCGCACAACAAGCCTTATTCCCATGCCTATGGAGTATTTATGTTAAGCAGAGAAGGCGAGTTTTAGATGGAACCGAAGATCTTCAAAACGGCGCTGCTCAAGAATAGAGGTACGTGATTGTGCTCTCTACTTTCCTTTCGTAGCCGCTAAAATTACTTCCGATTCGTTTTGCCGAGACATTCAGAACCTGCAATCTTCTTTTTCTTATAAAAATACTAGTCCGATGCAAAAGAAATACTCTTAGATTTAAATAATTGCCATTCTTTTACCCAGGGCACGGGGAATGATAGAACGTACGTGCCTCTACTCTGAATGTACGTTCGCAATCTCCGAGTATGTTACGACGAAATTATTTCACAATGAAAATTTCTCATCAGACCGCAACCACTCGCACGCGAATGTACGTACCCTCTGAATGTATCTAGTAGGTCACGCGCGTTGATCAAAAGCTTTACTTTTAATATTCAGTGGATTACATTTCCGAAATTAATTTTTGTTTATGCTACAAATCGTACTTCACGCGAAGTATTTATTACGTAAGTTTCAGGCTCAATTTAAAAAAAAAAAAAAAGATTCCGAATAATAGAAATAAAGAATAACAATCAAACAAATCAAACCTAAATAAACAGAAAGAGGGAACGTTACACACCACCATCACCTCTTCATCCTGAATGGTAGAACAGACTGTGCATACGCCCCTCCAGCAATGCCCATAATATCAACAGAAGAAACCAAACCATTACTATATTACAAGATAAATTCTGAGAAGAACTGCGTCACCAAGACCGATGCAATTATTTCTGAACCAAAAATGCGAATTTCATGTTGTTCCAAATGTTCAAAGGTGAGTGAATTCCTATAGGACCAAACTGCTGAGGTCATCGGTGCCTAGACTTACACATTACTTAAACTAACTTATGCTAAGAACAACACACACGCCCATGCCCGAGGGAGGACTCAAACCTCCAGCGGGAGGGGCCGAGCAGTCAGTGACGTGGCGCCTCTAACAGCTCGGCCACTCTGCGCGGCCACGTTATTCCTTCATAAACTTGTGGTGTGGCGTGACAAGCTACTAAAACACCAATGCTCAAGTATTAAACCGACCACTTTTGTCATAAACACTAAAGGTTTCTGCCGAGAAAACGTCACATTCCTATCCCTAAAATAATTTTCTATCTGTGATATATAAGAGAATAGGTCTCGCTAAAAAGAACCTGGTGACTATCTCGAGTCGAGGGGAGGAGGGAGGGGGGGAGGGGGGAGGGAGGGAGGGACGTTCATGGTATTGCCTCCACTTAGCACTTTTATCAGCCACTCTGTCGATATCGTCGTAGCTTCTAACATGAGAATGCACTCGATTTTAACCTTGTTAACCTTACAGCAGTCTGCCCACGACTTCCCCACGCAAAAGAAAACGTGAACCACAATTACTAAGGAAGTCGGCCTCGCACTTTCAAAGGAACCATACCAGCATTTGCCTGAAGCGATTTAAGGAAAACACGGAAAACCTAAATCAGGATTGCTGGACGCGGTATTGAACCGTCGTCCTCCCGAATGCGAAACCAGTGTGGTAAGCACTGCGCCACCTCGCTTGGTGTCAACACGGCGCTGTGCTAGCTGGTGGTGTGGGCAGGGTTTACATGGACTGGACTGGTTCCTCTGCTCCAAATGAACCGATCACTGACTGGAAATGGCTATGTTTGGCTACCAAATAACAATGTCATGTCGCTGGGTCACAATTTATTTGAAGGACGCAATTGACACCTAGAGCAGATGATTTGGCCACCCAGTTCACCCGACGTGAATCCGTCGAATATTTATTGACGTAATCGAGACGTCAGTTCGTGCACTAACTGTTGCGTCGGCAACACACTCGCAGTTGTGGAAGGCTATGAAGACAGCATGGCTCAATATGCCAACGAATTGTTGAGTCCGTACCACGTCAAGTTGCTGCTCTATGCAAAGGAAAAAGAGAGCCGGCACGATATTAGGAGATAACTCATGACTTCTGTCACGTCAGT
The DNA here is from genome assembly GCF_023897955.1 of Schistocerca gregaria. NCBI lineage: Eukaryota > Metazoa > Arthropoda > Insecta > Orthoptera > Acrididae > Schistocerca > Schistocerca gregaria. The sequence goes on along the minus strand of NC_064920.1, from coordinate 188,691,687 downwards.
GTATGTCATTTACTTTATCGAATTTAATTAGCATCAAAATAGGAGTTTGTCAAGTTGGCTGGATTTTGATTGAGCTGCAATTTTCTTGCAATGGTTCTGTTACATTCGCCGAGTGCTGTGTGTATGATGCCCATATGGAAGAATCCATTTCGATTGCTGTTGTTGCCAAGGAATTTTTCTTGATGAGAGGCCTTTCCGAATAGCCTTAATATTAGTTTTTAGACTCATTTTTGCAAATTATTTCTTTCTGTAATTAACAACCACTTATTAACACTAGAAGTACCAGACTTGGCTGTATCTCTAGTAGTACCATGTGGGTCATTTTTGACCCACAGTAGGAAACCACCGTTTTATTCGCATTTGGGTGGTGTTTTGAGTGTCACCATGGTGATAATATGTTAAGGAAGACAATTAAGTGTAACAAAGGATAATTCGGTGTCTAAAATGAATAGTACACTGTAAAAAGTAAATTTTCAGAACTAAAGTTTTTTATTTTAAATTTTATAAAAGAAATTGCACAATCTGTCGTCAATCATCGTTAAAATAAGTAAGTAAAACAATGTTTCAATATTTTTCTTTACAAAAGGATTGAATCAGAATAAAAAAATATTGTTTTTGTGAGTACTAATAGTATTTTTACTTTCACAGACAAATAAGGTAAATACCAAGTATTTGTGAAATATTCTAAAACGCAGCAGGTGAAATACGTTGCTTGTTTTCTTGCTAATTGAAATCAAGGAACTAAAATGTAAGAACAAACATTTTCAGTCTACAATTATAGTTATTTGAAAATATTTAACATCACAGACTTGACAGAATTGCCTAAATTGGTACGGGCCGATAGTTCAGACATTCGACAAGAGTTTTTCTTTGGCAGATTTTCCACACGTACTAGAAGCATGCATTTGATGTTTAATTTCCATTCGTTGTTTTTCTGTTTACAGGAAACCTGAATTTGACAATAGCTTCTATTTCGATATTGGCCAACTCTGTTATCGAGTGCGGCAGGGGGAGATTGGGTCCTCTCTGCAGTTTGTAGGGAGGAGCAAGCTCATATGTTACTCTGGGGATAAAATCTCAATATGAAATCTTCTTAAAGGTAACAGCTTAAAAACTGTGTGGGCGCTGAATACGGCATTTCAAGACTATTGTAAAGGACATGCATACGCCATCGGTGGGTAACAGCTCGGACACTGTAGTGTCTAGCCATTTGGTCAAATATATCCACTCGACCCTTAGTTTCATTATCAAAATTCCACAGTTTCTTGAAGTTTCCTTTTAGTACTTATATTCACCTGAGATCCAGCATGTATGTTTCTTAGAATAAGGACTTTTTTCTTTTTTCCTTGGTTTCTGTGAGAAGATTGTAGCCTGACTCCCACTAGAGAGTTGCATACAATGCGTCGTTTCCTCTTCGAACCGCAAGAGGGACCTCTTTGAGTGAAGGCTAAGAGTATGTGATGTGCAAATAGAATAGCTAATTCACAGTGTAAAATTAAAACCATATGGTCAGTTGTGAAGAAAGTGTCTCGTCAACAGCACAAGGTCGACGACATAAAGTGCGTTCGTAGTAAAAATATTTCTGTTACTGATAAATCAGATATATGTACAGTATTTAACAATCATTTTCTGAACATAGGTGGTGAATAAAATAAAAACTTAGTTTCTACAGGGAATCATACAACTCACTTGGAACATGTCCTTCCGAGGCTATGTCTAGATAACTCCTCTGTGATACTGAAAAGTGGGAGATTGAGTCAATAAGTCAATCACTAAAGACTAAGGACACTCACGGAAATGATGGAGCCCCTAGCAGAATATTTACGTACTGTTGGAAGAGTTAGAAAAGGCATGAGACCACTAGGTTATTCAATGGACAAAGCGATTTTGTACCCAACGCCTACTTTGCTTTGTTTGATGACATACTACGATAACCAAATTTTTTCCTTTATTGTTATTTTAATACCTATACAAACAGGTAGGCTGTCAGCGGCATGCTACGCCGCTCTTCAGCCATAGTGTTGACAATGACAGAACACAGGTTGCAGAAACAGAAAGAACATAGTGACGGGCTAAAAAATAGTGGTCACAGATACACAAAAAACACGGAGCCGCTCACACTCGATGATAACGACACCGAAAACACGTTGACACGGCACACAGAACACTGACGAATCCGATGGCACAAGTGAACGGAGAAGCGTGACGGCGGACACTAAAAACACAAAACGACGTCACACACACACACTAGACACAGATGGCGATGATCTCCGGCGCGCGAAAGTCCACATAGCGTGTGCGAGTCCGGGGACCTGCCAAGAGGGGAAGAAAGGTGAGGGGGGGGAGAGGGTGGCGAGGGAGAACAAAGATGCCAATGGCTGAGGAGATGGGAGGAGGGGGAGAGGGACAGGGGAGGGGAAGCCCGGGGGAGGGGTGGGGAGAAAGGGAGGAGGGAGGGAGGGTGCCCAAAGGAACGGACAGAGGAAGAGGGAGGATCAAAGTTGATAGGAGGGGTAGATGGAGGGGAGGAGGACATCATCAGGGAGGGGAAGCTGCCGGAAGCCACCTTGGGAGAGGGTAAGGAGGTTGAAGAGATGGAGACCGGGTGGGACGTGGGAATACAGGTGCGGCAGTGGGCGGGGTTGGGAGAGGATGGGCGAGACAAGCGGGTGAGGAGGGTCGAGTTTGCGGGAGGTGTACAGGATCCGTATCCTTTCAAGGAAAAGGTGGGGGAAAGGAATGAGATCATACAGGATCCGCGTGGGGGAGGGGAGACAGATGCGATAGGGGAGGCGGAGAGCATGGCGTTCAAGGATTTGAAGGGATTCATAAAAGGAAGGGGGGGCGGAGATCCAGGCCAGATGGGCGTAGCAGAGGATAGGGCAGATGACGGATTTATAGGTGTGGAGGAGGGTGGAGGAGTCCAGACCCCACGTACGGCCCGAAAGGAGCTTGAGGAGGCAGAGTCGGGAGTGTGCCTTGGCTTGGAATGTTCGGAGATAGGGGGTCCAGGAGAGGCGACGGTCGAGGGTGACGCCAAGGTACTTGAGGGTGGGAGTGAGGGCGATAGGACGGCCATAGATGGTGAGATAGAAATCAAGGAGGCGGAAGGAAGAGGTGGTTTTGCCTACAATGATCGCCTGGGTTTTGGAGGGATTGACCTTGAGCAACCACTGGTTGCACCAAGCGGTGAACCGGTCAGGATGGGATTGGAGAAGGTGTTGGGAGCGCTGCAGGGTGGAGGCAAGGGCAAGGAAGGCGGTGTCATCGGCAAATTGGAGAAGGTGGACGAGGGGTGACGGCGGCGGCATGTCCGCCATATACAAAAGGTACAGAAGGGGGGAGAGGACGGAGCCTTGGGGCACACCAGCGGAGGGAAAAAAGGTGTGGGAATCTGTGTTATGGATGGTGACGTAGGAAGGACGGCGGGAGTGAAAGGAGCCGATCAGGCGGACGTAATTAATGGGAAGGGCGAAGGTTTGGAGCTTGAAGAGGAGACCGGAATGCCATACGCGGTCATAAGCACGTTCGAGATCCAGGGAGAGGAAGATTGCAGAGCGACGGGAATTAAGCTGTTCAGAAAGGAGATGAGTGAGGTGAAGGAGAAGGTCGTCGGAAGAGAAGGATGGCCGAAAGCCACACTGGGTGATGGGAAGGAGGTGGTGCTGGCGGAGATGCTGGTGGATGTGGCGGGTGAGGATAGATTCCAGGACCTTGCTGAAGACCGAGGTAAGACTGATGGGACGGTAGGAGGAGACGGCGGATGGCGGTTTACCAGGTTTAAGGAACATCAGGATACGTGAGGTTTTCCACAGGTCGGGGTAGTAACCGGTGGACAGGACTACATTGTAGAGCCTGGCCACGGTGGAGAGGAAAGAGACAGGAGCTTCACAAAGGTGACGGTAAGTGACACGATCGTGACCAGGAGCGGTGTTGCGTTTGGTGCGGAGTGTAGCAATGAGATCCTGTGTAGTGATAGGGGCATTGAGTCCTGTGTGTGCAATGTTGTCCAAGTACTGGAAACCAGGCGCTAGGGGAGGGACAGAGGTGTCAGTTCGATCGCAGACATCCGGGAAGAGGGAGTAATCGAACTGGGGATCATCGGGGATGGAAAATACGTCGGAGAGGTAGGAGGCAAAGTGATTGGCCTTACTAAGGGTGTCAGGGAATGGGTGATCATCATGGAGGAGAGGATAGTAGGGGGAGGGTTTAGTTCCGGTAAGGCGACGGAAGGCTGACCAGAACTTGGACGAGTTGATAGGTAGGGTGGCATTCAAACGGGTGCATGTCTGTCGCCAGTCCCGGCGTTTCTTGGCCGCGAGCAAATTACGAATGTGTCGCTGGAATTACCGGTGGCGTCGTAGTGTGTCCGGGTCACCCGTGTGGCGGTATGCACGGTAGAGACGACGGGATTCGCGGAGGAGGAGGACAGCCTGTGGGGGTAAGGTAGGACGGTGGGGGTGGATGGCGACAGTAGGGACGTGGGCCTCCACGGCCTCAGACTAGGTCTGCTGGAGAAAGGAGGCAGCATGGGTTACATCGTCAGGGTGGCGGTAGGTGAAGGGGTGGCTATCGACCTGGGTGGAGAGGGTATCCCGGTAGGCATTCCAGTAGGCACGGGAATAGTCATGGATATACTTTGGGGGAGGGTCATTATGGAGGTCGGGGCGGGGGCGACGACCGTCGGAAACGGTGGGGAGGACAGGGAGATGGTCGCTACCAATAGGGTCCAGGACATCCACCGTTATGCGGCCAAGGAGGTTAGGGGAGGAAAGGATAACATTGGGAGTGGAGTTGGATTTGGGATGGGTGTGCTGGGGGATGGGGATGAGGTCCCCTTGAAAGGAGAAGAGGAACCGATGCCACCGCCGTAACTGGGCGGCGGAACGACTATAGATGTTGAGGTCGGCGGCAATCACGTAGGAGGAGAAGGTACGGTCAATGTGGGAGAGGAAGTCGAAGGGAATAGGGACGTTAGGGTGGACATAGATGGTGGCGCAGGTGACGGTAAGGCTAGGGAAGAAGAGACTAAGGATCAGGTGTTCGGTGGTGTCGGGAAGGAGAGGTTGGATCCGGACTGGGATCTGGCGGTGGTGACCAATGGCAACTCCGCCACGCGCAATCAGGAGGGGATTATCGGAGCGTTGAAGGAGGTAGGGCGACGTGTGGATGGTGTGATGGGGTTGGAGGAAAGTTTCATTGAGGAGGAAGGCATCCACGCGGTGGGTGGCAAGGGTGTGCAGGAAGAGGTTCCTGTTGGCGGGAAGGGAGCGGATGTTGTTGCACCATGACAGGGATTTAGACAAGGGTGTCAAGACGGGAGAAGGTGAAATGGGCCTGGTTGTTGGAGTAGGTGGCATACATTTTCAAGTGGAAAATGGAACGGGCGACGAGGGAGACCTGTTGAAGGGTGTGAGGGCGCTGGAAAGGGTGGACGTTTTGTAAGACAATGGTGGGCAACCTGATGATGTCCTCAGCGGTGGGGGGGGGGGGCGAAGGGAATTGCCAGGAGGGGTGGGAGCGTCCAGAGGACGGACAGGTACAGTGAGTTCAGGAGTGGTCGGAGGGGGTCGGGCTTTACACTTTTGGGAGTAGATGGGATGGGGGAGATTGCAGGTATTGCAGGAGGGAGGGGATTTTAGGTTAGGGCACTGCCGGAGGAAGTGCGTTTGTTTACAATGCGGGCAGGTGGGGGCCTCACGGCACTCTGCTGTTGGGTGTGCGTTATAGTGCAGACACCTCTGGCAGTGCAGGGATTGAGGAGGAGTACGGGAGGGGTCGACCTTACAGCGTTGGTGGAAGAGGAGGGCACCCTCCTTCAATAGACGGTCAATGGAGGGGACGTCCTCGGAGAAAACGCGCATGAGGCGGGTGGGGCCAGATGAGTTGAAAATGCGGCGGACCGCCCGCACCTCCAGTGTGGGATGGGCCTTGAGCTCCGCCAATACCTCCTCCTCCGTGATCGTCGGACTGAGCAGAGTGATCACAGCGGTGAGGGTCGGTGGGCGACGCGGGGGTTGGGGTTGGCGGGTGGGAAATGGAGAAGGAGCAGGGGTGAGGGAAGCGTTGGGGCCAAAACGGGTGATGGGGAGGCGGGAGAGGATGTCAGTATGGAGGGTACGGCTGGAGGAGGAGATGAGAACGGAATCCTGTCTGGGAGTGAGGAGAGAGACGGGGGCACCAGGGACGTGTTGGCGGAGGAGGAGGGAGAGATTCCGGGTCTCGAGAAGGGAAGGATCCGGACGGGAGAGGAGGTATTTGTATAATGAAGGGGGGGAGGAGGAGGAGGAAGCGGAGGGAGCAGGGGCAGGTGGGGCGACATCCATGGCATCCTGGGAGGGGGAAGGAGGACGGGGCGGGGCCTTTTTGGGAGCAGAGGAGGTGGCGGTGCCACTAGGGCGTTTAATGGCGGCAGAAGAGTCGGTGGTGACATGAGGGATCGGAGCTATAGGGAGGTGGCGGGAACGGGCAGGTCCCGGCGTGGACGCAGCAGACGGCGCCGGAGATGGTGACGGTGAAGGCGACGGCGGTGGCGGCGACGGCGAAGGCGATGGGGAGAGTTGGGCGTGGCCAGTGGCCCGACGGGCCACCACCCTATTTGGAGCTGCAGTAACAGGCTGGGGGAGTGGGGGGAAAGGATCAGAGGGAGAAGAGCGGGAGAAAGAAGCTGGAGAGGGAGTGACAAAGAGCGAAGGCGAAGGGAGAGTGAGAAGAGGAGGGATGGAAAGAGGGGGGTGTGACTGGGCACACCATGTAATGGTGGTGGTGGTGGCAGAGGGGGACGTGTAGACTATGGCTGTGGTAGTAGTGGTGGTGGGGGCTGACATGATGACAAGGATATAGAAACGTACACAGGACAAAAAGGAAAGGGGAAGAAGAAGAAGAAGAAGAAGAAGAAGAAGAAGAAAAATGGGGACAGACGAAGACGAAGACGGACGACGACCAGAGTCCCACGCTGCTGCCGCGGAAGCTGACGCCGACGCCCATTGGCAGGAATTCCGCAGCTGGCGCCGCTACCGCGGACGGGCTGGCTGGCTGGCTGGCTGGCTGGCTGGCTGGCTGGCTCCTGCTGCTGCTGCTGCTGCTGCTAAAGTAGCGCTTCGATTAGTGCTGGAATGGGGATGGCACAACCGAAGGGCGGTAACCTTGCGGAATACCGCCGGAGATCTGTGATAACCAAATAATGCATCGCGTATTTATACCTAGCCCTACTTGATGAGTTATGTTGAGAACAGAAGACAGTTCCCTTACTTCCGTACAGTAGTCGCTCTAATTTTGTAACTGATTATCTCCTACCTACTCATGGAATAGCCAGACGATATAATTTTCTTTATTGAATGCTTATATGTTGTTTAAAAGTTTTCCGTGGCAGACATGTCACGATGTACATAAAGCCCTGTATTGGTTACGTTGTTACGATCGGTGAGCGCCTACATAAGATGCTATTGGCCGACCCAACAGAGGGCGCTGTTCATTGATCTGTCTCTTTTTCAGCTGTCGTATAGACATTTTATCTTTCATAAGTAATTTATTGATTGCCACAGACATACCATATTTTATCTGTATAGTTTCCCTAGTGTATGACAGTATATTGTGATACATATTGCTGTTTTATGTTAAAAGACACACTGCTCACTAGAGGTATTTATTTATATATTTTAGATCTGAAGTGCTCATTGCAGACTGAAACCGGTCATCGTCTAAGGAATTTATTTGTGATCAGAGACTGGAATAAAAAAGCATTTTCTAGCTGTTTAGCCAAAGCTCTCTAACTTCCTTTTTGTCATATTCTCTTTCTTAAAATTATTGCTTTCTTTAATTATTTATTTTCCTTTCTTTACAATAACAGACACTAGATGGGATTCAGTTTGTTAGAGACTCGCATTGCACTTTTTTCCTTTCACAATAATATGTTTATTTCACATCCACAATGTGGTTGCGCCCTGATACGTTAGCAGAGGTGGCAACTCCCTGACCAAGTGGACTGCGTATTAACAAAAGAATAAAAATTAACCGCTATAGGCCACTACCACTTAAGCTCTGGAGTTTAACTGGTTAGACTACGGAGTCATTTCAGGCGATGGCCCAATATATGGCACGAACGAAAGACCCTAATTTAAGCCACTCGTAACGTTCTATTTAAAGTGAAAGTCCCAGCTGTATTTTGTCACTGAAATGGTTCCGCAGTTATTTGTTCAGTTCCTATGTGGACTAAATTAAATCTTTAAATGTGAACGCAAAATTAAATCAATCTCCAACTGCTGTTATCATGCAACGATCTGACAACTTGTACATAATGTCTGTCAAAAAAAATCACCTAATTAACAAATGGAGGTACAGTTTCATTCATTGTCCGCAATATATACAAAAATTTCGACGCAACTAACTTTGAGCGAGCTAGACAGTCACACTACTATTATTACTTAGAAACAGTCACATATCCGATCTGAGTCGAATATTACCAAACAAATCAATTGAGCCTTGTTCAACACACACAAGACCAACAGCAATAGCAATGAATCCAGTATTACTGCCTTAAATCCCACTAAATTACCATCAAATTAACCTTTAACAGACTCAGTTCTCGACACACAAATTTCCTGTACACAACTACGTAAATATCAGTCTAACGGAAAACCCATAATACCATCCTATACTGATAGGCTGAAACTTTAACTCTTAACTAATCAGTAAGTCACCTGTCACATGTGATTTATCGAATGAGCAACGCTGACTCAATAGATCCTTGATGCGCTACCAAAATTCCTGTGGCTATCTTCCAATTGCCCTATACTACTTCCAAACTGACTCTCAAACGAAAACTGAATTAGATCGAACTGACTATAAGTCCTATGTTAATTTAATTTGGTAAGCGACATGTCCGAAAGAACAGTCGCCATTCACTCATAAATCTGATTCGCCTAGACGGGCAGTAGATCTACCTTCTTCAATGCGGATCAGTGGGTGATTTGTGCGTTTACCAGTGGGGGGGGGGGGGAGGGGGGAGGGGGGTAGTGACTTGGGGGGAGTGACTTGGGGGGAGTGACTTAGGGGGTTAGTATAATTATATGTGTTACTAGCTTGGACCGTGGCGTTACCCATGGTTAAACAGTTACTTATAAATAGATGTTAATGCCGAAACTCACTATTCACCCGTATGCACTATCAGAAAAGCCATCCCTTGTTATATCTTTAAAAGTACATCATAGGTAAAGCTTATTTACAAAATCATCTACATACAAGTATACGAGGGGAATTAAAGTAAAGGCACATTTGTGAAAAGCTGTACTTATTCTGGTGATAGAAAACTGAAACACGCGTTATTTTTCTACGTAACCTCCCTGGACTTCATTGCAGTTTTACCGACGTTTTAAGAGTTTCTTTTATTTCATCTCAAAATAGGTTTTTCGGATGCATCTGTAACAAATTTTGCACCGCAGCAGTGACGTCTTCATCACTTTCAAATCTTCTTCCCTGTAGTGCTTCAGTTATTGGTCCAAACATGTGAAAATCGCTTGGAGCCAGGTCTGGACTGTATGGTGAATGTTCCAGCACCTCGAATCTCAACTCTCAATTCGTTTATTGCGTCGGCTGTCCGTTTGGCAGAATTAGGGAGAGCGTTATCTTGCTGCAGGATGTCACCTCTTCACAGTTTACCACGACGTTTGGATCTGATTGCAGGTTTTGGTTTAGTGCGCAAGTGATGTGTTGCGTACGAAACTAAAACCTGCTGATGTGCATCCACTATACAATACAGACCTGGCTCCAGAGCCTCGTTTACGCTTTGGCGACGTCTTGCAACATTGTGGCATGCTACGGAAATGTGGTGTGCGTCGTCTTGTAGCATGCTACAACAGCCAACATCTTACGGCTTATGTTGCATGCGGCAGGTTAATTTATACCAAAGCAACAGAATTTGTGCCTCACGTGTGTCGGTCTTGCAGTATAATGGATGATAAAGTGATCGCAGCGGCGGCCTACTTGTACTTGCACATGCAGCTAACGACGGAAATGAAAACCAAAGGAAAAGAAAACGATGGTGGAAGAGAAGAGTATTTAAAGAAGGTCCACGAAATAGTATCCTAGGAACTAGAAGCAGACGATGGTGCGTTATTTAGTAATTTACCAGAATATCGACTGAAGACTTTAATTACTTACTGCAGTTAACTACACCTCTTATTGCAAAGAAAGATAACAACTGCCAAGACAGTATTTCACCAAGAATTCGATGGGCCACCACATTACGATTTTTAGCCACTGGCAATTCATACAAGTCACCAATGTTCTTATTTAAAGTATCATATTCTGCTATTTCCCTCATGATGCCAGAAGTATGTGAAGCTATTTCATTGGTGTTGAAGAATTACATAATGGTAAGCACGCAACATTCAATACTGATTTCATTTAAGTAATGTTTTATCGGCATTTTTAAGCAAATTAAAATGGATATTAAAGAACTGTTAAAATACTTATTTCTAAAATCGAATTAATTCGAGCTCTTCTGTTTCTGTTTGAACAAATTCGTCACAATTATTATTGTCCACATATACAATTTCACAGCTAGGTTTTGCAATCAATGTTTCGATGCTCGGAGTTTGCTGTTCATACTCCCCAAGGGCGCTTTAAAAAGAACATTTGAAAATATGTGCTTGACATATGTGGGAGGTACATGTTCTTCAAGAGCTACATCGCCGTCATCTTTTGATAATGTGTCATCAGTCTGAAAAAATAGGGAAAGTAATGAGTATGTTTTGCTTTTCAGATTTCAAAGGATATTGAAGAATGCCAGGAGGTAGCAAGAAATTTCTAAGTGAAGTGGAATTTCCCTCATTGCATATATGGCAAACATGCGCAAATTATGTGTCCTCCGAATACTGGAAGTGAATACATCAACTACAAAAAAACATCCAGCATTGTCCTTATGGCAATTGTAGACGCAAATTACTGTTTTCAATGTGTAAATGTTGGATGTCACAGGGAGAGAAAGAGAGGGGAGGAGATTGACTTACAGGGGGAGAGAAATTGACATTAGTGAAGGGGAGAGTGACGGGGTAGGAGGTGATAGAGGAGAGAAGCAGATGGACTGAGAGAAGGGCAGGAGAAGATGGGGAGTGGGAGCAGGAGGTGATGGACATAAGGGGAAGGTAGAGACATCCGGGTAACGCCGAGCTTATTTACCTCATTTATAAAATTAATAAATCTTCATATGTTGTTCATTAACAACTTTGTAAATGATTCATCTAATATACGATACTCAAGCTATTCTAAAATATGAGATGAATAAAATGTAAAATTAAAATTTTTGTGTAGTTTTGTGCTTAATTTTAACACTCTGAAATTATAAGAGAATGTTAATTTGTTAAATCATCGTATTATGACAAAGCCATAGCAAAATGTGTGGCCGGTTCAACTAGTACTACAGTGTATAATTGTCATTTTAACTTACAGAGCTTAGTTGAACAGACGAGATGAATGAGACTGCTCCTGAAGATTCGAGAGTTTGCCTGTTCGTTTGTCAAGGGCGCTATGGTGCTGAGAGTTGATCCACCTTTCTGCAAATTTTTCTGCATCGAAGCAGTGCAATGGAGGTCCATTTATTGAAATGAAAAGTAGATGTGAAAGTGTCGGAATTTGTAAGTGATTTCTCTGATCAGTCAGTGTTAAATTCATGGCAGTAAATCCGCGTTCACATTCAGCTGTAGATATAGGTATAACTTCGTCTGCTTTCAGAAGTTCCTTCACAGAATTTGGCATGTGTTGAGGATTTTATTTATAGATACTAAAATCTTTAATTAGTGATGCACATGTGCTTTATCGTAATTTAAAATCCACCTTATTACACAAGTGAGAAATTGACATGTCACCATAAAACACACGTTCATAATCATCTGAAGGCCATGTATCTGAATTTAATACGGCTGCATCCGAAAATAAATCCACGTCCTCAAAGCCGTTTTTTAATTTGTCTACCAAAGACTGAAAAAATTTCTTCCGTAATGTCTGAAATCTGTTACATTCATCACAAAATTGTTCTTTAATTAATACCCCTTCGAATAGGCTCTCTTCTTCTAACTCTTGTACTGTCATCGTAATTCATGGCGAGTCATTTGTTTTCAGTGTTTCAAGAATTCTTATAGCCACGTCAGTTTCCTGTTTTGCTTCAAGGACTGAAGAATTATGTTCTGCATAAAGAATAATAACACCTGCAGAACTTCTAGGGCCTCATAAAGCATAACTAATTCCATTACAAGCAACCACTTTGTGAGATGTTTTAGTAAACCTTCAAATTTAGATCTCTCCTGAGTTTCAAATGATGGACAAGAAAACTGTGACTTTCAAGAAGAATTCGAACAGCATTAAATGAGGAAGCAACCCAACGTACGCGAAAAATACGGCCTAGTTTTAATACACTCCTGGAAATGGAAAAAAGAACACATTGACACCGGTGTGTCAGACCCACCATACTTGCTCCGGACACTGCGAGAGGGCTGTACAAGCAATGATCACACGCACGGCACAGCGGACACACCAGGAACCGCGGTGTTGGCCGTCGAATGGCGCTAGCTGCGCAGCATTTGTGCACCGCCGCCGTCAGTGTCAGCCAGTTCGCCGTGGCATACGGAGCTCCATCGCAGTCTTTAACACTGGTAGCATGCCGCGACAGCGACAGCGTGGACGTGAACCGTATGTGCAGTTGACGGACTTTGAGAGAGGGCGTATAGTGGGCATGCGGGAGACCGGGTGGACGTACCGCCGAATTCCAAAACACGTGGGGCGTGAAGTCTCCACAGTACATCGATGTTGTCGCCAGTGGTCGGCGGAAGGTGCACGTGCCCGTCGACCTGGGACCGGACCGCAGCGACGCACGGATGCACGCCAAGACCGTAGGATCCTACGCAGTGCCGTAGGGGACCGCACCGCCACTTCCCAGCAAATTAGGGACACTGTTGCTCCTGGGGTATCGGCGAGGACCATTCGCAACCGTCTCCATGAAGCTGGGCTACGGTCCCGCACACCGTTAGGCCGTCTTCCGCTCACGCCCCAACATCGTGCAGCCCGCCTCCATTGGTGTCGCGACAGGCGTGAATGGAGGGACGAATGGAGACGTGTCGTCTTCAGCGATGAGAGTCGCTTCTGCCTTGGTGCCAATGATGGTCGTATGCGTGTTTGGCGCCGTGCAGGTGAGCGCCACAATCAGGACTGCATACGACCGAAGCACACAGGGCCAACACCCGGCATCATGGTGTGGGGAGCGATCTCCTACACTGGCCGTACACCTCTGGTGATCGTCGAGGGGACACTGAATAGTGCACGGTACATCCAAACCGTCATCGAACCCATCGTTCTACCATTCCTAGACCGGCAAGGGAACTTGCTGTTGCAACAGGACAATGCACGTCCGCATGTATCCCGTGCCACCCAACGTGCTCTAGAAGGTGTAAGTCAACTACCCTGGCCAGCAAGATCTCCGGATCTGTCCCCCATTGAGCATGTTTGGGACTGGATGAAGCGTCGTCTCACGCGGTCTGCACGTCCAGCACGAACGCTGGTCCAACTGAGGAGCCAGGTGGAAATGGCATGGCAAGCCGTTCCACAGGACTACATCCAGCATCTCTACGATCGTCTCCATGGGAGAATAGCAGCCTGCATTGCTGCGAAAGGTGGATATACACTGTACTAGTGCTCTGTTGCCTGTGTCTATGTGCCTGTGGTTCTGTCAGTGTGATCATGTGATGTATCTGACCCTAGGAATGTGTCAATAAAGTTTCCCCTTCCTGGGACAATGAATTCACGGTGTTCTTATTTCAATTTCCAGGATTGTAGCTGCGAGGATAATTCTTGTGAAACACTTTGTAGTAGTTTCTGATTTTTCGGACTTCGAGAAAATACAGAATATAAGGAATCTAAAAAAAAAAAACTGTATATCGTACACAACTGCTACATCATTCATAACATCGTGGACAGCTAATTCCATATTGTGGTTCATACAATGAACGACCGTTAAATCTTTATGTAAATGACTACGCAGTAGAGCGCCTGCACCTTTGTAAGGTGCAAGCATTGTTGAGGCACCATCTGTTGCGATACCTACAAGTTGTTTTTTTAGTACGTCATTTGTAATGCCATACTTTTCAAGAGCTGCTAACAGTGTGCTGAAAATGCATTCTCCTGTCCTACTTTGTAATTCAACAATGTCAAAAAAATAATTGCAAGCAACTCCCTCAAAGGACAAACGTAAATATATTATTAAACAAGTTTTATTGGAAACCGTTGTACTTTCGTCCATTATGATACTAAAGTTTGAACCCGATTCTACAAGGAAGTGAGCAAGATTATTTTTCATTTCTTCTCCAACAAACATAACGATATTTCGGCATGCATGGTCAGAATGAAGCATATTACTGACTGATAAACCATTAAGCTTTTGTAGTTCGATTACTGCAGGATACGATTTGAATGATAATTTCTGTTTAGCTATCACATATGCATATCTGAACAACGAAGCAGTTGCGATTACTTTTTCTTGGTGCTGCTGTCCCCACAACTTTTCACTTTCACTCACGCATTTTTTAAACTTTTCTTTTCTTTTACACTCATGATTTCTACGCACTTCATGTGTGATTTGCACTTTGCATGATTCCCGATTTTATCATTTAGTTTTTTGGCGTTATTAGCAGAAACACCAGCTAAAAACGCGTTATCGATACGCACACGTTCACTGCTTTCCACCTTAATTTCACGAACTTGTGAACACACTGTGCATATTACTAAGTTTTTGTCATTTACGGACAGCCACGGCTTAGTCTTTTGCCAGTTTTAAAAACGTGATAAGGCAACACAATTTCCTACAGTAATCTCAAGAGTACTGTTACTCCCATCCCTACCGGAGGTTCAGTCTCTTCCCGTGTATTAGCATCATCACTACCGTTTTCTTTTGTACATCCACTGTCTATTTTAACTCTTTTAGCACCGCTGTTAGTATCCTGACTGCCAGAGTTTGTACCCGTATCAAGTAATGCACTGCTCTTAAGGAAATCGGAAATTTTGCTTTGTTTGAGTAACATCCTGAAATTCCGTAGTTCTTACAGGCCCAGACGCACTCAACTCACTAATGAAGCTACTGAAGCGGGAACGTGTGAAGATCGCCGTGTGTTTGGCAGACGCGAGGCAACGAACGAACGTCACCAATTACTTTGGAGTATGCAATGCTGGGGAGACTGTGTTAAGCTCCACCCACGTGGTTCGCGGGTAGCGAAGTCTGACTGTCCGATCCCGTCTGGTAGGTACCGTTGCTCACTTCGCACTACTTTGTGCTTTCGTCCCAGGCGCGTTGGTCCGCGCCATACCGTTGCCGAAAGATGGCCTAACGGTAAATGTACGCACAGGTACCGGGCCGATTACCACCCTGTGTCAGGGCCCGGGGTGGGAATTTCGGCCCCCAGCTCACCCAACTCTGCGGTACGACTGCTGCAGTATGACTGTCACACTACTTCCCTCGCAAGTAAACGGATGACGCACCTTAGACGAAAACAACAATGACAACATGAGAATGATAATTTAGTTCTAAATGTTTTGAAATGCTTAACTACTACGTAACACTTTTTCAAAACTAATAAGAAAACATGATAATACACTCCTGGAAATGGAAAAAAGAACACATTGACACCGGTGTGTCAGACCCACCATACTTGCTCTGGACACTGCGAGAGGGCTGTACAAGCAATGATCACACGTACGGCACAGCGGACACACCAGGAACCGCGGTGTTGGCCGTCGAATGGCGCTAGCTGCGCAGCATTTGTGCACCGCCGCCGTCAGTGTCAGCCAGTTCGCCGTGGCATACGGAGCTCCATCGCAGTCTTTAACACTGGTAGCATGCCGCGACAGCGTGGACGTGAACCGTATGTGCAGTTGACGGACTTTGAGCGAGGGCGTATAGTGGGCATGCGGGAGGCCGGGTGGACGTACCGCCGAATTGCTCAACACGTGGGGCGTGAGGTCTCCACAATACATCGATGTTGTCGCCAGTGGTCGGCGGAAGGTGCACGTGCCCGTCGACCTGGGACCGGACCGCAGCGACGCACGGATGCACGCCAAGACCGTAGGTTCCTACGCAGTGCCGTAGGGGACAGCCACTTCCCAGCAAATTAGGGACACTGTTGCTCCTGGGGTATCGGCGAGGACCATTCGCAACCGTCTCCATGAAGCTGGGCTACGGTCCCGCACACCGTTAGGCCGTCTTCCGCTCACGCCCCAACATCGTGCAACGCGCCTCCAGTGGTGTCCCGACAGGCGTGAATGGAGGGACGAATGGAGACGTGTCGTCTTCAGCGATGAGAGTCGCTTCTGCCTTGGTGCCAATGATGGTCGTATGCGTGTTTGGCGCCGTGCAGGTGAGCGCCACAATCAGGACTGCACACGACCGAGGCACACAGGGCCAACACCCGGCATCATGGTGTGGGGAGCGATCTCCTACACTGGCCGTACACCTCTGGTGATCGTCGAGGGGACACTGAATAGTGCACGGTACATCCAAACCGTCATCGAACCCATCGTTCTACCATTCCTAGACCGGCAAGGGAACTTGCTGTTCCAACAGGACAATGCACGTCCGCATGTATCCTGTGCCACCCAACGTGCTCTAGAAGGTGTAAGTCAACTACCCTAGCCAGCAAGATCTCCGGATGTGTCCCCCATTGAGCATGTTTGGGACTGGATGAAGCGTCGTCTCACGCGGTCTGCACGTCCAGCACGAACGCTGGTCCAACTGAGGCGCCAGGTGCAAATGGCATGGCAAGCCGTTCCACAGGACTACATCCAGCATCTCTACGATCGTCTCCATGGGAGAATAGCAGCCTGCATTGCTGCGAAAGGTGGATATACACTGTACTAGTGCCGACATTGTGCATGCTCTGTTGCCTGTGTCTATGTGCCTGTGGTTCTGTCAGTGTGATCATGTGATGTATCTGACCCCAGGAATGTGTCAATAAAGTTTCCCCTTCCTGGGACAATGAATTCACGGAGTTCTTATTTCAATTTCCAGGAGTGTAGTATTAATAGTAAGACTGTATTTAAAACTTTCAGTGTACAGCTCGACAAATTTAAATTATATGTAAAGTTTTACTTCAGTGCGTGGGAAATAAACATCCAAGGTTGGGATGCATAAACTAAAACCAGAGGAGGGGATGGTCTGATGCAGAGGGGGGGGGGGGGGGGATCCCGCGCATCCCCCCTGCAAATCGCACACTGGTGCGGATGCACAAGTACGTCCGACCTCATGTCGGAATTACAGATTAGGAAGCAGGGAGAAAATGGACAGCGACGGCGGATGGGTGGCTCTCGGTGGAATGTGGGTCGACCAGGAAGCGTGCTGTGATAGCCCGCGCAGTGGCGATAACGCAGTGTCCCGGGTGATGCAGCGGTTAATGGACCTCTCCTAGAAAGTAGGAATCCCAGTCTGGCAAACATTTTGTTTCATCGCCGCTAATTCCACATAACGCCCCAATACAGCTGGCATCAGTAATCCCTCCCCCCCCCCCCCCCCCCCCACCAATACTTTCAATTTACAGATCAAGTTATTATTTCCGGCCTTTCGCTGATGCTGGTGCACACAGCTGCGTGTTTATCCCGGCGGCCCTGGGTTCCGCTTTGCTGCAAACCACCCTCACGCCATTGTACGTCTGCATTACACACCGCCCTCTACAATATCGTTATAAGAAAAACATACACCTGCTTCTAACACACTTATTAGGATTTATTTGACTTACAGTTTCTAACCAAAGGGGTTGAAGCAAGCAAATCGGATGTAATAATTGCTATTGAAAATTTTGGGCCTGTACAAGTTACTGTTATAGAGATTTAACAAAAGGCTGTTCATTCAAAAGCAGAGCCACTTATTTTGGTTAGAAAAAAGCAAAAGAATGATTTGTTGTTATGAGGAGATTAGAACTGAATATCTATCGGTTTATAGTGCATGATTTTAGAATTTTCTTTATAATTAGAGCTTTACAAACTACAAGAAAAAGTGTTAACTTTATCTCGAGAGTATAGAATGTAACTACTGAATGTTAAACCGTATAAAGGCAGACGGTCAGGATCTGTCAATCACTGCTCCGACTGGTTTTCCATGTCCATGTTGGAGAGGTATAGCCTTCCTGACTGCGTGTTTTCTAAGCATTTAGCACACAGTATTAGAGTTTTAGAAAAGTATTCTGTCAAAGTGATCATATCTGAATGACTTGACGTATATCTGATTCGTTGACAGATTAGAAGCCAGATACAGCCAGCAAGAAACTGGACAGGAGCTGAATGTTGCTCTTAACACCATTTCACGACTGTGGAGATTTCAGGAGGGTGGAAACATTCAACAAAAGTACGGAAAATGTCGATTACATGTTAAAATCCAGATGCAGGATCCTTTAGTTCTTATTAAATTCCCAAAGGAAACCAATCAGAACAGCAGCTGCCTGACTAGTCATCTGGGGACAGTCTTAAGGTCCAACATCACCTGTCAGGTTGCGTGCCGTCGGCTAAAGGAGGTAGCGTTATGCTCTCGGCCACGCACCAGGTGCGATCTCCTCGCACAAAGGCACTGCGTGACTCGACACTTCAGTTGTCATGTCCACTGTGAGGAGGGCCTTGTTTACAGATGAGTTGTGATTTCGTTTAGGGAGTGCTTCTCGCCGTCTGTTTATCTGCTGCTCCCCTGGGATGCGTTACAGCTGAGCAAGTATTTGGAAAGAGGCCAATACGGTGACGCCACTGTTCTCGAAGTACACATCAAGGTGATACTTCGACCACGAGGTTAGTTTCCTAGCACTACTGTGAGGTTTGCAGCAACTGGGATAATATGCTGCAACAGTACGTGTGAAATTTTATGATTGGTTGATTGATTACTTAATTTAGATTGGTATGGGACCAAATGGCGACTTCATCAGTCCTGCGTTCCAAAGTGAGTTACAGAAGAAAGATGGTCTTCTAAAAGCGGACGGATTCCGTCAGAAGAGTCAAATGATAAAATAATGAACAATAAACATACACAGTAAAAGCAGAGAAGTTGAGACCAAATCTAAAAAGTGTAAAAAAGGGTGCAGTCATGGGGTACAGACCATCAGGACTGCAAAAGAAGTCCCAGCCACAACCAACCCGCCCCCACTCCAAAACTAAAGGAGAACCTTACACCTGGAAATAAAAACCACTTTCACAGAGAAAACCGAGGACCAGGTCAACCATCCGAGGATCCTCTGCTAATATTAATTTAAGGAAGCATGAAAATTATACTTAACACGAAGAGCCGAAAGAAGGGCACATACCACCTATATGTGAGGTATCGTCAGTCTGACTCCACAACCACATTGTAGGGGTGAAAAGTTATGTAGGAGGAAAAAATGGGTGAGCCGGGTATGACCAATGCGTAAACGGCATAAAACTGTGGACTCATTCCAAGAGGAGCGGAAGGAAGAGCTCCAAACCGTAGCAGACTCCTTGATTGTTCAGAGATTATAACTATGAGCAGTAACGCTCCTGATGACAATCCACTGTTGGGCAAAGAGAGATTTGACGTAGATCCGCATATCCGCAGCTGGAATCATGAAAGAAAATGGGGGGGGGGGGGGGTAAGTATCTGATTCTCTAGCCAAAAGGTCAGCTAATTCATTCGCTGGGATGCCCACATTACATAGGACCCAGACTGAACATGCGGCACGCTCAAGAGCAGAGATAAGGTCACGGATAACAAAGACCAAAGGGTGACGAGAGTAGCATCGATCGATAGCCTGCAGGCTGTTCATGGAGCCAGAACAAATCAAAACACTGTGAAGGCAAGCTTGAGAAACAAAAAAGAGGCCTCTGTGAATGGCTAGAAGCTCTGCTGTGAACACACTACATGGTACTAAAAGCCAGCAGGAGACGTGAAACATATCCCACCTTATAAGTAGTCTTAGAACCATCAGTGTAAAATATGGTGGCACCCTGGCATGGATGGCATATACAAGACACCGGTAAACCATAGGAGCAACAGAGACCTTAGGACCCTGGAATAGATCGGTCATAATCCGTGGTCTAGGCACCATCCAAGGAGAGGGGGGCCCTCCTCACAGTGGACATGACAACTGAAGGAGGAGAGACATGGGGTGCAGTCCAGTGAGTGCAAGTGAAGATCCTGACAGAGGGTGCTGAGACGCATGCCAACCGACAATGCCACCAGTGGGAGGGTGTTATGAGGGAGACATACCTCATTGGCAAAGAGTACAAAGTACACAGAAACGTCAGTGAATTGGCGTATGGCAGTTGCGTAGGAGAAAAGGAGTTGGCTCCATCGCATGTGTAGAGGGGGAATCCATGCTTCTGTGAGGACATGATCAACATGATTAGTGTGAAAGGCACCAATAGCCAGACGCACCCCACAATGATGGACAGGGTCAAGGAGTTTCAAAGTGGAAGGAGCTGCTGAGCCATAAACCTATCATAATCCACTCTGGACAAGTCAAGATCACGGTCAAGATGGAGAAGAGTGGGTCTGCATCCCAAGATGTGTGGGACAGGAGGCAGAGAGAATTAAGTTTCTGCATGCATGTAGCCTATAGGTGGCGAATGCAGGACAGCCATGTCAGCTTTTTTTATCAAAAATGAGGCCCAAGAAAAGGGACTGTGCTACAACATCGAGGAGCTGGTTGCCTATATAAAGTTCTGGATCGGGATGTAATGTGGGTTGACGGCAAAAATGCATTACCCACGTTTTGGAGAAAACTGGAAGCAATGGGCTGTGGCCCATGCAGAGGCCAGTTGGATGGCTCCTTGGAGCAAGCGCTCAGCAGATACTACCAAATGGAAGCTGCACCAGATGCATAAATCGTCAATGTACAATGCTTGGGTAACCAGAGCCCAGCAGAGGTCACAAGCACATTGATGGCAATGGGGAAGAGTGTGACATTAAGCACAGAACCCTGTGGGATACCATTCTCCTGATGAGGGCGCTGAGTGAAGTGCCAACTCAAACCCAGACGAGCTGGTAAGATAAAAACTCTCGGATAAAAATTGGAAGGGAACCACGGAAGCCCCAGTCATGGAGGGTAACTAAAATGTGATGGCGCCAAACCATGTCATATGCCTTATGTAGGTCAAAGGAAACTACGACAAGGTGCTGGCTGTTGGATGCCTTTAGGATGGGTGATTCCAATCGGAGTAAATAGTCAGTTGGAGATCGCCCTGCATGGAAACTACACTGGTACGGTGACAAAAGGTGGCGAGATTCGAGTACCCAACATAATCTGAAGTTGGCCATCCCTTCGAGAAGTTTACATTTGTAGGGCAAATGAGGCAGTGTCTGGTAACTAACTAACTAACTTGGGTTCTTCCCAGGCTTAAGGACGGTGATAAATATACTGTCCTGCCAATGTGAAAGAAAAGCAACTGTGAGCCAGATTCCCACTGGGGAATGTTCAAGTGTTGGATCATCTGATCATTAATGGAATTTGGGCCTGTTGCTGTGTTTCATGAAGAACTAAGGGCCTGCAAAAATTCCCATTCAGCGAAAGGGTGATAATAGTACTCAATGTTGTGTGGGATGAAATGGAGGTAGGCTCTGTTCAGTTCTGTATTTCTGCTGGAGAAAGGTAGGTTGGTAGGAAGCGGACGATGATGCTATCACAAAGCATATTGCAAGTTCCACGAGGACCAACGGATCAGTGCACAGAGCACTTTGGAGGTTAAGACCCTGGACAGTTGACTGTTGCTGGTGGCCCAGAACGCTATGGACCTTGACCAAACCTGTGATGAAGAGGCATATGTCCCCAGGGAAGAAACATAGCGCTCCGAGCAGGGTTTCAACCCAAGATGGCTAGCCTGACCCTCCTCCCATGGGGTATCCAGGGAAGAGGAGGCTCCCAGGTAATAGAAGGCAGTGTTTAAGGATCCTTCGCCATTGAAAGAGATGGCTGTATGAGAATGGCCAGATTTTTGTAGCTTGAAAAACTTCATGCACCAAGCATCCACCCTGATACCACCCACTCCGACCTGGGGCTCTCCCCATGGGCACCACCCAGCCACAACAAGGCCATTTGGCATAGTAGCTGTTGCTGGGAGTTCCCATGCTCCAAGAAGACAAGCGACCACTCCTTAGCATACCTTGGGAGGGAACAGCTCAGGTATCATTAGTGTGATCCCCGTGTTGTCAGGGGGCTCAGCCATATGGGTACGAAACAGCCCCACCACACGGAATGTCTACACAAGCTGGTGACCTAGCAGGGTGGAAGGGGTTACAGTGGGGAAGGGAGAGGCGAAGGGAGGGGGGAGAGGCATCCACACTGTAGATGCTAGGGAGGGAGTTCTTCCTCATATGGCTCGCAATAAAAACAGGAAATTTTGAAGTGGAGATCAAACATCAAGTGGGGACCGAAACGCCAAAAGGGCGAAACAACAAGCGAAAGGAACAAAATTGCAACCAATGCAGGAAACCAGGTAGATAGTCAGGTCGACATAAATTAGAACAGTGAGAGGGGATGGAGGTGGCACCGGGGAAGGAACGGGGACTGGGAGGGAGGAGGCAGGGGGAAGAAAACGCATCCAGGGAATGAAGAATGGGACACAGTAGTTCGGGGCCCCATGTGCTCCATGCACGAACCCACGAAAGAACCGTCAGCCCCCTTGGAGGGGGGGGGGGTATTTAAGGTATTTAATTTACTTTCCATTAGATGGACAATAATGCTCGACCACGTATGACTGTTCCAGTGGACTCATGTCTGTAACTTGACGACACTGCATGCCTAGAGTAAACACCAGCAGCTCATGCTACTGTCACGAACATATATTTCCAACAACTTGCGAGCATCAGAAAGTTTAGAGATTAGCAAAAGTTGAGAAATGATTCAATGATGGTTAAGTCCGTCCAATATTATATGGAAAAAAAAGAGAATCGACTCGTATGAGATTTGCTGTCAAAAAATTTGGTTTAAAATTAAGGGAACTGAGAAAATAAGAAAAGAGGAAGATTTCTGCAGAACCGCTGAGGAAAGAAACGTGTAGAAATACTTGACAAGAAGAAGGGAGAGGACGATAAGACACCTGTTTAGGCATTAAATGATAACTTCCATGGTACTGGAAAGTGCTGTGAAGGATAAAATCTACATGGGAAGACAGAGATTGGAATAGCTTACATCGAACAAGTAATTGAGGATATTCGAGAGGAATTGCTACATTGACGAAAAAAAACCTTCTTCTACCACATTTCTTAGTTGAATCAGTTGATATATTGCTAGCTGTCACCCGCAGCTACGCTCAAAATGCAGTAAAGTGAAGTGGAATGGATGTTTGGGTTTATTGATCAGGAGACTCCGTTCGGCAATCCGGTGACTTGCACGTCGTTGACGATGAAATGATGATAAGGGCAACACACACACAGTCTCGAGCGGAGGACATCCGACCCGACTGGCAATCGAACATGGGACATGTTGACCAACGCTATCCACAATATCACGAGCTGTTGACGCTTATGAGCAGTTTTGTTATGATGAGTGATGGTGACGGTAATAATCTAGAATGTGGACATCCTAAAATTATTAAACTGCTTTAAATTCCGAATAAAGAAAATAAATAATTTGTAGTTCGATGCAGCAGGAATTTTATAACATTTGTAGGTGCAATAAAGCCAGCTGCATTCACATTCTGCCTGTTACACTTTCTGCCACTAAAAGCGCGACAGCTCCCTGTTTGTCGTACAGCATTTAAAGGACGATGTTGTTTTGAGTGTTCAGGCGTCACAGAAGCTATAAGAGACCCGCGAGACCCAGAGCTAAAACGCGAAGGGGTTGTGACTGATACCAGAATAGAAGTATGGATTAAACACGTTGAGGATTGTGTAAGTATCTATTTATTACGTTGAATCGTGTTATAGTACAAACATATCCAACAAGAAGAGCATATTCACAAATATGGTAAAGTTCGAAAATAAAAAAGTAAATAGCTTTTTCAGAGAGTCATTATTGTTCCATATTTCGCTTTACATTCTTCAAATCAATAAATATCTTGTACTACACACTTTCTAAAGTAGCCTATGTTTTTCCTCGGCGTTCAAACTACATCCATATCAAATTTCATCCCAATCGGTTCAGCGATTTAGTCGTGAAAACCTAACAGAGTTGCTTTCCCATTTATAAAATTAGTACAGATTAATAACTTCAAACAACGTGAGTGCTATGAAAAATCTGAATTCTGCATCAGTGTAAGTAACTGTTGTAAACTAGTTTCTGTTTGATCGGTTAGGATCAGAACAGTTTAATAATCAGCTTACGCAGTTTGTAAGTAGGCTGTTTAGGTTTTTTTTTATTGGTAACGCCACATAGCGCTCTGTATGAAAAATCACTGGCTGTGCTGTGTGCAGTCAGTGGCTGGTTGGCATTGTTGTAATACTCGCCATTGTAGTGTTGGGCGGCTGGATGTTAACAGCGCGTAGCGTTGCGCACTCGGAGGTGAGCCACCAGCAGTGGTGGACGTGGGGAGAGAGATGGCGGAGTTTTGAAATTTGTAAGAATTGGTGTTATGAACTGATATACACTCCTGGAAATGGAAAAAAGAACACATTGACACCGGTGTGTCAGCCCCACCATACTTGCTCCGGACACTGCGAGAGGGCTGTACAAGCAATGATCACACGCACGGCACAGCGGACACACCAGGAACCGCGGTGTTGGCCGTCGAATGGCGCTAGCTGCGCAGCATTTGTGCACCGCCGCCGTCAGTGTCAGCCAGTTTGCCGTGGCATACGGAGCTCCATCGCAGTCTTTAACACTGGTAGCATGCCGCGACAGCGTGGACGTGAACCGTATGTGCAGTTGACGGACTTTGAGCGAGGGCGTATAGTGGGCATGCGGGAGGCCGGGTGGACGTACCGCCGAATTGCTCAACACGTGGGGCGTGAGGTCTCCACAGTACATCGATGTTGTCGCCAGTGGTCGGCGGAAGGTGCACGTGCCCGTCGACCTGGGACCGGACCGCAGCGACGCACGGATGCACGCCAAGACCGTAGGATCCTACGCAGTGCCGTAGGGGACCGCACCACCACTTCCCAGCAAATTAGCGACACTGTTGCTCCTGGGGTATCGGCGAGGACCATTCGCAACCGTCTCCATGAAGGTGTAAGTCAACTACCCTGGCCAGCAAGATCTCCGGATCTGTCTCCCATTGAGCATGTTTGGGACTGGATGAAGCGTCGTCTCACGCGGTCTGCACGTCCAGCACGAACGCTGGTCCAACTGAGGCGCCAGGTGGAAATGGCATGGCAAGCCGTTCCACAGGACTACATCCAGCATCTCTACGATCGTCTCCATGGGAGAATAGCAGCCTGCATTGCTGCGAAAGGTGGATATAAACTGTACTAGTGCCGACATTGTGCATGCTCTGTTGCCTGTGTCTATGTGCCTGTGGTTCTGTCAGTGTGATCATGTGATGTATCTGACCCCAGCAATGTGTCAATAAAGTTTCCCCTTCCTGGGACAATGAATTCACGGTTTTCCTATTTCAATTTCCAGGAGTGTATATATTATGACTATTAAGGTAAATACATTGTTTGTTCTGTATTAAAATCTTTCATTTGCTAACTATGCCTCTCAGTAGTTAGTGGCTTCCGTAGTTTGAATCTTTTAGTTAGCTGGCAGTAGTGGCGCTCGCTGTATTGCAGTAGTTCGAGTAACGAAGATTTTTGTGGGGTAAGTGATTTGTGAAACGTATAGGTTGATGTTAGTCAGGGCCATTCTCTTGTAGGGATTACTGAAAGTCAGATTGCGTTGCGCTAAAAAAATAAAATAAAATAAAATAGTGTGTCAGTTTAAGCACAGTCTTGTATGAATTGTTCTAAGGTGAAGTTTCAAGTTCAGTGTACCGGTATATTTATTTGCATGTTTATTGCAAGTTTGATGCTACCTCTTAAATTTAAAATGTTTCAAACTTGTGACTTATTACACATTCATAACAACTATTTCACTTCTACCTGTGAAAAGAACGTTGACCCATCTCCTTTTTCAATAAGTAACATCATATACGGTATTTTATTTTATGACATACTCCGTCCTTAAGAATTGCTACTTGGATTGTGGGAAAATGTATATCCAATGAAATTTCACTAGGAACTACCGCTACATTCCAAAGCTAGTGATGGCCAGACTACAGAACATCAAAGAATCGAGAACCCTCCTATCGAGAACACATCCGAAATATGAGAAAGAACTTTAACGGTTACAATCTAGCTGCTACTGGCACCACACGTTTCACATCCTTCAGCCACATATTCGGCTGTAGTTGTGTTCTGGATTCTCGTTTTCATATTGGTTATTGCATCCATAACATGAGATTTCGCTTCATCTTTCCGTCTGTGAAGAAATTAGTTTCATGTAATGTGTATGAAAGAACACCATATCAGTCTCTAAGCTAGATTCTCGTATAGCATTTTACTTTTGCATAAAACTAAAAAAAACAGGTTTTGGATAAACGTCTTTTCTATGCTATTCGGCCTTTCTAGTAAATCTGTTAGGTACAAGAAACTTTTTCTTTCGCCCATTCTAGTGAAAAGAGTTAGCTCAGTTGCTGGTTGAAACGTGGATCATTACAGAAGTTTTTGTGACGTCATGTTTTACCTAAGCCCCTTTTTCTTCTTCACCAAGTGTTATCACATTAGCGGCTACAGCCTCTCTCCTACTACGCTACGAAGTTATTTATAGACGGTCCCATTACCTTTAATGCTTATTTATAGTTAACGTGGATTTGAATTTCACAGTTCAATCAACATTTTATTGGAAGACAAATAACTGCATGCAGTTTTCTGTTAAGTAGAAGTTAAAGAATTTATTTATAACTGAACTCCAGAATTAAATTGAAAATTAAATAAGTTTTCACACTTTCTCGACGGATCTGTTGCAAATACGCTTATCGGGTTTTCCGCCGGATCGTATTGTGTAACTCGCACCATATTTCATCGACGCAACAGCTCGACATCATCAGGTGGTCGTAATTGGTACTGCCACTGATGCAAAGGGCAACTGATGATAATCGAGTGTTGGCGTCGGAATTTATCATGCCAGGAGCAGGCAATACGCGTGCGCGAGAAGACGCTCCTAGGTTGGAGGAAAGCGATGCCGAAACGTGCAAGAACGTTGCGTCGAACATCATCGTCATACATGCCTGGGGAAACCTGATAATTCAGCGGTAGCGGAGCATTGCCTGGGCACGGGACATCTTATGCTTTACGAACCGACGGAAACGTTATTCACAGAGTCATCTTTCTGTGACTTTGTTGTTAATGAGGCCATGCATATCTGTACGGGAGACAATCTTATCAACAGGGACTCAGGTTTTCAACTAAGCGTCGCCGGAATCCAGTACCGTCTGCCCTTAAATTAAAACAGGGAAAACAAGAACTTCCGATTCATCACGCGATACAACACGCTACTGAGATTTAGTTCAGCCTCTAACCGCAGGAGCGTCCGGCGGCATAGTCATTGTCCATTAGCCGATGCGCGGATGGCCTTTCTGCGGCTCCCAGCAGTGGGCACCAGAAGCGCTGCTTTCTTCCAACTACGAGCGTCTTCCAGCGCATGCGTTATGATGTCGAGCAGTTGCGCCGATGAAATATGATGATAGTTACACAATACGATCCGGCGGCAAACCCGAGAAGCGTATTTGTAACTTCAGTATTCTCACCAGAATTAATCTTCAACATATTTTATATTCACGTATTTGTTCTAATTTCTGAAAATTAATGGAATTATTCTTACCGAAATGCAGTGGGATTACGTTAAAGCACATACTGTATAAAGTACTAGCGAACGCGACAGTGCTTCGTAATTGCTAAGCATGTGTGGGTATTTGGATATACGTCCCATACGTCCAACTCCCGCTCTCTCTCCGTCTCCTCTTCACCTTAACTCTGACTTTGAGCCTTGTTTATTGTTATTAACAACTGAACCTCGAGCGGGAGATAAGGCTCTTAAAATAAATGGTTAAATCGGTTGGGATGATTGGTATATGGGGTATGAGAGAGACCTTTCCAGGTGCTGGATCTGTGAAGATGGTAGCTTTTCCACAGTTTTAATCTGCCAACGGGTAGGCTCACATAGTTAGCCGTAAACGCAACTTTCCTGTTTTCTGTTACAACCGACTGGGAGGAAGAAAACAAAACCGCACATTGTTGTGCATAAACGTTTTGTATAAAATTATGTATAAGGAGAAAGTATATATACATGTAGGAGAAGCGATTTGTCTAATAGTTTAAATGCCCTGCTATCGCACTGAACACTGCGAGAAAGGAAATGAAACCGCCCATTTTCGAAGCACAGCATAGTATTGTTTTTCTGGCAGTCGTTTTTAACGAAAAATCTGTTCATTGTTGTTAAAACAAATTTAGCCCATGTCCATTGAATGTTTGTTAGACTATTGAGTAAAATTTTAAAGTAAATTAGTCACGAACTTTTCGAGATCCATATATATTAAAAAATATTAGCCTATGACTCTCCGAATGTTGATTAGACTATCGGAGAAAATTTTTAGTAAATGGGTCAAGAAAGTTTCGAGATTTTTGCTAACAGCGTTTCTTCTTATGTATTATATGTATTTATATGCCTACATATATTATGTATATTAAACAAATATATAACCTATGTCTGTCAAAATGTTTATTAGAGCACTGAGGAAAAATAGGTCAAGAACTTTTCTAGACATTTGTTAACATCGTCTCTCCTTTAAATGTTTTATATATATTGATATATTAAGGAAATGTGTAGCCTAAGTCTGCCTGAATGTTTATAGCAGTGCAGTGTAAAAATTTGAGGTAAATCAATCAAACTTTTAGAGATTTTTGGTAATAACGATGAACAACGACTAGTTTTTATATAGTAGCAGAGAACAGATATAGAGATTTAATCTGCCATATTTAAAACTTTATTATAGTATCGCGTAAGTATCTGAAGTAAAATGATTAATAACTTTTCAATTTTTTGCTAGCATTATATATTATATATAGTTCTGTCATGATTATTCGTTTTTCTTGAGGTTATGGTGTCAAATCCCAAAGCATATAACACTATTTCGACTTGAGGTTTGAGTCCTAGTATATTCAATCACAGACAAGCGCACAGAGCCAATAGTTGCTGACCAGAGCACCTGTGGTTGCCACGCAGACGTGTTCGTGTTTTGGAGTTCGCCTGTAACCCTCAGCACGGTCCTTGACAGGATGCTATCACGCCGACCCAGATGGACCTCGGTTTTTCATTGAGGTTATTACTCCTCCCCCTTCCTGTTTCCTCGTCACCTGCAAGAAGACGAAATTACTGAGAAAGATCTAAGGGCCAGTTTAGAAAGAGGGGTATAGAGAGCGACAAAAGAACTGTACGAACCAACAGAGACAGCTGCAAATAACACTAGGAAAAGGAGGGAAAATCTGTTTTGACACATACATAGGATGAACGGAAATAGATTTACAAAGAAAATTTTTAACACAGTGACAACTAATACAGTGGAAACTACAGAAGACATGTCCTGTTGGAAAACTCCCCCTGCATTGTTCCTCATAAACGGCAGCACAACAGGTCAAATCGCCAGATTAACTAACAGATCTTGACTGTTTTTGGACGACGCGATCCACCAACCATTCTCAGGGATCTACGCCAAATCGCCGTTGAGGAGTGGGACAATTTGGACCACAATGCCTTCATGAACTTGTGGACAGTATGCCACGACGAATACAGGCATGCATCAATGCAAGAGGACTTGCTATTGGATCTTAGAGGTACCGGTGTGCACTGTAGTCTAGACAGACACCTCTGAAGGCTCGCTATATGGTGGTTCAACATGCAATGTGTGGTTTTCATGATCAATAAAAAGGGCGGAAATGATGTTTATGTTGATATCTATTCAAATTTTCTGTACAGGTTCCGTAACTCTCGGAACCGAGGTTATGCAACACTTTTTTATGTGTGTAATATCCAATAGCATTGCGGAGCTTCCTTACGTGCTTAATCCACAACATACTCGCAATGATTTCAGTAAACACTGTTTACTGTGTTCCTCCTGTCATTCACGTGGATGTAAAAAATTGTATTAAAATATTAGTAGATACTTCTTCCATAGAAGCTTCATTGTCGCTTTTTTCAGTTCCTAATTAAGACTTCCGGCATAAGAAGTCAACCTTATTGTGCCAACGGCGTTGTCAAAGAGGCCGGAGGAGCGGACAGAGGTTCAGGGCACTCTCTTGCACTTGATGTGGGAAACCCCCTAAAGGCGAAAGGATCGGCAGTGATCAACGGCATGAGGATGCAGAAGGCAATGGCAAGCACTGCACTACAGACAAGTAACGCGTATCCACATTGGCCTGTAACTCAAAAAGTATCGTGATGGTCACTCCACTGGCAAAAGATTCCGATGTAGTCCCCCATTCGCATCTACGGGAAAGGACCGCCTAGGGGGAGATGAACATGAGTAAAAGACTGAATAATCAACTGAAGGATAACGTACTATGAGTCGGGCATGGAGTGTCAGAAGCCTGAATGTGGCAGGGAAGCTAGAAAATCTGAAAACGGAAATGCAAAGGCTCAGTCTAGATATAGTAGGGATCAGTGAAGTGAAATGGAAAGAAGACAAGGATTTCTGCTGAGCTGAGTATAGGGAAATATCAACAGGAGCAGAAAATTGTATAAAGGGAGTAGGATTCATTATAAATATGAAGGTAGGGCAAAGTGTGTTACTGTGAATAGTTCAGTGATTGGGTTGTTCCTACTAGAATGGACAGCAAACCGAAGACAACGATAGTTCAGGTATACATGCCCAATGCAAGCTGAAGATAAAATGATAAAGTAGATGAGAATACTGAAACGGTAATACAGTATGTAAAGGGAGATAAAAGTCTAATAGTCATGAGGGATTGGAATGCATTTATAGGGGAAGGGATAGAAGAAAACGTATAAGAGAATATGGGTTTGAGACAAGGAATGAGAGAGGAGAAAGACTAATTGAGTTCTGTAATAAATTTCAGCTAGTAATAGCGAATACCAAGAATCACAATAGGAGAAGGTGTATTTGGTAAAGGCCTGGAGATACAAAAAGACTTCATTTAGATTACATCATGGTCAGACAGAGATTCTAAAATCAGATTCTGGATTGTAAGGCGTATCCAGGAGCACATATAGACTCAGGTCACAATGTATTAGTGATGAAGAGTAAGCTGAAATTTAAGAGATTAGTCATGAAGTATCAATATACAAAGAAGTGGGACACAGAAGTACTAAGGAATGACGAGATACGCTTAAAATTCTGTAAGGCTGTAGATACAGCAATAAAGAATAGGTCAATAGGCAGTATAGTGAAGAGGAATGGACATCTCGAAATGGCCAATCACAAAAGCTTGAAAGAAAAACGTAGATACAAAGAAAGTGATTGCATAGAAACCATGGGTAACAGAAGAAATACTTCATTTCGTCTATGTCAGAAGGAAGTACAAAAATGTTCTGGGAAATTGAGGAACACAGAAATACAAGTCGCTGAGGAATGAAATTAAAAGGAGGTGCTGGGAAGTTAAGAGGAAATGGGTGCATGAAAAATGTGAAGAAATCGAAAAAGAAATGGTAGGTGGAAGAACTAACTCAACTTATAGGAAAGTCAAAACTACGTTCGGTGAAGTTAAAAGCAAGGCTGATAATATTAAGAGTGCAACCGGAATTCCATCGTTAACTGCAGAGGAGAGAGCGGATAGGTGCAAAGAGTAGACTGAAGGCCTCTATGTGGGGGAAGATTTGTCCAATGTGGTAGAAGAAACAGGAGTCTATTTAGAAGAGAAAGGGGGTCCCGTATTAGAATAAGATTTTAAGAGAGGACTTAAGATCAAATAAGAATTTCTAAAATCATTAGGGGAAGTGGAAACAAAACGATTATTCACCTTGGTGTGTAGAATGTATGATTCAGGCAATATACCATCTGACTTTCGGAAAATATCATACACACAGATCCGAAGACTGCAAGAGCTGACAAGTGCAAGAATCGTTGTACAATCAGCTTGACAACCCATGGATTCAAGTTGCTGACAAGAATCATATTCAGATTAATGGAAAAGAAAATTGAGGATTTGTTAGATGATGATCAGTTTGGCCTTTGGAAAGGTAAAGTCACGAGAGGGGCAATTATGAAGTTGAGGTTGATGACGGAAGCAAGACTAAAGAAAGACCAAGACATGTTCATAGGATTTTTGGACCTGGAAAAAGCGTTAGAAAATGTAAAATGGTGCAAGATGTTGGAAATTGTGAGGAAAATAGGGGTAAGCTATGAGGAGAGACGGGTAATATACAATATGTACAAGAACTAAGCAGGAATAGTGAGAGTGGACGATCAAGAACGAAATGCTACGATTAAAAAGCGTGTAAGACAGCGATGTAGTCTTTTGCCCCTACTGTTCAATCTCTACATCGAAGAAGCAATGACGGAACTAAAAGAAAAGTGCAGGAGTGGAATTAAAATTCAAGGTGAAAGGTATCAATGGTACGATTCTCTGATGAAATTGCTATCCTGAGTAAAAGTGAAGAAGAATTACACGATCTGCTGAATGGAATGGACAGTCTAATAAGATAGTCTAATGAGGACAGAATATGGATTGAGAGCAAATAGAAGAAAGACGAAAGTAATCAGAAGTGAACAACGTGTAACTAAACACCAGCATTGCCACTGAGTAGATGAAGTTAATAAATTCCGCTATCTGGGCAGTAAAATAATCAGTGACGGACGGAGCAAGGAGGACG
The DNA here is from genome assembly GCF_023897955.1 of Schistocerca gregaria. Classification (NCBI taxonomy): domain Eukaryota; kingdom Metazoa; phylum Arthropoda; class Insecta; order Orthoptera; family Acrididae; genus Schistocerca; species Schistocerca gregaria. The sequence goes on along the minus strand of NC_064920.1, from coordinate 188,658,922 downwards.
ACAAAAGCAGGCTAGCACTGGCAAAAAGGGCATTCCCGGCCAAGAGAAGTTCACTAGTGTCAAACATGAGCCGTAGTTTGAGGAAGGAATTTCTGAGAATGTACGTTTGGAGCACAGTATTGTATGGCAGTGAAACATGGACTGTGGGAAAACCAGAACAGAAGAGAATCGAAGTATTTGAGATGTGGTGCTGCAGACAAATGTTGAAAATTGGGTCCACTGATAAGGTACGGAATGAGGAGGTTCTATGCAGAATTGGAGAGGAAAGGAAAGGAATATGTGATAACACTGACAAGGAGAAGGGACGGTGAGCCACGGTCAGCTCGCGCTAATGCCGTTTTTCCTTTTGGGCATTTTGTCACCATCGAGTAGCGTCTTATTCCTCCCTCAGTTACTATCTGAACCAGTTGCTCACTTGCCTCTGTCAGTGGCAGCAGTAGCATACTGGTATAACTTATTAGGTGTGGCAGTTATATTTCCTTGTCATGGGGTGTGTGGCAGTAGGTCGGTTGCGGCGGAGCAGCGAGGAAGTCTTTGCGGCGTGTGATCAGACCAGGGCCACTGGCGGCGTGCATGTGCGGTCGGAATTGTGTGGCACTAGCTGCGAGAACTGCTAAGTTCGTCGCCACCTGCACCTGCTTACTGGAGTTGAGTAATCAGTGAACCTGTCACGAAAGCTTAACCATTGTGACATCTCTTCATTGATTGCTGGCTGTTGCCTCCTGGGCTGTCCCCGCAAGCAGCAACGTGATGGTGTGTTGGAGTTGGCAAAATTTTGCAGCTGTCTCCCTCTATGGTTTTTAACGTTTGAAATGATTACAATTTATTAGTGAAATGCACCACCGGTATTTTCTGCTTCATAGCTGTTCATGTTTTGGTTGCCTGACCTGGTCTTTAGCGTAGTTTTGTGGCAGCGTCTCTTCCTCGTCGTGCTGATGCTGTCCAGCACGGCGTGTAATTAGACAGCTTGGTGTTGTTCTCCTTTTCTCTCTGATGTTTACTGTGCCTTGACTGTGTTTATACGCCAATTATTAAGACATATCCTGCTGCGATCCTCGTCTTCGCTGGTACTTTTGGTTGTCATGCTGTTGGTCAGGTAGAACGGAATTGATTAGGCGGTTTGTTGGTTCGTCAGCCGTCCGTAGACCGTGCTGCAACCCGATTGTTTAGTGTTACACTTGCCTGTCTGTCTCACCTAAACCGTGGTTAGATTTTCCTCCCCAGGCCGACCCTTGGAACACCTCTGTGCACCACCGTTTGTTGTTTGTGACTGTCATTTTATTTGGTCGCAGGTACTGTGGCAGGCCTTCAGCCTTGTATTAATATTGTCTGTTTTATGTTTAGTATATGGCCTTCAGCCGGCCTTCATAACAACTTTAGGCCTGTGCTTCATTTAAAATTTTTGTTGCTCTGTATTTAGGCCTTCAACCGAGTTTCTTTCAGAATCTGTGACTTAAATATATAAATCCTTGTCTGTAAGGTTTCCCTTTAATTATCCTGAATTCTTGAAACAGCCTTCATCCGTGTTCTGAAAATGTTTATCTGAGGTTGTCTTTATTCATTCTTGAGTAATTGTTTTGGCCTTCAGCCGACAAGATATTTCAAGTTTACTTAAGATGTTTTTCTGTTGTACTGTGTAAATGCTTATCTTTAAAGCCTCTCTATCATTACGTAAAGAATTTTTTTTAAATTGGGCTTTCAGCCGAAGAATTGACTTGAATTTTCCTTAATATGGCCTTTAGCTGGAATTTGTAAATGCTTGGCTTTTAAAGAATTCCTTAGCTGATTTGAAATATTATTTCGGCCTTTAGCCGAGAAGATACTGTAATTTTGCTTAAGTAAGGCCTTCAGCCGTTACATTAAATTCTGGTGTTTTAAAAGCAATCATTCAAACTTATTCTGGAGAAGTTACTTGGGCCCTCAGCCGTGAATTGATCTTTGTTGTTTTAAAGAGAAAGGTGTGCATTGGTTTGAGCAATAAAGTTGTGTGTTTTCTTGTATAACAAACAGTAATTGGCCTGTCCGCCCCCGGGAGCTGAGTGGTCACCCCGATAGACTGTCAATCCTACGGGCCCGGGTTCGATTCCCGGCTGGGTGGGAGATTTTCTCCTCACAGGGACTGAGTGTTGTGTTGTCCTAGTCATCATCATTTCGTCCCCACCGACGCGCAAGTCGCCGAAGTGGCGTCAAATCGAAAGACTTGCACCAGGTGAACGGTCTACCCGCCGGAAGGCACTAGTCACACGACATTTATTTTGATTGACCTTGGCCCCTTTCCACAACCTGATCCGCTCTGCCTGCGAAACCAGATTTCAGAAGGGACGATAGGACATCTGTTAAGACATCAGGGACTGACTTCCATGGTACTAGAGGGAGCTGTAGAAGGTAAAAACTATAGAGGAAGACATAGATTGGAATACATCCAACAGATAATAGAGGAAGTAGGTTTCAAGTGCTACCCTGACGTGAAGAGGTTGGCACAGAAACCAGTTACAAGACTGATGACTCAAAAGAATTATATCTATTAAGACCAAGGAATTTATTTTCCTATTTAAGTGTTGATTACTTTCAGATGATTCAATTTAGTAGTTTGTAAGTTTCACTCAACTAATCACATGTCCTGGTTCAAATTAAAGCTTTACCATAAAAGGACGACGTTGACAATATTTCCGTTAAACGGCTTCAAAAAAAATGGCTCTGAGCACTATGGGACTTAACAGCTGTGGTCATCAGTCCCCTAGAACTTAGAACTACTTAAACCTAACTAACCTAAGGACATCACACACATCCATGCCCGAGGCAGGATTCGAACCTGCGACCGTAGCAGTCGCACGGTTCCGGACTGCGCGCGTAGAACCGCGAGACCACCGCGGCTGGCCTAGACGGCTTCTTTAAAAAAAATCTTGTATTAGTGCTGCCGACGTGTTTGAATCTGCTACATTACAAAAATGTACTTTCAAAATCTTTATTCCTCAAAATATCAAATAAGTTCATTTTTGTCTTGAATATTAATGTTTAAAGTATTTATGTTTTTCGTTATGCGCTTCTGATAAGTTACATCTGTATGTTCATAATTATTGTATTGTACCCCAGCTGTAGGATCACAAAGGAAAAACAGAAAGTAAGAACCCATCTCAAAGACAAGAGTAATCGATTTTGAATTCAGATCATATAATAGCTCCACATATTTTTTTAAAATTTTGGTTACACAACAATTTTAACAATATTTGCAGTCAGATATCGCAGATTCGCACCTCGCGTTTTTTAATGGCAGGCACCATGTACCGCCTGTGATTTGCACTGGATGGTCTTCCCTCTGCCGCGACCTTCGGAGAACCACGGAACATAGAAGATCAAAGCGAGATACCCATTCTTATGTTTAAAATCTGTACAAGACACACGTCTTCCCTTTCATTGCCGTTTGCAGAAACGGTAAAAGTACGAGTGCCTTAGTTCACTTTTGTGCCTCTACAATCCGAACCATTATATAAAAATAGTTTTAGGAAGGGCAGCAGACGACAGGTTGATATTATTTGGACGAATCATCAGAAAATCAAACTAATCCTCAAAAGAAGTAACTTACAAAAGACTCGGTTGGACCGATTTTAAACTAGTCCTGACAGACTTGCACCAGGCAGGACCAAGAGAAGAGACAGCGAAGATCCAAAGGAGACCAAGGGGAGACCTTTTTCGTCTCGGATTTGTTTGGTGGTAAGCGAGAAGGCGTTACGGAGATACTCAGCAAACTCCGGTGCCAGCGCCACAAAAGAGGCGTGCACCACGAGAAAGTTTACTGTTCGGACTTTGAGAATGTAGGCGTAGAAAGCAATCAGGTATACAGGGTGGCCCATTGATCGTGACCAAAAAACGTGGTCCAACTAAAACATTCATATTTCTTTACGTACTACACGAATATGTAATAAAAAATACGGGTTCCTATTTTAAAAAAACGCAGTTGATATCCGTTTGACCTATGGCAGCGCCATCTAGCGGGCCAACCATAGCGCCATCTGGTTTCCCCCTTCAAGCTAGACGAATTTCGTTCTTTGTAGTTTTTTCGTTTGGTGCTTATTTCGTGAGATATTTGGCCCGGTCACTATCAATGGACCACCCTGTATACTTCTCTTAAGATGATCGCGGCCGGAAAACAAAAACCCGCGGTATCGTAGCTCATATGGTGGCTCACGTACTACTGTTCTTCACACTCACCATTCGCGAATCGAACAGGGTATTCAAAGAAATGATACTGATGTCAAAAGTACCACACCGTCACACAGAATAAGATAGCTAACAGAGTATAAATTTAGATACAGAGTAAGATTATGACCAAACCGTATATTGTTTCGTGGTTATCTAAATCCTTCTAACTTAAAGACGTTACTTATACATCGTGGCAAGAACAAAGCCAAAAACCTGTCTATTACATATAACTAAGCATTCTGCTTACTTCAGTGTTACACTTGTGACCTTGTGTTACAAGTAACCTTTCAGTTAGTGTAGCAATTAACACTTACAAATAATTGCAAGATAAGTAATAGAACTGGACCTTTAATACCAACGAAACACAGTTTATGTTTGGTCGTTAAAAGTAGAATAATGAAGATAATTTCCAGGCAGCTACACCGACACTGGGGTCCACAGCAGCAAGGAAGTGATGGTGAAGATGGGACGAGTGAAATAGACGTGAGGTAGAATACAAGTAAGAAAGAGAGCACGGAAAAAAATGTCTAATGACTAACCGGAAAACGAAAAGGAAAGGAGGGGTCGAATTGTACCACGTTGATCAGCAAATCTGACCCAAAATACGAATTTCTTTAAAAACCGTGCTATTCATAATGTGCTGTTCCTGGGGCTACAGATGAAACATTCAAACATTTATCTCTGGTAATAGTGAAGCAAAGAGCAACGTAACTGAAAATAAACAGCGGTATTTTTAGTAGACTCAGAGAAGATGGATCTGTGGTGTCTGCTCAAATGTTACAGCAAACACGCGTATAAGCAGCATATAAGTCCACAAACATTAACTGCATTTTTTCCCTATGAAACAACCCCAGGATAAACATACATACTGAAACACCCACAATCAACGAAACCTGTGCCCTGGCTGCGACTGACGTCAACGTTCAAAAGCCGCACATAGATTACAATAAAAATATTAGAACAATAATCAGTTGCCTCTGGTATATATGTCTCCTTTGACACCATGACAAGCTTTTATTACAGTATTTTCAGGGAAAGAAATCAAGAACAAATCACACAGATAAAACAAAATAAACATGGAAATCCACAGCCGAAGACAACCAGAATTAGTTGCGAGGAACTCTTTCCAGAATAAATTACTAAATTTCGAAGAAAAAAATAGGAAGTTTACAGTCGTGGGGATTGAAGAAAGGTAAAAAGGACATAGCAAGATGTCTAAGTATTACTAAGAAAGAAGTGAGAAAAATTGCAACTGAAACGTGATTCCCGTCGGTCAGTATGAAGCTGAAAACAAAAGGTGTAAGCTATAGGCTACATTTGACTATCGAGGCCAGAAAGTGAGCGAGATCACTACATGAGCTCATCGCGGTTGCACCCGCACGCTAGAAGACATTCGTAAAAGCAACAACTAATTTTACACGGGACATAAAGTGGACAAAGAGTCTTTCCCAAATAAATCAGGCAAACGCTCTGTTGAAGTTCTAAGTTGTGATTACACCTAAACCCTGGCTGACATACGCAACCTTGTGAAAAGTTGCATTTTGAGAAATGTGACTGTAGTGCAGTTATAAGTGTATAGAATAAAAATCCGCTTCAGTTGCTAGTAATTTTCTTAATTTATTCCACGACCGGTTTCGAAGCTTCCGTATATTGCTGTCCAGACGGGCGTTGTGATGTCTGATCCTACGCTCCAAGCGTTTGTTTGAAGAGGGTGTGATGCCTAACGATAGACTGGCCCGACCGCCACGCGTTCATGTTTTCATAATTATTTCGTGGCATCTACTTATAAAGCTTTACGCTTCGAGAAAGGTCGTGGAATAAATTAAGAAAATTATTAGCAACTGAAGAGTATTTTTATTCCATAAATATGTTCCTCAGTTGCGGATGTTCATCAGATCAAATACTTTGTTTATAATAACCTTACTGGGAGAACTAAGTTGGGTAAAGCAAAGATGTCATTGGCAAGTCCTTGTTCAGAATATAATTGAGAATAACGGTATTCTGCTGCAATATTTGCTGGCAGTACAGATACCTTTATGAGTTCAGGTACTGCCAGCATTTGCTCGTAACGTTCGCTTCTGACGTCTCACAGTGCGTGCGAGCCCTTGACCGCCGCAATGTCGGCTCTTCGTAACTCGCAGACTGCGGTTAAGCGTCTGTTGCATCGCTGAAACAAATGCCGGTGAGGGCGCTCGCGCTGGCAGAGCACCCTGGCGGTGGCGCGGGGGAAGCTGTCAGTATGGGTCGTGAGGGCGGCGGGAGCGCACACGGGTGAGCGCGTCGCGAGGCGCCGGCCGGCGGGCCAGGCTGAGGCAGCGCCGCGGCGGACAGCCCAGCAGACACTCGGCGCCGCCGCACCATGCGGGTCGCGCTCCTCCTGCTCGCCCTTCTCAGGTAGGCGCGCCGCCTCGCTAACGCCTCCCTTTACTGGCACAGCTAGCGACATCTATTTAGATAGGAACCCACATAATTCGCAATTACTACGACGAATAATTTTATCTCGTGTTTCACGACTGCATTCGGTTTGCCGGAAAGGCGACGACGTTTTGATACACGTATTATTTAATTTTTTTGCGCAATTTCTATAGGTGTGGAGGAGATACGGACGTCAGTAGCTAACAGTTGCACGATAGAAAACAAATGCTTTTATTTATCTTTTATATCTGTATTCACGTAACCGTATTTACAGTGTAGCAGTTCAGTTGCAGTCGACTTGGAAAGCCACAAGGGTTTTTCATCATTCATATACTCAGGAATCGATGTACTGTGTTATGTCTCCATACCTGCTGATGGACGGACAACATGTCTCGTGCTCTCAAGATATACTTACAGCTGCAGTGTTCATTGTGAATCGATTTTTGTATAATGCTTCCGAAGTTGGAGCATTGTATCTTCAGAATCAATACAAGTTGAAGTGTAAAGGAAAAAAAATTCAACTGTTCAGCATAGAAGTAAAAGGAAGATAAATATTATTTATTTTCCGCCATAAAAAATACTTTTTGCTTAGTTATTCATCTCTGATGTTTTATCATTGGATTTTGACTGTTGTGATACATTACTCAAAATTTAGTGAAGCTCTGTGCGTATACTTACTCTGGCACTATTACCGACACATCTGCCATTGTGTACCTAAGTGACCTTTTTATTTTTTTAGCCTGTCTTCCGCTGTTGTTAGTTTACTTCCTTTCCTCAGATTTTTTAAAATCGTTATCACAAACTGGAAAAATTAATTAAAATCGAATTACTTTCCGCACAATATTAGCAAACTTCTACTTTTAATCCGAAAATGTCTGTTAAAAATAGTTTTTGATATATCAGGAAGTTGTTAAAGAACTTTCTTTTCCAACCTCAACTTCGGCGGATAGCTGTAGGATAACGGTTCGAAAAATAGTGAGTACTAGTGAATAAATACCAATCTTCGAGTAACTCAAATTCTTCCACACGTATGCTCACGAGTGAAGCAGAGAAACAAAATAGTTCATAATTACCCGCTCTTTTATACGAAATTAACTTGTATATGCAGAAACGTTCTTGTACGCATATTAAAATTTACTAAGGATCATTAATAAAGACACGGAAGAGTGCAATGTTGATGAACAAGTATTGTATTCCTGCTGTGTAATATATTTAATTAAAACCAGCGATTTGTAACGTTACAACATCAGGAAGATCGATCATGCTTCTTCTGTAAGCATTTGACTGTTTCGTTACAATTGCTGCCTCATTTAGCACGTTTTTAGAAAATTCTTTACTTGTGACGTCGACGATATATCCGGTGTTTACAACAATAAAAAAAGAGATACAGCGTCTCGTATCGTTTTCAGTGAGCAACAGTACAAGTATAACAAATGTAATGTTCACATTGAGCAGCTTTACTATTTAAAATTACATAGAAAAGTGTTTTCGGCATTTACCGCTGCTGATCGTTTGCTGTGGATATTCTGAACTTCCCCTGTACAAACAACATGACGCAACTGACGTTCTATAAAAAAAGTTTTGTTTGTTATGATTATCTTCTTGACAGGCGACAACATTGTAACTTATTTATCGTTTATCTCGTAAGCACACGATGGGAGTGATAACTTAACATTACCTTGGTTTATCAGTAGGTGGAGCTGCGCATGTTTACAGCAAAACATGCATGCTCATGAGAGTCGGTTGTGTTCATAATGTTTTCATACATTTTAAGCCGATGCAGCTTAACTGCATTTTATTGTAAGCGATAATCGTGTTACTTTCGCTGTTTCGACCGGTGAATGTTTTACTGTAATATGTGGCCCACATTACATCATCTACGGTATTGACTATCACCACACAATGCTGAAAATTCAACAAAAGTATTCATTGTTTTCGTGTTATATGAGAGGATCCTTACGGTGAACGGTAACTTTGATCCTATTCCCAGTTTGTAGTAAACTCTCTTTCTTTTATTTTTCAAACGTAAAGATTACATCGATCTCTGAGCGTTTAGGATACGCACGTTTCCATACTGCGTTTGAATAACGTTTTCATTTTCTTTTCTAAATTTTTTCTTTAGTATTCACTGGGTTTGTTGTAATTTGTAAAACCTACATTAGAACCAGCAGCTTGCTAATTACCAAAGTTATCTATTTATTAAACACTGTTTACCTAGCAATCCTGAGAAGGCCAGTTTCCTCCTGCTGTAATCACTTTCGTTCTTTTCTTCTGCACAGATTAACACAGACAGCAAACCAATTGACTCCATCGAAGGTTTCATTTTTGTGTGTCATCTGAACGATGTGCAAGTAAACAACAAAAATTCGCTCAGTTACAAAGGCTCTGGGAAACAGTTAAATATGTCGTACATAGCTCGTGACGTTGTAACATAAAAATGATAGTTTATTCTTTAGTAGACTGATTACTACACATAATTTTCTGCACGTAGATGTCCAATAAATCGTCTTCGCGAACCTTGTATTCAGAGTTCTGGCTCTACATTCGATATGCGGTTGGTACGAAGCGAATTGCCTTTTCTGTTTCCCTGATCCGACCGTCGGCGTTTCTTCTTGCGTCGCAGAACAACGCATTCCTGCGCAACTACTTTCCATATTTAGTTTTCGACGCCTGCCCTTGTCCCCAAAACACCCGGCGCCTTATAAGCTCGCCGTTGTGCACTCGCCGCTGTTCTACAACTCTCTGTGCCAATCCACAACTCTCTGGGCAGAGGGCTACGCTTTTTCGTATTTGCAATAACACACGTTCTCAAGACTTACGTCGTTGGCAAATTTGAGATATTTGGCTTGTTCAGTAATCCAAAAGAGTACGTTATAAGGATGATCATCGCGAGAATTGCTTCGTATTTTTCCTGTAAACTGTTTCGCGTTCAACGCCTTTACAGTTGACATAGCATTTCTCTGACGATAGTTCGTTAATGTTCAAATTTGCCACATGCGGCTGACACCACTGTTACTTTACTGATATCATAACTTGTAAACATTATCTGTTACATCGCAATGTAGTATTGATGTAGGTTTACTACAACAGTTCATTGCGCTGTGCATTTTAGTCGCTGCGAAAGGCTTCATTCTTGTTTGAAAATGGATGTTACATGTATAAAACCACGCCAGACAGAGCGTAAAAAGTGTCTGATTATATCATTGCCGTTGTGATCAGATTGTTCACACCTTTGACATCGGAAGGCGCGTAACAGTCTTAACTGCTTGTGATGTGAGAATAATATGCGCTGTATCTTTTTGGCGAAGCAATGAATAGGGTCCTACTTAATGTAGGTGCGTCTCTAGTTCTCGGAAAAAATACTACATAGCAATTTGGGATTTCGAAATTGTAGTTAAAATAATTACCGTATTTTCATTTGCATTTAATTTCCCTCGTGAGATCCGTATAGAAAGTGAAAATCATAAAATCTATTTTATTTGCTTACTCTGTCAAAACAAGAAGAAAAGGAAAAGATGATGTAGTTCACAGATATGTATTCAGTTAAGTTCAATTATTTTGGTAAATATTATGCACTATCGAATTTCGTTGCAACGCTGTGTACTTCACAATTACGAAGTAGTTATTTCGTATGTGTAAGACACACTATTTCCTAGAGTGATTATTTACCATCACCCGCACCTACAGTCTTTGTAAATTGTTTTATAGAGACGATACGAATGGTCTCAAAATAAAGGCATCCGAAGTACTGGATACTGTGCATATGATGCCATGATGGTAATTAACGTCGTAATGGTCTAGATAAAGACACTTTTTTCCAGTTATGGACAAAGCAACGTTCCAAAATTTATTTACAAAAAAGGGAAAACGTTGAGGAAAACTCTCTGAAACAGTATTAAAACAGTATGCACACTGCACGAAGATAAACAGAGTAGATTTGCAGAAATGTGAATGTAATCTCGAGAAAATGATGAAGCACGTAAATTAAAAACAAAAAAAATGTGAGGGTGCATAGTTGACAACATTCGCGTCTCATAAATGAAGCAGGGACTAAGTGACATGAACCTATTTTTAAATTGGTTAATTTTGTTTCGTCGAAGAATGTTCGTCACAGCTGTTCCCGAGCTTTCAGTTAGCTGCATTCGACCAAGTCTTGGGTGGTCACGACGTTGGGACCACGGCTTCAACCTTTCCACACTTTTAGTAGTCGGTAAGGACAACATAATGTGCAAATAGTAAGTTGTATTACAATGGCAATTTCGAGAAAATCGCAAGAGAAATTTTCCGCGTCAGTGATGTACCGGTGTGTTGCGTCCGTGAACACGAGATGGCGGCGGTCATGTGGTTAGCATTCAAGCTCAGTAATCGGTGGATCGATGAACCGAGTCCAGCTTGTCTTTATTTTTTTAACTGATATTTTTTTCAACGCCAGCCATATTGTTTCCCACATGTTACATTTGAAAGGTAACATGGTGAAAAGACACGTGGATTTTCACGAACTTATATTGAATTCCTAATTGTATTTGATTGTTTGCTAACTTTTACTACACAACAAATCATATATTAACAATTATCGACCTGTAAAGGGCCTTATGCATTAAGGTTTTCGAAAAGCCTTATACCTGAGTACCGGAACTGCTTCGTGTCTACATGCTTACAATATGCCAGAATATGAGGGTAACATAGATTAATCGTCGGATTTGCTTTAGACGTTACAAGCTGCATAATGATATTCTTAGGAACACAGAAAATATAAATTAAAACGGCATCCACTACATCGAATGGCTGCGATTTTCCCGCATGTGCAAGGAATCTTTGGAGTTCCTAAGTAAAAACAAAACCCCTTGATATTTTGAAAAAATTATCTTTTTTACGACAGAATGAGATTTTCTATCTGCAGTGAAGTGTACGCTGATATGAAACTTCTTGGCAGATTAAAACTAAGTGCAGGACCGAGACTCGAACTCGGTACCATTGCCTTTCGCAGAAGAGCTGCTGTGAAGTATGGAATCTAGAAGACGAGGTACTGACGGAATTAGAGCTGTGAGTTCGGGTCGTGAGTCGTGCCTGGGTAGCTCAGTTGGTAGATCACTTGCCCCCGAAAGGCAAAGGTCCCGAGTTAGAGTCTCGGCCCGGCGCACAGTTTTAATCTGCCAGAAAATCCGACAGTTTGGATGTACACGATGCATAACGTAACATTTCCTAATATCGGTACCGAAAATTGTGTGAGTATATGTAATTTAATAGCATCTTCACGAGAAGCAATTTCTCGTTCGTTGTCATTCAAATGTGAGCAAGTCTGAATCCACTTGATACAGTTTTCAACTTGGTCATAGAAATAAAAGTCACATAATGTTCTATGTAATAATAAAAATTTGTAAACAGCCAAATAACTTTGGAAATTCAATAAAACTTCTTGCAAATACACGTGTCTTTTCGTCATATTATCTTTCGGATGTAACAGTGCGAAAAAATACTACTGGTTTCGAAAAAAATATAAATTTAAAAAAAAAAATGAGCGGCACTCGATCCACCGATTACGGAGCTTGAACGCCAAATACACGATCGTCACCTCACACTCTGTGTGATTTTAAATTCCTTTTGTCTCGTCTCAGTCTGCGTACTTCTTGTCCCATGTCGTCTGTTCTAACGCCCATTGTTCGTTTTTATTCCGTGTGGGTGTTTGCAGTTTTGGTAAACGGGACCAATGACTGTAGCAGTCTGGTCCCTTTAATCCCACAAGCCAACCAACCACGATCGGTGCCAGCTCGTGCTCAGTGTCGTAACTCACCGATACGTCATTCACGCATAAAACTGCTTTAGCAGTTTTCTCGAAATCACGTAAGTTTGTACAGCTTACTACTTGCAGATTACGTTGTCCTAATTGTCTACTAAAAGTGTACAATGTTTGAAGAAAACCAGTGAGCCGAATGTTGTGGCATCCCTTTTTTTAATCTTGAAACAGGAAGGTAGAGCACAGGACGTCACCGGAAAGCAACTTTTCATTTCCTACCTCCATTCTGTGATCATCTATTACTACGCTTTTCGGCCCGATGCTCTGGCACTGCCTCTCCACCAACCGCCATGCGTAATTAGCTTACATCCTGCAGAGTAGGGCTGATAGCAACGTACAGAAAAACTAGTTAGCCCTCTTATCGAAAACAATTATGACTTCAGGTGTCTACACTTGACTTTTACTGAACTGGTGCGCGAGCAGTGGTTTGAAAAGTTTAAGTCGTGTTCAGAGTAATCACAGACGTGGCGTTCGGGGCTCTTGGGCTATGTTGTAGCCTTCTCACTATTAATAGCTCCTGAGGATGCTATTTATATACACTAAAGAGCCAAAGAAATTGGTACACCTGCCTAATATCGTGTATGGCCCCAGCGAGCATGCAGAAGTGCCAGAACACGACGTGCCATGCATTCGACTAATGTCTGAATCAGTGCTGGAGGGAAGTGAATCCTGCAGGGCTCTCCATAAATTCGTGAGAGTACGAGAGGGAAGTCTCTTCCAAACAGTACGTTGCAAGGCGTCCCAGATATGCTCAATAATGTTCATGTCTGCAGAGTTTGGTGGCCAGCGGAAGTGTTTACACTCAGAAGACTGTTCCTGGAGCCACTCTGTAGCAATTCTGGACGAGTGGGGTGTCGCATTGTCCTGCTCCATTTGTCCAAGAACGTCGGAAGGCATAACGGACATGAATGGAAGCAGGTGATCAGACACGATGCTTACGTATGTGTCACCTGTCAGAGTCGTATCTAGACGCGTCAGGGGTCCCGTATCACTCCAACTGCGCACGCTCAACACTATTACAGAGACTCCACCAGCTTGAACAGTCCCCTGCTGATATGCAGGTTGTCTCCATACCCGTACACGTCCGTCCGCTCGACACAATTTGGAACGAGGTTCGTCCAACCAGGCAACATCTTTCCACACACGTTTCCAATCCAATGTCGGTGTTGATAGACCCGGGCGAGGCGTAATGCTTTGTGCAGTCATCAAGGATACACGAGTGGGCCTTCGGCTCCGAAAGTCCATATCGATGATGTTTCGTTGAATGCTTCGCACGCTGACACCTGTCAATCGCACGGAACTGAAATCTGCAGCAATTTGCAGAAGGGTTGCACTTGTGTCACATTGACTTATTATCTTCAGTCGTTATTCGTCCTGTTCTTGCAGGATCTTTTTCCGAGCGCAGCCATGTCCGATTTCCTAATATACATTCGTAAATTCGCCGTAAGAAAGTTCCCCACTCCATCGTTATCTTAGAGATGCTGTGTCCCATCGCTCGTGCACCGACTATGACACAACGCTCAAACTCACATTAATTTTGATAACCTTCTATTGTAGCGGCAGTAACCGATCTAACTACTGCGCTAGACATTTGTTGTCTTATAGAGGCATTGCCGACAGCAGCGCCGTCTTCTGCCTGTTTACATATCTCTTTACTTGATAGATGTGCCTATACCAGTTTCTTTGTCGCTTCAGTGTAGGATATACTTCCTCCAGCTCGGGAAGCTAATTGACGTGATACTTATTGGTCGATTTTGATGATTATAAATAATGCTTGTAATTGATATCAAACGTACTGATTGCAATAAAGCAACTGAGTGCTGCATTTGTGTTCAACAACGATAACTTGCACCAGCACGATAAAAATGTATTTTAGGGCGTGGGCGTGACTGAATTGATGTTACTGTGTGGTTTAAAATAACAGGGTGGTTTTTACGTTTCAGTTCGCATGAGGACTGAGGACGCCATTGTTGCAGCAACGCGAATGACGAGTTAGCTCATCCTTCCTCTCGCGCTTCACAGACAACAGTCAGTGGAGTCGAGAATCGGTAGCTTTTGTTACCACGTTTAAAAGCAAATTCCACTGACACATTTACGTGATGGTTGTGAATAGATTTTGCTAGCCATATGGAATATTAGTTTTCAGAATTCAGTTCGTTTTCCATGGATAGTAATCAGCTGTTTCGATTTTATCAGCTTAGTGGAGTTTGGTTATCGGTACCTCCGTTACATATTTAATCGAGTTCGGTTTCTTTAGTGATGTTAGTGAAATCGAGAGGAGGAGGAGGAACAGGGGGAGGGATTGGGATTAAAACTCTTACCTACGCCGATTAATGTGAGCGAAATTGCTTCTTTGCACCCATTAAGAGCACATGCATTGTGGAAACATTCCGAAGTGATTGCTGGTGGAACACAAACAATTTGGACACTCAGAATGTCTAGAAAATTTTCGACTGCATAAAGAGCGAATGTTTTGACACCGTCTTTTTGGTATGTATGATAGCGCTTACGAGTAAAAGAGAGAGTGGACATAGTAGCCACTTGTGCAAAATGTAAGGCAGCAACCAATCTATTCGATTTTACTATTTCGGCCATTATATCAGCATTTAAGTTACTAGTTCCTCCTTAGACAGACAAAAATGCACTTCATTTAAATAAAGGATATGAAATACTTGCCGTCTGTTCCATTGCCAAAACTGGAATGTTTACATCACCATCCAGATACGGTATTGGAATTTTGGTTTACAAAAAAGCAGATTTGGGATTTCAGGCGGATTATCTGCACTACGCATATGTGAACTACATTCAACACGTTTTGGCAATAACCCTACACCCCATTCACCAAGCATCAGTCCGTCGAGATTGCAGTTTATTAGAACAATTGTTCGGTGGCTGAATGCGTATCGTATTACAAATCCAATGGTCTGGGATTCAAAGCCCAACTGATCCTAGGACTTTTTTCTGTCACTTACCATTTCTTTTATTTCTGGAAATTATTTGCAAATTTTAAAAACGCAAACTTCCAACATTGTTTATTATCTACTTTAAACTGTAGATTCTCCTATACTGCGCTAACGAGGGAAACTCCCCAATGCATCCCTTACAAATTTAGCGGTAAGATGGTCCAGCGGATAGCCTGTCACAAACTGAACACAGATCGAACATGAGAACAGGAAGAAGGTGTACTGAGCTCTGAAAAAAGGAGCAAAATAGAAACAGTGAACGGTCCAGACTCAAGATGTGCAACATAGAGCGAAGTTCAATAGTCTACGCGTCCTGATTATGTTGGTCACGGTGGTGGACTGCGAAGTGGGAGATACGCGTTTCCCTCATGCCTGTTTTTTTTTTTTATGAACTGTCCGTCCGGTCATGACGTGTTTCTTCGCTGCATTCAAATTTGCGCCTGCGTCGTGGTGAAACGCCCGTTTGCGACAGCGAGCTGTAACGCAGGGACCTACAGACGTACATACCTCCTATTTGTTCTATGCAAATACCACATGTTAAAAATGCCTCTTGCTTTCCGTTTTCGAAGCTTCCACTCTTGAATGCCTTTGTTGTAAGATAGTTCACATTTGTTTATTTGTTACGGGCCGCTGTGACCGAGCCGTTCTAGGCACTTCAGTCTGGAACCGCGCGACCGCCTCGGGCATGGATGTGTGTGATGTCCTTAGGTTAGTTAGGTTCAAGTAGTTCTAAGTTCTAGGAACTGATGACCTCAGATGTTAAGTCCCATAGTGCTTAGAGCCATTTGAACCATTTGTTTATTTGTTGTTTTCATTTCTGTGAGAGATCTACGCGACATCTCGCCTGCTCTCACTATTCATCACATTTACTTCCAACAGCAATATATTTCTATCAAGTGGCTCAAATTTTATATCCAATGTATAGTATCACAACTGCCAATAGAACAGGAGGAGAACAGACACGTCAGTGACTAGATGGAAAGTTTATAATTTTATGGAAAAGAACAAAAAAGGGAGGGCGACGACAGAGATTTGAACACGGATCGCCCTCTTCGCAGTCCCACAAAGTAACAACACAACCTCGACGCTCGGTGTTGCACACCTTGAGCTTGGACAGTCCACTGTTACTATTTTGCTTCTTCTTTTACAGTTCAATACGTCTTCTTCCTGTTTTCATGTTTGATCTGTGTTCAGTTTTTGACGAGCTATTCACAGGGGCATTTTAGCACTAAATTTGAGGGGTAGCGATGGGTAGTTTCCTTTGTAAGCAAGCTATGTGATAGGTCAGAAGGACGTGGGCATGCTGTCTTCAGTAAGACCAGGCCTAGTAAACCAGTGCGGTGCTTCCAAGTGGGCAACAGGTTAAGGATAGTTTTACCTTAATGTTGCCTTCTGCTCAAATGTGTGTGAATTCCTAAGGACTCGAACCTCTGGCGGGAGGGGCTGTGCAATCCGTGACATAGCGCCTCAAACCGTGCGGCCACTCCGCGCGCCCATTGCCTTCTACATTAGTTAACATATAACTCTGAAGTGTTTAAATACAGGGTGTTAAAAAAAGGCACGGCCAAACTTTCAGGAAACATTCCCCACACACAAAGAAAGAAAATATGTTATGTGGTCATGTGTCCGGAAACGCTTACTTTCCATGTTAGAGCTCATTTTACTACTTCTCTTCAAATCACATTAATCATGGAATGGAAACACATAGCAACAGAACGTACCAACGTGACTTCAAACACTTTGTTACAGGAAATGTTCAAAATGTCCTCCGTTAGCGAGGATACATGCATCCACCCTCTGTCGCGTGGAATCCCTGATGCGCTGATGCAGCCCTGGAGAATGGCGTATTGTATCACAGCCGTCCACAATACGAGCACGAAGAGTCTCTACATTTGGTACAGGGGTTGCGTAGACAAGAGCTTTCAAATGGCCCCATAAATGAAAGTCAAGAGGGTTGAGGTTAGGAGAGCGTGGTCCGCCTCTACCAATCCATCGGTCACCGAATCTGTTGTTGAGAAGCGTACGAACACGTCGACTGAAATGTGCAGGAGCTCCATCGTGCGTGAACCACATGTTGTGTCGTACTTGTAAAGGCACATGTTCTAGCAGCACAGGTAGAGTATCCCGTATGAAATCACGATAACGTGCTCCATTGAGCGTAGGTGGAAGAAACTAAAATCAGCTCTAACATGGAAATTAAGCGTTTCCGGACACATGTCCACATAACATCTTTTCTTTATTTGTGTGTGAGGAATGTTTCCTGAAAGTTTGGCCGTACCTTTTTGTAACACCCTGTATAAAAGAACTGACCTCATTCCATCAAAAACCAAGTTTTGAAGACAACAACACATTACCTAAAAAATTATCTGATAGACATTTTCCTGAATGTTAATTGTTTACTGTTTTAAGACAAGTGGCACATTGGCAGGAAGACTTTAAACTGGGTGTGAAAGCACATATTATTGTCAGGCATAGTTCGCAACATTGAAGGTACCGTACGATGCGAGGTCCTCGCGCTGCATGTGGGCAACAACTGCTGTCTTTGTGGCTTCTGCTGCTGCGTCAAATCTTGACCAGGTGACTAGGAGCGATGACTCTCGGTGATAGTCACCTCTCATGAACTAAGTCTTTAACGCGTCCAGCAGAAACATCCCATTGGGCTCTCAAACCAGTATGACTCCAAATTTAGGTGTCTCACGTCAGCAGTAGGAAGGAAGTGGTTCTGTGCAAATCGCTGTTCCTCATGGAATTCTGCAAAATTCTCCCTTGACGTGCCCATACTTTTGACTGGATAGCTGAGGTTACGAGTGGCAGCCGGCCATTGTGGCCGAGCGGTTCTAGGCGCTTCAGTCCGGAACCGCGCTGCTGCTACGGTCGCCGGTTGGAATCTTGCCTCGGGCATGGATGTGTGTGATGTCCTTAGGGTAGTTAGGTTTAAGGAGTTCTAAGTCTGAGGGATTGATGACCTCATATGTTAAGTCCCATAGTGCTTAGAGCCATTTGAACCATTTACGAGTGGCACAAATAAGTATAAGTATTTATTTGCATTTTTACTCCACTTGACTAACATCATTTTTTTTTCCACGCTAAAAACATCACACACGTATGGAAATTATTTCCTGTAAAAGTATTCCAGAGTGGCATTTGCATGTAACAGTGAATCACCTGTGTGGAACCCATTCTTGAATAGACACTGGAGATATCACTCACGCGGTGTCCTATTGTCTGGTGAGACTCAAACCTCCACCATAGAAAGATATGCAATAATGTTTGGAATCGTAACGTAAGATTACTGCCATTTGACATGCCACAGACCAGCCTATCTGGGAATTATAGATTTTATATATACACCACCTTGTATCCTGTGTCCTATTTTTTTTTCTTTATGTGTACTTCGATCCAGCTCGGTACTTCAGAACTAAAGAACGGAATTGAATTTGCTTCATAATTTTGTGCTACTTGTAGGTATTTAAATGCACTCGTGGTCTCGTTAGTGGCACTTCTGCTGTCCCCGGCATGACACTGGTTCCGTTCGCAAAATGAATGCCATAATCCTTTGTCTTCATGGCACAAGAGAAATCTTAATCTATTAGAGGACCAAGAGCCAGTATATAAAGTCAATAAAGCAGCGACGTGCTGAGAAACATCAAAAACTGGCATGCGAGTGGGTAAGTGGACCCAAATGATCTAGAAATCTGACCCCTTTTTGGAAAGAGAAATGCATTGTTCCATGTCTGTCAAAACCTTCTGGCAGCATTTCTTAGATGGAAAGAGTCTCTGATTGCGACATAGGGAAGACGAAACCACAAAGTGATAGCGTAAAACTCCAAATAAGCAAATTACTGTCTGTATCCAGTTTTAATAGCAAATGTTTTTCTAGTAAATGCATTCTACTAAGCAATGGACTCAGACGCTGTCGTGAATTTCTCACAACTCCTTTATGGTGATCTACAGTGCATGATACGTTGTTACATTATTTCCATCTGTACGTTAACACATCAGTGGCATTTTCCATTGAGGAAATCATTACTGTTTTGCATTTTTATGGTGTTCTTAGGAACTACTACATATAACAACAAACTATCATCAGATAACTTCATATTGGGAGTATGTGGGCACATCTTGAAATATATTAATCTATGACTTCAATAATTACGCAAAAACTGAATCTTTAACTCCGTTTCTCTTCTTTCGTAATCACTACTCATATACATGTTATAGATACCACAATACCCCCACGTCAGTGGCTATTAAAGATATATGAACAATGAGCAGTTAAATACATATTCATCATCATTTCAAAGCGATGTCAGTGGAGGAGGCAGATAGAGGCGAATATAAGTTTAACCCCTTTCAGTTGGATATTAAGTTCGTATGTGAACAGTTGATACGAGAACAGCAGACTGTACCAACCACGTAACTTACTGTTTCCCCTCTGTACCAACACAGTTCTAAAAGAACTGAGGTAATAATGATCGGATTCAGGAAGTTGAAGTTCCATTTTATTATCATATCTTCCTCTTTATCCCATAGAGATTACGTTGCTGAAGCAAATATCTCTCCGCGAGGCAAGCAAGCATCCGTACGTGCAGTAAAACTTTGAAGAATAGAGTACGTGAACATGTCTCTGAATTTATAGACAAAGAAGGAGCAGGTTCTAGTGGCCAGCCTAGCTCTCAGTTTTTAAAATACAGCCCATGTCAAAATAAGCGAATTCACAATAGACCTCGTTTCACGGGACGTCGACACTGATGCAGTATTAACTTTGCTGCGCCGTGTCCACAATACGTTGCATGTGTCAGTCATTGTCAGAAGAGTGTTCTGTGTAGTTGTGAGTGCACTGCGTCAGAGCTGAGTGAATTCGGACATGGGCAAACTGTTGGTTCTCATATGGTGGCTGCTTTCGTAACGAAGGTAGCCAAAGTGTTCGGTGTTTCGAGAGGCACTGCATCGAAGATTTATACTGCACGGTGGAAAAGCGGAAAATTGTCATCCGCTAAGTCACAATGTGGACGAAATTGTGTGTGTGAAGTGGTCGTGATAGACGGTCATGGAAGAGGATTGTGATGAAGAATAACGGAATAGCTACGAGGTCTGTTCAAAAAATTCCAGAAATTGGTCCACAAAACTTTTCTACGCTTACCTTTTACTTATAGGCAACAGCCTTGCCGCAGTGGATACACCGGTTCCCGTGAGATCACCGAAGTTAAGCGCTGTCGGACCTGGTCGGCACTTGGATGGGTGTTGCCATTTTTCGGGGTGCACTCAGCCTCGTGATGCCAAGTGAGGAGCTACTCGACCGAATAGTAGCGACTTCGGTCAAGAATACCATCATAACGACCGGGAGAGACGTGTGCTCACCCCACGCCCCTCTTCTCCGCATCTTCACGGCGGTGAGATGGTCCCGGTAGGCCACTCGTGGCCTGAAGACGGAGTGCTTACCTATTAATTATTGTGCATGGTCTTCTTCGAAATACTCTCCCCCACAATTGATACACCGCTCCCAACGTCGTTTCCACCTCCGGGAGCGGTCCTGGTACGCCTCTAACTGGATCGCGTGAAGTGCCGTCTGCGAATTTTCTTTTACCTCGTCTATCGTTGCAAATCTTTGTCCTTTCAACAGGGTTTTCAACTTTCGAAATAAAATAAATAGATCCGCAGCGGCCAGGTCTGGAGAGTATGGGAGGATGAGGCAGCACAGTGATTTCGTTTTTAGTGCAGCAGTCACGCACCAACAGGAATGAACGTGCGGGTGTGTTATCGTGATGCACGAGCCATGAATTGTCTCGGTGTTTCCTTCTCAGGTGTCGCAACACGTCCCAATAGTAGCATCGATTAACAGTTTGTCCCTGTAGCACGAGACGACCGCGGTGGCCGAGCCGTTCTACGCGCTTCAGTCCGGAAACGCGCGACTGCTACGGTCGCTGGTTCGATTCCTGCCTCGGGCATTGGTGTGTGTGATGTCCTTAGGTTAGTTAGGTTTAAGCAGTTATAAGTTCTAGGGGACTTATGACCTGAGATGTTAAGTCCCATAGTGCTCAGAGCCATTTTGAATCCTGTGGCACGAATTCATGATGAACTAATCCTTCGAAGTCAAAGAAAACTATCAACATGGTTTTGACATTTGACCTGACCCGACGAGCTTTTTCGTCTTGAATAACCTGCCCCGACCCACTGTGACGATTGAACCTTGGTCTCAACATCGTAGCCGTAGACCCACGTCTCATCGCCAGTTATGATTCTCTGAAGGAACGTCTCCCTCTCACTTGCGCGATCCAAAAGCTCTTCACAGATTGTGAGGCGAAGGTCTTTCTGGTCTTGACTCATGAGCCGTGAGATGAACTTGGCGGCAACACGACGCATTCCAAGATGCTGTATCAGGATTTCAGGACACGGTCCAATTGAAACGTTACATTCTTCTGCAATCTCATGGACAGTCAGTCTTCGATTGGCAATTACAGTTTCGTGGATTTCCCTGACTTGAACGTCGTCGGTGGACGTCGAAGGGCGTCCTGAACGAGGGTCATCTTTATCTTCTGTCAGGCCATTTTTAAACCGTGTGAACCATTCGTAACAGCGAGTACCGCTTAAGCACTCATCACCGTAGGCTTCCTGCATCGTTTTGTGTGTCTCTGAGTTTCACGTAAAAATTAATTCTGGCGCGTTGCTCCTCCAACTCTGCCATCCAGAAATTCGCCAACTGTATGACACAACGTTCTTCTCGACACAGACTGAACAATAATGAAGACATACAACAATGAACTTTCCAGCCGTTACACATTAAATACAGGAATGTGCAGGAATGCCAACACACCTTTGGCGCTAAATTACGAATGTTCCGGAATTTTTTGAACAGACCTCGAACAAAACTCAGCGCAGAACGAAATGTCGCACTCGCAAACCCTGCCACCAACAAAACAACACGATGGGAGCTCCAGAAGCAGAGAATTCCTGGGCGAGTTGGAATTCCAAAACCACTCATCGGAGATACAAATCCCGTAACTGGAAAACGTGGTGCCAAACATCTATATCCTGAACGATGGAGCGAAGGAAGAGAGTAATTTCGTCGGATGAATCTTGTTTCAGATTATTTCCAAATTCTGGCCGAGTTTACGTCCCGAGAGTGAAACATGACGGGGGATAAACTGATGATCTGGGCAGCTATATCGTGGTATCTCGTGGATACCATGGTAGCCCCAAGGTTGTATTACTGCCAATGGATGTGTGATTTTTTTGGCTGATTAGGTCCCTCCCATGGTACGAAGGTTGTTCGGCAATTGTGGTGTTGTGTTATCACAGATCGCCTCGTCCATGACTGGTTTTGTGAGCAAGAGGATGAATCGTCGCATGTTCCCTGGCCCCCACAGTCACAAGATTTCAGTATTATTGAGCCTTTGTGGTCCACTTTGGAGATCTGTTGTGAATGTCAGCAGTTCCTTTACACCATATTAGAAATTGCAATGTTCTGTGTTTTTGGCATTTTTGTATTTTTGTCCACCCCTGTACGTTACCTATAGACACTCCTGCTAAATTTACAATAGAGAAAGTTTCTGTGGGCGACAACCGATACTGGTAAGGATAACGGATTTAAACAAAATTATCGACGTCAGTTTCGGTTCTTTGCTGGACGCCCGGATTGAAGCCCGTCTCCCACTTCTCGTGAAACTTTTCTTTTATGTAAATTATACATCTTGCTGAAAGTATTCAACATTTCATTATTATAAATAGTTTATTTATTTGACATGGAAGAACTGTCTATGTGGGCGGTGCAATTAATTTGCTACACATCTCAGTGCCGCGAAACGTTTTTCTGTTGTTTTTACACCGGTTCCCCCGTAAGGTAAAATTAGGCTCGTGTTATAAAACAAAGCAGTTTTGCTTTATAACGATATGGAAATTTATGTTCATTGCAATAAAATAATTAATTATTAAGTGTAATAAAAAATTGTACTACTATTATAATTTGAGTAGCTTAGTATTTTGTCCGTAAACCTCTTTTTCAACAACTAACTGACCACAGGAATCGTTACGTCTAGCCACGTCTGCGTATCGGAGGTGAAAGTGGACGCGTCTCGAGGCGTGAATAGACGAACGCAACTTTTGTACACTGTTACTGCTGTCAGTATACTTCTAATGGTCACTTCAAGTGAATCCTTGCGCCCATTTCTATTTAGCATGGGAAGTTGCCCGATGAACTGATTTATACCACAACGACGTGAGACACAAGGCTCCTAAGATCTGCGTAGTACTGCTCACCCACGGCCAACACCATTAGCTGGTGGCCGTTTACCTATAGACTGTGGGTCGTAGGTGCACTCAGGAGATCTCTGCGAGACCTGTGTCGACACAGACAATACACAACCGACTACACCCGCTCAGCGCTGCACCCCATTACGAGCAACAGTATAAACTCCTCAGAATAGTGGTGCAAGCAGTAGATGGTAAGGAGACACCTGGAATGGGACACGAAATAGAATTGGATTTTCGACGAATCCACATTTTTATGGGATGTGACGATTGCTGTAGTAGCGTTAGGAGGCTATCAGGTGCCAATAAAAGTCTTAGCTAAGTCACCAGATAGGCTCACCACGTAGGTGAGTCAGACATGTTCCTTTTTTTTTTTTTTTTTTTTTTTTTTTTTTTGTATGGGGGGGGGGGGGGGTCATCAGTATACTGACTGGTTTGATGCGGCCCGCCACGAATTCCTTTCCTGTGCTAACCTCTTCATCTCAGAGTAGCACTTGCAACCTGCGTCCTCAATTATTTGCTTGACGTATTCCAATCTCTGTCTTCCTCTATAGTTTTTACCCTTTCAATATCCTCATACACTTTCTCTATCTGTTCATCTTCAGCTTGCGACGTCGGCATGTATACCTGAACAATCGTTGTCGGTGTTGGTCTGCTGTCGATTCTGATTAGAACAACCCGGTCACTGAACTGTTCACAGTAACACACCCTCTGCCCTACCTTCCTATTCATAACGAATCCTACACCTGTTATACCATTTTCTGCTGCTGTTGATATTATCCGATACTCGTCTGACCAGATATCCTTGTCTTCCTTCCACTTCACTTCACTGACCCCTACTATATCTAAATTGAGCCTTTGCATTTCCCTTTTCAGATTTTCTAGTTTCCCTACCACGTTCAAGCTTCTGACATTCCACGCCCCGACTCGTAGAACATTATCCTTTCGTTGATTATTCAATCTTTTTCTCATTGTAACCTGCCCCTCGGCAGTCCCCTCCCGGAGATCCGAATGGGGGACTATTCCGGAATCTTTTGCCAATGGAGAGATCATCATGACACTTCTTCATTTACAGGCGACATGTCCTGTGGATACACGTTACGTGTCTTTAATGCAGTGGTTTCCATTGCCTTCTGCATTCTCATGTCGTTGATCAGTGCTGATTCTTCCGCCTTTAGGGGCAATTTCCCACCCCAAGGACAAGAGAGTGCCCTAAACCTCTATCCGCTCCTCCGCCCTCTTTGACAAGGCCGTTGGCAGAAGGAGGGCGACTTCTTCTGCCGGAAGTCTTCGGCCGCCAATCCTGATTATTTCTCAAAATTTAGGCAGTGGCGGGGATCGAACCCGGGACCGAAGACGTTTTGATTACTTTTTTTTTTAATAACCTCATTTTGTTCGCTTTTGTTCGTTGTATCTGTTCGTGGTGGACGTCGTAAGACATCCGTTTAAGTTCGTTGTTGATCTATTAACTCAGTTTTTTTTTTTTTTTATTACAGAGGGCAGCTAACCCTCTGACCGAACACGCTGAGCTAAGGTGCCGGCGATTATGAATCAAAGACGCTACCCCTAGACCACGGGTCCTGTATGTTCTGGTACGATATAATAAATGCAATTCTGGCGCTTATCACCGTCATCGAGAATAGTCTAACAATTGTGTAGTAACGGGGCGGTGTCGTCCAACGCAGTATCCAGCCAGGCAGTCAACATTTCACCAATGGTTTCGCCCATAAAGACGATAACGCATGTCTGCATTGTTCTACCTCTATCCAGGAGACAGATCGGTTTACTGAATATTTACACTTATTTTAAAATAAAGTAAACAGATGAAATTTTTTGTCTAGTTCATTCGAAAAATTTTGTAAAGTGACGCGCTGACCACCTATCATCACATTATGCATATTTATAAGGTCACCAGACAAAAACTTACTCACTTCTAGAGAAATGGCAAGCCGTCGCTCGCCTTAATCATAAATACGTGTCCGAGTGTGAAGGTACTCATGTACCACCCCAATAAAATAAAAGCAGTGAATAGTAGAAAGAATATGAATGAGAAGAGTGGCATATTTAAGTTTAAAAAATAACAAGTGTTATTAAACCTGTAGTAAATACAACTGGATTATAAATCTTACACAGAAACGACAAACACAAATCGGATAAGAAACGGTGTTTGATAGGGAAAGTCCACACTGGGATGGAAGACACACACGTTCTCCCCTGAATGAATCCCTTTTAAAACAAATGAAACTTCTTTGTTTAAATTTTTAAATTGCGTGTGTCTGTACTTAAATTGCAGAATGAAATGGGAAGTTGAAGCTTCTACGTTATTTAATTCTGATTCAGCTGAGTAAAACTGAACGTACTGAGCAGACTTTGTCTTTACTTATTCGTACCATGCCAACACTGACCCTCAAGGCAATCAGACTGCTCAAAAAAAAAAAAAAAAAAAAAAAAAAAAATTACAACCTGTCTTCAAATAATTAATTCAAAAAAATGGCCGTGACAAAAAAGAAATCTTAACACTAACCTATACATTTCATTAAGCACTTACCTCTCAAAAATCTTCATTACACGAACTGCTGAAATACAACAAGCGCCAATACTGCCAGCTAAATATAAGATTCCGACTACTGAAGGTACTATCATCTAATAGAGATATGGTTAGCAAAGGAAAGATTTTGTTAAGGAGCAAACAATGTACTTACCTTAATAATGCGGCAACCAGTTCAAAAATCGTATGATGTATAACCGTCCGTGACATCCAGTTCCAAAAGCTTATATAATCATCGTCAAATTACATTTCCATGACGGACACACGTCCAGATCGTCCGCTCGAGCTGACACTTCAAACCTCTAATCTCCATCACCTCTGGTTATTCTCTCCCAACATCCATCACTGTTGGATGTTCACCTCCAAGTGCCCAACAGTACTTCCATCACTGCTGGCGACTAACTTCCAACTGCCCAATACTTTTTTTTGGTCATCAGTCTACTGACTGATTTGATGCGGCCCGCCACGAATTCCTTTCCTGTGCTAACCTCTTCATCTCAGAGTAGCACTTGCAACCTACGTCCTCAATTATTTGCTTGACGTATTCCAATCTCTGTCTGCCTCTACAGTTTTTGCCCTCTACAGCTCCCTCTAGTACCATGGAAGTCATTCCCTCATGTCTTAGCAGACGTCCTATCATCCTGTCCCTTCTCCTTATCAGTGTTTTCCACATATTCCTTTCCTCTCCGATTCTGCGTAGAACCTCCTCATTCCTTACCTTATCAGTCCACCTAATTTTCAACATTTGTCTATAGCACCACATCTCAAATGCTTCGATTCTCTTCTGTTCCGGTTTTCCCACAGTCCATGTTTCACTACCATACAATGCTGTACTCCAGACGTACATTCTCAGAAATTTCTTCCTCAAATTAAGGTCGGTATTTGATATTAGTAGACTTCTCTTGGCCAGAAATGCCTTTTTTGCCATAGCGAGTCTGCTTTTGATGTCCTCCTTGCTCCGTCCGTCATTGGTTATTTTACTGCCTAGGTAGCAGAATTTCTTAACTTCATTGACTTCGTGACCATCAAACCTGATGTTAAGTTTCTCGCTGTTCTCATTTCTACTACTTCTCATTACCTTCGTCTTTCTGCGATTTACTCTCAAACCATACTGTGTACTCATTAGACTGTTCATTCCGTTCAGCAGATCATTTAATTCTTCTTCACTTTCACTCAGAATAGCAATGTCATCAGCGAATCATATCATTGATATCCTTTCACCTTGTATTTTAATTCTACTCCTGAACCTTTCTTTTATTTCCATCATTGCTTCCTCGATGTACAGATTGAAGAGTAGGGGCGAAAGGATACAGCCTTGTCATAAACTCTTCTTAATACGTGCACTTCGTTCTTGATCGTCCACTCTTATTATTCCCTCTTGGTTGTTGTACATATTGTATATGACCCATCTCTCCCTATAGCTTACCCCTACTTTTTTCAGAATCTCGAACAGCTTGCACCAATTTATATTGTCGAACGCTTTTTCCAGGTCGTCAAACCCTATGAACGTGTCTTGATTATGCTTGAGCCTTGCTTCCATTATTAGCCGTAACCTCAGAATTGCCTCTCTCGTCCCTTTACTTTTCCTAAAGCCAAACTGATCGTCACCTAGCGCATTCTCAATTTTCTTTTCCATTCTTCTGTATATTATTCTTGTAAGCAGCTTCGATGCGTGAGCTGTTAAGCTGATTGTGCGATAATTTTCGCACTTGTCAGCTCTTGCCGTCTTCGGAATTGTGTGGATGATGCTTTTCCGAAAGTCAGATGGTATGTCGCAAGACTCATATATTCTACACACCAACGTGAATAGTCGTTTTGTTGCCACTTCCCCTAATGATTTTAGAAATTCTGATGGAATGTTATCTATCCCTTCTGCCTTATTTGACCGTAAGTCCTCCAAAGCTCTTTTAAATTCCAATACTGGACCCCCAATCTCGTCTAAATCGACTTATGTTTCTTATTCTATCACATGAGACAAATCTTCACCCTCATAGAGGCTTTCAATGTGTTCTTTCCACCTATCTGCTCTCTCCTCTGCATTTAACAGTGGAATCCCCGTTGCACTCTTAATGTTACCACCGTTGCTTTTAATGTCACCAAAGGTTGTTTTGACTTTCCTGTATGCTGAGTCTGTCCTTCCGATAATCATATCTTTTTCGATGCCTTCACATTTTTCCTGCAGCCATTTCGTCTTAGCTTCCCTGCACTTCCTATTTATTTCATTCCTCAGCGACTTGTATTTCTGTATTCCTGATTTTTCCGGAACATGTTTGTACTTCCTCCTTTCATCAATCAACTGAAGTATTTCTTCTGTTACCCATGGTTTCTTCGCAGGTATCTTCTTTGTACCTATGTTTTCCTTCCCAACTTCTGTGATGACCCTTTTTAGAGATGTCCATTCCTCTTCAACTGTAATGCCTACTGTGCTATTCCTTATTGCTGTATTGCCCAACACTACTGGCGATTAACTTCCAACGAGTCCAACCAGCCACAGAGTCTCTTACAAAGAAAGCGCAGAGCACTGTTCTTTTAGCTGCCGGAGCTCTTCGTTAGTGTTAATTTTGAGGCTGCCCCTGTAGCGGCTGGAGAGACAACAAGCTGTGAGCTGGCTTCCGTGTAGCGACCGCGAAGGTGGCTCGTGTAACGAGGGAGGCGGGACAGCGGCTTTATGCTGCCGCGGATAGCGCGGGGCAGACTTACGACGCTCTCCCGCGGCGCCGCTGTGGACTCACAGTAAATCCTTACGGTCGTTGTTGTAGCTGTACAGTGTGCAGTGTGAAGTGTACACAGCGGCAGGTAGCGAGGTTGTCTGGCGGAGCACACGTGTCAAGAGGCGGGTGGAGGCAGCCGTCACACGTTACCCGCACAATGTTACACGGCGAGAAGAACAAGTTGAATGCTTGCATCGAGTACAGGAGGAGTACTAGAGATGCAATTCGACAAATAAGCATTCACAAAGGAGAATTACATTTTGTTCGCTTAACAGCAGAGTTAATTGGAGCAGAAGGGCTATACAAACAAAAGAAACTTAATTATGATATTATGGGAAAGAAAGCGGAAGTACACGAAAATGAGATGGTAGAAGTGGTGCCGTTAGCATAATTTGACAGAACACTGGAAGACCTAAGTCGTGCCTAGACTCCTGGCGTAAACGATATTCCTTCGGAATTACTGAAATCCTTGGAAGAGCCACCTATGCAAAAGTATTTCACTTTGCGACGGACAAGAGACACTCAGCTTTCTAAACGAATGTAATAATTCGAGTTACAAAGAAGGCAGATAGTGATAGGTGTGAACATTGCCGAATCACCAGTTTAATTTTTCAAAATAGGAAACATATTTTATCAATAGTAGCAAGTCCAACCTGTACTTTGTTGCAGATCTAGAATTCACTTATTAAACAGAACTCTTCATTACGTTTAAACCGAATAATATCGATTCGCCAAGCTTGTGACATCACATATCACTATAAGACTTTAAAACATACATAGGTAGATTCTAATTTAAAACCTACGTACGCCTTTAATTCGTATAGCAACATGTGCTGTCACAAACTTGACGAGTATATATTTCTCGGTTCAAACGTACTGAGACTAGGTACTGAAAGGTGAAATATAAGTCGGCACTAAAATACTTGCTGTATTAGCGGCTGTCTGCTGAAATACTTTTCTTTTTTTGAAATATACCCACAGTCGCGTCGCACAACGGTTCCGCATTCATATATTAAATGACTAACAGAACAAGATAACAGGTAAATGTAAGTTCGAGACAAGCCATTGCAGATGTGAAATGCTGATACAATAATAAACGTTTGCCGATGACGCTTGAGTTGTCATCCAGTGATGTCCCATATGTGTTCAATTGGAGACCTGGTGACTGAGCAGGACAATGTAACATGTCGACACACTGTAAGAATGTATTGGGTTACAACAGTGGTATGTGGGCGAGCGTTGTCAAGTTGGAAAACACCCCCGGGAATGCTCTTTATAAATGACGTACAGTTTTGCAATCAGAATGCGTTGTATAACCAACAGAGTGCTCCTGCTGTCATTTGAAATCGCACCCCAGATCATAACTTCAGGTGCAGACAGGCTGGTTGCAAGCCATCAGCTCCCACCAGCTTCTAACCATCACTGGTACCGAGGCAGAAGCAGCTTTCATCAGAAAAGACAGCAGACCTCCACCATAACCTACAATGAGCTCTCGCTTTACACCGCTGAGGTCGCGAATGGCGATGGTTTGGGGTCAGTGGAATGCACGCTAAGTGGGCAAGGAAGGGGAACGGCTCGGTGCTGTCCTCGAAGTAACCGCAATGTAACAATTTGTCGTGTCACTGTGGTGCAAAATACTGCTCAAATTGCTGCTGCAGACTCACTATGACGCGCCAGAGCCATACGCCGCATACTGTGGTCCTGTCTCTCGGCAGGATTTGTGGCCATCCGAAGCCCGGTCTTCTTGCAACCATACCATCCCCTGACTACCGCTTCCAGCAATCATGTACAGTGGCTACATTCCTGCTAAGTCTTCCTGCAGTAACGCAGAAGGAACATCCAGCTTGCCGGAGCCCTATTACAGGACCTCGTTCAAATTCGGTGAGGTGTTGAGTCTGGTGTTGATAATGGCGTCTTTGTCGCCGTAAAGGTATTCTTGACTAACATCATTCGCCACATCCGATATCAAAGGAAAGTAACAACCACGAACGTTAAAGCGTATATTTATTACGAACCTTATTCGCATCTTTATAGTGGCACTACCAACGTCACTCTTATGCGACTGGTGCGAAATGTGAATAGATTTCAGATGTAGAAACGCCTGCCAACTTTGTTTATGTCGTAGAACTCCGGCATTGCGATTTTATTTCCGTCAGCATATTTGAACACGGGAACTGCTACTGACCCCTCCATTCGCTTTAGTAGGCAGGTTGAAGAAAGGCAAACTTATGATTAAAGTATTTCTTCACTTATAAAAATATTTTAAAAATGTTGTACGAAATACATTCTTGAAAATTCTGATAGAACCAGCGATAAAATACATAGAGCGAAAGACGATATATAACTTGTACAGATACCAGACTGTAATAATAAGAATCGAAGAACATGAAAGGGAAGCGAAGTTGACATTGGAGAGAGACAGGGCTGTAGTTACCCCTGATGTTTTTCAAACTGTATGGTGAACAAGCAGTAATAGAAAAAAGTGAGAAATTTGGAAAAAACGTTAAAGCTCAGGGAGAAGAATTAATAACTTTGAGCTTAAGCGAAGACGTTGCAATTGCATCAAGAGACTATAGAGGACTTGGAACAGCAGATGAACAGAATGGACGTTATAAGACGAACATCAGCAAAAGTAAAACAAACGTAAAGGAATGTAATCAAAGTTTAATCAGGCGATTATGAATAAATTACGGTGGCATGCTGAAAAGTAACGCCTCCAGACCTTTTACTTAAAGTCTCGAGAAGCATTTTAAATAAAACAAATGCTGTTAACATTTTACATCTTCATTCTTCATGTGTAGGCCTACGTATTTTCCGCACTCTGCCGCTAGAGGGCTCTGAATTTTAAGCTGTATCATGGCGGCGTGGAACGTCAGTATGTCGGTGCGCTAGAAACAGGGTGCTGTAATCGAGTTCCGACTTCGGGTAGTTCGTTCGCACATGGAGCACCTTCTCTTTCAGCGTGACAACGCCAGACCACTCACGAGTGCAGCGACACCTGCAACAATCCGACACCTTGGGATCGCTGTCTTCGGTCATCCTCTAGAAAGTCCCGACTGAGCACCATCCGATTTTCATCTGTTTCCAAAATTTAAAGAACATCTTCGAGGACTTCACTTTGGTAGTGATGAAGCGGTATTTGCAGAAGTGAGGTCGTTGTTCCATCAACAAAGTCAAACATTCCACAGTGACGGTGTTAGTGGTATGTCCCTGGGAGAAACGTGTCCGTCGCCAGGGTGACTACGTTGAGAAATAAATATGTAAACGTGAAGAATAAATGTGTGTATCTACAGATATGACTTGTTACTACATCAGAATCACAAGTGTCTGTAATGAATGCAATGCCGACCGCGATGGTCTCGCGGTTCTAGGCGCTCAGTCCGGAGCCGCGCGACTGCTACGGTCGCAGGTTCGAATCCTGCCTCGGGCATGGATGGGTGTGATGTCCTTAGGTTAGTTAGGTTTAAGTAGTTCTTATGACCTCAGCAGTTGAGTCCCATAGTGCTCAGAGCCATTTGAACCATTTTTTCAATGAATCCAATGTATGAAACCTCTGTTTTAGATACTTGTACAATCGTACAGGAAATAAAGATTATGGCAGCTTGAAGGCTTCAAGAAATCATTCAAAAATTAATTAAATAAATACATGTAATTTTAATTATCTTGGTAGGATTTGGGTGTTGGACATCGAAAATTTTAAGGTCGGAAAATTACCCCATAAAATCTAATTTCCAGTGGATGGTGTGGCTATACCGCCTCGAAAAGTCTGCTGCAACAAGGAAAGACACACGCATCAGGGAGTAGCTGCACGTTGTCGTTGGGAAATCTGCGAAGGACGACGGCGATGAGGCTGCAGCTTCGTTTAGGATCCGTGACATTGAGCCCAAAGGGTAGTGGGCGTTGGGAATTATGGGCTCACCCGAGCAACGAGGCGCTAACTGAGTGGCAACTCGAAGCTGTTTGACTGGGGTGTTAACGCGTCGCCTGTTGGAGAAGGAGTGGTAAGAAATGCACTCGGTGCTGAGCGGAAGCTCACAAGCGTACAAGGAGGACTGCGCTTGCACGGCCTTCAGATGGCTGAGTGTAACTACCCATCCGAAGGGAAGGCCTATAGATGTAACAGGCTGAGGAAATGTAACAGTTCGACATGTCGCGTAGACTAAAAGAGGAGCTATACACAGTTGGCTGTTCTACAGGCAGAAAACGTGCGAACCTGCTAGTGCAGCCACAACTAATGTAGCTGTCTTCGGCAGAGGGAGATTGATTACGGATCTTAGGCGGGTTCTCTCTCTCTCTCTCTCTCTCTCTCTCTCTCTCTCTCTCTCTCTCGAGTCTAAGTGGGATTTGATGCATATCTGTTCACATAACTTAACACACCCTTGTAAACTTAAGAGCCAGTCAACTTGTCCCACTGTCTTTTGATTGTGCTGAACACATAATATATACAGGGTGGTCAATTGATCGTGACCGGGCCAAACATCCCACGAAATAAGCCTCAAACGAAAAAACTAAAAACAACGAAACTTGTCTAGTTTGAAGCGGATAACCAGACAGAGCTATGGGTGGCTCGCCAGATGGGGTTGCCACGGATCAAACATATGTCAACTGCGTTTTTTAACATAGGAACCCCCATTTCTTATTACATATTTGTGTATTACATAAAGAAATATGATTGTTTTACTTCGACCACTTTTTCCTCTCTGTGTTAGAGGGCGCTGTAATAGTCACAAACATATGGCTCGCAGTTTTAGACGAACAGTGGGTAACAGATAGGTTTTTAATTTAAAATACAGAACGTAGGTACGTTTGAACATTTTATTTCGGTTGTTCCAATGTGATACATTTACTTTTGTGAACTTTTCATTTCTGAGAACGCATGCTGTTACAGCGTGATTACCTGTAAATACCACATTAATGCAATAAATGCTCAAAATGATGTCCGTCAACCTCAATGCATCTGTCAATATGTGTAACGATATTCCTCTCAACAGCGAGTAGCTCGCCTCCCGTAATGTTCGCACATGCATTCACAATGCACTGACGCATTTTTTCAGGCGTTGTCGGTGGATCACGATAGCAAATATCCTTCAACTTTCGCCACGGAAAGAAATCCGGGAACGTCAGATCCGGTGAACGTGCGGTCCATGGTATGGTGCTTCAACGACCAATCAACCTGTCATGAAATTTGCTGTTCAATACCGCTTCAACCGTACGTGAGCTAAGTGCCGGACATCCATCATGTTGGGAGTACATTGCCATTCTGTCATGCAGTGAAACATCTTGTAGTAACATCGGTAGCACATTACGTAGGAAATCAGCATACATTGCATCATTTAGATTGCCATGGACAAAGTGGGGTGCTATTATCCTTCCTCCCATAATGCCGCACCATACATTAACCCGCCAAAGTCGCTGATGTTGTCGCAGCAATCGTGGATATTGTGTTGCCCGATAGTGCATATTATGCCGGTTTACGCTACCGCTGTAGGTGAATGGCGCTTCGTCGCTAAATAAATGCGTGAAAAAAAAATATGTCATCGTCCCGTAATTTCTCTTGTGCCCAGTGGCAGACTGTACACGACGTTCAAAGTCGTCGCCATGCAATTCCTGGTGCATAGAAGTATGGTACGGGTGCAGTCGATGTTGATGTAGCATTCTCAACACCGAAGTTTATGAGATTCCCGATCCTCGGGCAATTTGTCTGCTACTGATGTGCGGATTAGCCGCGACAGCAGCTAAAACACCTACTTGGGCACCATCATTTGTTGCAGGTCATGGTTGACGTTTGACATGTGGCTGAACATTTTCTGTTTACATAAATAACTTAACTATCCGGCGAACGGTCCGAACACTTGCATGATGTCGTCCAGGATACCGAGCAGCAAACATAGCACACGCCCGTTGGGCATTTTGATCACAATAGCCAGACATCAACACGATATCGACCTTTTCCGCAATTAGTAAACGGTCCATTTTATCACGGGTAATGTATCACGTAGCAAATACCGTCCGCAGTGGCGGAATGTTACGTGATACCACGTACTTATACGTTTATGACTATTACGGCGCCATCTATCACAAAGCTAAAAAAGTGGTCCAACTAAAACATTCATATTTGTTTACATACTACACGAATTTGTAATGAAAATGGGGGTTCCTATTTAAAAAACGCAGTTGATATCCGTTTGACCAACGGAAGCGCCATCTAGCGGGCCAACCATAGCAAGCAAAATTATGTGGTATTTTTAAGATGGTTCAAATGGCTCTGAGCACTATGGGACTTAACATCTATGGTCATCAGCCCCCTAGAACTTAGAACTACTTAAACCCAACTAACCTAAGGACATCACACAACACCCAGCCATCACGTGGCAGAGAAAATCCCTGACCCCGATTTGTAAGAGGGGCGTTCAACAAGCAATACCAATTTCGGTTGTAAAAAATGCGGAATTTGTTGTGGGACATCGTGGAATACTCCCACTTGAGCCCTTACAGTTTCATGAAGTTCCGATTGGTGGCGGCGCTATACGTAGCTTTCAGACTGGCATGGGCTACGTAGGTGCACTGCAAGTAAACAGTTGTCACTGAGTATCTCTTGGCGGGAAACCAGAGCATCGTAGATACCGGGTGATCAAAAAGTCAGTATAAATTTGAAAACTCAATAAATCACGGAATAATTGCTTTATCAAGTTTTCAAATTTATTTTTTTTGATCACCTGGTATTTATAGGCGCTTGCAGACTGACTACAAAGACCTCGCGCTGAACAAATGTACGGCGACTCCTTCGAAGAGGCCCCTGTCATCATCACAAAATGGTTTCACATACCTGTACGATTTCCCGCGTGCCGGCCGGAAGCGCACACACTCGTGAAATTGAAGAAACGACTTCAGCACGTTCGTTGCCACAAAACTGCTAACGAACTACTTCTTCTCCATCACAACGCAAAGGTCTCACACAAGTCCGTACACTTGATAGGAACTAACAAAACTTCACTGTTCTCCCTCATTCGCCCTCCAACCCGGATCTCTCACCATCCAGTTTCCAGGTGTATCGCCCAGTGAAGGATGCAGTTCACGAGAAGCAGTACTCGGATGATGGGGACGTTGCTGGAGCAGCAAGACGTTGGCTCCTTCATCTACTAGCAGAGTGATACTGTGCGGGCGTAGAGGTTCTCCTAGTAAGGTGGCTTAAGCCCGCCCTGTTAGCCGTTCGGTCTAACGCACGGCTTTCTGGTTTGGGTAGGAGCGCCTTGTCCTCGGCACGAATCCACTCGACGGACTTGCGTCGAGATCCGGTGAGCCGGCCAGTCTGTGAATGGTTTTTATGCGGTTTTCTATCTGCCTCGGTGAATGTGGGCTAGTTCCCCCTATTCCGCCTCAGCTACACTATGTCGGCGATTGCTGCGCAAACAAGTTCTCCACGTACGCGTACACCACCATTACTCTACCACGTAGACATAGGAGTTACACTTGTCTTGGTGAGACGTTCGATGCGCGCGCGCGCGCGTGTGTGTGTGTGTGTGTGTGTGTGTGTGTGTGTGTGTGTGTGTGTGTGTGTGTGGGTGGGTGGGTGGGTGGGTGGGTGGGTGGGTGGGTGTGGGAGGGGGGGGGGGGGGTCCGCCGGGGCCTACCATAACCCTGAAAAAGTGGTTCGGTGTGGGGCGGCGGAGGGGTGAAGTGGACTGCGGTAGTCGTCGTGGGGTTGTGGACCACTGCGGCTGCGGCGGGGACGGACCCTCTCCGTTGTTTCTAGGTCCCCGGTTAACACACAATACAACACAAGGTGGCTTAAGGCCGTTGCATTCGACGGAGATTATGTGGAAAAACAGGGTTTTGCAGCGAAAAGAGTGCTGAGTAATGTGGTACACTGGAATCCTAAATAAAGCAAACCTGAAATCAGAAACAAAGTGTTGAATTTAATTACTGACTACCCCTTGTAATTAACGGAAGAATTTGAAAATCTAGAGGTAGGATGAATTTGAAACTTTTTTTTCTGTTGAATAAAAAAATGCTTCTTTCTGAATGATAAATGAGAACAGAAACATATTTGTGTCGTGTGAACGGTGAAAGGTTAGGATTTTAACAGGTGCATTCCGTTTAGACTCTAAATGTCTCATAGAACTCATTCTCCTTTCTCTGGTATCGGGGACTGTTTTCCAGAAGTCGCAACCGTAAAGGAAAACATGGAATTACCACTACCACTGCCTACAACACGAGAAGCTTTGCTTCGGTGGTTAGTCTTTTTTCTATAGGTGCTGTCCGTAAATTTTAAATGAATCTTGATTACTTATTTCTGTTTGGGGTAATTTACTGTTTCTGTTTGGGGTAATTTACTGTTCGTTATCTGTTGCAGTTCTGAGATGTTTGTCTCAACCACCAACACCAGTTTCCTAGCGCAACTGTTTCAAAGATGTGGCGTATGTCTCTTTAAGTGACTGCTCTCTGATCGTGGTGGCCAAAGATCTTTATATTCGTTTCTTGCTTGGTTATAATATGGCAGTCAAGAAGTGTCACAAGAAGTCTAAAAAATGGAATCCGATTTTACGCCCATACTAGCCTGTTACCTCAGATTTTCGAGATTTCTGGAGAAGAACAAAATCAACTGTTCGGGAACTAGTGGAAACTTCTGCTGCATCATTTTCAAAGTCTCGCGTCATTCGGGCCTGGCAGGATGACCAGAAAACTGATTCTTCTTTATGTTACTTATGTTTTACTGATACGTTATGTTGTGGCGCAAAACAACGTTATCAAATGTAAAATGTTAAATTTGGTATTGAAAATCCAAACGGTAAATTGGGTGTCATTTTTAAAATCATATGCTAAAAATCTTATTCACCTCATGTCAATTACTACTCTACAGGCATCTCTACAACTAAATTACATCATGGCGTAAAATACTTTTGGTGAAATTTTTGGATTGTAGATTGTACAGTTTCTCATTGTGGTATTTTAGACCTACTCAGTTACAAGCATATCAAGCGTCCCTGAAATAAAAGTGGAAAGCCAAGATTTTGGCTCGTAATACATCGGAAAAAAGACGGGTATGTATTCTCCAGACTGAAAGCTGGAAATTACCAAAAACGGACTCCTTCTTTGCATGACGTCGTTGGCAAACAACGCATTGCATATTCCGTAAATGTCAAATTCTGACAATGACTGAGAGCACAGCTGCTTTCAGACCTTAAAACGTCAGAAGTGAGAAATGTGTTTCGATTTATCTCTTAACATCACTGGTAGCTGCAGACCGCTTCGTGGTGCCCGAGTATAGCTGAACAGCATCTTTGAAAGAGTAACATTAGCAAACAACTTAGAAATACGAAACGTAAGTAGTATATAATAAAAACATGTAAACATCTGCCAAAAAATGTTTTCTTATTTAATAATTGCACAGAATTTCTTCGCGTTAATTTTTTCCCCGAATGTTGCATCATGGGGTGATTTTTCTCAGTGTGTCATTGAAGACGTTTACCTATGTAATCTGGGCAAGGAGCCGCTGTTGTTTCTGATTTTGATTGCCAGAGCCAGACATGTGTGCGTGTTCCTCGGCGCTCGCATTACTTAAACTCCTGTTCTCTCCGCATTTTCATCTACAACGTTTGAGATACGTGGCAAGATCTTAATATAATCAGTCCTGATTAAATTGAAGGCCCGTCCCAGTTTAATAGGTTTCTGACATCCAATTTCGTCGGACTCCCCAATTACGTTGGACCATAAACTTGGAGCCGCGTCTCGATACTAATCTTGTCGTCCGTCCTTACGTAAATACGTGCAGGGCAGTGCAAAGCCACACCTGATTTGCCTCGCTGTTTCAGCAGGGTGTGTAGCTGATACCGTGTACTTCTAACTATCGGATTGACCCCCCCCCCCCCCCCTGCCCACCACATGTGGTTTTGGAACACAGTGCAGTGCTAATTAATTTAACGTGAGGAGGCAAACAGTCTGTTTTTGTCCTCGAGGGGAGAAAAAAGCTGAACTGTGAGCTTCTGTAAACATTTCTTATCCCCCGGAGATTTGTTCAGAACTAAAGGAAGATTCATTTGATTTCATTTCGAAGATAAGAACTTGGGGCAAATTTTAACTTGCGGATAAAAACTACAAACCTGGCGTCTGTTGTAACTTTTCGTTCCACGTGGCTGACGCTAGGGGTCAAGCACGCTCTCTTACTCATTACACAACGTGCGTCTAGTCTAGGTAGCTATAATCACAGCAACGAAAAGCGTTGCCTTGTTCTCCGTTTCAACATATGCTATTCAGTGATAAATGTGCACAGTATTTTCGTCGGGTAACACTGGTAGCATGCCGCGACAGCGTGGACGTGAACCGAATGTGCAGTTGACGGACTTTGAGCGAGGGCGTATAGTGGGCATGCGGGAGGCCGGGTGGACGTACCGCCGAATTGCTCAACACGTGGGGCGTGAGGTCTCCACAGTACATCGATGTTGTCGCCAGTGGTCGGCGGAAGGTGCACGTGCCCGTCGACCTGGGACCGGACCGCAGCGACGCACGGATGCACGCCAAGACCGTAGGATCCTACGCAGTGCCGTAGGGGACCGCACCGCCACTTCCCAGCAAATTAGGGACACTGTTGCTCCTGGGGTATCGGCGAGGACCATTCGCAACCGTCTCCATGAAGCTGGGCTACGGTCCCGGACACCGTTAGGCCGTCTTCCGCTCACGTCCCAACATCGTGCAGCCCGCCTCCAGTGGTGTCGCGACAGGCGTGAATGAAGGGACGAATGGAGACGTGTCGTCTTCAGCGATGAGAGTCGCTTCTGCCTTGGTGCCAATGATGGTCGTATGCGTGTTTGGCGCCGTGCAGGTGAGCGCCACAATCAGGACTGCATACGACCGAGTCACACAGGGCCAACACCCGGCATCATGGTGTGGGGAGCGATCTCCTACACTGGCCGTAAACCTCTGGTGATAGTCGAAGGGACACTGAATAGTGCACGGTTCATCCAAACCGTCATCGAACCCATCGTTCTACCATTCCTAGACCGGCAAGGGAACTTGCTGTTCCAACAGGACAATGCACGTCCCCATGTATCCCGTGCCACTCAACGTGCTCTAGAAGGTGTAAGTCAACTACCCTGGCCAGCAAGATCTCCGGATCTGTCCCCCATTGAGCATGTTTGGGACTGGATGAAGCGTCGTCTCACGCGGTCTGCACGTCCAGCACGAACGCTGGTCCAACTGAGGCGCCAGATGGTAATTGAATGGCAAGCCGTCCCACAGGACTACATCCAGCATCTCTACGATCGTCTCCATGGGAGAATAGCAGCCTGCATTGCTGCGAAAGGTGGATATACACTGTACTAGTGCCGACATTGTGCATGCTCTGTTGCCTGTGTCTATGTGCCTGTGGTTCTGTCAGTGTGATCATGTGATGTATCTGACCCCAGGAATGTGTCAATAAAGTTTCCCCTTCCTGGGACAATGAATTCACGGTGTTCTTATTTCAATTTCCAGGAGTGTAGGTTCAATTGGCTCTAAGCTCTGTGGGACTTAACATCTGAGGTCATCAGTCCCATAGACTTAAAACTACTTAAACCTAACTAACCTAAGGATGTCACACACATCCATGCCCTAGGCAGGATTCGAAACTGCGACCGTAGCAGCAGCGCGGTTCCGGACTGAAGAGCCTGTAGAGGACACAATGAACATTAGTGACAGATATATGAACGGTTTGATCTTAAACGTTTGTTGTTGTTGTGGTCTTCAGTCCTGAGACTGGTTTGATGCAGCTCTCCATACTACTCTATCCTGTGCAAGCTTCTTCATCTCCCAGTACCTACTGCAACCTACATCCTTCTGAATCTGCTTAGTGTAGTCATCTCTTGGTCTCCCTCTACGATTTTTACCCTCCACGCTGCTCTCCAATACTAAATTGGTGATCCCTTGATGCCTCAGAACAAGTCCTACCAACCGATCCCTTCTTCTGGTCAAGCTGTCTGACAAACTTCTCCCCAATCCTATTCAATACTTCCTCATTAGTTATGTGATGTACCCAGCTAATCTTCAGCATCTTAAACGTAATAGTGGATAAGTACTTGTTCATGCATATAAAATCGGACGGAAAAACTTTGTAACACTATGGATATGGTAAAATTTACCGCAAATTTCTATCTTCAGTTAGTAGGAGATGTAGTCTTGCGAAATAGGATGACCCGTTTTAAAACAGCTTGTATTAGCTGTGATAGCCAGGGCTCAGTTCTCCAGCGCCGGCCGGAGTGACCGATTGTTCTAGGCGCTACAGTCTGCAACTGCGCGACCCCTACGGTCGCACGTTCGAATCTTGTCTGGGGCATCGCTGTGTGTGATGTCCTTAGGTTGGTTAGGTTCAAGCTGTTCTAAGTTCTAGGGGACTGATGACCTCAGATGTTAAGTCCCATAGTGCTCAGAGTCATTTGAACAAATAGGAGGGACATCGTGATTCAGCCGCCCCTATCGTTGTTTTATACGACCCACAGTTCTACAGCCGGCTTTCAAAAACCACGCTCTCGCTCGTTACACGAAAACCATCTGTCCTACAGAAAAAATGAGCAGGACGTATTTTGTAGGAAATTTAGCGTAGTTAAATTTTGTACTTGAATACGTTTTCGCTGGATACCACGGCCGTCGAGTTATTCAAGAAAAACGTACAAAAGTGACCTTCAGACGCATCTTCACTCTCCATGATCATCTTTGACCAGTCAGAATTTCTAGTACGCTCTTCGTGACACTTCCTTCTACCACCGTTCAAAAATTCCCGACTACACGATCTATTCCCAATATTCGATCTTATTAATTTAAACTTGCCCGTAAGGGCGATGAAATAAAAACTAATTTTGTTAACCCTACGCCAAAAGTAATTACGTTGACAAGGCCATCCGAACTTACCTCTTGCAAGGACAGTGCTTTCATATTTAGAAAGCCTAACGAATACAACGATGTAATTATTTATTTCACTCTCTTAGAACTCTCAAAAAAGTTAAGTAAAATTTATACAAACGAGAATTTTTACAATTTGTAAGTGCTCGACTAAGCCCGTCGTGTAATAACGTCACCCAATGAAGTTAAAAAAAAAATCGAATGCGAGAAATAATTCTTGCGGTTG
This sequence comes from Schistocerca gregaria, assembly GCF_023897955.1. Lineage (NCBI taxonomy): Eukaryota > Metazoa > Arthropoda > Insecta > Orthoptera > Acrididae > Schistocerca > Schistocerca gregaria. The sequence goes on along the minus strand of NC_064920.1, from coordinate 188,616,948 downwards.
TAAATTTTTGACAGTAGCAGGAGGCAGCGTCATGATCATGTTAGAAATCCTGATCGGGGAGGGGGGGGAGCTGAGTGTCAGTGTGTGTGTGGGGGGGGGGGGTGCGTTTGAAGATCACTTTTGTACGTTTTTCGTGAATAAATCGGAAATAACGGCCTCTGGCGATGATGTATCTTAGCACAAATTTAATTACATGAAAATTCCTCCAAAAATGTCCTATTCATTTTTTCTGTAGGACTATCACATTATATATATATTTGACATGCGGTTTAGTTCTTACTCCGTATACATGCGTCACCGTGTTTCCTCTTTTACGTATAACATCATGAAAAAACCGTAGCACCAGACGTTACGAACCTGTATAGGGAAAATAACATTCTCCCAGTACAGGTTCATCACAGCTGGTGCTGCGGTTTTTTCATGATGTTGTACGTAAAAGAGGAAACAGGGCGACACATGTATAAGGATTTAGGGCTAAACCACATGTCAAATTTCTGCAACTTTGTTAACAATAAATCAGAAAGGACAAACAAGGATCAAAGATGGCCAGAAAATCCCTTTACCGGAGCTGCACTTCGTTGGGGCGCAATAGATAGTCGACCGAGTTCTGTCCGTATTTTCCCACACGTTCACTATTGAAATTTCTCAACTACGTATTGTTCCAGCTATTCTACGTGGGTGCGCCGACGCTGCTGTTGGTTGCAGAGGAATGTCTACCTTTTGTACTGTATAAGTCCTACCTACTTTTGATCCGACAGCTACTATGGGTAAAGCTCTTAATCAGGCGACGTAGTAGCGCTGACAGCCTGACGAAAGATACGAGCTTATTTTAATGTTACTGGTGGGGCAACAACTGTCTGTAGGAAACGTCATTCAACAACTTAAACCTCCTGCTATTTTAATATGCCCATGTCCCATGGACCGTAGTGTTACTATGATCTAATGACAAAATCAAAGCTTTTTATTGCCCTTTTCATCTGGCAGTGCTCCTTCCTTTGGGGCGTTGCACCTAAGCTGGTCGTCGATATAAACGCTTTGCAGGCGGGCGAATCAGTTCCGCTGCTTGCGCTGGGAGAGGAACTGCAACCTGCTTCATTATAGACGTAAACAGCAGTTAACAATAATTTTCCAGTGAAAGCGAAATTAACCAAAAATCTTCATCGATCCTCTTCCTAGCATTTCTCACTTAGATTGATGACTGCGCATCACCCTACATCCAGCCTGCAATTAACTGAAGTTTTATTCCTGTTGTGTTATGTATACGGTATCTTGTTTTCATCATCGAATCTTGTCAACCAACGATCGAGGTTCAGTACAGAGAACACCTTCATACGTACGCGTTCATACGCCGAAGATGTGAAGATGAGGTAACATACAGCTGGCTTTCTTCATGCCGCACATTCAGTCCAGCAAATGCTCAGAGGTCGCAATTACTGTAATCCCATGTGAATAGCCGGACGTACTGCTCGATCTCGTGGAACAGGTTAGTTAACAGCCTAGCTATAAAGCGAGATTTGTTGGCGACTCTGTCCCGCTGTGCTAAATTGTCCTACTTGAATACCATGTTTATGCGGCGAAGGCAAAGTTGAATTTAGTGGTTCGTAAAAGTTTTATTTGGCGTAGAGTATTCAAAGCATTCGTTCCGCCTCATTTCGTGGCACGCGGCTTAGGAGCAGAAGTTATACTCCGTGAAGAAGACATCCCGACTCAGACGTTACTGTCATTGCTCTGAGGAAGAAATTACCTCCACGACGGCGATGTCTTTCGTTTTACGACAGAAGGCTCAGAAGAGGCAGTGTTTAAGTCAACGACCTCCGGTGACCTAATGCAAAACCTCATAACATGAAGAAATAACATAATAAAAGAGAATTTCGGAAGTATTTGATAATATGTTATAGATTACTATAATACTGCAGCAAATAAATCGTTTCAGTGGAGTGGGGTCGAAGTTTCCGATTAGGTCTGCAGATCTGGTCTGTTTCCAGAAGTCTCTGTAGGTGAGTTGCCGCTGCTGAACGCACCACAGCTGAGTTCCGTCACAATCCTTTTCCACTACGGCTAGTGATACGTCTCTAATGCAACCGATGTTAACGGGACATTATTATGTGAAATCCTATCCACTACGTGGCTCCATTGTAAGTAAAATGGTAGTGCCCATGCAAAAATCAAGTGAGGCGGGGCAGTTGTAAGACAATGGGCTTGTACAAGGAGCATGGGAGAGAGCCAGTCCGCTACAAGTTCTCTCACACAGATTTAGGTTTCTTGTAAATTAGCTTTAATGTCGAGATGGCTACTTGAAACGGACTCGCCCAGTTACCTCCATCATCTTATTCCAGTTCCAGGTTGCGTTACCTCGGAGTCATCGTCGTCGCCGAACGTTCAATTCAAATTTTTCTTTCCTTCTGAACGTAAAAGTTTCTTCCTTCTCGTCTGGACGTAAACGTTTCTTCCTTCACTTGTGAACATAAAATTTTCTTGCTTCCCTTTAGAACGTAGAACTTTCAGAATCGCACACATGCATTTATGTTTGATGATAGTAATTGTTCCACATACTACTGTTCCAGTACATTTTCTTACTATTATGGCTACTATAAATACGTTATCCCGTCATCCAAATATTATAAGACCACCATTTGCTATCATGATTATTGTAACTATTATTGTCAATACACTAACCTCCCAAATAGTTTATTTACACGATCCAGTCACATTAACGTGACCGCCATCTGCGTTCGACGTCAACGCGAAATAATCACTCATAGACGGCAGCGCGAGCACTGGATGTTACGCAGGCTGATCCAGCTCTCCCTACCGATTCGTTTTATGCAACCCACACTACATCAGAAACGTTATACTGAGAGGTGACAAACAAGTTCCCTCTCAGAGCTTAGGGTAACTATTAACAAACGGAAGCATACTGTAAAAAAATACAAGTGGGGATTGGCCGTGAATTATGCAGAAAAAAACTCTTTATTCCTCCAAGTGCCTCCCAAAACTACCAGACTGCCAGCACAAGAATCGGAAGGATCTCCACTGCTCTAAGGTCACTCTTCAAGATGTTCCTAAGTTCCACAACATGTTTTATCCGAGAAAAATGGATTATAGTTCAATAAAAACAGAGCAGGATAATATCATTTTATATATGCACGTAAACAAGCTAGAGGAGAACGTAAACAAGTAACAAAAACCTGTCATAAATATTATATTCCTGTAACAAAACATCGTGAAACAAAACAATACCAAAGCTGTCAGAAGGCATTTTTTTTAAAAAAAAGACGTTTCTGAGCATTTTGAACATATCAAAGAAGATAGTTCTAATGGTGTGTCGGATGCATTCTTAAGCTGGTGCAAGTCCGAAAGAAACTCGCAGTGGTAATCGTTCCTGAGTAAAGGAAATCAGTCAAAAGTTTTATTGGGGCCCCCGTACCTATAGAATCGCATTACTGCCGTAATACCCAGAAAAATAAGCAGTATTTGGATAGCACCTTAACAGTATCATAACTGCATAAATTGTACAACAGTTCATGTTCTGAAGAAGGCTTGAAAGTTAAACACGAATATTTCAGGAATATTTCCGTAAAGGAGTATAACATAGGTTTTGAATCACCTGCTGTAGATGCCGTGTTCCAAGTGTTTGCAATATGAGGAAAGATGCAAATCTAATAGAAGGACCAAAGAACTTAAAATTCCGTTTCAGTGCCATAAAAGGCGTGCTAATGCATTATTTGAACTGTTGAAAAGAGATGAAGAGAATACCATAATGTTTTCCTTCGACTGACAGAAGAACTTGGTACTTCCTAAAATACCAGGCCAATCTACTTATTATTCACAATTTGAGAGGGCACATCAAATGCACCCCGGACTTTGGAAAACACGTTTATCTATTCTTGGACGGAAGCAGATAGCCATAAAGGCACATGCGAAAACGGTTTGTGAGCAGAACGCTTTTTGTGTTCCCCCAAAATTTTCACATCTTGTACAAAGAACCTTTTGGAAATAGACGCCTTCTTTCATACCGGTGCATATACGCTGCATTATGGCGTGAAATGACTGATCAACCAAAAATTGTCATGACGTCTTATGACCCGTTTCTGCTTCGCTTCAGTTTACTGGTTTTAGTGCATTTTTCGTAGATTTTGAAGGAAGTGTGGTTCCGATTATTAATGCATTTGTCTAAGGTTGTGATTACATGCCGCGCAAAGTGGCTGCGTAGTTAGAGGCTCCATGTCACTCACTAATCGTGCGGTCCCTACCGCCGGATGTTCGAGTGCTCCTTCAGACATGGGTGTGATTGTTGTCGTTAGCGTTAAGTCAGTTTAAGTAGTGTGTACGTCTAGGGACCGATGACCTTAGCAGTTTGGTCCCTCAGGAATTCACACACATTTGAACACTTTGTGATTACATTTGAAAATGACGACTCAATACAAACTAATTATGCAACTTTTTAAAAATTTCGGTGTTTTAGTGACTGTGGCTTGAAGCCCGTTTATGGTGTAAAATAAACATTTTAAAATTTGAAACTTCATCCATCCAGTGGAGTGCACAATATGTTTCTATCTTTCACGGTTTGTAAGTAATAAACAATTGAAATCCGATCTTTCTTTTTTTTAATTACCTTATGTTATTATTCTGTAGACTCTTATGGCCAATAAATTTTCTTGAAAGGTAGTGTCGAATACTCTTTGGTGTCCAGCTGGAACTAATACGAGTATGACGTTTGTCGAATCCTACAGCGTAGCCTCAAATGGCTGTGACATCGGAATTCCACGTTTGTTAAGCGGACATTGGTCAACCTTGCGATATTAATGGTAGTCGTAGAGTTTTAACTACTATCTCGAGAAAATAAAATTACGTAATTAATCTTTCGTTTACTTACAGGTACATATCCACAGCTCTGGTACACATCGAAATCCCTGCACCACGTAATATAGCAATAAAATGCCGCAGCCTATCTCCACTTTATCAAGTGGATGCATCGTCTTGTTTTGGCTTCCGTAGCGACGTGCTACGATGATATGGCGCGAGAATTCCAATGTGTAGAAGGACTATAAACTTGCATCTGCAAATAAACAAAAAATATGCTAACGTAACTTAATTTATTTTCGTCGTGATAATTAAAACTTCCTCTCCACGAACTATGGACCTTGCCGTTGCTGGGGAGGCTTGCGTGCCTCAGCGATACAGATAGCCGTACCATAGGTGCAACCATAACGGAGGGGTATCTGTTGAGAGGCCAGACAAACGTGTGGTTCCTGAAGAGGGGCAGCAGCCTTTTCAGTAGTTGCAGGGGCAAGTCTGGATGATTGACTGATCTGGCCTTGTAACACTAACCAAAACGGCCTTGCTGTGCTGGTACTGCGAACGGCTGAAAGCAAGGGGAAACTAAATCCGTAATTTTTCCCGAGGGCATGCAGCTTTACTGTATGATTTGGAGGTATTGAACAAAATTGGGGAGAAGAGAAATTTGTGCAACAACTTGAATAGAAGAAGGGGTCGCTTGGTAGGAAATATTCTGAAGCATCAGGGGATCACCAATTTAGTATTGGAGGGCAGCGTGGAAGGGTAAAAATCGTAGAGGGCGACCAAGAAAGGAATGCACTAAACAGATTCAGAAAGATATAGGTCAAACCAGTCTCTGGACTGAAGACCACAACAACAACAATTAAAACTTTATGACTACCACGTAAATGCAGCATGTCTGTGGTAACAGGGCCACTGCAGATAATCAAAAGAATGCAAGGGCCCCTACCACACCAATTGCATTCAGTGCGTAAAGATGAAGGATAAAATGAATTTTGTGTTTCCACTGCTGCCGTGCGTAGTACTGACGAGTGTTGCGGTGCCCAGTGCGACCCATTTACGTGCCGATAGGACGGGCCGCTGGATGGCGTTTATCAACACGCACTTCCAACCGCAGCCTCCGACACGGCCAGTGACGTCACGGCCAGTGGGGATTGCGTCAGGGGGCGGGGCGCTGCCCACGGGCGGGCCGCCCGCCGTGTAATTAAACTGGTGGGGGAGGGGGGGAGGGGAGGGGCGAACGCGGCTGCTCATGAATCTGTGTCACGAGCAGCACACGAGGTCACCGGGGTGGCGGCGTCTCGAGCAACGACGAGTGCTCACAGCGCTCATACACGCGATGGATACATCTGTGCTTCTGATCATTTCCGAATCTTTAAAAGATTACGTATTTCAGATCTAAATGGAGTTTTAATTCATGTTTCACTGAATCTACTCCTGAGAAGGGAGATGAGCTTTTTCTTGTCACGAACAGCGTCAGCTCACAAGGGAACCTCCCCATCGCACCCCTCCTCAGATTTAGTTGCCACAGTGGATAGGCCTTGAAAAACTGAACACAGATCAGTCGAGAAAACAGGAAGAAGTTGTGTGGAACTATGAAAAAAATAAGCAAAATGTACAAACTGAGTAGTCCATGCGCAAGATAGGCAACATCAAGGGCCGGCCGGTGGTGGCCGAGCGGTTCTAGGCGCTTCAGTCCGGAACCGCGCGACCGCTATGGTCGCAGGTTCGATTCCTGCCTCCGGCATGGATGTGTGTGATGTCCTTAGATTAGTTAGTTTTAAGTAGTTCTAAGTTATAGGGGACTGATGACCTCAGATGTTAAGTCCCATAGTGCTCAGAGCCATCTGAGCCAACATCAAGGATAGTTTGAGCTCAGGAGTGCCGTGGTCCCGTGGTTAGCGTGAGCAGCTGCGGAACGAGAGAACCTTGATTCAAGTCTTCCCTCGAGTGAAAAGTTTAATTTTTTATTTTCAGACAATTATTATCTGTCCGTCCGTCCGTACGTCCGTCCGTCCGTCCTATGCGAGGTAACTGCGCCGTAGTATGGGCACACTACACCTAAACGGAAAATTTTGAAAACGTTAAAAACATATGTTTTGACAGAGCACAGGGAAAACTGTGGGACTGTGAAACTGTTGCATTCATTTCTTGCAAGTTTATGTGACAAACTCTTATGTTTTCATCACATCCACAAGAAAACCTAAATCGGGCAATGTAGAAGAATCTTTTTACTCATTCGCCAAGTGTACAAGTTAGGTGGGTCGACAACATATTCCTGTCATGTGACGCACATGCCATCACCTGTGTCGTATAGAATATATAGGAAGTGTTTTCCTGTAGAGGAATCAGTTGACCTATGATCTTGCGATCAAATGTTTTCGGTTCCCGTTGGAGAGGCACGTCCTTTCGTCTACTAATCGCACGGTTTTGCGGTTCTGTCGCAAAATACAGACTTTAAACTTATTACAGTGAACAGAGACGTCAATGAACGTAAATTTTGCACTCGAGGGTAAACTTGACCCAAGGACTTCTCGTTCCGCAGCTGCTCACGCTAACAACGGGACCACGGCGCTCCTGAACTCACATTATCCTTGATGATGCCTATATTGCGCATGGACTACTCAGTTTGTATATTTTGCTTATTTTTTTCATAGTTCCACACAACTTCTTCCTGTTTTCTTGATTGATCTGTGTTCAGTTTTTCAAGGCCTATCCACTGTGCCAACTTATCGGAGGGGGGGTGCGCTGGGGAGGTTCCCTTGTCAGTAACATATCGACTGGGATGCGATTCTAAGTGTGGCAGATGTGAAGCACCGTCCATCCAACTATCAGGGCATTTGCGAAGAAGGAAACAAGGAGAACTAAACTGAGCTACCCAGCCACGACCCACGACTCGCTCTCCAAGCTCTTTTCCAGCCAGATGCGATTCGACATTGGTCTAATCTGCCAGCATCGTTTATTAGCTGCAAATTTGAAAGACTCGTTCTGGAAACAAGCACCTAGGTTATGGCTAAGTCTTTTCTCCGCAGTACTGTTTCCTTCGGGAGTGCGAGTCCAGATACCCTTTCTTTCGAGACTGCGAATTCAGAAAGGTATGCCGAGGTATTCTGTGAAATTTAGAAGGTGGAGCACTGGTGAAGCTGAGAGTACGGATTATGAATCGTGCATGCGATTCTTTCCTTAAACCATCCCATCGACTACGGTATTCAGCAACTACACGTCTCGTTAACTGTCTCTCCGTTTCATAATATTATTTATTAGGCATTTTTTTTTTTTTTTTTGCATTGACTGTTTGCAGGACGTCTTTATTCCTCACTCGATCAATCCACGCGATCTTTGGCACTCTTTTACAACACACTGGAACGGCATCTATGTCCTCCCCGCTATCCGTTTCTCGCACATGACCAATCCGTAATCAGGCGCGTGAACAATTTTCTGGAAGACAACAACATAACAAAGCTAACCAGTAACCCAACACAAAGATACCGGAAAAAACACACTAACAAACCTAAAAAATATCTCACACATATGCACAAGTCAGAAAGCAAAATGGCTGAAACAAAAGAACCCCCAAGCACCCACACTGAACAGGCTACTAAAGCTCCACAAGGATGGCATTCCGATACGCCCCGTAGTCAATTTCACAAGTGAACCCACATGCCACTTAGCCAGAGAAATGCACACATTCTAACAGAAACATTACATACACACAAATAACAGAAGCATACACAACACTGAAGAGCTGATACAACAAATCAAAGACGTCAACATACCCACAACAGCCACACTCACATCATTTGACATCACATCCATGTATACCAATATCCCCACCACAGAAACCATCAACATCATCAAAAAACAATTAGAAGAACAAGCCACAATTCCCAAACTCCACATAAAAGAAGTAGCTAGCATTCTAAAACTAATCACTCACACACAAATTCACAGACCTCTCAAAGATTCAAAACAACCGCCAGGAACACCTTCAACTGTTCCACTGCCCGCCATGTTTGTTTTTGCAGCTGTGCAACAGTGACAGTGACAGCTCAATATACAGGGTGATTCAAAAAGAATACCACAACTTTAAAAATGTGTATTTAATGAAAGAAACATAATATAACCTTCTGTTATACATCATTACAAAGAGTATTTAAAAAGGTTTTTTTTTCACTCAACAACAATTTCAGAGATGTTCAATAAGGTCCCCTCCAGACACTCGAGCAGTATCAACTCCAACTCGTTCCACACTCTCTGTAGCATATCAGGCGCAACAGTTTGGATAGCTGCTGTTATTTCTCGTTTCAAATCATCAATGGTGGCTGGGAGAGGTGGCCGAAACACCATGTCCTTAACATACCACCATAAGAAAAAATCGAAGGGGGTAAGATCAGGGCTTCTTGGAGGCCAGTGATGAAGTGCTCTGTCACAGGCTTCCTGGCGGCCGATCCATCGCCTCGGGTAGTTTACGTTCAGGTAGTTATGGACAGATAAGTGGCAATGTGGTGGCGCTCCATCCTGCTAGCTCTGCGAGTCGATTTTCCTGGGCTGCGAACAAATGCTTGCTGGATGCGTGCTACATTTTCATCACTCGTTCTCGGCCGTCCAGAACTTTTCCCTTTGCACAAACACCCATTCTCTGTCAACTGTTTATACCAATGTTTAATACACCACCTATCAGGAGGTTTAACACCATACTTCGTTCGAAATGCACGCTGAACAACTGTCGTCGATTCACTTCTGCCGTACTCAATAACACAAAAAGCTTTCTGTTGAGCGGTCGCCATCTTAGCATCAACTGACGCTGACGCCTAGTCAACAGCGCCTCAAGCGAACAAATTTACAACTAAATGAAACTTTATAGCTCCCTTAATTCGCCGACAGATAGTGCTTAGCTCTGCCTTTTGTCGTTGCAGAGTTTTAAATTCCTAAAGTTGTGGTATTCTTTTTGAATCACCCTGTATAGTGTTTGACAGTGATGAAGATGGTGAAAAAGAAAACGTAAGTGGAGCATTATGTAAATAGACACACACACACACACACACACACACACACACACACACACACACACAATTAATTGATTTCAGGCACAGAAATAACAATTTTCAAATCGTAATTTTGGATTAAACAGTTTATCTTCTTTAAGGTGTAAGTGGTTGCAGACGATAAACTGTGGAACAAAACAGTCACTGTAGAAACACAACACATCAGAAAAACCACACCATGTGGTAAAAATGTATGCAATCATACTTTTATGTGCTTTTTTTCAAATATCTGTAATTACGATTTAAAAACTAATATGACATGTATACAAATACTAAAGTACATTCGTTATCTTTAACAGCTATAAAATAAAAGGCCACTGAAGATGCTGCAACTGCAGTGAAACATGTTTGGATTAAAAAACAAATTTGTGTTTTGCTAAAGGCGGACTCTATCCAAAAGCATACGTAAATCTAGGCAGATTTAGAGAAGATCAGTTCACGCTGATTTCCATTACCCGCCGAATAAAACTGGCCTACCGAAATATATAACGTGCGTCTTCTCTTACTTAACGTTACTGACAGTTTCGTTGTTCCATTGATAGAGAGATGATGCTGAGATTAAACAAAGGATGAGTATTTAAGCTACATTTCGTGACCTATCGGCCGTGCTATTGTAGACTTCCCTCAGATCCCGAATGATGTTGGCACAACGGGCGACTGGATGGTATCGTCGCTACCAAACACAGCAGCGACGTTGCCTGGCTCCCAGTATGCGGTGTTGGCGACTGTATCTCTTATTCGATGTTGTTCTCACCGCTTGGCTCGTCACATCCTAGCTTTCATTTCTACATGCACGCTATCCCCTCTGACAAATGCTTCGGTCAAACTTTACCGAAAGTCTGAAAGCAGTTTCAAGACATGATGGCATGTTTGTTGTTGTCTTCAGTCCTGAGACTGGTTTGATGCAGCTCTCCATGCTACTCTATCCTGTGCAAGCTGCTTCATCTCCCAGTACCTACTGCAACCTACATCCTTCTGAATCTGCTTAGTGTACTCATCTCTCGGTCTCCCTCTACGATTTTTACCCTCCACGCTGCCCTCCAATGCTAAATTTGTGATCCCTTGGTGCCTCAAAACATGTCCTACCAACCGATCCCTTCTTCTAGTCAAGTTGTGCCACAAACTTCTCTTCTCCCCAATCCTATTCAATACCTCCTCATTAGTTACGTGATCTATCCACCTTATCTTCAGTATTCTTCTGTAGCACCACATTTCGAAAGCTTCTATTCTCTTCTTGTCCAAACTAGTTATCGTCCATGTTTCACTTCCATACATGGCTACACTCCAAACAAATACTTTCAGAAACGACTTCCTGATACATAAATCTATATTCGATGTTAACAAATTTCTCTTCTTCAGAAACGCTTTCCTTGCCATTGCCAGTCTACATTTTATATCCTCTCTACTTCGACCATCATCAGTTATTTTACTTCCTAAATAGCAAAACTCCTTTACTACTTTAAGTGTCTCATTTCCTAATCTAATTCCCTCAGCATCACCCGATTTAATTTGACTACATTCCATTATCCTCGTTTTGCTTTTGTTAATGTTCATCTTATATCCTCCTTTCAAGACACTGTCCATTCCGTTCAACTGCTCTTCCAAGTCCTTTGCCGTCTCTGACAGAATTACAATGTCATCGGCGAACCTCAAAGTTTTTACTTCGTCTCCATGAATTTTAATACCTACTCCAAATTTTTCTTTTGTTTCCTTTACTGCTTGCTCAATATACAGATTGAATAACATCGGGGAGAGGCTACAACCCTGTCTCACTCCTTTCCCAACCACTGCTTCCCTTTCATGCCCCTCGACTCTTATTACTGCCATCTGGTTTCTGTACAAATTATAAATAGCCTTTCGCTCCCTGTATTTTACCCCTGCCACCTTTAGAATTTGAAAAAGAGTATTCCAGTCAACATTGTCAAAAGCTTTCTCTAAGTCTACAAATGCTAGAAACGTAGGTTTGCCTTTTCTTAATCTTTCTTCTAAGATAAGTCGTAAGGTCAGTATTGCCTCACGTGTTCCAACATTTCGACGGAATCCAAACTGATCCTCCCCGAGGTCTGCATCTACCAGTTTTTCCATTCGTCTGTAAAGAATTCGCGTTAGTATTTTGCAGCCGTGGCTTATTAAACTGATAGTTCGGTAATTTTCACATCTGTCAGCACCTGCTTTCTTTGGGATTGGAATTATTATATTCTTCTTGAAGTCTGAGGGTATTTCGCCTGTCTCATACATCTTGCTCACCAGCTGGTAGAGTTTTGTCATGACTGGCTCTCCCAAGGCCGTAAGTAGTTCTAATGGAATGTTGTCTACTCCGGGTGCCTTGTTTCGACTCAGGTCTTTCAGTGCTCTGTCAAACTCTTCACGCAGTATCGTATCTCCCATTTCGTCTTCATCTACATCCTCTTCTATTTCCATAATATTGTCCTCAAGTACATCGCCCTTGTATAAACCTTCTATATACTCCTTCCACCTTTCTGCCTTCCCTTCTTTGCTTAGAACTGGGCTGCCATCTGAGCTCTTGATATTCATACACGTGGTTCTCTTCTCTCCAAAGGTCTCTTTAATTTTCCTGTAGGCAGTATCTATCTTACCCCTAGTGAGATAAGCTTCTACATCCTTACATTTGTCCTCTAGCCATCCCTGTTTAGCCATTTTGCACTTCCTGTCGATCTCATTTTTGAGACGTTTGTATTCCTTTTTGCCTGCTTCATTTACTGCATTTTTATATTTTCTCCTTTCATCAATTAAATTCAATATTTCTTCTGTTACCCAAGGATTTCTAGCAGCCCTCGTCTTTGTACCTACTTTATCCTCTGCTGCCTTCACTACTACATCCCTCAGAGCTACCCATTCTTCTTCTACTGTATTTCTTTCCCCTTTTCCTGTCAATTGTTCCCTTATGCTCTCTCTGAAACTCTGTACAACCTCTGGTTTAGTCAGTTTATCCAGGTCCCATCTCCTTAATTTCCCACATTTTTGCAGTTTCTTGAGTTTTACTCTACAGGTCATAACCAATAGATTGTAGTCAGAGTCCACATCTGCCCCTGGAAATGTCTTACAACTTAAAACCTGGTTCCTAAATCTCTGTCTTAGCATTATATAATCTATCTGATACCTTTTAGTATCTCCAGGGTTCTTCCACGTATACAACCTTCTTTCATGATTCTTAAACCAAGTGTTAGCTATGATTAAGTTGTGCTCTGTGCAAAATTCTACTAGGCGGCTTCCTCTTTCATTTCTTAGCCCCAATCCATATTCACCTACTATGTTTCCTTCTCTCCCTTTTCCTACACTCGTATTCCAGTCACCCATTACTATTAAATTTTCGTCTCCCTTCACTATCTGAATGATTTCTTTTGTTTGATCATACATTTCTTCAATTTCTTCATCCTCTGCAGAGCTAGTTGGCATATAAACTTGTACTACTGTAGTAGGTGTGGGCTTCGTATCTATCTTGGCCACAATAATGCGTTCACTATGCTGTTTGTAGTAGCTTACCCGCATTCCTATTTTCCTATTCATTATTAAACCTACTCCTGCATTACCCCTATTTGATTTTGTGTTTATAACCCTGTAGTCACCTGACCAGAAGTCTTGTTCCTCCTGCCACCGAACTTCACTAATTCCCACTATATCTAACTTTAACCTATCCATTTCCCTTTTTAAATTTTCTAACCTACCTGCCCGATTAAGGGATCTGACATTCCACGCTCCGATCCGTAGAACGCCAGTTTTCTTTCTCCTGATAACGACATCCTCCTGAGTAGTCCCCGCCCGGAGATCCGAATGGGGGACTATTTTACCTCCGGAATATTTTACCCAAGAGGATGCCATCATCATTTAATCATACAGTAAAGATGCATGTCCTCGGGAAAAATTACGGCTGTAGTTTCCCCTTGCTTTCAGCCGTTCGCAGTACCAGCACAGCAAGGCCGTTTTGGTCAATGTTGCAAGGCCAGATCAGTCAATCATCCAGGCTGTTGCCCCTGCAACTACTGAAAAGGCTGCTGCCCCTCTTCAGGAACCACACGTTTGTCTGGCCTCTCAACAGATACCCCTCCGTTGTGGTTGCACCTACGGTACGGCCATCTGTATCGCTGAGGCACGCAAGCCTCCCCACCAACGGCAAGGTCCATGGTTCATGGGGGGAGGATGATGGCATAAGTGACACTAAAATTTAGACAACAGTACATCTATTACTCCAAAGTGTATAACTTGCTATAGTGTCCACAAAAAACTATTTTATTTTATGATAAACATGCGAAGTAGCAATTGACCACGGCTGATGTTGACTCATTGCATAAGGTAGAAGAAGCAATGAAACAACTGCGCTCGATGAAAATTTTCATGTTGCTACCAGTAAAAAAATAAGCAGAAGATTATGAAATGTAGTACACTTCTGTAGGACATGATATACTGAGGAATGTCCAATTAAGTTTAGCTGTGCTTTCAAGTCCCAATGTAACCACTGTAGGAAATTGCGTCATATTCGGTTTTGTAAACTATAGTCTCCAGTTTTTGTAGAGGCCTCGTTGCTACATTGATGAAGTCGAGTTGCCACTGACCGTTGTGGAAGTCGAATCGCCACTGCTGTTACGGTAGGCCGAGTTTGTGAGTTCGTGAAACGGCTTCCGGTGCAGAACACCGAAAAGACAGTTTCTCGCTGCCACTATTACACAGCTATGCGCAGGGTCAGGTAACACGACAGGACACCGAAGGCTGTAGAACACTCCAACAAACCAGTAACAAAGTCACAAAAATGAGTGAAATAATTTACTTATGTTTGTGACTAGCTGAATTATGAAGTCTGCAACACTGCTTGTAATACGAGGGTAATCCCAAAAGTAAGGTCTGCTATTTTTTATGAGTGCATAGACCTGTTTATTTCTGTAATGGTTTGCATCAGTTTACAGCTTGAACATTTAGCTATTTTTCGACATAATCACCATTTCTGTCGATGCATTTTTGTAGACGCTATGGCAGTTTTTGTATGCCCATGTCATACCAGCTCGCCGCCATGGTGTTCAGATAGTTATGGAACTCTTCTTTCACTTCGTCGTCGGAGCTGAATCTCTGAGACCACAATTAACGCTGACAGGTTCTGTGAGACTCTGAAAAAACTCAAACGGGCAATTCAGAACCGGAGAAGAGGAATGTTGAGCAAGGGCGTACACATTCTCCATGACAACGCTCGCCCACACATCGCTCGGCAAACCTTTGCTCTCCTGCAACAGTTTCAGTGGAACATAATCACCCACCCATCCATAGTCCTGACTTGGCGCCCAGTGACTATCACTTGTTCCCTAGGTTAAAAGAACATTTGGCCGGAAAGCGATTCAGCTCCGACGACGAGGTGAAAGAAGAGGTTCATAACTTTCTGAACACCATGGTGGGTAGCTGGTATGATATGGGCATACAAAAACTGCAGCAGCATCTACAAAAATGCATCAACAAAAATGGTGATTACGTCGAAAAATAGCTAAATGTTCAAGCTGTAAACTGATGTAAACCATTGTAGAAATAAACAGGTCTATGTACCTATAAAAAATAGGAGACCTTACTTTGGGGATTACCCTCGTATAACACAAAAGAGGCCCTCAATGGCAAAGTGCAAATAATCGTAGGTAAATACAATACATAGCAAATGTAATTTACAACGACTTTCTGTTCTCTTCTAAGAGTTCACTAAACGACATTCCATGTCTAAGTCAGCTCTGGACGAGGATCTATAACCAAGTGGGCGAGAGCCGCTCTTCTATCCTCCGAGTAGGCTTCTGTCCGTATTTATCCGGTCGTTGGCGGATGTACTCGTCCGGCAAATAGCCGAAGCGAAGTCGATATCTTCATCCTCATCGCCGTCCGTGGCGCTGGTGGAAGTCGCACGAGTGGGTCTCTATGGCACTGGTACCATCTCGCATCTTTGAGCCTGTGGTGCTTTTCTTGTTCGGACGACACAGCACTCCGTACAGAACCGTCAACAATGTGTTTCACTCGAAGCAGTTATAGTTCTTCTACTGGAGTCCAAATTATACTATATGTATTCTCAATAAACCTGCACGCCATACAGCACCTAATAACGTCACAGCAAATCACGCAGTCAGCGGTACATGAAGACGCAGACGACTGCCGTGCCATCGGCGCGATGTATCGATCTGCAGGTGGGCTATTGTCGCGTAGCGCGGCTGTGCTTGGCATGAGCGGCTTCTATCTTCACATCTCAAAGTACCCGCGGCTTTATAACCGACGTTCAGATCAACTTAACCAATGTCCCGTGCAGCAAGTCCCCATGATTCACTCTGAAAACAGCCACCTGGTGGCTGGTTCTGCACGTTCCACCGGCTCTACAGTGTCTTCCATCGCTGTATGACACAGCGCTTTCTGGCTGCAACAGAGGTGGCATCCCAGTTATATTTGGAGGTATATGTCAGCTAGCAGGACACAGTCGAATTTTCACGTACCTGAATATTAGACCGAAAGGTAAATTATTCGACATGGATTAGAAAATGAGGAACTATGCAGCGGGAATGAATACAGGAATTACACTTGAAGTTTCGAAAACGCATAGAAGACGCAGTGACATACCTCCAGAATGGAAGGCCGAATGCCCTAAGCTAAACAGAATCACCTCATATTTAAAATGACCTCAAATCAATCAAATCCATCCTCATGAAGGTGAAGGTGCGTGCCCAGGAGTTCTTTCCCACTCTTTTCCTTCAGGGCGCCAAATTTTCGATCGTATCGTTCTGTAATTGGTGGTTTCCAATCACGAAGTTCCCCAGGGAACTATTCATCCTGGGTGGCTCTGCACTGCCGTTCACTGCCGTTTTTGATTACCTTTTCGATTCTGCTTCTTAGAATCCCCGGATTCTCTTCAACAAGTGGTCGGCCTCCCGTCTTCAGCGACCGACATGCTCCATACATGCTTATCTCCCAAGATCCGATCCCTAGAAACTCACATGTTGAGTTCTCTACAGATATATCTGAATTCGTAAAGGAGTTCGTTCTGTGCATTCCTCTGTCGCCACGAAGGCTGCAGCTTAACATCGGATCCATTTGTTCGTAACGACAAGACCATTAAGCCGCCTGTTCAACTGCCCCAGGTCTTGAGGAACATGGTGACAACCCCCAGCTGTAAGTGGTTCTTCAAATGGGACACCCTCTTTGAGAGTGAAGCACTACACTTATTCGTCTTCTGTGGCCTTTTGGAAAGTCTCACAATAACATGGTGCAACTGAACTGGGACTTTTTCAGAGCGTTGTGCCTCGACATATTACGGTCCTTTGTCCATAAAAAGCATTATCACAGCTATTGTTTATCGTTGCCAGTTTTCTTTCCGTTTGGATTCATATTCAAATTTAATTGTGTACTTCAAAATGGACATGATGATGATGATGATGATGGTGATGATCATGAAGTCCCATACTCCGAGGATCGTAGGGAACGAATTGGGAGGGGGGGGGGGGGGGGGGCACATCGCCGACTAGGCAAGATCCTAGCGGAGACGGTTTACCATTGCCTTCCTCCGACCGTAATGGGGATGAATGATGATGATGAAGACGACACAGCAACACCCAGTCATATCGAGACAAGGAAAATCCGTGACCCCGCCGGGAATCGAACCCGGGACTCCGTGCGCGGGAAGCGAGAACGCTACCGCAAGACCACGAACTGCGGACTTAATGGACAAAGTAGAATTTTTTTCGGTTTCATGAACTTCTTTATCATTTCAGTCTGTCAGGATACGGAAAGGAGGATTAAAAAGATCGATATTGGAAGCAAAGTTAGTTTTTGAGGTAAACGGTCTTTTTCTTCTTCATAGTCGTATAGGTCACCGCTCACTATACTCGTTTGTGGAACCAATTCGCACTCTTCACTATGATCGTTTCCCACTCTCGTATAGCCACATGGATTTTGCTAAACTGATTCTCAAAAGCTTTATGCACAAACAGTTCAAACATTCCGTGATTCATAAATAGTCCATATAACCTTCTTCCTTTATGACCAGAACGGCATCAAGACCACAACATTAGAAGAAATAAAATCCAAATCACGAAATAATGTTCTCCGCCAAAGGCTGGATACAGGCCAAAAAGAAACAAAAATGGCACATTTTCAAAAAGCGTTTACGTTGTTAAATATACTGGAACATATCAAACGAAATATTTCTTCAACTAATGCTTCTACGCAGAATTTTAAATTGCGTAGTTATAATTTTTATCATGGGTAGTAGCCCCACTACACAGATATGCTTGCAAAACTTCCTAAATAATTTCCAAATGTATTTGCCGAAATGAGTGCAGTGTGTGAAAAGTTCCATCCCCTGTCCTCCACGTTTCACTGGAGACACGGCAAGCCCCACGCGCATCCGCAACCGGAAACCAGGAATTCCTGGCGATGTGCTGCTCGAAAGCAAACCGAGCGACATATTGCATCAGATATGTTTTGCACAAATTCTGTATGAGATGGTGCGGTCATTCAGAACACTATCTGACTTGACCACAGAATTTTATTGACTTTATTACACCTTACGAGTTTCGGCGCTACACCATTTTCAAAAGATAAAAAAATTAACACAACGTTTCATGTATAACAAAAAGTAGACTGAACTGGTCTAATATAGATACACAGTATCTCGACTTTTCTGTCATGACTTGCACTTACGTAATATGACATTAAGAGTGACGAGCTGCCGTATATCTATGTTGGACAGAATCATTCTGCTTTTTGGTATCCATAAAACATTGCGTTATATTTTTGCATCTCTTGAAAATGGTGTAAGACCGAAACGCATAAGTTGTAAAGAATTCAATAAAATACTGCGGTCAAGAAAAATAGTGTCGTTATACTACAGCTAAATGACCGCGATACTTTATACAGGGTGGTCGCACTTCTAGGATTTGTAGAGGGGATTGAGTATATCGTATTTTGAATAGGAGCCCATGTCCGGAAACGTCATCCAACGAGACTACAGAGCGTCAAAGTTATAGGCGCGGGCGTCGGTAAATGTATGTATAGAAAGGGTGATTCCTTGATGATGTTACAGACTTTCTAGGATGATGGATAACGATAAACGTATTAATTTCAAGTAAGGATCTCTGTACTTTAAACGAACTAGTCGGAAGAAAACCGTTCTGATACCTCTGAGAGTTGAATACATGTACCGGTCCTTGCGTTGCGAAGAGTGTAGGGCTGGTAACTTTCAGTGGTGGTAGTGTGGTCAAAAACGAAAAAAATGTCCAATAAAGGTGGGCTCTAAAGTGTGTACCTTAACAGCTATGAACAATTGCTCAGTAGAGGAGAAGTGTTTCACATTAGCGAAGATGAGCGAATGGTCATAGCTCCTCAGGTATGCAATTTAGAGCCCACGTTTAATGGAAATTTTTCTCGTTTTTGTCCACACTACCACCACTGAAAGTTACCAACCCTACACTGTTCACAACACAAGAACCTTTACATGTATTCAACTATCAGAGATATCAGAACGGTTTTCATTTATATCTTACGACTCGTTCGTTTCCGGTACAGGGCTCCTTACTTCAAATTAGTACATTTATCGTTATGCATCACCCTAGAAAGTCTGTAACATCATCACGGAATCACCCCGTGTTTACGTACATTTACAGGCGCCCGCGCCTATAACTTTGACGCCCTGTAGTCTGGTTGGATGACGTTACCGGACATTCAAAATACGATGCACTCACTCCCCTCTACAAGTCCTAGAAGTCTGAACGGGAATTTCCGAACACCCTATATAGCGCTTATGCAAAATATCTCCATTTACCAAAATCCAGTTGTCACTCCTGAGTCGTCAGGCACATTTTGTCTGGTGTTTCGGCAAATATTTGCAGTGTAGTTTAGGCTTTGTGTAGGTTGAGTCAGCCCAGATAAATACTGCTCGTCACGTCTTTCATACGACGTCCAGCGTTGACGGAAAACATTGGTTTGTTTCAAACCACAAACAAAATTATTTTTAAAGAGGAAATTTTCTTGCTCATTCCATAGGGCGGTTCCTAGTTAGTCTAGTGCGACATTCCATTAGTTTTATCGACGGGTGTTAAGAGGGACAGTAAAACACGCAGAACAAACAGGACTCCAGGAGGCCGTGGTCTGCGCTGACTGCTGCCGCCATGCAGAAGCGCTGATAAGTCGCTGCTGGGGGTACTGGTTCTTCTTCATGTCTTACCATCGATAAAACGAAAAACGCACTAGGCTAATTCTGAACCTCTTTATGGAATGGACAAGCAAAATTCCGCTTTAAAAATGAGTTTGTTCGTAACGAGGAAAATACCGACGCTCTCGGTTGACAATGGGCGTCGTATGAAAGATTTGCCGAGCAATAGTTATCTGGGTTGACTCAAACTACACGTTGCCAAAACAAATTACAAATATCTGTAGAAACACTTGATACAATGTGATGACTCTTAGGAGGGACGCCCAGCGTATACACCATATATATAAATGTGGTTCAAAACAAGACAAAAATGTATACACCATATATATAAATGTGGTTCAAAACAAGACAAAAATGTCCAATAAAATATGGGTTCTAAATTGCATACCTTCCCATCTTCGCTGCTATGAAGTACCTCTCCTGTAATGGACAAGCGTTAACGCCTCTTAAAGCACGCACTTTAGAGCCCCTCTTTACTGGACATTTTTATCTTGTTTGGGTCCTTAGCACCACATCTCAGAAAATGGAATACTTTTTTTAATACCCTGTATGTTAAGCATGGCTGGCTACGCAAAAACATTTATAATAAAGTAAAATCATTAATATAATTTCAATCCAAATAGGATAATTACTTCTCCAAACACTCATCTCTAAAGGCTCGGGAATTATTTGTAACGATTGTTATATATTATGTTTGTATTATTGTATTATATCTCTGCTGTCTCTCTGAAATTCTTCCTGAATTGCTGATGTATTTTTCTTTTGAATAATTAAGTTTACTTTTTAAATTCTAAACGTGATATAACTGTTAAAATTAATCCGTAACAGTAGCAGCTTCTATTACTGTCAATTGAAGACATAAAATCTGAAAATCAGTCCGTGGTCATATTTTGGCACTCTATTTTGCAGGTCAGTCTTGATCACACATGCTTTTACACTTAACTATTACCTGTTTCGGCTACTGCCATCTTCAGATCTGTTACAAACAAAAGCAGTATGTAACCAAGTTCATTTTGCTGACGCTAAACCTATAAAAGGCCCGGTGCCACATAAAAAAGATAAAAAAATGTTTACATGGTTAACATTTTGTACACCAGCTATACATACCGTAAAATATTTTGATGTAGTATTAACGTCAAACTAAACATGTAGGTACGTAGAAAGTGCTGATTATGATCAGAATGTTCAATAATTATATGAAATCCTGAAAATCACTTTTTTGTTGCCCTTGATAGTTGTTAGATAGGCAGCTTACAAGTGGCACCGTGTACTTTTTTAATTGTTTAGTAATACAGTTTTGGAGGGAATTAATAAGCTGTAAATCACAGCCCTTAATGTTTATAGCTGTGTGTAGATTTTTCTTTGTTTTAGTAATCGCTTGTGATAGAAAATAAATCGTCTTCTTCCTCATTTTTTTGTTATTAAGTGGCAACAACGAGTGACAAATGAAAGCCCTCGCGTGTGTACTGCTGTGTGTCTCCGGTGGCATAGCGCTTCACGCGCGACGCAGCCTGCCACGCGCTGCTTGCGCGGGTAAACAAACAAACAGCGCGTTGTAAGTCCGGTCATGTCCGTGGCTATCCAAGCGCGAGCTGACGCAACGCGCCCTACAGCCGCCGAATCCTAAAGTGGCGCTGCCTGCGGCCGACTGAGGCCCTCCGGCCGACACCACCAAACTGGTTCTCTGTCTCGTCTGCCAATCTCCGTCATCCACGAAGACTTCTCCCGGGTGGCTTCCACTTTTCAGCAGCCACATCGTACGTGTTATGATACTCTGATTTGAAAATGACCGGTTGAATGTAAAATGAATCGGTTGTAATTACCCTCCAACAGTTTCGGCGCTGCTCGAGGTGGAACAGTGGTCAGCACATAGTACTGGCGTTCGGGAAGACGGCGGTTCAACTCCTCGTCCGGCCGTCCAGATTTAGGGTTTCCGTGATTTCCCTAAAGCCGTCGCCACACGGACCGTGCATCCGAGCTCTGAGCGTTCCGAGTTTCTGACATCATAGCGTGGAATAGCACGTTCGGGAGTATTTCCGAACGTGCAGAGCAATATCTGGCATGTCAGATATTCTGAGGGTGCGTCTGAGCGTTTACCAATGAGACGGCACAACGCAACCTACGTCACACGCACGCTGTCTTCCTTCAGTACGAGTTGTGAGGCGCCATACTGGCATTCATTTCAAGCTTATATGTATATATGCCGATTCTGAGTACCAGCGAACCGAGAATCACCGAAGAACCCATTGTTAACTGTGTGATTCGTTCTAATAAAATTCGTGGCAAAAGAATTATTGTAACTTGCGTATTATGAGAGTATACTATTTGAAGGCAGCGACGCAATGAAGATCCACCAAAAACGCATTGTTCTTGGCACAATGTGTTATAATTAAATTTCAACTAGTAATATATCTACGATAAGATTTTTTGCATGGCGTAACATATTATTAATAATTGTAAGGGTTTGTTGTTGGTTTAGCGTAATGAGTAGCGTCACAGTTTTGTATTGAGTTGTTGGATGGGACGGTGGATCGCGACTTCACACTTTTAAATTTTATTTCCTAACATTCGCGTATTTATTAGGTTCTGATACTTTATTATTAGTTTAATATAAGTATATACTATAATATTTGATGTTATGCAAATATAAGTTCACCTTTTTTTGAGGGGTGACTTTGTTCGATTGGCTTAATCTACAGGACAGCTTGCGCTACTTGTTTAAAGATATTTTGCTCCTTTTTCTTTTACGCTTCGTAATTCACATGTTGCAAAGATCCTGCTTCTGGGTAGGAAAAGTGATTAAGAAAGACTGATCTTGGGGTTTTACTAAAATGTGGGAATGATGAAATAATGTTTTATCTTATGCGAAGTTCCAAATTTGTACCTCACTGCTTGTAAACGCACTTTTATAAGCCTGTGACCTTACTGATTAGACATCTTACTTTCCTTTTGGTGGACGATGGAGGAAATGTGAGTTTTAATAGAGCTAACGTGGGAATTTTATGCGCGTCCGTTGAGTAAACAGTGTGATTTACGTACTAGAAACATCGCTCAACTGCCGCTGGAGTGCGTTGCGATCGCGTATACCACGTTGGGGCCCACGTACCGCATGCACAGGTCGCATCGTTCCTGAGCGTTCAGCAGCACGTTGAACTTGGCACGCTCAACGTTAGCGTTCGACACCATGATTCGTGTGCCGGCGGCTTAAGTTGCTTCAAGCAGTTGCCGCGATGGTTGCTGCTCGGGGTAGCCGCGCGGCTTCCCTCGTCGGAGGTTCGAGTCCTCCCTCGGGCATGCGTGTATGTGTCGTCCTTAGCATAAGTTAGTTTAAGTTAGACTAAGTAGCATGTAAGCTTAGGGACCGATGACCTCATCAGTTTAGTCCCATAAGACCTTACCAAATTTCCGGGATGGTTCCTTGAAAACGGCACGGCCTATTTCCTACCCCATCCTATCGCAATCCGATCTTGTTGTCTGTTCCTAATGGTCGAGGTCTCGACGGGACGCTGAAACCATACTTTTTAACAGTTTCTGCAAAGAATTACCATTTTTCCTAGAAAGAAACTTGCTTTTCCTTTATTTAGCCGCTCAGAATTACGTTTGAGGAAATAAACAGTATAATGGTTCAAATGGCTCTGAGCACTATGGGACTTAACTTCTAAGGTCATCAGTCCCCGAGAACTTACAACTACTTAAACCTAACTAACCTAAGGACATCACGCACATGCAAGACCGAGGCAGGATTCGAACCGGCGACAGTAGCAGCAGCGCGGTTCCGGACTTAAGCGCCTAGAACCGCTCGGCCACACCAGCCGGCAAGCAGTATACGGGAGAAAAAACAGCCGCATTTAAGTTATGAATGGTAATAAAGGTAAACGGTTAGAAGTATCAAGTTGTTTACATTTGTAAGGAGATTGGCTCTGTAACACTGAAAGATGATTTTGCTTGATCGCCGCCCTTGAACAGATACCTTTGAAGCAGTTCAGGAAAGTAGTCCGTGGCTTTGAGTGCCGCAGCTCTTGAAATGCCGACGAGTTCATGTAGTCGGTTCTTAAATTCTTTATTACTTCCAGTACCACGAGATGTATTGCCACAAGGCATAGCTGGCATAAGCCACTACATCTGGAGCTTTCCCCCTGTTCTATAGCTCACAGATTCGTTCACTTGCGCAACAGGGAGTTCAAATTTTTGTTGGCTGATATTCTGCATTGGTCTATGCAATCCAGTACAAACATCTCTCTGCATGGTTTGAGTGCTTTAATGACTTCCAGATGCCGACTGAAAATCTGTGACTATAGTTTCCAACGAATCATGCCTATCTGATTACATCGTCAAAGGTTCCTGTCTGAGAATGAATATCACTTTCATGGTCGATGCTTCGATACAAGAGCTCTTGCGCTTACCCATTTGCTGTTGCACGTGATATTTTATATTTTGACAGATATTTCCTGAATAAATTGACCGAATTACTGAGGGATTAGAATCCTTGACAGTAGCATTTATCTTGTGTCATATTTCCGTTGCAACCGCTGTAACCAGTGGATGTCCTCTTTTAAGGGAAAACACGTTACATCATAATAGCTGGGAGGTAGCTTCAAGTTTAGTTGAATACCAGTAGGGGAAATAATCCCATAACCCGCATTTCTCCGGCAAAAGGACGGTGAGACGCCGTGCTAAACCAGCAAGACAGGACAGGTACTTTAAGTTGTGGAAAAGGGCCAAAATAAGCGGCTGTCAGTTACACTCGAACATACAACCTTTTATTTAATCAAACATTACAAACGCCAAGAATTTCTCTTAAAGAAAAACACAGCTTTAGTTTTGGTATCTAATTAGCGGATGAATGCGCCGTCAACCTCATTTCTTAAGGGCAAGACCACTTTAATTTTAAAATGGATGAAAGCCAATAACTTAAAGCTCAACCAAAATCAGAAATTTAAAAGGCAAAGCCGTATCTTAAAACAGTTCCTGAATTAGACTGAAGGTCCAAAGAATCTGAACGTTTAAGGGCAAACAACTTAAATTCGAAATGGGCTGAAAGCCCAACACTAAAGACTCAATAACATTAATTTTAAAAATGCCAAAGACTTTACGTAAAACAGTTCTTAAATTAGGCTGAAGGCCCAAACCATTTGTCGCCTTAAGGGCAAAACAACCTTCATATAAAAATAGGCTAGAAGCCATACAAGTACAAACAACAGGAGGAAACAAGAAAAGGCAGTACACCCAAGGGCGCTCAGAAGTTCGGAAGGTCGGCCTGAAATTCAAACACCGACGCTCGCTCAGGTGAGACAGGCAGTCGACACAACCATTCTCGATCCGACGACAACCCAATCGACAGAGAGTCAATGGACCCACCGACAAGATAACTTCCGCTGATAATCTCCGCTTATAACCTCCACTTCACCCGACCAGGACACAACAGGGAGTTCAATGGAAAAACGTAGAAGGTATTGGCGCCCAAAACCAATTATACATTGAGCTGTCAAACTACACGCCATGCTCGACAGCGACAGCACGATGAGGAAAATACACTGCCTGAATTTACGTCAACGACCAGGGCAGGTAACCGGAACGTTAACGGCCACAAGGCAAAAGATTCCGCTGGTGCACTTCAATTCAAATAACTAAGTACAGTTAAACTTCATCGGACGGTGGCTAAAATTTGCCAACACGCGTTGTTGCTCGCGGGAATATCCAAACAGCCGACAACGAACTCCAAACAACAGAATGTGAACAGTCGTGACTCAACTTTCATGTCCAGGATCAGTGAGCCACGAACCTCATAGCAAGGGGAACAGCACCACACATTCTGTCAACTCAATAGAGGCCGCCAGCGGGCCCAGCCATACTTTGCGCCGCGGAGATTTCCTCGCTGCTCCACGTCAACCGACCCACTGCCCGCACACAGCCCAGCTGGAAACTATAAGCGCCAGGCCAAAGATAGTCCAAGGTGCGAATATCGATACACACCACTGCTGCTACCCAAGGAAAGAGGATAACAGCATAATCGGGATAACCGCGAGAGACTAAACACAGAATGGCAGCCAAGGTTTAATCGAATGCATAGCATGAGCCAGCCACGGCTCAGAAGGGCTTGGAATAGTAGAGGACAGTTTATTATAAGAGAGTGCATCAGTATGCTGGGATATATCTGAAACCTATTTGCAGTGTCTCACTTTGCGATGGCCCGCGAGACTGTAACATGTAACTGGCTCGCCGGATGGGGACATTAAGCTCTGTGGCCTGGTTATGCCCCACCTCCAAGTTTCACTGACTCCCTTCTTTTCTTTGACACAATAATCCAGAATAACATGAACATAACTAGACTGGACAAGAGCCAGGCACACTGATGCAGGGTACGTCCCAAATGCTGAAAGCAACTTACAGCGCCTTGTGGAAGATGAGAAATGCAACCGCACAATATTTATTATTATAAATTAGTGAATTGGTATAAATTTTTATAAAAATATGTATGGATGTCTGATATTGTTTCTATGCCTGTTAAACGACAGTGAGCCAGAAGTCACTATCGGGAATGCGTATTGCTGTTGTATTGAAACAAGAAGCAAAACGAAAAGCAAACGGGAACATTACACTACTCCCTGGCTGTAGCAGAAATTGTATTTTACAGAAAAAGATACATTGTATAATTCAATACCAGAGAAACGAATGTTCTAACATACTTCTTATTTATTTCAGACTCTCTCTGTATCCGTCATTATCGGCGCAAAGTTGGAAGTTGAGAGCATTTGGAGGTCGGGAGCTACGATACACAGCACTTTCATCTCTCATCATACGCTTATAGCGAGCCTTTAAGGGGAACCCGGGGCGGTCAAATCCAAAAAATTACGATTTTTTTTGCTACCGAAAATTAATTGGAACATTCCTCTTTAATGTAAACTTTGAATTATTGTTCTACTCGCCCTAGAAGTGGAGTTATTACCTTTTCCCCCACGCCTGCAGAGGAAATGGGCGGCCGCTGAATGCATCTAACACCCTCTCGTGACTTCCTGGCGAACTTCTTGGGATTTTCTCGGCCTGTTACGCATACAGCGCCTTATGTTACGCATTCAGCGAGTGTGCAAGGGTTGGCTACATTGTTTTCTGTGACAAATGAAGCGCTAAGAGCGCGGAACATCGTCTCTTTGCTGTTTACCGTTTCGAATTAGTTCAGGTGGGAAAGGCAGGCTTACTGATAAGGTGATTGAACGTCTACAGAGATGCTATGGGTATGCTATAAGGCAAAATACTAGTAATGTTAGTGACATGCGAAAAGCAGTGTGGGCATTGTTCCTTCATACTGCTTCTTCCAATGAATACCCTCAACACAGTCTGTGCCCAAAAGATTCTTGGTGCAAATATAATGCAAAAAAGGACTATGATCACAAACATGGCTTGCCAGCAGCTGTGATAAATGCAATAAAACCAAATTTTCATGACTTAGCACAGCCAGAATTGTTACACAAATGTCTACACGGAAAGACGCAGAATCCTAACGAGAGCGTAAACAATTTTATTTGGAAAGTGATTCCCAAAAGGGCGTTTGTAAGTACAAAAACACTGCACTTTGGCATTTATGATGCAATAGCAACCTACAACCAAGGGAACAGTGTGAAGTGTGAAGTTCTGAAGGCACTAAGATTTACAGCTGGGGTGAACACTACGAGCACTAAGACATATTGACAGAGAAAGGATAAGAGGAGCAGAAAGAGAAAGGCATATGAAGTATGATGGAACAACAGGTCAGAAAAGAAGACAGAAGAGGAAGCTTTTGGAGGATGAAAAAGAAGATCCTCATAATCTATCCTATAGCGCAGGAATGTATTGAGAAACTTTGATAGGCATTTCCAGTAAATTAGAATTTTTCGAATGTAAGGAACATTTTCGCAAAATCCACTCAAGCTAGAGAGATGAAATTTTTATACAGCACTTCTAGTGGTCAAACTTACATTGTAACACAGCCATTTGGCAATATGTTCAGTAGTTTAATTATAAAGCAATTATTTGTAAAAAAATTGCGTCACTAATAAAAAAATAATTGGAAGGAAACTAGAAAAGATACTCCAAAATCCGTCTGTCAGAACTGCAGAATGTAGTGCCACACAACGTGGCACTACACAAAACTGGCGCCAATAGCATAGGCACATAGGGAACACCCACGACACAGATCTGTAAGTCCACGGTATTGGTGATAAGTTGAGAAAACCGTCCCGAAACACATGTGCTACAAACCGCCACTGTTTCCTGCGCATGTACTCCAACACCAATATGATCACCATGCACACGTACACAGGCCGCACAACGGGTTGGCATACTCTGGTTCAGATAGTCGAGCAGCTGCTGGGGTATAGCCTCCCATCCTTGCACCAGTGCCCGTCGGAGCTCCTGAAGTGTCCTAGGGGTTTGAAGACGTGCAGCGATACGTACACTGTGAGCATCCCATATGTGCTCGATAGGGTTTGTGTCTGGAGAACAGGCAGGCCACTCCATTCGCCAGATACCTTCTGTTTCAAGGTACTCCTCCACGATGGCAGCTCGGTGGGACTGTGCGTTATCATTCATCAGGAGGAAAGTCGGACCCACTGCACCCCTGAAAAGGCGGACAAACCGGTGCAAAATGACGTCCCGATACACCTGATCTCTTACAGTTCCTCTGTCAAAGACTGAAACGTCCCCTTTGAAAAATTATACATGACTGTGCTTAAACTGACACACAATATTTTTAGCGCAACGCAATCTGACTTTCAATAATCCCTACATATCACTTACCTAACAAAAATCTTCGTTACTCGAACTACTGCAATACAGCGAGCACCACTACTGCCAGCTAAATAAAAGATTCAAACTACGGAAGGCACTAACTACTGATAGGTATAGTTAGCAAATGAAAGATTTAATAGAGAACAAACAATGTATTTACCTTAATAGTCATAATATATATAGCAGTTCATGACATCCAGTCTTACAAATTTCAAAACTCCGCCATCTCTCTCTCCACGTCCACCACTGCTAGCGGCTCACTTCCAACTGCGCAACGCTACGCGCTGCCGCTGTCGCTGCCCAACACTACAGTGGCAGACAACAATGCAAACCAGCCACAGACTGCACACGGCACAGCCAGTGATTTTTCATAGAGAGCGCTACGTGGCGTTACCAATAAAAAAACCTAAACAGCCTACTTACAAGACATGCAGGGGCGTACGTACACCAATCACAATCCCACTCCACACCATCAAACCACGACCTCCATACAGGTCCCTTTCAAGGACATTAAGGTATCTGGTTCGTGGTTCACGCCAGATGAAAACCGCGCGAGAATCGCCATTTAGACTATACCTGGACTCGTCCGTGAATATAACCTGGGACCACTGTTCCAATGACCATGTACTGTGTTCTTGACACCAGGCTTTACGGGCTCTCCTGTGACCAGGGCTCAGTGGAATGCACCTTGCAGGTCTCCGGGCGAATAAACCATGTCTGTTCAGTCGTCTGTACACTGCGCGTAGACTGTAGACTGCGTGTAGACTGTTGCAGTGGCTGCGATAAGGTCCCGAGCAAGGCTACCTGCAATACTCCGTGGCCGTCTGCGGGCACTGATGGTGAGATATCGGTCTTCTTGTGGTGTTGTACAATGTGGACGTCTCGTACTGTAGCTCGTGGACGCGTTTCCTGTCTGCTGGAATCGTTGCCATAATCTTGAGATCACGGAAGACCTGTGGTACGACCTGCTGTGTTTGACCAGCCTCCAGTCGCCCTAGCATTCTAACACTCATAACGTCATCAATATGTGTTCTTTGAGCCATTTTCAACACAGTCACTATTAGCACGTCTGAAAACGTCTGCACACTTACTCGCTGCACCGTACTGTGACATGCGCCAACACACCTCTGCGTATGTGGACTGCTGCCAGTGCAACCAAGCGACGACCGCAGGTCAAATGCACCGCATGGTCATACCCTGAGGTGATTTAAACCCGCAAACCGACCACCAGAGCATTGTTTCACCATGTATCAATCAGCATTATCCTTAATTTATTAGCATGAGTGTAGAATGCACACCCAGAGCCATGTAACTGCAAAACAGTGTGATACGTTACTTGAATACTTTCCGGTGATGACTTTTGGCCACACTCGTGATATGTTGTAATGAGATATGAAGACTACTATTCTTACTAATAGCTATCTGTTCGCAAACGTATGGAAATTGTGTGAAAGTTTTTGCGGAGTATGCTTCCGATGAAAGCTCTCCAGTTTCCTCCCGGATACCAGTGTTGAAACACTGGGACGCTTCGGCGAATGCCATACTCTTCATCTTCCAGGGAAGATGAGTCGCGATAATCTGTGCACTGCCACCGATTGGAAACCTGACGTCTTATCATCCGCGTGGAAATTTCCTAGAGTACGTGGACATTACCTTCAAGAGGTACTAGTGTTTGCCTATAATCATCAGTTCAGTATATCTTAACGCGGGTGATTGTGCTCGAATAGTGTCCGGGTGGTCTGGTAGGCGGCCAAGCCGCGGTTCGCTGACACAAAGGCGGCTGCGTCTTCTGCCGGCGTGCCGGCCGAAGGTCACGGCCGCTGCTGGCTGGTGCACGCACGTCCGCAGGCGGCGAAAGCGGGCCAAGGCACCTGCTGCTACCTCTACCTGCTACCCGCCAGGCGCTACCTCTCCCTGCTCGCAGGCGCCCAGCCGTTCCGAACTCACAAGTGGCGGACGCATGACGCCGTCACCGCGTTTTTAGTTTACATTCTCAGTGCAGATTAGCGATCAACTTCTACATCTACATACATACTCCGCAATCCACCATACGGTGAGTGGCGGAGGGTACCTCTCACCACAACTAGCATCTTTTCTCCTTGTTCCACTCCCAAACAGAACGAGGGAAAAATGACTGTCTATATGCCTCTGTACAAACCCTAATCTCTCTTATCTTTGTGGTCTTTCCACGAAATGTTAGTTGGCGGCAGTAAAATTGTACTGCAGTCAGCCTCAAATGCTGATTCTCTAAATTTCCTCAGTAGCGATTCACGAAAAGAACGCCTCCTTTCCTCTAGAGACTCCCACCCGATTTCGTGAAGCAACGTAACAGTCGCGTGATGATCAAACCTACCAGTACCAAATCTGGCAGCCCGCCTCTGAATTGCTTCTATGTCCTCCCTCAATCAGACCTGATACGGATCCCAAACGCTCGAGCAGTACCCAAGAACAGGTCGTATCAGTGTTTTATAAGCAGTCTCCTTTACAGATGAACCACATCTTCCCAAAATTCTACCAATGAACCGAAGACGACTATCCGCCTTCCCCACAACTGCCATTACATGCTTCTCCCACTTCATATCGCTCTGCAATGTTACGCCCAAGTATTTAATCGACGTGACTGTGTCAAGCGCTACACTACTAATGGAGTATTCAAACATTACAGGATTCTTTTTCCTATTCATCTGCATTTATCTATATTTAGAGTTAGCTGCCATTCTTTACACCAATCACAAATCGAAATTAGGGAAGTGAAGAAATTATCCTATCGTGGAATCAAAACAACTTGACGGCCGAAGCAAGAACGTAAAAGGCAGATTAGCGCAGTCTTAGAGGGCATTCCAGGTCTCATAGTATCAAACACTTCTGTTAATTAGAGAAAGAAATTTCTATAAATTTAGGTCTGGACTGCAGCATTGTATGGAAGTGAATCATGGACAGTGGTAAAAATGGAAAAGAGGAGAATGCATTTGAGATGTGGTACAATAGAGGGATGTCGAAACTTAGGTGGACTGATTTAAGTAAGAAATGCGGTGGTCCTCTGCAGAAACGGCGAGGACAAGCATATGTGTAAAAAAACTGACAGAAAGTATGTATAGGACGGCAAGGCATGCATTAAGACATCAGGGAATAACGTCCTTGGGACCAGAGGATAAAAGCAATAGAGAAAGACAAAGATTGGAGCAAATTCAACAAATAACTGAGGACATTGAGTATTAAGTACTAGTTTCATATGGACACTTTGACACATGAAAAGAAGTCATGGTGTTCCGCATTAAACCACTCAGAATTCTAATGACCCTCCTCCCCCTCTCTCCCCCCCCCCCCCACCACCACCTTTCCTCTCTCAAAGTGAAAATGTCAGTCTTGTGCCAACTACGGCGTCAGAAGGCACCGATAGAATGATTGCAAGAGGCTAAAGTCAGGGAAAGTGTAGGGGCGGATCGCTCCATGTCACCAAAGATATTCACTTGTGAGTAAGACAAGTAATGAGGGAGACAAAGAACAGCTTAGTTGTGGCCATTGATTGCCGTGGAAAGAAAAACATCAGGATTCGGTTTGTTAATGAGATAACAGTGATCGCCGAAAGTGCACAGGGCCTGAGTCGGTTGCTGCATAATGAAACAGAGGCTGTTGTGGTTGACGGCTATAATACTCACACAAACAAAAATATAGCCAACGTAACGGCGAGACCACCACGAGAACATGTGAGGTGGCTAAGTGTTGAACTTGGACAAGAGGCTCTTCAAGATATGGACGAATTGCATCATCATCATCGATTTTGAAGGATTAGGCCTTTTGCCCTGTTCCACCTCAAAATTGCTCAATCCATCACTTTAACGGACGCCCAACGTTTCTCTTTCCTGTTAGGTTATGTTGTATTGTAGCTTTACCTTGTTACGAGATTTGCTTTGGACGTGGTCTTTCCAGTGCTGTCTGTACAGTTGTAATGGGTCCTACATTTAGTTTTTCCCTAGTACCCGTGTTTCTTTTATGGTCCAGTAATGATGGTCTCTCTAAAAAGAAGAGAAACTTAATTTCTGATAGTTCGATTTGTAGCAATTGATCTGATGTTAAGGTTCAATATTCGCTATCACGCAGTAGCAAAAGAAAGGCTATTATTTTGTAAAGTTTAATTAATGATTCTTTATGTTGTAATGTATGTTGCGTGGTTCCACAGAAATGTCTGAATAAAGCTAATTTGACTCTACAACATCTGAACGGAATATTTAAAATCTCGCCTTAAATACATGAATTTTCTTAATTGTTCAATTATTTGTGCGTCTATAACGGTTTAGGCTGGTATAGTTTCCAATCCTTGAGATTCCTTCACTCTTATCCGCTTGTTTGGAAGCCATTCGAATCAACTTACGAACTGCAGTTTGTAGTTACAGCAGTTCAAAGTTAACGTTAGTGTAGTTTTCAAAACAGAACAACGAAAAGTGTGAAATACAACGATAAATTTGTAATATAAATTAAAAACTCAAAATTACGACCCAGGGCTCGAACTGGACTGGCTCCGTAGGAGATTGTCATCCATGGCTACTTATAACGAAAGCTGAACAACGGCGTCGTTTTAGTTCTGAATGCAAAGTAAAAGCACAAAGAGGCGTTCCAGTTTTTGAACAGGGCTGGTCCCATGACAGGAAAAGATGCACACAACTTATACACTCCTGGAAATGGAAAAAAGAACACATTGACACCGGTGTGTCAGACCCACCATTCTTGCTCTGGACACTGCGAGAGGGCTGTACAAGCAATGATCACACGCACGGCACAGCGGACACACCAGGAACCGCGGTGTTGGCCGTCGAATGGCGCTAGCTGCGCAGCATTTGTGCACCGCCGCCGTCAGTGTCAGCCAGTTTGCCGTGGCATACGGAGCTCCATCGCAGTCTTTAACACTGGTAGCATGCCGCGACAGCGTGGACGTGAACCGTATGTGCAGTTGACGGACTTTGAGCGAGGGCGTATAGTGGGCATGCGGGAGGCCGGGTGGACGTACCGCCGAATTGCTCAACACGTGGGGCGTGAGGTCTCCACAGTACATCGATGTTGTCGCCAGTGGTCGGCGGAAGGTGCACGTGCCCGTCGACCTGGGACCGGACCGCAGCGACGCACGGATGCACGCCAAGACCGTAGGATCCTACGCAGTGCCGTAGGGGACCGCACCGCCACTTCCCAGCAAATTAAGGACACTGTTGCTCCTGGGGTATCGGCGAGGACCATTCGCAACCGTCTCCATGAAGCTGGGCTACGGTCCCGCACACCGTTAGGCCGTCTTCCGCTCGCGCTCCAACATCGTGCAGCCCGCCTCCAGTGGTGTCGCGACAGGCATGAATGGAGGGACGAATGGAGACGTGTCGTCTTCAGCGATGAGAGTCGCTTCTGCCTTGGTGCCAATGATGGTCCTATGCGTGTTTGGCGCCGTGTAGGTGAGCGCCACAATCAGGACTGCATACGACCGAGGCACACAGGGCCAACACCTGGCATCATGGTGTGGGGAGCGATCTCCTACACTGGCCGTACACCTCTGATGATCGTCGAGGGGACACTGAATAGTGTACGGTACATCCAAACCGTCATCGAACCCATCGTTCTACCATTCCTAGACCGGCAAGGGAACTTGCTGTTCCAACAGGACAATGCACGTCTGCATGTATCCCGTGCCACCCAACGTGCTCTAGAAGGTGTAAGTCAACTACCCTGGCCAGCAAGATCTCCGGATCTGTCCCCCATTGAGCATGTTTGGGACTTGGTGAAGCGTCGTCTCACGCGGTCTGCACGTCCAGCACGAACGCTGGTCCAACTGAGGCGCCAGGTGGAAATGGCATGGCAAGCCGTTCCACAGGACTACATCCAGCATCTCTACGATCGTCTCCATGGGAGAACAGCAGCCTGCATTGCTGCGAAAGGTGGATATACACTGTACTAGTGCCGACATTGTGCATGCTCTGTTGCCTGTGTCTATGTGCCTGTGGTTCTGTCAGTGTGATCATGTGATGTATCTGACCCCAGGAATGTGTCAATAAAGTTTCCCCTTCCTGGGACAATGAATTCACGGTGTTCTTATTTCAATTTCCAGGAGTGTAGATGAAAGCTGAATACAGGAGTCTTTTAAATAGTTCCCGTCCAAATAATACCTATATACATGGAACCGGTGAAATAAAACAGACTTGTGATGAGGGGCTAGTCCCTCGCAACCAATTTTTTGTACAAGATTGCCTGTGCGGCCGAGTACTTAATATATGCCAGCCCCAGTATACAGTGGTTCAAATCCGCCACTGGCGTTGTGGCCTGATCATAGTGTTTAGAAGCTATGTTTTCATCCGTTTTGAAGGGTAGGGTAACACCCAGGTCATAGACGCATGCGGATGAAAGAGGTTACATAATGTCCACTAAGCTTCACTCCCATTTTGTTTAGTGAGTCCCGTAGCTTTTTTCGTTCCACCTTCGTTCCACGCATTTCATAATCGATAAAACACAATAAGTTGAATTCTCTTCTTTTCTTTGTCATTTGCACCAAAGTGAAAAAGAGAATGACAACGTGATCTACTTCTTCTAAAACCATGTTGTACCTCATTAACAAACGTGCTTATACTATTGGTATTAAGCCCTTATTCATAACTTCAGAATACAACTTGTTGTGGTGGTAGAAGAACCAACACTGTGTTGCTAGTGGGGGCCAAAATGCACGCGTTTTAGCTACACAGGCTGACGTGGGGAGGTAAGGACTCTACTGACCTGAGGTCTGGAACATGACAAGGAATTAGAATTCAGAAAGCGGACGTAATTAGTTTGGTACTTAACTTTAATCCATTAATGATGAATGTCGCTCTTGACGGTACATGATTCACAATATTATCTGTTCAGAATAGTAACTGAATATGGCACCTTGCTAGGTCGTAGCAAATGACGTAGTTGAAGGCTGTGCTAAACTGTCGTCTCGGCAAATGAGAGCGTATGTAGACAGTGAACCATCGCTAGCAAAGTAGGCTTTCCAACTGGGGCGAGTGCTAAGGAGTCTCTCTACACTATACCTGCCGTGTGGCGGCGCTCGGTCTGCAATCACTGATAATGGCGACACGCGGGTCCGACGTATACTAACGGACCGCGGCCGATTTAAAGGCTACCACCTAGCAAGTGTGGTGTCTGGCGGTGACACCACACAATTTGCACCAAAAATTTGGCAGACTTATTTCTTTATTTTTGCGCATTGTAGTTTATCTCTGTGCTTGTAAATACGGCATATCGGATCATAAGTTCATTAGTTGGACCCACGTGCGCTTAAAAGTCTATGCTTCAGTAGTTCAAACGCGTCTCAGAAGTAGAATAGGTACGAAAGGAAGAAGTACCAAGGATTTTGCAAGGAAATGGAGCTTCCTACAAAAAGAAGGAACTGATATTGTCCAAAGACATGAACGTTAAGATCAGAATACAATTCATGGAAGGCTATGTTTGCGGCACAGATGTTTGTGGATGTGAAACATGGAAAATTCGAAAGACACAAGTGAAATGATTAGAAGCCTCTGAGATTTAATGTTAGAGGACAAGTTGAAGATCAGATAGATTTACCGATTGAGAAATGACGACGTTCCACAGCGAATCATCTAGAAATATGTACAGTAAAGAATATTTGATTAATCGAGAGAGAATGGTTGGTCACTTACTCCGTTGGTAAAAACAGTTGTTAATGGGGAGGTAGACGGAAAATCTCACAGGATCAGTCTTAGATATGAACACATAAAGAGGATCGTCGATAATGGTGTATGTAGCAGTTGTGCTGAAATGAAGAGCGTGGCTGAGAACCGCAGGAATAAAGACCCGCATCGAGACAAGTCTAGGACTGATGATCAAAACAAAAAATCCAGGAGATCTTCGTAAGTTGTGCGGCGCTTCTCTGCATGAGAGTGGAAAGGTGTGTTATGGAGACCTCTTACCGGACGAAAGATGAATTGCCATAATACATTGTCAGGACACAGTCTAGCCGGCCGAAGTGGCCGACGGTTATAGGCGCTGCAGTCTGGAACCGCGAGACCGCTACGGTCGCAGGTTCGAATCCTGCCTCGGGCATGGATGTGTGTGATGTTCTTAGGTTAGTTAGATTTAACTAGATCTAAGTTCTAGGGGACTAATGACCTCAGAATTTGAGTCCCATAGTGCTCAGAGCCATTTGAACCATTTTTGAAACTGTCTATGCAGATTGAAAATGACGTGAAGCAGACTCTGAGAAATATCTTCTCGCCGTTGTCAAGTAGTAACTGAGTGCCACAGGTTTGCTGCCCTCGTACTTACCTAACTGTAGTATAGGCAATGACCTCACTGGGGTTCCGTCCGTCACCGTATACGATGAGTTTTCGTCCAGCCTCTGTCGCGTTCGACTTATCCTCCCGTTAATCAGGTTTCACTCTGTACTCATCTGCAAGCCACAGCATATATCGAGAATATTATTAGATATTTTATTCTCCTTTTATCACGCTACCTTATAAATGGTTGGCATTCGTGATGATAGAGACGTCGAATAAAATGTTTTGTCCATTTCCGAAGCTTGCTGAGGTTCCGCCGATTTCTCAGGATAGTTCAGCCACAGACACCTCTCATATTCAAACAACCATTGTTCTTTTGTGCTCACAGTCTGCCCGACGTAGCGTTGTAGTTCCACACTGGGTATTTTATGAACATCTATAGCTCTCACGCCTGCATTGTATATCACACGTCACGTGAGATGACGTATTTTAACCAGAGACCTGAAGTTTCCTCGATCTGATTTCTCTTCAGGAACTGCGTAATCCATTCAGTCACTGGACCGCGAACAAGAGAACTTTTTACTGTCATCTTTGGCGTTATTCTGAACTGTTTGCGATGTTAGCTGAAGATTGCAGTTATGCTCACGGAAGCTTTTTGTAGGTAGATTGTTCTGTTGAACAGCTTTGCGGTCATTATGAATTGTGGTGCATAAGGCGTCTTTAACGTATGTTTGGTGGCTATGTACCCATTCACAAGGGAAACATATTATTGTACCCTTCTTGCGGTTCGCGGTCGTGCGTTTTTAAAATAATGTCCTAACGACAGTTGACAAGAGATTGTGAAAATGTTTTCCAGAATGGAATTCCTACACAGTTATTGTACTAGTGAGTTAGTAATTTCAGGCGTGGAATTATTACCGAGGTCTTTGACATTAAATCCAAAACACAGAATTTTTAAAGGGACTGCACCTTTAAGCTTGAATATATCTGTGCGGAAGAGATCATTTCCTATTAGAAAACCAGAAAAAAAACAGCCGAACTGATTTGCCGTCATCTTTCGATTCAACAGGCCAACATTTACCGATGAGGCTAATGATATAAAAATGTATGATTCTTTACCATCTCTCTTGATGAGGTAGTAGTTTTTGTATTAACTCTACATTTTTTCTCGGCAGGTAGCACAGCACACAGATTGCTTACTCCAACAAACGTAGAATCAGTGTGGGAGTGGGGCGCAACATCATCACATGTTCACAGCACTACCAGAGCAGAATGCCATAAGCACTCCACAGGCCTCTGCCACATATGATTTCTGTTTTGCCATTCCACCACAATCATTTAAAATTTCCGTGTGTAACATCCACATTCTCAAAAATAGCGAAGTTTGTTCTCCAGGCCATCAGACGAACTCAGCAGGAACATGTATCCTTTCGATAACAGAATGTTTTCTTAACCTCGTTTACATAAACTGATTACACTAAGGAAGAGTCCTGAAGGCGGTGTTGAATACTTTCAGAGAACAGCGCTGCTGGTAAGTAGTATAACAGTGCAGCTACTGGCATAATCTGCATTGTTGCCAGATTTCTCCCTCACCAATGAAAACATGCACTGGTGCCAGATATCTCTTGGCCCTACTCTATGACTTCATTGGCCAGTTGCCCTAAGTATAAAATAGTGGGAAATACAAAATATCCCAACACTGCTACAGAATTTCCTGCACACTTATGATGTTACAGCTTAGAGTATTGTGTAAATTGGCAAGGAATTAAAAAACAGGGAGTGTCCTATTGTTGAGAAATCCAAGTAGGTTATTTGGGTTAAGATCAGAATACACGGTAGCTGACTTGAGGATGCTGGCGCAGCATCTATCCCATTACAGGCTGCGTGTACTAAGAGTCCACTTGTCTAATTTTAAACAATTTCCTTCCTCCCTCTGACGTCCTGGTCCACTTTCGTATCAGTACTAGAAGTTGGATAGGAGTGTTCATATCTTTATTTAAAACAAAAAGATGCAGGAGGGCCTCGCACACCATTAGACCCGCCACTGCCCTTGTGCCCATCTGCACAGGACAGGTCTCATGCAGCTGCCAGCACATGCCAGATGGTTACGCTAGCCAATGTGGATGAGCAGACCCCAGCAGTTGACTGACACCTCAGTATCAGCTCTCTGTTGCTTCGACCCATTAGCCAGCATAGCACACACTAGCTCAGTTCCACACTTCACGTCACGTCGTTGTTGTCTGCATACCCAGACACTAGGCTGGCCAGCCTGCTCTGGACGTGTCTATACCTTCAGGAATGAAGGCAGATGCTTGTCAGAGGACATTCCTTCATAGCTGGCTTGCTGTCTGATGGATTTCTATCTATAGTCTTTATCATGCTCTAGATTTGTGAGTGCACAACAACATGGAAATTCACTATGTGACAGGATCTGTATGTAATGGCTGCTGGAGCTATTTCTAACAATATGCGTAGCCAGAGTCTCCATCAGGGATAGCTCAGGATAGTATGCTGCCTTGATGCTGTGCTGTTGTCTGCCTGAGCTACCAACCACAGGATTACACCATCACACCAGTGCCAGCATTTCTATGCTCATTGAGGTGTAGCACTGATGATTACTCTTTTTAAGGTCAGTGTGTATGACAATGTTAATGGTTTGAAGAAGGTTTTCATGGTTGTTATCATTTGGTGGTGAATGGTGCTTCCAATTGTTGCCAATGTGAGACATAGTAAGTATAGTGCGTACATACAGTATATCACTGAATTTTGGATCAAAATCAGCAAACTTTACACCAAAATCAATCCATTTTATACAAAATTAGTGAAACAAAAGTCTACATCATGATGGTACTTTGTTAGAATGACCAGTTTCAGCCTATACTTAGGCCATCTTCGGCCAACACCATCAGATAAGTACCTGGGTGTTAAAATTACGAACAACTTCAGTTGGAAGGACCACATAGATAATATTGTCGGGAAGGCGAGCCAAAGGTTGCGTTTCATTGGCAGGACACTTAGAAGATGCAACAAGTCCACTAGAGAGACGGCTTACACTACACTCGTTCGTCCTCTGTTAGAATATTGCTGCGCGGTGTGGGATCCTTACCAGGTGGGGTTGACGGAGGACATCGAGAGGGTGCAAAGAAGGGCAGCTCGTTTTGTATTATCGCGTTATAGAGGAGAGAGTGTGGCAGATATGATACACGAGTTGGGATGGAAGTCATTACAGCATAGACGTTTTTCGTCGCGGCGAGAGCTTTTTACGAAATTTCAGTCACCAACTTTCTCTTCCGAATGCGAAAATATTTTGTTGAGCCCAACCTATCTAGGTAGGAATGATCATCAAAATAAAATAAGAGAAATCAGAGCTCGAACAGAAAGGTTTAGGTGTTCGTTTTTCCCGCTCGCTGTTCGGGAGTGGAATAGTAGAGAGATAGTATGATTGTGGTTCGATGTACCCTCTGCCAAGCACTTAAATGTGAATTGCAGAGTAGTCATGTAGATGTAGATGTAGATGTAGATGAAGATGACGAAGCGTACAACACGCAGTTGATCTCATTCGCTTAAAATATTACAAAAAATTTTGATTACATTTTGCGCCAGTTTCAGAGAATATTGCGTAAAATCTTCTCCCCTGTCCTTGTACCTATATATCGAAGACGTATTTTACATGTTTAGTGGTATTTTGTCTCTCAATTACTCTGTGTTTATGTATTTAGTTGGTTGTATACCTTTAAAATCTCCAGAAGTCTCGAAAATGGGGGCTTCATCTCAACTACACAGAGTTCAAACCTACTTTTGGTTCTAACCAATGCTAATGTTGAGTTTCCATCTTGCCATTTGTCACCGATCGTTATCTCCTATAATAAACTGACTACTGTCAATATACATCTCAAAGACATATGTGATGAGAGTGAGCTCATTGGCAGAAATAGATGCATGCTGTGTGCATCGTTTGAGGTCAGAACTTAACAGTATGCTGCTGACATTATACTTCGTTAACAGGAACAGAACAGAACAATAGATTACCTCAACAAGAATGTTACACAGGCCTACGAGGCCATAATAATGGGGGAGGAGAAATTTGGCAACAATGCAGAAATCGACAAGTGATGCACAGCCACATTACATAAATGTCATATCTATGTTGTACAACATTAACTATTGCAAAAATTTTGATAACACAAAGGTTGAATTGTTTGTTGCAATGTTTGTTTACGTTTAATAACTAAAACTGGTAACAATGTTGTCATATCAATCAATAAAGTTTTTTGAAAATTAGTCAGTTCCATAGTTTGCACTAAAGCTCCAGTAATTTTGCTTAGAGTGTTTTCTACATCTACATCTACATTTATACTCCGCAAGCCACCCAACGGTGTGTGGCGGAGGGCACTTTACGTGCCACTGTCATTACCTCTCTTTCCTGTTCCAGTCTCGTACGGTTCGCGGGAAGAACGAGTGTCTGAAAGCCTGCGTGCGCGCTCTAATCTCTGTAATTTTACATTCGTGATCTCCTCGGGAGGTATAAGTAGGGGGAAGCAATATATTCTATACCTCATCCAGAAACGCACCCTCTCGAAACCTGGCGAGCAAGCTACACCGCAATGCAGAGCGCCTGTCTTGCAGAGCCAGCCACTTGAGTTTGTTAAACATCTCCGTAACGCTATCACGGTTACCAATTAACCTTGTGACGAAACGCTCCGCTCTTCTTTGGATCTTCTCTATCTCCTCCGTCAACCCGATCTGGTATGGATCCCACACTGATGAGCAATACTCAAGTATAGGTCGAACGAGTGTTTTGTAAGCCACCTCCTTTGTTGATGGACTACATTTTCAATTCGCAATACATTACATTTGTCTATGTTAAGGATCAGTTGCCATTCCCTGCACCATGTGCCTATCCGCTGCAGATCTTTCTGCATTTCGCTACAATTTTCTAATGCTGCAACTTCTCTGTATACTACAGCATCATCCGCGAAAAGCCGCATGGAACTTCCGACACTAACTACTAGGTCATATATGTATATTGTGAAAAGCAATGGTCCCATAACACTCCCCTGTGGCCTGCCAGAGGTTACTTTAACGTCTGTAGACGTCTCTCCATTGATAACAACATCTGTGTTCTGTTTGCTAAAAACTCTTCAATCCAGCCACACAGCTGGTCTAATATTCCGTAGGCTCTTACATTGTTTATCAGGCGACAGTGCGGAACTGTATCGAACGCCTTCCGGAAGTCAAGAAAAATAGCATCTACCTGGGAACCTGTATCTAATATTTTCTGGGTCTCATGAACAAATAAAGCGAGTTGGATCTCACACGATCGCTGTTTCCGGAATCCATGTTGATTCCTACAGAGTAGATTCTGGGTTTCCAAAAACGACATGACACTCGAGCAAAAAACATGTTCTAAAATTCTAAAACAGATTGACGTCAGAGATATAGGTCTATAGTTTTGCGCATCTGCCCGACGACCCTTCTTGAAGACTGGGACTACCTGTGCTCTTTTCCAATCATTTGGGACCTTCCGTTCCTCTAGAGACTTGCGGTACACGGCTCCCTCTCTTACACGCTTGCAGAGGTAACACACGAAAATCACTTTGTATCACAGTGCAATGATGCTGTCTGTTGTGTTGAAAGCTTGCACCTGCTCAGCCAGCAACAAGGAACACAGACTGGTTATGAAAGCATGGACCATGCAGGAGACATCTCTTTTGGTGACAAACAAGAGATGGCACCAGTCCGCCTGGCCACCAGGCTGTAAACGAAGCACTACCAGAGGTCACTGCCTCCACTGATTATCTCCTCAATGGGCCCCATGAACGAAAATAGTGTCTTTAGTGCCCTGGTGCCCAGGCAGTACTTGCGGCAGTGCCTGGTCTACGCTCAAGCAGTTCGTTCTGAATGAGTTTCCGGAGTCACACGACGTTTGCGATAGCATTCCCACAACGAGAACCTCATCTTGACAGACTAAAATTTTCAGCTGTCGCCTGAAAAACGTGGCACCAAACCAGAGATATCGTTTACATTTATATACTGTGCAACCCACCCTATGTTGTCCCTTTCCCCATTTTCCTGTTCCAGACACATATGGCTGACGCGAAGAACGACTGCTGGTAAGTTTTCATGTGGACTCAAATCTCTCTAATTTGATCTTCATGGTATGTTTTCGAGATTTACATAGGAGATAGCAATGTATTGCTCGATACTTCTGAACGGTTTCGAAACTTTAATAGTAGACTATAATGTGCTGCAGAATGCCTCTCTTGCAGCGTCTGCCACTGACGTTGTCTGAGCGTCTTCGTGAGGCTTTCGTGCTTAGTAGATGAACCTGTAACGAAACGTGCTGCTCTTCTGGGTTCTGTGACAATTCTTTATTCCTTCTGTCAGTCCTACTGGAAAGGTATTCATTTTAGATTACAAATGGCTCTAAGCACTATAGGACTTAACATATGAGGTCATCAGTCCCCTAGAACTTAGAATTACTTAAATCTAACTAACCTAAGGACATCACACACATCCATGCCCGAGGCAGGATTCGAACCTGCGACCGTTGCAGCAGCGTGGTTCCGGACTGAAGCTCCTAGAACCGCTTGGTCACAGAGGCCGGCTGGAAAGGTATATTCAAGTATCAGTCGAATGAGTGTTTTGTAAGCTACTTCCTTTGTTGATGGACTACATTTCGTGAGGAGCCTTGCACTGAATCTCAGCCTGGCTTCTGCCTTACTCAAGATTAACTTTATTTTGTCGTTCTGCTTCTGATCGCTCTATATGCATACTCCTAGAAAAGGTTCTCATCCGTATAATGATGTTGGTACAATGTCTGATTGATACAAGCGCATTTTGAAATCAAAACTAAGTGATATTTTCACTAAATATTTCTCTACAACATTTATACAACTAAAAAGTTTTTAGTTAGCTGCTGCTCGATGACAGTCTATTTCTATAACTAGTAATTTCTGAGG
This sequence comes from Schistocerca gregaria, assembly GCF_023897955.1. Lineage (NCBI taxonomy): Eukaryota > Metazoa > Arthropoda > Insecta > Orthoptera > Acrididae > Schistocerca > Schistocerca gregaria. The sequence goes on along the minus strand of NC_064920.1, from coordinate 188,572,955 downwards.
GGACTTTTCTTGGGGAGAATATCGATGGTCTTAAAATGATATTTTAAAACTGAATTAAAAACGGCCTTGTTGCTGGTGGTAGCCAGTTTTGCTCAGAATGTGACTATCTTCAGCACTTACTAAGACACGAGCTTGAGCAGCTAACATTCGTGGATCCAAGGTGCCAACTCCTCTCACAGCAACCACTTGACACCGTGGTATGTTATGATTTGAAGATGGTCTCATTTTACCATTGTTAATAAATGTTTTATTGCGGTCAAGACTGATTTTAATTCAATTTTGAAATATTTCTGTAATTATTCTCTTGTTTTTCAGTAAAAGACTTCTTAAGCTCTTGAAGCAGTCAGGTGACTTGAAAATGAACCCAGTCATGGGTGCACTATTTGGACTTTCTTAATTATGTCCAGAAATTCTGTCTTCTCTTCATTTACACATATTCCCGTTCCGTCGCCGATTTTGTAATAATTCTGCATCACTTTGATTAATCCTCTTTTGGAACTGTTCATTAATGCTACATCACGTGCGTATGCAAGTGTTGTAATGGTCTTACCCCCCCTCCCCCCTCTTTTCAGCCTTTGTTAATTAGTTCTTTTTTAAATACTCTAGCGGTCTTCTCTCATAAGAGATTAAATAAAATGGGTGATGTGGTATCATGTATCGATACCAGCCCACTGGTGTCAGAAAGTTGGCGACGGAACTGCAAGTTTCCGTTAGAAGACAGTAGCGGTCTTGAGGGATCCGGCAGACCCAATCGTGGGTACCCGCTGAATCACGCCTCCGGCGGCTCTGGACTACATGCGCCCTCTGCCGCCGCGATATAGGATGGTAGGTGGCAGCCACTCAGCCCAATCACATTTGGAGCCCGTTTGCTATGTGCCGTTATGCAGACGCCACCTGGTCGTGGCTCTGTCACCATCGTTCGTGCGTTAGCTCAGACAGCCTCTTCCTTGTCGGCTTTGAGAGCCGGACTCTACATCTTGCAGCAGTATGTGTAATGAGTCTTCGTACGTCCACTTCTCTCCGTGACACGCCGCAGACGTGTAAGTAATTGCCCCTGTTGAAAGAGGGAACGCAAAACGTCTGTTGCTGCTGTGTTATCGCTAACTCCACTCGACGCGCAGTATGTAACGATGGAGCTGCTTTTTTTCCTCATCTGACATCGAGTAGAAACGAGCAATAATTGAAGGAATTTGGCCAATATTTTGGAAGAGCGTAATTCAAACTTACGTCCGAACAACAGCTGTATTCCACATCAACCCAAGTGAATGCTGTGATACTTCCTTCCGTAAGACGCTGGCGATTTTATTGTCAAATTTAACAGAGTTTGTGCTCCCGTGCTCCAGTGACCTGGTTGACTTCTAATCTTACTTTCATCGTTTTCTGTCCTTCAGTATTGTCTCATTAACGTCAATTTTCCAATATTATTATTTCTGAGTACTCCGCAGCAACTACAGCAAGTGTAGTGTGAGAGAGTTTCACGTCTCAGACTGTACGTTCGCGTTAATTAGCTTTACAACAATGTGTCTCTCCGCCGTGGGAGTTATCTGGACGGTTTATTCTCTTGTCGGGTGGCAGAGGTGACTATGCAACACGAAGAAAGAACTAATTCTTTCGCTGTTTTCGTAACACTCACAAAGCGCGTAACAGGTTTTGAGTAAATGCAGAAGCTGTTGTCCGAGAGAAAAAAGGAGGGCTCATGCATTCCATTGGGTTAATATAGATGGAAGCCATTTTCTGTTATCGCTAGCTGAGTGCATTGTCTTGTCGCGAGCTCCTTATAGCTGTTTCACAATTGGATTAAGTACCGACCCAAACTGGTTCCTTGGGAGTGCTTGTCGCTACGTAATCTCTGAGATGTTGTGTGTGATTTGTCGAGTTCTACGTCGCATCGGCATACAAACCAAACACTACCAACAGTAAAGGGGCACCTGGACCACAGTGATAGCTACGTAGGTATTATCCACAACCAACTGCTGCGTAAATGCGTTAAGAGGCAGACCAAGACAAGAACGTAATAGGGAATGGTGCAAAGATATGACGTGGAACATATCTACGCCTATACTCTGCGAACCACTGTGGATATCGTTCGTAACGTAAACTCGGTAAACTAGGAGTTAACGACATTTTATGTACATTTCGGAGGAAGTTAGAATGTTTGTATATTTTATGTCATGAAATTAACTATATTCGTAAAAATCTACGATTAAAAATTACATGTTCCAGACTCTTGCGGTCCGTCTCTAACGACATCGCCACCGACTAGACGTTAAACCTAAATTCTCACTTCAACTCTTGCTCGGAGTTTGTTTGCTGTCACCAAATTATATTTACGTACTTACCTAATACATGTATCAATACCATGAAAAGGTTAGTTGCTACTCACCATGCAGAAGGGCAGCTGAGTTTCAGATAGGCGCCGGCCGGGGTGGCCGAGCGGTTCTAGGCGCTACGGTCTGGAACCGCGCGACCTCTGTGGTCGCAGGTTCAAATCCTGCCTCGGGCATGGATGTGTGTGATGTCCTTAGGTTAGTTAGGTTTAAGTAGTACTAAGTTCTAGGGGACTGATGACCACAGATGTTAAGTCCCATAGTGCTTAGAGCCATTTGAACCATTTTTTCAGTTTCTCTTAACCTGACTCAATCAATATATAGGTTTCTCCTACGATTTTCTCACGTAGAGTCCTCGAATGTGAAAGTTAGAGAGTGTCGAGCTCACCTTGGGACTTACCCGCGACGGTTCTCATCACGAAACATTCACAATTGGAACAGGGAGAGGGGGAGACTACAGTGGTACACGAAGTATCCTGCGTCACACACTAGAAACGAAAGCGGGTTAATATCGTATTGTCATCAAGTAATGAGCTGTGCTGAAAGTTTCAAGCCTCTAACTTGTCAGAAAATGCTAGTGGTAAACAAAGTATCCTCCAACACCCACCAGGGGTGAGAGAGCTAACATCGCATTGCCATCGAGTTTGGAACTATGTTGTAAGTTCGAGGTATCTAGCTCATCAGGAAGTTAGTTTAAAATCAACTGCAAAATTTGCACCGAACAAAAAGACAAGAAAGCGGTCTTACAAAAACGTATTATAAATCAGGGAAAGTCTACTCTGGCTAAAATAATTGGTGTACATTTTTATTACTTAAAGTACATTAGAATATTACAGATAAATACTTCTGTACCTAAAAGAAGAATTGAATGAATAGGATAGCCAGTCAATCAATAGCGTAACATCCGAATTTGATTCTTCATTTGCTCCTGGCGTATTTGTTGATCGAACAGTTCATGGGTAGTCTTCAGTTTCTCTCTGCGTATTTGTTGATCGAACAGGCCACGGGTGACCTGACGATGGTGACATTTTTGATCGCCGCAATATTCTGTTTGTTGGACAGTAAGGCCTGTTCGATCAACATTGAAATACATGTCCAGTTAGATGAGCTACAGGAGATGTATTGCAGTGCAACAGATTGAGCAGATCTGCTATGTCACAGAGGTAGCAGGTTTTCAAAATACTGCTAGAGAGGTGCAAACGCTTCCGATAAAACGTAACTCATTAGTTTACCTGTAGAAATGCCCGCTTTGGCTTTCTATCGTGAGGGGATTCATGATTCTGTTGTTTCAGTTGCTGTTCTCATTCGTGAATTTATTATCAACACGACCTAAAATAGCTTAATTATCTGTCAGTTTACAAATATTTTCTGGTCACCTTCATGCCTAAATCGTAATTACTTGGACCTACACGCGGTGAAATACTAAAGGAAATAGCACTAAAGTAATTACGCTTATGGTTTTCGTTTGTTGTTTACTTCATAAATTTAAACCACTCTGATATGTACGAGACTAAACTTCTCCTTCGCCCTTGTAGAAATGCAATTCGATCAACGAATAAATGAAAACTTCACAAATCATTCTGTAGTTAATGGTTATAAAGTAGTTTAAAACATTTGACTTCTTTATGGAATAGTCATAGTTCGTCATATCACAGACTGTCCAATGGAGATTTTTCCATTTGCTTCGTTAATTAACCTGTGCCTTGGTAGAGGGAGACACCCACCTTTTATAGATATTTCAAAGTAACTATTGGGTAAATTGTGTCATGCGATATATGTATCAACAAGCATTTGCAGGTTGTGGAGGCTGTATTTGACGCCAACTATAGTATTTACACACGCTCATGTTTGGAGCTGCCATTTTTCTACTGTATGTCTCTCTTCGCATACGGAGGTGGGATGACGCTGTGGTGTGCTATACAGGTTGTGCGGAAATTCCCGTTACAAACTTTTAGGACTTGTAGAGGAGAGTGAGTTCATAATATTTTGAATGGGAACCCGTGTCCGGAAAAGTCATCCAGTGACACTACAGAGCGTCAAAGTCACAGGCCCCGGCACCTGTATATGTGTGTATATACAGGGAGATTCCGTGATAACGTTTCAACCTTTCAGTGATGATGGAGACCTATGAGTACTTGCTCAGTGTCGGAGATTTGTTTCACACTAGTGCTCATAGATCCTCCTATATGCATTTTAGAGCCCACGTTCCTTGTTTTGGTCCATACTACCACCTCACAAAACTGCTTACCCTACAATATTAGCAACAACAGTGCTACACATATCAAAAAAAGTTTCGCATCACTCCGGTTCCCAGAACTCCTGAAGATAGGCGTTGACTGTGGATATTGTATCACAGACACGATCCCTTTGACTGTTCGGATGTGTCACTAAACCCGCCCAAAAATGTAAGCAACCATATATGAGCAGCGCATCTTAGACGGAGGGGGCCAGACAGCCGATCCGTTCCAATCACTCCTCCAGGAAGGAGGTACACGGGTCGTCTGTACTTCCACTATGCCTAGACGGTGAATACCGCGGTTCGATCGCGTCCACATTGTTACTTTGTGACAGTAAGGGCTTTCAACAGAGGAAGTGTCCAGGCGTCCCGGAGTGAACAAAAACGATGTTGTTCGGACACGGAGGACATACAGAGAGATAGGGACGGAGGATGACATGACACTCTTAGGCCGCCGAAGGGTTACTACTGCAGTGGTTGACCGCAACCTACGGATTATGGCTCGAGGAACTCTGACAGAAACGCCACCATGTTGCATAATGCTTTTCGTGCAGCCACAGGACGTCGTGTTAAGACTTAAAATGTGTGCAATAGGCTCAATGATGCGCAACTTCACTCTCGACGTCCTTGGCGAGGTCCATCTTCGCAATCTCAACACCATCCAACGCGGTGCAGATGGGCCCAGTAACATGTCGCATGGACCGCTCAGGATTGGCCTCACGTCCTCTCCACCGACGAGTGTCGCATATACCTTCAACTGCACAGTCGTCGGAGACGTTTTTGGAGGCAACCCGGTCAGGCTGAACGCCTTAGACACACTGTTCAACGAGTGCCGCAAGGTGGAGGTTCCATGCTGTTTTGGGTTGTAATTATGTGGGGCCGAGGCACGCCCCTGGTGGTCGTGGAATGCGCCGTAACGGCTGTACGATACGTGAATGCCATCCTCCGACCGATGGTGCAACCATATCGACAGCATGTTGGTGAGGCATTCGTCTTTATGGACGACAATTTCTGCTCCCATCGTCCACGTCTTGTGAATGACTATCTTCAGGATAACGACATCGCTGGATTAGAGTAGCCAACATGTTCTCCAGACATGAACCCTACCGAACATGCCTGGGATGGATTGAACAGGGCTGCTTATGGACCACTCTGAGGGATCGTCGTACCGCCGTTGAGAAGTGGGACAATGTGGACCAACAGTGCCTTGATGAACTTGTGGATAGTATGCCACGACGAATACAGGCATGCACGAATGCAAGAGGACGTGCTACTGGGTATTAGAGGTACGAGTGTGTACAGCAGTCTGGACCACCACCTATTAAGTACTCTCTGTTTGGTAGTACAATATGCAAAGTGTAGTTTTCATGAGCAATAAAAAGGGTGGAAATGATGTTTATGTTGATCCATATTCCAATTTTCTGTACAGGTTCCGGAACTCTCAGAACCAAGGTGACGCAAAACTTCTTTTGTTGTCTGTAGTACATGTATTTCACTGTCAGAGGTATCAGAACGGTTTTTGCGTATAACTGTCTTTCGTTTCCGGTACAGGGACCATTACCTCAAATTGATAGATTTATTCTTCTCCATCATCCCTGAAAGTATGTAACATCGTCAAGAAATCACCCTGTCTATACACATGTTTACGGGCGCCAGTGCCTATAACTTTCACACTTTGCAGTGTCGCTGGATGACTTTCCGGACATTGGCTTGTATTCAAAATATTATGTACTAATTCCCATCTACTACTCCTGGATGTTTGTAATGGGTATTTTCGCATACCCTGTATACAGGTATATTCCAGGAGGAATTGTCAGAATTCAGTGACGTGACTGGAACGCTCATATGAAGTGGATGGATTCATTTGGACATAAGTCCTATTCCGGACGGTTTTCGAGATAAATAAACTTTTGGACTAGTGGCGCGTACGTTTGTCTTACCACCCAGCGTCTTTGACGTTTTATTCTAGCCTAGCGTACCTCGTTGCTTTCAAACTATTTGTTCAGAATGTCTTACCACCATTTATTTACCAGCCAGCGTCTTTGAAGTTTTATTCTAGCCCAGCGTACCTCGTTGCTTTCAAACTATTTGTTCAGAATGTCTTACCACCATTTATTTACCAGCCAGCGTCTTTGAAGTTTTATTCCAGCCTAGCGTACCTCGTTGCTTTCAAACTCTTTGTCTTTGCTCAGAGTATCTTACTACCATTAAACTAACCCTTTGAACGTGCGGTAGGTCACTGTCTGTTGTGAGTGAAGCAGTGCAGGGGTTCAGAGTGTATCAGAGAGAAACATCGGTTAACTGTGTCTTTACACTCGCTGGCTAAAATGGTACAAGTATACGACAACGAAGAATACGCAGATGTGGTGTATGTTCAGGGCTTCTGCGATGGCATTGCTCCTGCTGCTTTCCAAGAATACCGTCGGTGCTTGCCTATACGTCGAATTTCTGAACGTAAGGTGTTTGCCAGAAGCGTGAAATCCTGAAACAGGTATTTTCCAAGTTCCCATTTTTCTTCTGAGCCCGTAGTAGCCGACCCCAGCGGCCGAGCGGTTCAAGACGCTTCAGTCCGTAACCGCGCTGCTGCTGCGGTCGCAGGTTCGAATCGTGCCTCGGGCATGGATGTGCGTGACGTCCGTAGGTTAGTTAAGTTTAAGTAGTTCTAGGTCTAGGGGACTGATGTCACATAGTGCTTAGAGCCATTTGAACCATTTTTTGAGAGCGTAGTGCAACGTCCTAAAAGCAACGAATCGTTGAAATGGTGCATTGTAATCCTACAACTAGCATACGACGACTTTATGCATAGTGCTGAATGTATAAAAAAAATGTGTTTTTTTTCAACTGATACGTTGTAAAACGCATGTTGTATCGTTCATTAACTGTTGCACATGTGTACCTGACAATGTACTGAATATTATACAGCGTGTACGGAAATTCCCGTTAGACAGTTCTAGGCCTTGTAGAGGGGAGCTATACATGATATTTAGAGTACGAACCCATGTCTGTAAGCGCACCGTTTCCATTCTACGACGGCTTCAATTCAGATGTGCCATATCTCCTTCCACCCAAGCTAACTGCTCCTCCATACTTTGTATTCATACAAAACGTATTGGACCCATTCTTGAAAGCTGTGTCACTGAACGTCCGTCAGGAAATGTGGTTTCAGCATGATGGTGCAGCAACTCAGCAACTCAGTTGTCTCATTTCAGCAGATGATATGGTGAAAGATGGATTGGCTGAGGTCGTCCAAGCACGTGGCCGTCGCGATAGCTGGATTTAACACTTATGGACTAGTTCATACGAGGTCGTATACGAAGTTCAATTTACGGGTATCTTGTAAAGAGAGAGATATCAGCTAGCATCACTTCTGACCGCTGCACTAGAAACTGAAGAGACACCAGGTGCGATGGAAAATGAGTGTACAATATTTGTAAAAATGTTGCTGATGTGATGCATCAGTACTGTTTCGTACGTACAGTGTGCTGGATGCTTTTTGTTTTGGAATAACATAAACACGTAATGGTTCAAATGGCTCTGATCACTATGGGACTTAACATCTGAGGACATCACACACATCCATGCCCGAGGTGGGATTCGAACTTGCGACCGTAGCGGTCGCGCGGTTCCAGACTGAAGCGCCTAGAACCGCTAGGCCACACCGGCCGGTAACACGTAATATTTAAGCCTTAATACAAATATATGTGCATAAATGATAAATGGATGTTCCGTTACGTTTCCTTTCTAATGGTTTCCTAAAAATTGTACTGCGTCACGCCTGATTCTGTTCTTCAGGCAGAAACGGATAAGTTAAACAGCTGAACTGAAACAGTCTTAGAACGGAAACGCTACGTTTCGTAACATTGGTCCTTATTCAGAATAATATGTACTCACACCTCTCTACGAGTGCTCGAAGTTCGTAGTGAAAATTTGGGAACACGCCCTAGAAAACTTATAACAATGTAAATTAAATTGATTCTATCTCGGAAACTATTCTAAATAGGTTATACATGTAGCCATATGAAGTTCTTTGTTTGAATGAGCCTGTCATGTGCCTCAGTACTGAAAACTCCTCCTGAAAATATAGGAACCAAGTTCATAATTTAACGTTTCGTCGGCGACGAGCTCTTATAGACGGAGGAACGAAATAGGCCCCGTCGTTTTCAAAGGAATGATCTCGGCACTTTGCTTGAGCTGGTGACGAAAACCGCAGGCACGAGAATTAAACCTCAGTATCTTACAGCCGCGTCACAAACTTTGAGCCAAGAGGTAGACTTGTTTGTGCCGAGGCGCAAATCCACACGGAGGGTGCAACGGTGTATAAACATCGCGGACTGTCAAAGCGACGACATTGCTGTGGCTTTCAATGGCGCGGCAGGAGAACGAGACGTGCAGATAGACGAGCGACTGGGGACTGTTCTGGTTACACGTCTCGCACTGCACCGTCTTTTCTGTTCCTAATCTACGACAGCATCACAATGGCGTTACCCATTTGCGGAGGCTCCGAGGGGAAAGAACGTTGCCAGATTGCATTAATAATCGTAATGGTATGAGGTGGCACTGTGTACTCAATAAGATCACCTCTGGTTCTCATAGCCAGTAATTTGGACAGCAGGCGTTACACGTCTGACGTATTAAGACCGGTAGCTGTGCTCTATCTTCGAGATCCCAGTGACGTTGTGTTTCAACAAGATGACGTAAGACCGCATGTCGCCTTGCTGCACGGTCCTACCTCGGCGTTCGTCTTTCGTCCTGATTAGCACACATCTCTCACATGCCGATGGGTAACGGAGAGATTGGCACGCCAGCACTCGCTAGCCATTACGACTGACGAAGTCGCGAATAGATTTGCAGCACCACGGAATGACGTACTGTATCTCTCACAAGCTCAGTTGAACTCGATACCCAGCTTTCTTAAAAGCGCCGCACGGGATTAGCCGAGTGGTCTAGGGCGCTGCAGTCATGAACTGTGCGGCTGGTCCCGGTGGAGGTTCGAGTCCTCCCTCGGGCAAGGGTGTGTGTGTTTATCCTTAGGATAATTTAGGTTAAGTAGTGTGTAAGCTTAGGGACTGATGGCCTTAGCAGTTAAGTCCCATAAGATTTCATACTCATTGGAACATTTTTTTTTTTTTTTTTTTTTTTTTTTTTTTTTTTTTTTTTTTGTCATAAAGCTACCGTTGCTGCCAGAGGTAGCAGGCCTGTGAATTAAATTTCGCGGCCTCCACAATCCCAAGTCAAATTTCACGTCGTATTCTTCACGATACTACTATACCGCACGCTCGCGGTAAGTAAAATTTCGTCATTTACTGTAGTTACTGGTGCTTCCGTGCGAGGTCAGCGGTGTTCTTCATACTACTCCAATATTTAAGTACAAGCAGCAATTCCAGACTAGGGCGTTACGATGAAGAAATTTAATGGCACTAGGTATTCAGGTTGCAAACCCTTATTTTAACTTTCGTGTTAATAAACGCTCAAAGAGATAGTTGTTTATTTTTTGGGGATGAAAAATAATCTGCGTTACAGCAGCAGAGATTTCTCGGAATAGGACCGTAACTTGAAGGACTTTTTGTTCTATTCCTTTAGTCAGAGGTGACGCTCAGCTTAGAAGTTCTCCAAATGTGTGAGGCGACTCGAAATATTCATGTGATTGAATATTATGATGGCATTCCTGTGATTCTTTTTCAGTTTGCCTCGTAATAATGACAAAGAAAATTAGAAGCGGAGGAGTTTAAAGGTCTGTGTAGGAAAAGTATGGCCACTCTTTCCCCTCCGCTTGCGATCGTCAGCAGTTCGTGTATGCCCGAAGAAGCATTACGTGACACTTTAATCCATACTCGGACGGCATATTACGCGTATAGCATCAGACAAGTTATGTGTTTGCGGAAATATCTACTGCAATAATGCAATAGTGCACTACTTTAAGCAGCATTTTTCTAAGCCGAAAGGAATTTTATGTTTTTATTGGTCATTAGATCGCTTAAACACTCAAACAAAGATGACGAATTACTGGATCAACAGACAATTACTTCATTTTGTTCTACAATTTATATTTGACTGTTTGCGGTATGATTTTTTGTATATTTGCGCTTAGTGTATCTTCACAGGAAACAAAAAGTATCTGGAAAATATACTACAAGTAAAAGACAAATTTGCAGGCATAGTCTATTGCGGTGTTAAAGCCAACCTAAATGTTTTCTGATTGTCCTCGTTTTATTGTGTCTCTGCATTGTTTATTTGTTCCTACAAAAGCTCATCAGCAAAGGGGGCCGAAGACTTCCTGTGTAAGACATCATGATCATGCTGACAGCGACCTTGTTGAAGAAGGTGAAGGAGCGCTCTCGTGCCCCTGTGTTACGGAACTGCCTCTAAAAGGCGGAAGACTCAGCAATGACCAAGGCCATGAGGATGCAGAAGACAATGGAAACCACAGAATTAAAGAAACAGGGCATATAACCTGTAACTGAAAAAGTTTCATAATAACCTCTCAATTGACCAAATAATTAGATGAATGAAAATATCAAATAAAAAGATAATGCTAATAATAGTTGATTTTAACGAGTCTTATTAATCGCCTCTTTCCATAGAAGCTTGCAAGAATTTGCATCAGATAGTAAAATTCTGGAAATGATAAATAGACTCTTCTTAAGACTTTATCTGAAGGTAAACTTTTTCCAACAGCTTTTAATAACATTCTAACTGAGTAAGGCGTCAGATAGTGAGACAGTTTGTTACAATTATTATTCAGTCGCGTGCTGGAAAAAGTTATTGGAATGGTGCATAAATTCGTACCGTTTCTCGATAAGTTTAATATACACAACAGACACAGTACACATAACAGAGACTTTAGTCGTGAATAGCATATTTTCCTTAACTATTTACACTACTGGCCATTAAAATTGCTACACCAAGAAGAAATGCAGATGATAAACGGGTATTCATTGGACAAATTATATTATACTAGAACTGACATGTGATTACATGCTCACGCAATTTGGGTGTATAGCTCCTGAGAAATCAGTACCTAGAACAACCACCTCTGGCAGTAATAACGGCCTTGATACGCCTGGGCATTGAGTCAACCAGAGCTTGGATGCCGTGTACAGGTACAGCTGCCCAAGCAGCTTCAACAAGGTACCACAGTTCTTCAAGAGTTGTGACTGGCGTCTTGTGACGAGCCAGTTGTTCGGCCACCATTGACCAAACGTTTTCAATTGGTGAGAGATCTGGAGAATGTGCCGGCCAGGGCAGCAGTCGAACATTTTCTGTAACCCGAAAGGCCCGTACAGGACCTGCAACATGCGGTCGTGCATTATTCTGCTGAAATGTAGGGTTTCACAGGGATCGAACTACGCGTCGTAACACATCTGAAATGTCCACTGTTCAAAGTGCCATCAATGCGAGTAAGAGGTAATCGAGACGTATAACCAATGGCACCCCGTACCATCGCCGCCCGCGGTGGTCGTGCGGTTCTAGGCACTTCAGAACGGAACCTCGTGACTGCTACGGTCGCAGGTTTGAATCCTGCCTCGGGCATGGATGTGTGTGATGTCCTTAAGTTAGTTAGGTTTAAGTAGTTCTAAGTTCTAGGGGACTGATGACCCCATATGTTGAGTCCCATAGTGCTCAGAGCCGTTTGAACCATTTTGAACCCAACCATCACCCCGGGTGATACGCCAGTATGGCGATGACGAATACACGCTTCCAATGTGCGTTCACCGCGATGTCGCCAAACACGGATGCGACCACTATGATGCTGCAAACAGAACCTGGATTCATCCGAAAAAGAATGACGTTTTGCCATTCGTGCACCTAGGTTCGTCGTTGAGTACAACATCGCAGGCGCTCCTATCTGTGATGCAGCGTCAAGGGTAACCGCAGCCATGGCCTCCGAGCTGACAGCCCATGCTGCCGCAAACGTCCTCGAACTGTTCGTGCAGATGGTTGTTGTCTTGCAAACGTCCCCATCTGTTGACTCAGGGATCGAGACGTGGCTGCAAGATCCGTTACAGCCACGCGGATAAGATGTCTGTCATTTCGACTGATAGTGATACGAGGCTGGTCGGATCCAGCACGGCGTTGCGTATTACCCTCCTGAACCCACCGATTCCATATTCTGCTAACAGTCATTGGATCTCGACCAACACGGGCAGCAATGTCGGGATACGATAAACCGCAATCGCGATAGGCTACAATCCGACCTTTATCAAAGTGGGAAACGTGATGGTACGCATTTCTCCTCCTTACACGAGGCATCACAACAACGTTTCACCAGGCAACGTCGGTCAACTACTGTTAGTGTATGAGAAATCAGTTGGCAACTTTCCTCATGTCAGCACATTGTAGGTGTGAATGCTCTGAAAAGCTAATGATTTGCATATCACAGCATCTTCTTCCTGTCGGTTAAATTTCGCGCCTGTAGAGCGTAATCTTCTTGGTGTAGCAATTTTAATGGCCAGTAGTGTACATCAGTTTGAGCAACTTGGGTAACGTTTCGCTTCCGTGACTGTAGAAATCACGTTTTTTATTTTTTTTATTTTTAGATGAAGAACTCGTCGAGCCGTGTTCGGACCACATTTTCATCCGGAAAGGAAATTCTTTGAAGGTTGCTGGGCAGAGAGCGGCAAAGATAAAAAAACGAAGGGCGTAAAATCAAGTGGAAACGGTGGGTGCGGTATGACTTTCCAGCCCAACTCCTGTAAGCGCTTCTTGTCAGTCTAGGAGAATGCGGGCGGACGTTATCGTAGTGTACCATCACTTCATGCAGTCCTCTTGGTCGATGTCCTGGGAATGCGTCTGAAAGGCGTCTCAGTTGTTGACAATAAACGTTATCAGTGATTGTATCACCTCGGGGAAGCAATTCGCAGTACAACACACCGTCGCTGTTGCACAAGGTGCATCTTTTGTGGACGTGCGCAGTTGTTCATATGGGGAGTTACTGCTTTATTTGGCCTCAACCATTCTTTTGCTGTCCTTACGTTAGCAGAAAGACATCATTTTTCGTCACCAGTATCGATACAGGGTGCACATATCGCCATTCGCTGATTTTTTGGGATTTTTGCTTGGAGTATGTGGTACCCATACACCCAGTTTTTGGACCTTCCTCATTGCATGAAAATATCGCACCATGATGGAATGATCACGGTTCATCACATTTTCCAGTTCTCGAGTACACTAACGTGGGTCATTGTGTATTAATGCATCTAACCGATGTTCTTTAAACCTTGAAGGTCTTCCTGAACGAGGAGAGTCGTTATTGTCGAAACGATCCTCCTAAAGAGACAAGCATTTTTATTGCAATTCTCTGTCCTATGACATTATCAAAATACACGGTGCAAATTTTTGTGGCTACTTCCGCTGCTGTCGTCCCTCTAATGAACTACAACAGAAGAATAGGTCGAAAATGTTCAGAATTCAACACTTGGCACTCCATTTTATATCGTCTACAATTCCACTCACTAACTCCATATCACAATATGTAAACTCTAATAGCAACAATGAACTAAAAAATAAAAATTGACAATCGATAAATAAATCCATAGCAAACGGAATACCAACATGCAAAACAGAAACGCTACTGAGTTATGCACCAGCCTAATGTAAGTGAATGGAAAGCAGAATAAGTATTTAATGTCTATATACAGCTGGGTAGATGGAAAGAAGCAAGAAACTGTTTGGTCTTTGCAACTGATCTCGTAACAACAGATCTGATGCAAAGAAAGGAGGCAGCTGGAAAGGCAGGTCTGCAAGATCTTTTTAAAAGACAGCATGTATGCCATTGATAGTAAATTACGTATAGTTTTGCAAACCAAGTACGTCAGCGTAAAGAAAACAGACTGCTTTAAATATCTGGCAAAAAAGTGAAGCAGATGCAGTTAAAATCAGAACTGAAAAGAAATCAATTTTTTTTTAAATATGTTAAATAAAGACACAATGAAGTTGTGAAATGTGCAGCCAGCTGCTGTGGCCGAGCAGTTCTAGGCGCTTCAGTCCGCAACCGCGTGATTGGTACGGTCACAGGTTCGAATCCTGCCTCGGGCATAGATGTGTGTGATTTCCTTAGGTTAGTTAGGTTTAAGAAGTTCTAAGTTTTAGGGGACTGATGACCTGAGATGTTAAGTCCCATAATGCTCAGAGCCATTTTTGAAATATGCAGTCCTCTGTGGGCAAGAAACACTACTTCTATCTGTATGTAAAATAGAATATTTAGAAATGAAAGAAGAATCCTGCAAAAAAAAAAAAAAAAAAAAAAAAAAATACGTCCACTCAAGAACTAAGACGGCGATTGGGGTTTTGAGACTAAATAAGGAAACATACTCGTTGTAACTTAAAATAACAGGTGACATCGGAAAAAGGCGTGTTACACTCTATGGACATCCAGAGAGAGCAAAGGGAGGCAGATTATTAAAGAAGATCCACCACAATCTTCACAAACAGAAAAAAGGGTGGGGATGCAAGACCGTAAGGGACTTGGTACAAATGCATACTGCACAGGACACGCTACTCAGCGAAGATATTTTCAGACTAGAAAGCAAGAAATTCAAAGGTGTTGAGAAAGATGAAACAAACAAAAACTAAAAAAAGACTGGTGTCAGATTTTTAGATGTGAGCAAAAGAGCTCATTCTGAGAGAATAAGATGGTAAAGGATGAGGAATAACTATCTTGACATGGTCCTCAGTTAGCCTGAAGCGAAATAATCTACTGGCCATTAAAAGTGCTACACCCTGAAGATGTGCTACAGACACGAAATTTAACCGACAGGAAGAAGATGATGTGATATGCAAATGATTTGCTTTTCATGGCATTCACACAAGGTTGACGCCGGTGGCGACACCTACAACGTGCTGACATGAGGAAAGTTTCCAACCGATTTCTCATACACAAGCTGCAGTTGACCGGCGTTGCCTGGTGAAACGTTGTTGTGATGCCTCGTGTAAGGAGGAGAATTGCGTAACATCACGTTTCCGACTTTGATAACGCTCGGATTCTAGCCTATCGCGGTTTATCGTATCGCAACATTGCTGCTCGCGTTGGTCGAGATCCAATGACAGTTAGCAGAATATGGGATCGGTGGGTTCAGGAGGGTAATACGTAACGCCGTGCTGGATCCCAACGGCCTCGTATCACTAGCAGTCAAGATGACAGGCATCTTATCCGCATGGCTGTAACGGATCGTGCAGAAACGTCTCGATCCCTGAGTCAACAGATGGAGACGTTTGCAAGACAACAGCCATCTGGACGAACAGTTCGACGACGTTTGCAGCAGCATGGACTATCAGCTCGGAGACCATGGCTGCTGTTACCCTTGGCGGTGCATGACAGACAAGAGCGCCTGCGATTGTGTACTCAACGACGAACCTGGGTGCGCGAATGGCAAAAGGTCATTTTGTCGGATGAATCCAGGTTCTGTTTAAAGCATCATGATGGTCGCATCCGTGTTTGGCGACATCTCCGTGAACGCACATTGGAAGCGTGTATTCGTCATCGCTATACTGGCGTATCACCCGGCGTGATGGTATGGGATGCCACTGGTTACACGTCTCGGTCACCTCCTGTTCGCATTGACGGCGCTTTGAACAGTGGACGTTACATTTCAGATGTGTTACGTCCCGTGGCTCTACGCTTCATTCGATCCCTGCGAAACCCTACATTTCAGCAGGATAATGCAAGACCGCATGTTGCAAGTACTGTACGGGCCTTTGTGGATGCAGAAAATGTGCGACTCCTGCCCTGGTCCGCACATTCTCCAGATCTCTCACCAATTGAAAACGCCTGGTCAATGGTGGCCGAGCAAATGGCTCGTCACAATACGCCAGTCAGTACTCTTGTTGAACTGTGGTATCGTGTTGAAGCTGCATGGGCATCTGTACCTGTACACGCCATCCAAGCTCTGTTTGACTCAATGCCCTGGCGTATCAAGGCAGTTATTACGGCCAGTGGTGGTTGTTCTGGGTACTGATTTCTCAGGATATATGCACCCAAACTGCGTAAAAATGTAATCACATGTCAGTTTTAGTATATTTGTCCAATGGATACCCGTTTATCATCTATATTTCTTTTTGGTGTAGCAATTTTAATGGCCATTAGTGTATGTTAAAGAAAGACATAATGGAGTTGTGAAAAATTGAGTCCTCTGTGGGCCGGAAACTCTACTTTTATATGCATGTAAAATGGCATTAGAAGATTTAGAAATGAAAGAAGAATCCTGCAAAAAGAAAAATATTACGTTCAGGTAAGAGCTAAGACGACGATTGGGGTTTTGAGACTAAATAAGTAAACATACTCATTTTAACCTAAAATAACAGGTGAAATAGGAAAAACGCGTGTTACACGCTACGGACATCTAGAGAGAGTAAAGGGAGGCAGATTAATAAAGAAGATACACCACAATCCTCACAAACAGAAAAAAAGGGCGCGGACGCAAGACCGTAAAGGACTTGGTAGAAATGCAGACTGCACAGGATACGATACTCAGCAAAGATATTTTCAGACTAGAAAGCAAGAAACTCAAAGGTGTTAGGGAAGATGAAATATACAGAAAAACTACTGGAATCAGATGGTCTGATGCGAGGAAAGGAGCTCATTCTGAGAAAATAAGAGTTATGGAGAAGGATGAGTGATAAGAGCAACAATTAACTTGACGTGGTCCTCAGTTGACCTGAAGCGAAATAAATACGAAGCCGTACTTACTACAGTACAAATGTTACGCGTATTAACAATAATTTCCTGTGTGTGTACTACAACGTGTCGAAAACCTCGCTTCAGTAACTTGGAATATTCACTAAGTATGAGATGGTACGTCTTACACGGCTCAAGACGTATACGGTAGCAGTCAAAGTAAGAGCAGCAGTGCGATGGGCCCAAAATGGCGGCCGCCATCAAAGTGGCCCCTTACAGAGCTTTATAGAGCAGTGTTGAGGAAAATTGTACTGAAATGCAGGTGGATCTGCAGCGAATTGACGCATGGTGCAGGGAATGGCAATTGAATCTCAATGTAGACAAGTGTAATGTGCTGCGAATACATAAAAATATAGATCCCTTATCATTTAGCTACAAAATAGGTCAGCTACTGGAAGCAGTTAATTCCATAAATTATCTGGGAGTACGCATTAGGAGTGATTTAAAATGGAATCACATAAAGTTGATCGTCGGTAAAGCAGACGCCAGACTGAGATTCATTGGAAGAATCCTATGGAACAAAGGAAGTAGGTTACAGTACGCTTGTTCGCTCACTGCTTGAATACTGCTCAGCGTTGTGGGATCCGTACCAGATGGGGTTGATAGAGGAGATAGAGAAGTTCCAACGGAGAGCAGCGCACTTCGTTACAGGATCATTTAGTAATCGCGAAAGCGTTACGGAGATGACAGATAAACTCCAGTGGAAGACTCTGCAGGAGAGACGCTCAGTAGCCCGGTACGGGCTTTTGTGGTAGTTTCGAAAAGATACCTTCACTGTGGAGTCAAGCAGTATATTGCTCCCTCCTACGTATATCTCGCGAAGAGACCATGAGGATAAAATCAGAGAGATTAGAGCCCACACAGAAGCATACCGACAATCCTTCTTTCCACGAACAGTACGAGACTGGAATAGAAGGGAGAACCGATAGAGGTACTCAGGGTATCCTTTGCGGATTATGGGTGTAGATGTAGGTGTAGATGAAGATGTAGATGAAGATGTAGAGGGTGGAATGGTGTGCAGAGGCGGCGGCCGCGGAGTGAGGAGTGAGCAGTGACCCGCGGCTCGCCGCGCACCGCCGCTGCCGCCGCCAACGCTTCCACCGCCCACGACGGCGACGATCGATAGCAGCGCGGCCTCTGGCCGACGCCAGGCGTCGCGACGGAGAGACGCGCCCTGCCGGCCATCGGCAGCGCTCCGGGGGGCTGACGCCTGTCTCTCAACAGGGACGGCGTTGCCCGAGGACAGGGAGGTCACAGTTCACGTAGGGATCATAAGGGATGGAGTATGTGCTCCAACAAGAAGGGTTTGTGGGGTACAGAATCGCCCATAGTCTCTTTGAAGAATTCATCTCAGCATATTCTGAATCGATTTGACAGAAAACAAGATGAGCCAACATCCATATTGTAACTCTTCAAGCTTTCCCGGCGAGATATTGACATGTGGAATAATCGGGTCTAATGCCGGATGTTTGTGTCGCTCTGGCTCAGTAAAAATATTCCAAATGGTTCTGAGCACTATGGGACTTAACTTTTAACAAGGGAACCTCCCCATTGCACCGCCCTCAGATTTAGTTATAAGTTGGCACAGTGCAAAGGCCTTGAAAAACTCAACACAGATCAGTCGAGAAAACAGCAAGAAGTTGTGTGGAACTATGAAAAAAGTAAGCAAAATATACAAACTGAGTAATACATGCGAAGATAGGCAACACCAAGGATACTGTGAGCGCAGGAGCGCCGTGGTCCCGTGGTCAGCGTGAGCAGCTGCGTAATAAAAGGTCCTTGGTTCAAGTCTTCCCTCAAGTGAGAAGTTTACATTCGCAAAGTTATGATCTGTCTGTTCGTTCATTGACGTCTCTGTTCACTGTAATAAGTTTAGTGTCTGTGTTTTGCGACCGCACCGCAAAACCGTGCGATTAGTAGACGAAAGGACGAGCCTCTCCAATGGGAACCGAAAACATTTGATCGCAAGGTCATAGGTCAACCGATTCCTGCACAAGAAAACACGTCTGATATATTCTATACCGCAGTGGTGACGACATGTGCGTCACATGACAGGAATATGTTGTCGACTCACCCAACTTGTACACTTGGCGAATGGGCAAAAAGGTTCTTCTACCGTGCCCGATTTAGGTTCTCTTGTGGATGTGATAATCACTCCCAAAAAGTGATGAAAACACAAGAGTTTGTCACATAAACTGCAACAAATGAATGCAACAGTTTCACAGTCGCACAGCTTTCCCTGTCCCCTGTCAAAACATATGTTTTGTTTCGGTGTTTGTTTAGGTGTAGCGTGCCCATGCTACGGCGCAGTTACCTCGCATCGGACGGAAGGACGGACAGATAATAATTTGGGAAAATAAAAAATTAAACTTTTCACTCGAGGGAAGAGTTGAACGTAGGACCTCTCGTTCCGCAGCTGCTCACGCTGACCACGGGACCACGGCGCTCCTGCGCTCACAGTATCCTTGATGTTGCCCATCTTCCCATGGATTACTCAGTTTGTATATTTTGCTTATTTTTTACACAGTTCCACACATCTTCTTCCTGTTTTATCGATTAATCTGTGTTCAGTTTTTCAAGGCCTATCTGATGTGCCAACTTACAACTAAATCTGAGGGGGGTGCGATGGGGAGGTTCCCTTGTAAGGTCATCAGTTCCCTACAACTTAGAACTACTTAAACCTAACCTAAGGACATCACAGACATCCATGTCCGAGGCAGGATTCGAACCTGCGACCGTAGCGGTCACGCGGTTGCAGTTTGTAGCGCCTAGGACCGCACGGCCATCCCGGCCGGCTCTGGCACAATATTTCGGCCACGTAACTCGTTGCCTTCTTCAGTTGCTACCTGAGACTGCCGTATTGGTGGATCTTGTCCAACGTGATCGCATTTAGTTCGTCATTTTGTTACTTTTCCAATAACTGCTCACGCCTTCAGCATTCGTGGATCGTTTGTAGGCTTTACTACATTTCTGTAAATTTTGTCGAAGCTATAGATTGAACTTTTCTTTGTATGTATTGGGCCACGTGCGACGACGTATTGATCAGCCCACGGTCTATCTCACGCTCCTAGCCAAGATATTCTCTGGTGAGTAGTCATTGTGTTTCGTGACAGTTTTGGTAGTGTTTTTTTTGTGTGTTGATGCATTGTGGTATTAGCGGGTGTAAGAGCGCTAGATTCGTTTTCCTGAGTCGTCTTCTCCTTGGTTTCCAAGCCAACCCGCATTACTGTTCCATTTGATGCTCTGGTGTATTTCATTGAATCTTCGTGTAAAGTAGAAGACCACACCAACTTATTATTTTTTGAATACTGTTGCTTTGTCTGTACTTGGTCCACGTTAATATTGTTTAAATAAATCTTTAGGACCACATGTTGAAAGGTAAATCACGACTTCTATATTGCAATTCCATCCCCTTTTCTCCAGCGTATTTATGGAAGAATGAATTGAAAATCTCATTAATAAATTAGAAGCCCTGCTTTGTATCCTTGGTTGACCTGTAAGATGTAAAAGATAGTTCTCCGTTGCGCTTTCCTGGACAAGATCCTCCAATACGACAGTCTCAGGTAGCACCTGAAGAAGGCAACAAGTTACGTGGGCGAAATATTGTGCCAGAGGGACAAAAACATCCGGCAGCAGACCCCATTATTCCACGCACATGTCAACATCCATATTGTTAGAGAGGAATTTTACCCGTATTGTACCGAATACATGCCCAGTGACCGAACCACTGCATAAGGGGTAGTGTCACTGCTGCCTACGTGCACTTCCTGGCATACTTGATCCCTCTCAGCAATTTATCAGATCCACAACATTCGTGGATATAACCTACTTAACAAAAAGAAAGTGAAGCGCTCAAGTGGGAGGAAAGAAATGAAATGAAACTAAATGGGTTGAGAGTGTGTGTGATGTTATTACACTTATAACGAAATCGGATCAAAGAATTTGGCAGAAAGAGCCCACTCACCAGTATAATGCTGCACAGATTATGGCCTGGATACATGTGCTGCTTCGGTTGGTTGGGCACGGTGTCGTAAACCCTTTTGTAATCTTTCCTGAGGCAATCTGGCCCACAGGTGATGTGATGATTTCCTGCATACTGGCACTAAATTTAGAATTCATTTCTTACATTTAATATTTCACGTTCTAGGTGGTCCCACACGTCTTCTATCAGGGACATACCTGGGAATCTTGCTGGCCATGGGTATACCACAACATCAGGCAAGCAGTTCATAGACATGTGCTACGTGTGGAAAAGTATTGTCCTGTTCAAAAATAGCTGTTTGATGAGATTTTACACCTGAGGACGCACAGTATCCGTGCCGTCCTCAATCAATTTCACCCATGACCTCCAGTCACTCCCAAAGCCTCTCTGTACTATGACGGCAGTAGTCAAACCGCGGTGCCTCCGCAAAACGTAGGAAGAATGAGACCTCTCCCAAGGTCGCCGCCTACCCGCTGACCGTAGTTTTCCAGGGTATTTAAAACCCTTGTTTCATCACAATGACACAGAATGTTCCAGAGAGTCCTTTACTTGCTACCCGATAGCAGACACAGATGTGAAGCGGTTACCATGCGCTTGGTATACAATAGGGCGAACCTCATTTGTGGTGGTCAGACATGTTCGACTACAACCTTCACGACTGCTATTCCAGCCCTCACTTTCCCATACAGTCCAACATTAGGCCACTTTTACATCCGAATACACCAGAAACCTGGGTACTGCACGATTAGACCAACTGATCAAATGGCGGCCTCTTTTAAACTCCGCAGGGCGCTGATAAACATACCTCACACGATTACGTGGCATTCCCGTATCGTTCACAGTGATCACTTAACACTTGACACTCTTTGCATACCGTACATACACCAACGTGCACGTAAACAACATCAAACAAGAACAGTACTAATGCCCTGTATGGGCTTTTTGCCTGTCGCAGGAAATTGCAAACTGTAACCTACGGCCGATGGTGTGTACATGTACGAAGTTGTACTGACATGAAACAAAGTCGTCTGTATGCTTTTCTTTTGCGGCAGGAGCATGGCTGTTGTCGTTTTGTCCGACGTTTCAGGTCCACAGCTTCATATAATGTCTGACGTGACATTTAACGTATGAATACCAAAAGAATTACATGATGCTGGGTTCTTATTATTACTCTCCAGCATAAAATTAAAAAGATGAATCTGCTGCCCTTCAATACGGCTGCCAGTAGTTTTATCACCGAACTGTTACTCAGAAACGAAAATATATGCACAACTCCATCTCAGACTCCCATAACAAATAATTAACTGTCGCTCCCGTCATTCCGTTAGCAACTGCCCTGCCAAAGCCAACTTTTATTAAGGTTGTGTGTGAGGTCATTTTAGGTGTCAGAATTACATAATGTATAAGAATTTATTTATTTATTTATTTTTTACACAATTTCAATTGACACTCAGGACCAATTCTAAACGACATTCAGTGCAACAAATTAGAATTTCAGGACCATCACAGATCTCCAGTTCTGTTCGGAAGCAAATCAAGTTTATAGTACATTGATTGAACAGGTTGGACATGAGTATAGAGGGACGTCACACAAATACGAAACCCACTTCAAAAATGTCAAAATAAAAACTGGACACAGTAAGGTTGCTATGCATGTCAAATGATTGCTTTTGATTTCTAGATTACAAACGTAAAATCGAATTTGGCCAAGACAAATTATTTTGAAAATTATTGGTGTATTTTATTGACTTTTACACATTCAGTAGTTATTATAACACCAAGAGAAACAAAAATGGAATTCTACTGGTCGGAGCTTGGAATGTTAGTTTCCCTAATCAGGCAAGTAGATTGGAAAATTTAGGAACGGAAATGGGTAGGCTGAGGTTAGATATCGTTGGAATTAGCGAAGTTTGGTAACAGGATGAACAGAACTTCTGTTCAGGTGAGTGCAGGGCTATAAATACAAAATCAGACAGGGGTAACGCAGGAATAGATCCAATAATGAACTGGAAAATAGGAATGCAGAGAAGCTACTATGGAGAGAATAGAGAACGCGTTATCGTAGCTAAGACAGACATGAACCCAATACCAGTCACAACAATACAAATTTATAGGCCAACTGGCTGTTAAGATGATAAAGAATTTGAAGAAATGTGTGATGAGATGAAATAAGTTATTCAGACAGTCAAGGGTGATGAAAATTTAATTACGATTGGGGACTAGAATTCGAAGAAAGAAGAGAAGGAACAATAGTGGATGAATACGGACTGGGAGAAAGGAACGGAAGAGGAAGCTGGCTGGTGGAATTTAGAACAGAAAATAACTTAATAATCGCTAGCACTTGCTTTCACAATCACAAAAGAAAGTGAGATACTTCGAAGAGACCTGGAGACATTGCAACTTTTCAGCTTGATTATATAATGGTAAGAGAGAGATTTCGAAACTAGATTTTAAAATGTAATACATTTCTAGAGACTCATGAGATTCTGACAACATTTTATTGGTCATGATCTGTAGATTAAAAGTGAAGAAATGGCAAAAAGGTAAGAAAAAGAGATGGAAGTTGAAAGGGCCAGAAGTTGTTGAGAGTTTCAGAGGGAGCATTAGGAAACGATTGACTACAAAAATGGTTCAAATGGCTCTGAGCACTATGGGCCTTAACTTCTGAGGTCATCAGTCCGCTAGAACTTAGAACTACTTAAACCTAACTAACCTAAGGACATCACGGACATCCGAGGCAGGATTAGAGCCTGCGACCGTAGCGGTCACGCGGTTCCAGACTGTAGCACCTAGAACCGCTCGGCCACTCCGGCCGGCGATCGACTACAACAAGGGAAAGAAAGACACTAGAATATAAATGAGTAGCTTTGAGAGATAAAGGCAGAAGAAGATCAGATAGGTAAAAAGACAAAGCCTAGTAAAAATCCTTGGATGTCGTAGGAGTTACTGAATTTAATTGATGAAAGGAGCAAAATATAAAAACGCAGTAAATGGTTCAGGAAGGGAACACAAACGTTTAAAAACTGAGACTGACAGGAAGTGGAAAATGGTTAAGCAGGAATGACGAGAGAACAGATGTATGGATATAGCATATATCAACAGAGAAAACCAGATACTTCCTATAGGAAAATTAAAGAGGCCTTTGAAGGGGAAAAAGAGGCAGCTGCATCGATATCAGGAGCTCAGATGGAAAACTAGTACGAAGCAAGCAATGAAGGGAGAGCTGAAAGGTGGAAGGAATGTAAGAGGGTAGATACAAGACAATGGACTTTTAAAGCAATATTCTTCTTATTATTATTTTAATCTTTTAATTCTTCACTCCAAGGAATGCAGCAGGCTGTTAGGGACCCAGCCCATTAAAGAGTTGCGGTTATATTCACCCAATTATCAGACAACCTGATAGGGGGCAGACGGGAATCCCAACTGGGAATAAGTGGGAGGGGCGCATTATTTCCGTCATTCCGCATAATCAAAGGAGACCTCCCGAAAATCTTGGTCGGAACTGGGGGATTGGAACCACATCATTTTATTTCTGGGACAGCGTCCTTCCTTGAGGACGTTGTAAGAGACGAAAAAACTAAAATGTTGTTTATGTGTAAATTCTTTGTATGTTGTATGCGTGTGTATGTGTTACTGGAAGAAGCGACGTGTTGATGCAGTTACACTGAAAGTTCTAAGTCGAAACAAGGCTCCGGGAGAAGACAACATTCCGTTAGAACTACTGATGGCCTTGGGAGAGCCAGCCATGACAAAACTCTTCCATTTGGTAGGCAAGATGTAGGAGACAGGGAAAGTACCCTCAGACTTAAAGAGAATGAAACAATTCAAATTTCAAAGAATGCATGTTCTGACGGATGCGAATATTACAGAAGTATCATTTTAATAAGTTATTGTTTTAAATGCGAACATTTTTAGGTTAGGCTTTACCGTGACTGTTATTGATATTAAATGAAACAATAAGTTTACTGTTACCAGTCACTGTTTATTTGTTTCCACGACGCGTTTCGAAGGTTTAAACCTCCATCATCAGGTGGGTATACATCAGTTAATATGGCA
This sequence comes from Schistocerca gregaria, assembly GCF_023897955.1. NCBI lineage: Eukaryota > Metazoa > Arthropoda > Insecta > Orthoptera > Acrididae > Schistocerca > Schistocerca gregaria. The sequence continues at coordinate 188,547,681 of NC_064920.1, read as the reverse complement.
TTTGTGTGTTTGTGTTGTGTTACGATTTCTTTCGAGGAAGTTGTGGCACTGTCTAGTGGAGAAAACAAAACAGTATTTCAGAACTTGGTCTGTTTTGACAAAAATTGAACTTGTATCTAGCAGTAAACATAAATTAAGTAAGATAAAGTACCTCCAGTGGTCACAGGATCCTTTCACAGTCGTAACACATCACATGAACACTATCATATTGTATAAACTAATATGGCGTCGTAATCTATTAGGTGTACGATCCATGCACCTAATAGATTACGACGCCATATTAGTTTATACAATATGATAGTGTTCATGTGATGTGTTACGACTGTGAAAGGATCCTGTGACCACTGGAGGTACTTTATCTTACTTAATTTATGTTTACTGCTAGATACAAGTTCAATTTTTGTCAAAACAGAACAAGTTCTGAAATGCTGTTTTGTTTTCTCCACTAGACAGTGCCACAACTTCCTCGAAAGAAATCGTAACACAACACAAACACACAAATGCCATATTAACTGATGTATACCCACCTGATGATGGAGGTTTAAACCTTCGAAACGCGTCGTGGAAACAAATAAACAGTGACTGGTAACAGTAAACTTATTGTTTCATTTAAGTTATTGTTGCAAAATACGAGCACAAACTATTTACAGAAGAATGGAAAACTAGTAGAAGGCGACGTTGTGGAAGATCGGTTAAAATAGTGGAGAAACGCAGAAGTTATCTGAATAGAGGTATTTTTACTTCTTACTCCGAATGAGATTCCTCAATTGTCACAAAATACTTTTTGAAGATTATGGTAAAAAACTGTAGAATGAGAATCTTATGCTAGGCTTGCTGAAATTAGTTCACGAGGCGTATTTCGTTACTTCGAGCACGCGGTGGTTCTGACTTTCAGTAAGTGTTAGTAGTGTTGGAGATAATTTCTAAAGAGGAAATCAAAAGCCAGATAAATTAAATAGTAATGAAGAGCAGATTTAAAAAAAAGATAATTTCAAGCTATATTATAGCCATTTGTGTCTTTTCTGTTACGTGAGAACCAGCTTTTATTTCGTATTAGGTTATGATGAAGATGGATCCTTCCGTGTGAAGCAGTCGAGTGCCTGTAGACGGATTAGCTGCATTCGATCTTTGATTGACAATAAGATGAGATAATTCAACTGCAGCGTATCACAAGTGACGGAACTAAACACCTGTTCACGTATAGCTCATATTATGTATTGGAGAGACACCGTTGCATTATGTCAGTGCTATAACTACGCATCTGCAGTATTCCATTCTTAGAGACGTAGAGAACTTTGTGAATTTCTCACGAAGCCCCTCTCCATACTGTTTTTGGGGTGCCAACTTACTATGAACAACTTGCCAAAAAAATTTGGAAGAACGCTGTCGGAAAGCAAAGGAAATAGAAGATACGAACAAATGCCTTTATTCGATTCAAAGTGTTCACTCGTATCAGAAATATATATTTTGGCCACTTTATGAAAGTGTTGGAAAGTGTCAGCGAAAACTTAGTTTTCGATATGTTGAGGAAGTGGTGTAACAGTTATCTGAAAGCATGTCCAAACGCGATGCATCGAAATAGTGACGTCAGAGTTGTAAAGTTATTTGTGTACTCACGTAGCTGATAGAGCTGTCTGCATGGTGTAGCTCTAGCAATATGAAAACAGATAACTTCTTTCACTCTAAATGAGACGTGTACGAGTACTTCCTCCGTAGTAACGTGTGACGGTAAGTACTGTAAATGAAGGATTCAGTGGAGATGACTTGTTAGATCGATAATAATTCACCTGAAACTGCACGTTTGCCACAGTTTCACTAAAATTTAAAAAACTTTAATTTACCTGCAGTATGCCTGTACAGTTGAAGTAGTAGGCAACCAAAACATCCATTACTGTCACCCCGAGGATAATTGCTCTGCATAAGAAATTTTAACTTTTTGTTTGTCTCTATATTTTTGTTTGTATTGGTCAATTTTAATATGTATGCTAATTTTTAGCTCACATAGTGCAAAAAAAATGTAACTTCCTCTCTTTCCGTATCTGAAATAGGTAAAAGTAAATTCTGAGTTGAGTTCAACAATGGTTCAAATGGCTCTGAGCACTATGGGACTTAACAGCTGAGGTCATCAGTCCCCTAGAACTTAGAACTACTTAAACCTAACTAACCTAAGGGCATCATACACATCCATGACCGAGGCAGGATTCGACCTGCGACCGTATCGGACGCGCGGTTCCAGACTGAAGTGCCTAGAACCGCTTGGCCACCGCGGCCGGCTTGAGTTGAGTAATTGGCATTTTCCGCATTCGTGGGATACAAGGAACTACAAAATCACATTTACATCCCAGGGACAAAAATACTGTTACATACATTATGGGTTAGCTTTAGTTAAAAATTTTAATATTTAAATATTTAATACACCTATTACATTTACGGGTATATCTGGCTTTAGATAGTACCTAGGTGAATGGATGTGGTACTATTTGAACACTTGCACACAATGTTTTGTCTTATATGTTACAGAAGCTAAAATATTGGTTTAATATCTTTTTATCTTGGCACGAGAAGCCAACTCAAGCAACGTATTCTAAATCGAGCATTTAAAATTGCATATGTTGTGAAAGTACTGTCTTGAGACTGGCAGAATATTGATAAAATTTCAGTACAGTTTCCTTTTAGTGACGGACAAATTCTACTATACTTAAGGATTTATTTTAAAGATGATGTAAATGGCTGAATTTTGGTTTCAGGGGGCAGACGTATTTTTTTTTTTTTTTTTTTTTTTTAGGGAGCGAGCGTTGCCGGGGGCACATAGGTGCATGGCCGTATAGTTATCCAAGTTACTGCGTGAGAACACAATTCAAGGCCGAAATACAGTCGCGTACTAACATGTGACGATAGATAGTTCAAATGCGATCAGTCTCACAGCTTTTTTCTCAGACATCATCTCTTCACAAATTACGCCCATATTCTGTTGTTAACGAGAATAATGAGATTAAGGAAGCACAGAAAAAGTTAAGACATCACAGACAAGTTAGTTGGATTCAGAATTGGTAAAGTTTCGTGAAAGCAATTCCAACATTAAAGTTCATGTCAGCAAGAGAGTGTAAGAATACGAAAAGAACTATGATAACATTAGTGCAACCGGTGACAGTTTTAGGCCACTTAAAGTGGAACATGACGTTTACAACTCTAAGCGTAACTAGGGTTAAATATATAAGCGAAGGCAATTTTACAAATAGTAAAAAATTGTGAAGAAAATGAATGAAAAAGAAACTGATAAATATTAAATTAAAGATGCAGTTTACACACATAACAGGAAATTCACAGACGGCACGAAAAATGTAAGGGAGAAATTCAAAATGAAAACAAATAAGAGGAGAGATATATTTACTCTGGGGCCCTAATGATACTGACCTCTTGAAATCAAGTAAGTGTAACTGGAAGAAATAATAAATATAATAAAAATGACTTAACACATAATGAAGGACAAACAAAACAAGCGGAAAAACATGCATTAATAAGGATGAAGGGGAACGAGAATTGCAATAACCTACAAGCGAAAAATTGGAGGACACTGCGAAACAGCAACAAAAATCGTGCCTCCTAAGAACCAAAATTATTCATGAAAAGGAAGAAATGCAGCCATAAAAAGCAGAAAACAATAGGTGAACTTTGCGTTGTATGATAACTGAAAGATGTAGAGTGGAGAAAAGAGAAGAGCATAGCTATGATCCGGCTCGTAGAGGATGCCGAAAGTTATGTGGGAATTCACAATATGAAAGGAATAGATGCCAGACAGGATCTGCGAGAGATACGTGCGGCGCACGTTATGTATTCGACTGGTTCGTTGGACTTGCTTTAAGGCATCCAAAATTAGTTAATGAGAGCAAAAGGTGTATTATTTTTTCGTTTATTCAGATAAATCGTTTATAAAAGGCTGTAACTAATGACGTAGCAAAGAAGTTCAAGATGAATGGCAAAATAGAAATACGAGGAGCAATATTAAGCCTAAATGAAGAGAGAAGAAAAAAATTACGTTAATCGTAGAATTTTCCTGATTTTGCTCACGTCATTTTATTTCTCGTTACTCATTAAGTTGCGGACATCTGACCGTCTTCGGCAAATACGAAACAGCATACAAGATTCCAGTCGACTGATACAACTTCATTAAGTCAACGAAATAGCTCACTCTAACTAGCTGTTTTATTAATGGCATGTCTCTACGACGCTCTGCCACGCCATTCCGTAACATCCACCAACGAACGTCCTCTTCAAGATGGACGTCGAGACAAGCATCGATTTGGACTGTTAATTAGTACGTACGCTTATGTCAGCTGTGATGGGAGGCATTCAGAGCTAGCTACATGCTGTGCAGCAGAAACAAGTCATGTTGAAATGTCAGGTGGATGACATAAGTGCTAATAATTTTATCCTCCCGCTGCAATGCCTTTTTAAAGTGTGGTGGCCGAAATCTCACCTAAGGTCTGCAGTGCTCAGTTAAATTTATATGCCATAACGACAGCAGTTTTTATTTAACCAAGCTCCTATTTTTTTACGTAATTCGCGAAGTCAGTATTTAATCTGCTGAAGAGAAAATGTGTGATTAACTGCACGGAATATTGGAACAAAGAATATTGGAATTTCGGAAGTTATTAATCGTTATTTCTGAACTTATATTAGTCCAATCCATGCCGGCTACGGTAACATCCTTTCCATGTCGTCGTTCGTCAGCGTGTATATTGGAAAGCAGTCTTGTTTGTGACATATATCACTCACCGTCACAGATGAACAATTTGATTAATGGACTGTCCGCTAGGGCCTACGCAGCTCTATTCGCAGTAATTTTTAGACGCGAACGATCCACAACCAGCCATTAGTTACAGTTTCTCTTAAAAAAAGTGACCGAATAACCTAGGTCCAAGTTGTTCTGCAATCAGCCACGACCAATGAGTCCAGCAACGATAGTTTCTAAGCCCACCTTTCGGATCTACGCCTGGATCAACCTTATTTCATCGCCTTGTATGGGAAAGAATGTGATTTTGGCTGTTTGACGCAAGAGACAATTTTAACTGTAACGGACTACAGAAGAAATTTCCGTTCCAAATTCTAATTTTAATAACTTGAATGTGGCCTCTTCAGCCTACATTTGCAGCAGATAGTGGGTGTAAGCAAGGGAACAGCTTTTTAACGTCACTATTTTACAGATCAGTGCTCAAAAAGTGAGTCTCTGAGCAATTGTCAGCCACTGATTAGAGAATCAATATAACCTTGTAGCACTAAGAGAGATAAGGCTCCAAGAAAGATAAGCTATATTTTCTGCCCCGATTCACTATGCATCTTTCAAGCTAACACGATCGTATTTAGCACGAGAAGAAACAAAGATACACACGAAAAAGCTAGCTTCTTTCTAGCGCAAACTGGAAAACATAGAAATACGGAACAACAAGCAAGTCGTTTAACCACAGAAGAATATGCTGATACCTACACGCCGTCTCCTCTCTTTGACATTTAGTAGACGCTAAATATTTTGTTTACTTTTCCTTAGGATGCTATTTCCACGCAATGAAAGAAGTTTTTAAGTGACAATGTTTTTTCAAAGGTAAAAAATAATCAATTTATAACGTGACAAAAATTATTAGGAAATGGAGAATATTTCTACACGTAGACGGACATGTCATTACAAAAGTCTAGGAAATCTCCTTCTTACACTCCATAAAAAGAACCCGGCTGTATGTTCTGTTAGTGAGGCGCCGCTTTCTGTTATTCTTCTTTATAAATAAAGACACTGTCCTGACTGAATGATTGAATGACCGACTCAACATCGCCTAGGCCAATCCACTAAGGATAAAAACTTGAAATTTGGAAAATGTGTGGATCTTATACCGTAGGTGTCATTCAAATAGGGATTTTTCGAAATTTCAGCAATAAGAAAGTGAAATAGAGGATGAAAGGTTTTTGTGAAAAATGTTGATATTTAGACAATTATGAAGCTAGAACTACAAAAGCTGGTATTTGGTTCCTCAGTCATAAAATAAAAAATACGTATTTCAGCATTTTGAAAATTCAACTGTTGAGAGGATAAAATACTGGTTGAAAGTTTTTTTTTAAATAAATAATTACTAAAGAAATACTAAACTATTTTTAAAGCTACATTTGTGAATATTGCTATTTGACTTCTCGGTTGGAAATTCAAAAAATATGTGTTCCAGCGTTTCTCAAAATTCAACGCTAAAGGGAATTCAATAGGGGATAACAAATTTTAAGGAACTATTTCGTTACGTTAAAAATTTTGAAGCTACATTTATGAAAATAGGTATTTCACTTTTTGGTTACACACAAAGAACTACTTGTTAGTGTATGAAAGTTGCTATGGAAGTATCTCCACAAGAACGAAAAAGGCATGATTAACAAAAACTTTGTACATGAGCTACCACAATCGCTTTTAGGTCAGAAGTAAAGAACATAGGCTTAGAGTGAAAAGCTAAGAAGGTGTTACCGTTTGTGACCAAAATGAAAATTCGATTAAATAAAAACAAAACAAAACAAAACTCTTCAGGCCTAACATTCTGCTCGTGCGAAGCAGCGGGCGTTAAGGTAGTATTGTAATAAGAGGGCGAATAAATGGAAAATGGGTCGGTGTTTAATTTTATTCGTACAGCAGCAACTCCGGAAACACTTTTGCCAGAGGTTCAGATTGCTGCAGTTTTAACTATTAGTCAGACGTGCTACTCTCTTCGCCTGGTAGATTTTTGGCAACTTATAGGAACTAAGCTGGGAGAGGACATCATACATCTACTGAAACATTTTCATTCGTAGATCCATATTTATTCCAGCAACTATATAGTGGACAAATTGACGGTGCTATAACGGGTTGTCCACTGATTTCCACAGCAATAAACATTTTTATGGAAAATTTCGAAGATAAAAAAATTCTATGGGCGTGCGATACCGGAACTCGAACCCAGAAATTATAACGGCTCTGATTTCCCCACAGTTTTTGGAGATTTGTTGTCGACACTTTTTTACTATGGCCACAGGGATCCCCAAAGATACATTCATTTATTGAACATATAAACTCTCTCCCTCCTAGAATATACATTATACAATACTCAGCTACGACAAGCTACCCAAAATGCATCCAGCATGAGTAAATAAGATGGAGATGCGATTTATTTAACTATGTAATTTTCTATACGGCATTCCGAAGAGCCTAGGGCGAGGACTTCAGTGACATAACATGTACAGAACTTGGTCAAATAGTAACAACATAACAGAGCAGCAAAGCACTGTCTCGTTTTCAGGAGATGATGTTCCACAAATTTATGTCCTGTTGTATCCTATGTAACTCGGGTGCAGTACGTGTGTATCTTCTCATGAATCTCATGTCAAGCGACTAAAAATGTTTACCGTCAAAATTGGATACAAACTGTAAAGTGATTCCGAACAGACACTGTAGCACATTGAAATTTATCTGACCTTACTGCAGCACCGATTTGTGTTTTTCTCCACAGAAAAAAGTGCAGAGATAAAAGCCTACTGATTGCAGGGACCATTCTGTGTTTCCCAAAAGACCGATGCAGAGACTTGAAGATATTCATTAAGATGGTCTGTAATTGTCTGTGTGGAACGGACGGGCAATCGTCATGTTGGAACACACGAATTATACATTGCCTTTTGTCCGAAGGGGGATGCCTTTCAATGACAGCGCCAGCAGATTGTTAGGGACTGTACTTCTTTTGCGCTCCATCAATAAAACAGGAACCAATAATACGATTACGTAGTAGCCCGCCTGACACGTGGCCAGACCTCTGTAATAGTTGACCCACATCTTAAAGTCAGCATGGATCTTCAGCTGTCCAGCAGTATGAGTATCATTCAAATGAAACCTGGTGAGTGCGTCTACCTTTGCCTTACACGTAAGGTGGTCCCACGTAACTGCGGGTATGGTGGCGCTGTCTATTGGTGGAGAGACTGACACGTGCGCACCGTCTGATGTTGCATAGCGCCAGTGTGGTTTCACGCCGAAGAGAAGGTGGTCACACAAGTTATCGTCCACTACCGAACATGCAGGCGTGTAAGAAGCAGCAATGATGAGTGATTCGATTTTTGGCGGCGGAGAGACTCGGAGGCAGTGAAATGTGTCGATGGATGAAGGCTGTGTACGGTGAGTATAGTCTGAGTCCTTCAAGTGTTGTGGAATGGCGCAAGCGATTTGTTGAGGGGCGCGAGTCGCTGGAAGACAACGCTCGTCCTGGTCGGGTCCATCGTGTCATCACACCGGAAGTGGTTGCGGAAGTGAATGCTTTAGTCTTGGACAACCGTAGAACCACCGTGGACGACATCCATCGGTTACTAGGTATTAGCGTGGGCACCGCCCACACCATACTGCATCGACACTTGAACTTTCGAAAAATCTGTGCGCAGTGGGTTCCCCACCAACTGACTGCCGAACAGCGCATACTCGAATGGCGCTCTCTTTGAGTCATCTATAACGTTATCGTGAGTACGAATGTGGCTTTCTGTCGAGTATTGCCACAGGTGACGAAACATGGTGTCACCATTTTGATCCCGAAAGCAAGCGTTAGTGCAAGCAATTGAAACATGCGACTTCACCACCTCCAAAGGAATCAAAGGTGGTGCACACCACTTCTGGTAAGGTCATGATGTCCTTTTTTGACCAGAAGGGCCCACTGCCTGTGGAGTTCCTGGAACGGAGAACCACCATCAATGCCCAGCGTTATCAAGCCACTTCACAGAGCTTCAGACGAGCCATCTAGTCAAAACGCCTTGGCATGTTGTCCAGTGGCGTTATCCTCCTGCATGATAATGCCCGCCCACACACGGCCAATGAGGTGAAGACGACGTTGCAGCAGTTTTGGTGGGAAGCGCTGGAACATACACTGTACGGTTCCGACCTTTAACCGCGTGACTTTCATGTGTTCGGACTTCTAAAACAAGCTATTCGCGGACAGCGATTCGCAACGGACGACAAAGTGTGTGATTGGGTCCAGGCTTGGATACGACAGCAGCCTACTAGCTTCTTCAAGGATGGAATCGACGGGCTAGTGTCGCAATAGGATAAATGTGCCAACAGTTTTGGCGACTATTTTTGTGTATGTGTACTGTGTGTAACTACATTTTTGATTTAATAACAGCGTTACCGGTACTTAACACTAGTGACCGGCTTTCATTTAATGAGTGTTGTACATATAGCGATGATGGACTTACCAGTGAATATAACAATGCCATCAGAAAAATGAGGAATACAAATGCCGCATCACTGTGCAGTTCTAATCTATTTTCAAAGTCGTCGTCATCTGGAGCGAAATGAAGGAAGAATGAAATGTGCTGCTATGTAACCCTTGGTGATATCACATGGACATTCAAGCTGCCTCTTACTAACACGGGCCGGCCGCTGTGACCGAGCGGTTCTAGGCGCTTTAGTCTGCAACCGCCCTGCTGCTCCGGTCGCAGGTTCGAATCCTGCCTCGGGCATGGATGTGTGTGATGTGCTTACGTTAGTTAGGTTTGAGTAGTTCTAAGTCTAGGGGACTGATGACCTCAGGTGTTAAGTCCCATAATGCTTAGTGCCATTTGAACCATTTTTACTAACATTTGGATTGTGTGTTACCACTGCTGAAATGTTCGGTGCAGTTCACTAATCAGTTGCTGTTGTAAGCTGTCAGTTTTAGATGTATTGGTGATGGTAGTTGTGAATCTTTAATTGCCTATACTAATATGGCTCTATATTCGTATATCAGACATAATTAAACTGCTGACTCACCAAAACATTGACCAAGGATTTCGTTATCTACAAAATTAAACAAGGATCTAAGTTAACTCAGTTTATTATATGAAAATGCAAAGCAAATGGTTTAATAACATTGACAATAATAATGCATCGCAACCATGGATATAGGATCTGGAATGTGATCTAGATGTACGCGTTTCTGGATAAAACATTTACTTTCGCTGAATTCGTACCGTAAATGTTGAATGTTAATGAGTGAAAATAGAAAATACTGCAGGAGGATAAGCATGTTGAGACTCTAACTGCAAGTAAGTCTTTAAAGTAAAGATTTAAACTACTGAACGTTGTTAAAAATGACTCGACTTTCCCTACAGTTCGCCTCGCAGTCACGGTTAGATCCGATCGTACTCTAATCTACAGGTGGCGGCTGAAGACGCAGCACGATCAATCATTGCCTCTGTACCAGCAACTTGTGCCTAAGGTGAACTTAGTCAGATGAGAGCCTCTCACTCCCGAAGTGAAGTTCACACCATATGGTGTCTGGCTGAAGAGAGATCTATCTGCCAAGACACTGAAATACGAAGTGACTGTCTGCAGCGTGCTTGTGATAAGGAAGACTATGTTCTCCGCGTTTTGTTGCCGCCACGTAATTTTGATGGCTCAATGAGAAGTATTTCGATGAATTCCGACTGCCTGACGTATCAACCACAAAAGGAGCTCTTCCGGGACACTGCCGCAACAGCGTGCATCCCCAAACCACGCACAGCTCGTTAAAATACATTCTCAAGTGTCCCCGCACAGGCTAGAGGTACAAGCTGCATTGTGACTTTTAGAGCGCCCGACGCCAATTTGGCTTTCCTCAAAGCGTTGTCCACTGCCCACAGTTCGTGGAGATCCCTCGTACGCATGTGAATGGACCAGTAGAATGGACCAGTGGACCCTCCGTGTATTCTGTTGGGGCTGCTTCCCCTGCCGTCTCCTCGCCTACAGCCAAGTGCCAGATGCTTTCGTAGAGGCTTCTTACGTACGTGTGCGTACAGTTCAATATAGGATATTGTACTCTTCATAGTTAAGTACTGGCAGTTACTGTAGTGACTCATGTTTTATCTATTGGTGAAGATTAATTTATTACGATTTGATTTGTCTTTTTGTTTCGGGTTCTACATCAGTCAGATGTAACACTCTGAGAGCCGGCCGCGGTGGTCTAGCGGTTCTAGGCGCTCAGTCTGGAACCGCGCGACTGCTACGGTCGCATGTTCGAATCCTGCCCCGGGCATGGATGTGTGTGATGTCCTTAGGTTAGGTAGGCTTAACTGGTTCTAAGTACTAGGGGACTGATGACCTCAGAAGTTAAGTCCCATAGTGCTCTGAGCCATTTGAACTATTTCTTCTTACAAATTTCGTTTTCCTAACGAACACACGTCCAGATCGTCCGCTCTCAAAGCTCTGCCATCTCTCTCCCCACATCCACCACTTCTGGCGGCTCACCTCCAACTGCGCAACGCTACGCGCTGTTCACACTCAACTGCCCAACACTACAATATCAAATATTCCAACACTGCAAACCAGCCACAGACTGCACACAGCACAGGTAGTGATTATGTTACAGAGCGCTACGTGGCGTTACCAACATAAAAACCTAAACAGCCGACTTACAACTTTTCGTTTCATATTTCATTCTTTACATTTTCAGTTTCTAAGACAGGTCGTGCGGACTCGTTACGATCAGGTTACTATTCCGCATACAACCAACTTGCTGCTCCAACAGTTTGACGACATTCGCCTTAAACGAAATTCTGAAAGTCTAAACACAGGAGATGGACAAAAATATGAAAGCAATTGCCTTCAAAGCAGCAAACAGTTGTCTCCGTATGGTTTTCGAGCAACCCTTATAGAACTCTTCCTGCAGACTAATGACAAGTTCAGGTGAGCATGCTGGATGTGGACAGTGATCAACCACCCTCCTATCCAAAGCAGACCACAGAGGCTCAATAGCACTTATATGTGGTCACTTTGGTGTGGAAGGGAGATGCTCACAAAACCAGCATTGAACGATGGAACCTGCATGGACAAGGATCCTATCGTCTTGGAACACAGAATCACCATCGGAATTGTAGTATGGGATGGATCTGATAGGCCAAAATGGTCACGTAATTCTTGGCAGCAACACTTTTGGCAGAGTACCGAAAGAGCGCATGGAATACAAAGACATGATTGCCCAAATCAATTACCAAATCTCCGCCCTGTTTCACTGGTGCAACATGAACTCTGTCATAAACTGGAAACATTGTGGAACAAAATTTTTGCTTCCAAATAACGTTCCTTCATTGCTTCATAGCTCAAATTTCATGGCTTCAGCGCTACGATTTCCTATTACGGTCATTTACATCGCTGATGAGTGGGTTTGGAATTCCACCTGCTTATGGAGCTCCCCTCCTCTTGTTCTGGTGCTGAAGAGCTCTCGAGTACGGCTTCAGTTCTGCGCTGACTTTTGCTGCTACTTCCTTATTCTTCGTCACAAACCCCTTCAAGGACCATCTGTCACGATCACTTGGCGTATACTTTCGTCTATGTAATGACTTAGCGAATGGCGTTCCTCCACTCTCCCTGCATGCGGTACGATTCTTCGATACGATACCTCTTGAAACACGAAACATTTCGGCTATTTGATTACGAAAGCGTCCACCATACGAGCACCAACAATTTTCCCGTGTTGCAATTCCCTTAGCTCCGACATAATGCACTCATAACTACACAGAACACTTTTCTGGCCCCGACTGAACTTGCAACTATTTGAGGACATTGTAAAGGTATCGTTCGTGCAACCTGCAGGCCTGACTAGTATCTACAATTACTCTTAAGCATGAATTTCTCACGGCGTTTCCATCTTTTTTTCCTAACCACCGGTAAGCACACGAAACGCACTTGGGTATCACTTTTGCTGATAGTTGTTTACAGTGCCATTTCCTTGTTACTATTCCACACATGTTAGGCCACTAAAGATTCTTACAATTCCACTTGAAAAGAACCATAGTCAATGTTTTAATTCAGCATCTATATACTTTAAATCTTTTCTGTTACTTGAGAAAATTTTCCAAATTGTCTACTGTAACTAAGAGAAAGCCACAAGTCGATATTTCCACCCGTTGTCGCTCTACTTGGGATGGTTTTTTAGCTGCCAGACTCTGTATAATGTAGTAGTAGTGAGATAAGAGTAATTACATTAGAGGAGGAGGAGATCAGGAGATTAGTATTTTACGTCTCGTCGGCAACGAGGTCATTAGAGACGGAGCGCAAGCTCGGAATAGGGAAGGTCAGAGAAGGAAATTGGCCAAGCCCTTTCAAAGGAACCATCACGGCATTTGTTTTAAATGATTTAGCAAAATCACAGAAAACTCACATCTGGATGGCCGGACGCGTCCGAATACAAGTCCAGAGTGCTAACCACTGCGCTAACTCACTCGGTAATAACACTGAAGAGGAGGAGACAGTTATTGAACGTCTGGTACGAAAGTGTAGCAATGTGGAATCACTATTATTTCTGATGGCCCACTACGGCAATTGCTGACAGACCCAGTTTCGTGGGGAAAACCAGGCGGACAGTGTCTTGACTTCTGGGAACAGGACGTGACGTCAGCGCGGACAACGAGACGCCGATGGGTCAACGCGGCAAGTGTTGGCTGCCCTGTGCGGACAGTGACAAACGCGCAACGGCGCCGACCTCGACCTACTTTACACGCTGTCACAGATGATAGAGCGAATGCGGGCATTCATAACGTGCACCTCACTTGCTGTCAAAACTCCGCTGCCCGTCTTTCTCTCTGAGAACACCTGCCGCCGATTGAAACCAATGAAAGCAGGCTGTTTTCGCTTCTCGACAGTTCAGGCGCTACTGTGTACATGGGGGACGTTAGTAGAGGGATAGTTATATCGACGATATCAAACTTCGTGGCGGGCCGCATCAAACCAGTCAGACTGATCACGCCCCCTCCCCCCCCCCCCCCCCCCCAAAAAAAGAAAGAAAAACAGACTTCTTTACGTAATGTACCGTGAACAGGCTGTTTTATAGGTGTTCAATTGATGGGGATATAGTGTTTCACCACCACCCCCACCCCCCCCCCCTCCCCGCCCAAGATGCAGAGTAAATTATTCGACGTTCATACCACCTAACCAAAAATCGTTTTGCAGGGTGCGTATTTATGGCAGTACTTCCTCTGTATTACTTGCACCATGCACTTTATATAGTTAGAACTGCAATTTTCCTATTGAAAGTCGCTTTCCCCAAAATATTGATCGAAACAATGCAATTATTGGACACTTTGTTTTGCTACAATGATCCACAGGTTTGAAGTTAAGGAAATCTTAACCCGAGGTAACAACGAAGTTTATTCTACAGTCAGCTTGTAATACAGTCTAACATTTCTCAAAATGTCAGTCCAGATATTTCATAGCGTCTTCTGCCGCCTATCACTATATATAATTTTAGCTATCAAATCAGTACATCATATACTTTTTATAATTCATTACAATCAATTTAAATACATTAAATTTACATGGCTTATTGCATTGCATGTTGTTTATCATTTTTACACCTACATTAATGACAAAATTTTTTTAAAAAAATAATCATTACTGAAGGCAGTAGTAGTGGAAGTACTCCCAGTACTAAATTAGTTCTTAGTCAGTACTATTTATTTACATTCCCTCTACAGACACTCAAACATTTTATTGCTATTTGTCATCCTAAAATTATTGTTATTCCTTAATTAAATATGATATACAAAATGAACTGTATGTTTTAAACCCTGCTCCGAAGTAAAAGTAAAAAAGGCAATAATCTGTTCAGGTTAAACAAATAAATAATTAATTTTCCCACCATAAATTAATATTTTTATGTTAGTCCTAATTTGTTTTATACACATTAAATTCAATAAGAAAATTCATTTTCTGGGATAAATAATAAAAGCTTTGAGGTTTGCTTACGACATTCCAACACTGTCAGCAAAGGGCTTGGGACAGCAGTTGAGTGGAATGGATAGCGATTTGAATTGGTGTTATAAGATGAACATCAATAAAAGTAATACAGGTGTTATGGAGTTTAGCAGAATTAAATCAGGTGATACTAAAGGAATGAGTTTTCTCTGGAGTATTTGTTTGGATTGTTAGCCTGTACAGAGGGAGAACGTGGACAATAAGCAGTTCATACAAGAATAGAATAGAGGCTTTCTAACTATGGCACTACAGAAGAACACTGAAGAACAGATGGGTAGATCAAGTAACTGATGAAAAGATACTGGATAGAATCGAGGGAAAACGACATTTATGACGCAACTTCATTAAAAGATGGGATCCGTTGATGGGACACAGCCTGAGTAATGAAGGAATCTTTATTTTTAAAATGGGAGAAGGGGTATAGGGAAGATAGGGTGGGGGAGACGGGGGTACGAGAGTTGGTCAGGATGAGGGAAGGGGTAGAAAACTGTAAATGATGACCAAAGAATGAGTAAAGTATGATGTTAAAATGGAAGAACGTTGCGGATAACATCATAAGGAGCGTGCATAACTGCATCAAACCAGTCTCCGGTCTAAAGACTATAACAACAACAAATTTTTCAGCAAGTATTTGGTCTCAACATTTGCTCACATTTACACGTGTATTATTTGATTTGTTTTTTTTTTCATTTTATATGTCCATTTTCACAATATTGATAGGTTTCATATACATTACATATTAATTCATAGTGTTAAATAATAGCTTCTAAATTAATGGCATGTCATTTTTAACAAAATTTAAAAAGGAAAATATGTTTTCATTTAATAATTATCTAACTTTGACATAATGTTACTCTTTTACTGCATGTAATAAGTTAGAGAAAATGTTTGAATGACATACATGCCGGTATCGAGCGGTTCACATTAAGTCCGTATCGGACAGTACATTAATCTTTAACATACCAGTTACGTGTCAAGTAGAAGAGAAAACGTTGTCACCAATCAAAACTTCATAATCTTGATTTCAAGGAGTTTGCATGGGCTACATGAACAATAATTACAAAGCTGTATACATTGGGATATCAGAGTACAGTTTGGGTGTTAACATGGAAAGGTATTTCAGCCCTACGTACACATCTGCTGCAAAGTCCCAAAAGTGGAATGTATTGACATTTATGACAGGCCTCACATCGAGTCTCCAATCCCCCATCCACCTTTTGCTGCTATAGTGCATTAAATCTGCCTCTTCCCAGCCAAGATACATATTATACATGGTCTCCCAAAGCTGCACCGTCAAAATAATGTGGATGGTAGAGGGTTCGAAATGAGTGCTTTGAAGCGAGGAGATGAATATTTAGTTTTTTGTTGAAATTAAAAATTTATCCATTATGGCAACCGCTTAACTTCACAGCAACACTCAAAGTGACAACCAACAGTCACAGTGCATCCATTAAAACCTGGTCCACTGACAGAATGGAACCCTGCATTCCAAACCTTTTTACTCCATTGCTTACAAGCATTGTTTGCTGTCCCTCTCTCAATCTATCTGCTCTTCTCCCCACTCTCTGTCCATCTGCTGCCCCTCCCCCTCTGTCCATTTTCTCCTCCCTCCTCTCCTTGTCCCTTTGTTCCTCCCCTGGTTTCTGTCCATTTCTCTTTTTTTCTCTATGCTCCTCTTTCCCTCTCTACCTATCTACCCCTCACCCTTGTGTCTGTCTGTTCCTTTGTCCATCTCCTCCTCACCCCTCTTTCTCCTCCATTTCTCTGTGGATTCCATCCCCTCTCTCTGCTCATCTACTCCCATCCTCTCTGTCTCATCTCTTTCTCCCAACTCTCTCAGTCCATCTCTTCTTCCCCTTTTTCTGTCTCTCTTTATTTCTCTGTCCATTTTCTCCTCTTTAACTCCTTCTCCACCTACCTGTCTCCATATCATCCTTCCTCTTTGTGTCCACATCCTCCCTCCTCCTACCCCCTTCTCCCTCCACGTTATCACACACCAATCGGAGGATGCTGGTTCCTACCCCCAAAGCATTTCTTTCCAGATAAAATGTGATATATGTACCAAGTTTGATTCAAAATCGATCCATGGGTTTAGGCAAAAGGAATGTACACACACACACACACACACACACACACACACACACACACACAGGTGTACATACATGGTTCAAATGGCTCTGAGCACTATGGGACTTAACATCTGTGGTCATCAGTCCCCTAGAACTTAGAACTAATTAAACCTAACTAACATAAGGACATCACACACATCTATGCCCGAGGCAGGATTCGAACCTGCGACCGTAGTAGTCGCGCGGTTTCCGGACTGAGCGCCTGAACCGCTAGACCACCGCGGCCGGCTACATATATCCATAATATGTATGGCTACATATATCCATAACATGTATGGAACACACACTGTGAGGCATGTGTGATATAGTTTGCTCATAGCAAACATGTACATAATTTACTGTGTATTCAGATTCTCTACGTTGCTACGTCTGTTTACATGCCTCGGTGATCAGATATTACTAAATTCCTCTTCCTGTGTTGCTGAGTCGTTATTTCTCCTGGTGGTACAAAATTCATAGACTTGAACAACTTGAGCATCTCTTAATTACAACTCAAGTGGAATTCAACTAGAAACTCCCGGTGGCCTAATGATATGCATCTGACTCTATACTAGTAGAGTAAATGTTGCCATGGTTCAGTCCCATTGGAGAGATCACTGATTGCTTATTAACAAATCTGGTCGCTGTGTGCTATGTAACGGTGTGAAGATTTGACATGTGCGTGGAATGGCCACGTAACAACGTTCACAGTTTGGTGGTACAATGGTAATGCAATAATCATTGTGTCCAAGTCACCTATAGCAAACATCCTGGTAAATATTTTACGGACCCCTTCATGTCTCACATCTTAAATGCGAACGGCAATTAATACAGTTCAAAAAGATCAATAATAAAAATAATAATAATTTACAGATGCAGCAGAATAGATCGAAACAACAAAAAATAACTCTCCTCCAAACGAATTTTGTTTACGTCACAATACTCTTCTTGGAACGAATTTTGTTTACGTCACAATACTCTTCTTGGAAAAATTGTATGTCAGACACGAGAACTGTCTCGCACGTATATTAAAGGGAATCTGCAGTTAAATGAGGCGTGTAAACATGATGTTTCTCACAGAGTCAGATTCACGTCAAATGTTAGTGTGACGGTGTTTGAATCCTGACCTTATATTTGAAACCCTCTCACTCACCAAGCCATACCATGATCTATTTCTGAAAATAAGCTTAGTCATAAATGTACAGACAAATAAAATGTCATCACATCGCACCCTGCATTCAAAAGGTGCCATCAGCGAAGCTGTTCGGTTCAAATAAACTTTTTAAAAAAAATTACGAACAGTAGTTAAAGTTATGACCTAAGGATTGCGAAACAGAACTGACCATCCCATCTTTCTGATTGATTCGAAGAAATCTTTGGAATCAATAGGTAGAGGCTGAAAACTCCCGGCTCCGATTGCGTGTTCTTTGCCATGCCATTGTGCGCCTCCAGTGTTAATTTGTGGACATAAAATTGCGTCCGAATGGTACTTAGTAGCACACTTTCAAATAAAAGCCAACAAACCATACGTACGAAAATGTAACTTCTATAAGCAGTCTACTTCCATTGAACATTTTCTTTGCATCTTCTTTTTAGAAATGTTAGTATATAGATATTCCGTATTCCTAATGAATGTGTATTACCGGTGACAAATTGGTTTACTCTCCGCAATAAAACGAATCATACGTTTCTTCGCTGCCTGTGCACGGCCAATACCTTCATAACCAGAAAATGAATGATGTTAATTCATAAAAATTTAAAACATAACCTTTAATAAGATCTGACAATTTTATTGATTAACAGCTCAAATGAGATTAGAAGTCCAATAGGAAATTCGTGAAATGGGTACTGATTACAAAATACCGGGGGATGAAGATACTCGCGTCCGCAGCACACCATAAGCTGCACGTATCCCCTGGGTGGTGCTAAACGAGTATCACAGCAGACATCCAGACTTATCTGCTACAGATCTCCTGGCTTAAACATAAACGCGAAACTACTGCACAAAAGTTCTTCTCGGAAACAACCAAACAGACACCTAACATTCGGGTTTTACAGCTCAACATCGAAGGGCTCAGCCGATCTAAATCACAACAGCTCTCTCGAATGCTATTCGAAAACACTGTAGATGTGGCAGTCATTCAAGAAACTCCTATCGAGCAAAGACTGTATTCAAGAGGACGTGTAGCTGGCTATGAAGTGCTGTGCGCTACATAGCACCAGAGCTTCGGCTGTGCTACCTACATACGCAGTAACATTGAAAATGCACATCTTATATCTGCAGCCTCCGTGCAAAATATTGAGACTGTCTCAGTTAAAGTTGAAGACGTTACTGTAACGAATGTGTACAAGCCTCCAGCAGATAACTGGCTAGCTCATGTTCTTCCCGTTTCCTCGCATCCAAGTGTATATATTGGTGGCTTCAACAGCCATCACAGCAACTGGAAATACAACGATACTGACGAAAATTGTGAGGACCTGGCAAATTGGGATGAACATAACAACCTTAGCTTAGTTTTTGACTCAAAGGACAAGGTAACATTTAAATCTGCAGCCTGGAACAAGGATTCCCACCCCGACTTATGTTTTGTAACGCAGGACTTCCAGAGACAACGTCTACATACTGTAAGGACAATCCTGGGAGGTTTCCCAAAAAGCCAACACCGGCTAGGTATTCTAGACGTAGGAATTCAAACTCCTGTAATTAGATCAATGCCTAGACCAAGGTGGAACTTCAGAAAAGCAGACTGGACTAAATTCTCCAGAGAACTTGAAAAAGTGATCGTAAGGATCCTCCCACTAAGTGAAAATTATGGAAGATACGTCGGAGCAGTTCTAACAACAGCAAAAAATGCATGCCTAGAGGATTCCGAAGAGAATATATCCCATGCTGGAGTAATGACTGCGAAGAACTGTATCAGTCCTATTTAATCACCAATGACAGCGGAACAGCTCCAGAACTCCTCAAACACCTCGATGAAGCTCGTAAAGTGTTCTGAGAGCGAAAAATAGAAGGTCTGGATTTTAAGAGGTCAAGAAGGCTCTGGCTCTGAGCACTATGGGAATTAACATCTGTGGTCATCAGTCCCCTAGAACTTAGAACTACTTAAACCTAACTAACCCAAGGACATCACACACATCCATGCCCGAGGCAGGATTCGAACTTGCGACAGTAGCGGTCACGCGATTCCAGACTGAAGCTCCTAGAATCGCACGGCCACAACGGCCGGTGGTGAAGCAGAGAGGCGTGGATCCTCTTGAGAAAAGATCCTGAAGTAGCACCAGACCAGATTCTCTCTCCAAAGCACCCCAATTTAAGCCACACACAAGAATGGTTAAGAAAAAGCTTAGAAACCTGAAGCAGACGGCACCGAACAAATCAGAGTTCTCCAGAGACTTCACTTTAGATGAGATCACTGCAGCAATCAACGAAATGAGAAACGAAAGCTCCAGGGATGGGTACACCCAGACTCCCATATCCATTGTGGAAACAGGACTCGTAGATGGCTTGCAAGTTTTTCACTAATATTATGCTATCAGGGTACATGCCAAAACCCTTTAAGAAAACAAAAATCATAGCAATACCGAAGCCGGATAAACCAGCGAACAAAACTGCTACCTATCACCCAATTGCCCTCCTGAGCTGCTCCTACAAGCTTTTGGAAAGAGTTATCCTCAACTGAATCCATGAAGTTATTCTCATCGAACAGGCAGGATTCAGACCAAACAGAAACTGCGCTGACCAAGTGCTCAGCTTAACTACACACATATAAGCTGGATTCCAACGTCGCCGTAAAACGTTAGTGGCTTATATTGATCCTACAGCTGCTTATGATACAGTATGGAGACAAGGACTCTTGTACAAAGTCGCCTGTGTCATACACTGAGAAACCACAATCAGGCTTATAAACAGCATGCTATGTTGGAGATACTACTAAGTAGTCCTTGGCAACCAACTAAGCAGACAGATGAAACTTGGTAATGGTCTTCTTCAAGGTTCAGTTTTGGCACCAATCCTGTTCAGCTTTTATACAACTGAACCCCCCTAAAACAAAGGAAGTTCATCTATGCAGACGACCTGACCTTGGCCACCCAGCAGAGAACTCTTGAAGCTGGTGAGGAGATCCTATCCGCAGATCTAAGCACAACAGGTGAATACTTCAAAAAGTGGAAACTGATACCAAATCCAGCGAAGACTGAAGTTAGCTGCTTTCACCTTAAGAACAGAATGGCCAATGCGAAGTTGAATGTCACCTTTAATGGTCAGGTCCTTCACCACCAAGACTCACAAAAACATCTAGGAACGACTCTTGATACACCTTCTCTTACGGGAAGGACATAGAAAAAACACCACAGCAAAGCTGAAATCACGCAATGACATCATACAGAAGCTGAGTGGTACCTCATGGGGCGCAGAGCTACGGCACTGCGATGCGCTGTCTTAGGACTGGTCTATTCTGCTGCCGAATACTGTACCACGGTGTGGCTCAATAGCACACATGTGAGAAAAATTGATGTGGAGCTAAATGCAGCAATGAGGGCATAACAGGCTGCATCAAACCTACTCCTCTATACTGGTTACCACTTCTAAGCAACATTTCGCCACCAGACCTTCGAAGACAGAACGCCCTCGTCAAGGAATACCAAAAATTATTTAAAATCCTCGAGCTTCCAATGCGCTCTGACGTTCCTGCACCCCAAATGACTGTAGAAATGAACATCTGAATATCCATCAAATTGTAACAAGCTGTAGCAGAAGATTTCTTTGAAGTGACAGAGGCAGCCCTTGAATTGATCGACAAATTAGATATTAATTTATAGAATTACTTTTTAAATTATAAATTATGAAATTAATATATTTTTGTATAATTTTGTAAAACTATGTAATCCACTATTCTTAGTCGCTGTTCATATGTAAAGCCACACGCTAAATAAGTAAAAAAATAAATACAAAATATCATTCTAAAAATTAATTCCCTACAAAGATCGGCTGGTATACCAGGTTACACCTCAAAACAGTTTCAGTTGATGTCCATTGCCAGTTCTAATGCACTGAAAGACGACAACAGAAAACTGAAAAATAGTGTTGCGGTTTGCAGTCAGTAACAATTAGCGGCTCACGTAAATGGGTTGTAATATAGAACGAAGTGTGCGGAGAACAAATATTATCTGGGGAAGCTGAGCAAAAAATTTCGCCAGAACGTATCCCACGAGACAAATAGCGATAACAACAAACCGGTGTTACTGAGATGGACAACGAGACGGGGAATGCCTTTCATAGTCGGTTTTTCAAAGTGTTAGGGCGAGCAAACAAAGACATATTTTAGCAGGAGAGAGTTACAAAGAAAAAGCTGACGAATAAAAGCGAGCCGATGCTGCAGCGGCACATATTTTAATTCGGAAAGAAAGTCCCGCCCATCGAAACGGAGCTAATAATAGAACTGGGTAATTTGTCATGTCCTTTTCGGAGGCATCGTCGTGAAATTTGACTTCAACGATTTATGGAAAGCACGCAGAGCCTGAATCTGGGTGGCTGGAAGGAGTTTCAACCACCACGTTATGTACTATAGACATATCATGTGTCCACAATCATTAACGATGGTAGCGGAATATTGCGTAAAGTCATCAGAACGTTCTCATAGAGCGATTTAATTAGAAATAGGAGAGAATTTCTGTGAGCGCCTCCGGTCAAATTAAAACTCCTCTCAGTATTGGTCGAGTTGTTCACTGCAGATCTTCTTGGCGTGGTGCAATGTGGTATTTGTGGTAATCACTGTCGGTGGGATTGCTAACGTCAAGAATTATTTATGACACTGGCTTGAAGTTCTTACACCAGATAATGTCTTTAATTCTGGATTAGATTTCGACTGATAGTCATAAGGAAGGAGTAAACACATTTTGCTTATCTTAAGCTCGGCAGTCTGAGCGAGGATAAAGCGCCTTCACTGACAAGGACAGAGCACCCAATGTTGCGCGGCCCCGTCTAATCCCTCTTATTAAGGCACCCTCTTCTGCTGCCGTGTCCGCGACCGTCAAATCCGGTGTGTTAAGCAGTCGCACAAGGTCACTGCCTAGCGTGACAAGTTCAAAATCAAAAGAGTGCGGATGTGCTTTCCAAGCTGTTCTGAGCAGTGAAACGCATTCCACTTGACACACCTTTCGCTTTTTCCGAAGTGAAAATAATAACTTGTGACACGCGTGATTATTGTGCAGAAGTATGCGAACGTTTGTAGAACTGATACTGAGATAGCTTCGGCAACTGTTCCCTTTTCCAACTTTCGAAACGAAACTGAGTTGTTTGCGAGTTCAGTGTTTAAGCTAAACGAATCTTTGACAAACCAGACCTCTGAAATTTTAAGATGCAGTTTAATTATTCTAATGTATGGTATAAATATACACTACAGGCCATTAAAATTATTACACCAAGAAAAAATGCTGATGATAAACGGGTATCATTGGACAAATATATTATACTAGAACTGACATGTGATTACATTTTCACGCAATTTGGGTGCATAGATCCTGAGAAATCAGTACCCAGAACAACTACCTCTGGCCGTAATAACGGCCTTGATACGCCTGGGCATTGAGTCAAACAGAGCTTGGATGGCGTGTACAGGTACAGCTGCCCATGCAGCTTCAACACGATACCACAGTTCATTGTATTGTGACGAGCCAGTTGCTCGGCCACCATTGACCAGACGTTCTCAACTGGTGAGAGATTTGGAGAATGTGCTGGCGAGGGCAGCAGTCGAACATTTTCCGTATCCAGAAAGGCCCGTACAGGATCTGCAACATGAGGTCGAGCATTACCCTGCTGAAATGTAGGGTTTCGCAGGGATCGATTGAAGGGTAGAGCCACAGGTCGTAACACATCTGAAATGTAACGTCTACTCTTCAAAGTGTCGTCAATGCGAACAAGAGGTGACTGAGACGTGTAACCAATGGCACCCCATACCATCACACCGGGTGATACGCCAGTATGACGATGACGAATACACGCTTCCAATGTGCGTTCGCCGGACGCGGTGGTCTAGCGGTTCAGGCGCTCAGTCCGGAACCGCGCGACTGCTACGGTCGCAGGTTCGAATCCTGCCTCGGGCATGGATGTGTGTGATGTCCTTAGGTTAGTTAGGTTTAATTAGTTCTAAGTTCTAGGGGACTGGTGACCATAGATGTTAAGTCCCATAGTGTTCAGAGCCATTTGAACCATTTGAATCAATGTGCGTTCACCGCAATGTCGCCAAACACAGATGCGACCATCATGATGCTGTAAACAGAACGTGGATTCATCCGAAAAAAATGACTTTTTGCCATTCGTGCACCCAGGTTCGTCGTTGAGCTCACACTATTGCAGGCACTCCTGTCTGTGATGCAGCGTCAAGGGTAACCGCAGCCATGGTCTCCGAGCTGATAGTCCATGCTGCTGCAAATGTCGTCACACTGTTCGTGCAGATGGTTGTTGTCTTGTAAACGTTCGTATCTGGTGGCTCAGGGATTGAGACGTGGCTGCACGATCCGTTACAACCATGCGGATAAGATGCCTGTCATGACGACTGGTAGTGATACGAGGCCGTTGAGATCCAGCACGGCGTTCCGTATTACCCTCCTGAACCGACCGGTTCCATATTCTGCTAAAAGTCATTGGATGTCGACCAACGCGAGCAGCAATGTCGCGATACGATAAACCTCAATCGGGATGGGCTACAATTCGACCTTTATCAAAGTCGGAAACGTGATGGCACTCATTTCTCCTCCTTACACGAGGCATCACAACAACGTTTCACCAGACAACGCCGGTCAACTGCTGTTTTTGTATGAGAAATCGTTTGGAAACTTTCCTCATGGCAGCACGTTGTAGGTGTCGCCACCGGCGCCAACCTTGTGTGAATGCTCTGAAAAGCTAATCATTTGCATATCACAGCATCTTCTTCCTTTCGGTTAAATTTCGCGTCTGTAGCACATCATCTCAGTGGTGTAGCAATTTTAATTGCCAGTAGTGTATATTTTGAGTTACTGATCAGTTACTAGTCGCAGTTTTTTTAACTGGAGAAAGTACAAACAATCTTTTAGTAACATCTAACGCTTGTATGCAGATTGAAGTGACAAATGAAAATTTGTACCAATGCTAGGATTAGAATCTGGGCCTCCTGCTCACTAGACAGATGTGCTAACCATTTCTTTTTTTTTTAATTTGTTCGGGCTGCACATCCGAAGACAGCGGTTTAGGTTCTTAGTTGGTCCATTCATTCAGTTTTTTGTTGTTACAGAGGGTAGCTAACCCTCTGACGGGACACTCTGAGCTACCGTGCCGGCGGCCAAATTCTCGTTCAAGCCTCAGTCCACTTTGGAGTTCTACCTGAACTCGTTCGATGCTGAAGTGATAATAATGTTGAAGAGCTCTGCAATGCTGTTTGAGTTTAGAAGAAATACCAACGTGGACTGAGACGCCAAAGGGAATTTGAGGTGGAGAGTGAGGTGTTCTAGGGTAGTCCATGCAGTTGTGCAAAGCCACTATGCCAGGATGGTGTAGTGGTTAGCGCACCTGCCTAATGAGCGGAAGACCTGGCCTCGAATCCCGTTCAGCGTATCTGAAGACATTGAAATATCCCGAAAACTACACATCGGATCAAAACAATTTTTAGTTAAAATTCGTTAATCTCAGAGGGGGACATCCAGTGATACGAAACATGACCAACATACGAAACATGACCAACCACCCCATCCCGTGTGTGTGTGTGTGTGTGTGTGTGTGTGTGTGTGAGGGGGAGGGGGGGTCCTATGGAATCTTAAATTGGACCCCATTTTTTACTGCAAATCCTGGTTCTACAGAAAAATACATGATCAAATAATGGAAAATCCGGGGTGGCATGGTGATAATATTATGAAATGGTTAGATTGCTACTCACCATATAGCGTAGATGCTGAGTCGCAGAAAGGTACAACAAAAGACTATCAAACAAGTAAGATTTCGACCAAAAGGCCTTCTTCCGAATAAGACAACACACACACACACACACACACACACACACACACACACACACACACACACACAAGCGCCCTACACAAACATGACCACAGTCTCTATCTGTCGAGGCCGGACTGTCTCATACGTTTTCTCTGAAACAATTTTTTTGTTTCGCGACAGATGGCACTGCAATCGAGAAAATGGTAGAAAACCATGTGTTTTAGAATGCTATCCAATGACACTTGAATTAAAATACCCCCTGCCCCACCGCCGCCCTGAGAGATTAGGATGGGCAATCATTTCATAACTTTTATGGTAAGCCCCATTCTGTACGCTGTATTCCTGCAATGAAAAATGGTACCTGTCGACGTGCCCCTGTAGCCGTGCAGCGAACTACGACTTATCATAACAGGCAGTGCAGTCCCATTAAAAGTTCCGAAATAATTGCTTGTCCTACCTTCGCATGCCGTCATTGGATAGCAATTTGAAACCTGATTTTCTACCCATTTTGATTTTTCCGATTCCAACGCCACATGTTGCGTAACAAAAAGAATGTTTCCGACACAACTTATGTATTTTTTTCGCATAAACCGAATCTGCAGTAAAAAATGGGGTTTCCTATTTAAGATTTCGAAGTTGCCCCTCACTCCATACCAGCACCCTTACACATGGGGAGTTCTGGAATCATATAATTTCATTTGAATAATACGTAATTTCGGTCTCCCATCTGTTGTCTACAGTGAAATAATAGGAGGCAATGAGAAGAAAGGGACGAGGAGGTCTTTGCAGAAAGACAGTGAACCAACGACGAAACTGTGTGTTCTAACACACTTTGTGTCTCATGCTGAGAAGCATGCGCACTGAGGGTTATGTAGAGCTCCGGACTCTTCTAGGAAAAATGCTTCATTCAGAATGTTATTACATTGGCAAAAATATTTTGTTTTCTTCGGTATGTCAAAATAGAGATAGCATCCAGAATGAGATTTTCACTCTGCAGCGAAGTGTGCGCTGATATGAAACTTCCTGGCAGATTAAAACTGTGCGCCCGACCGAGACTCGAACTCGGGACCTTTGTGCTCTACCATCTGAGCTACGGAAGCACTACTCACGCCCGGTCCTCGAAGCTTTACTTGTGCCAGTATCTCGTCTCCTACCTTCCAAACTTCATGTTTGACAATGTTTTGATACAGTGATGGATTGAAAAAAACTATGTGTTGTAAATCTCGGACTTTGTTCTGTGTATGAATGTGATTAATTCCATCTAAGTTATTCACCTGTAGTGCTAGCTATCCCATATGTGCTAATGAGAAACTGACACCACGGAGGCCGAGTGTTTGTTATTCCCTCGCTCACTGTTCATGCAGAGCGCTGACTGGAGTGCTGCATCCGGAAAAAAAGTCCGGCGAACAGCTCTGTTCGACCCGGATTCTCGATTACTAAAATTAACACTACTACTACTACTACTACTACTACTACTACTAGTATTACTTCTGTTATCACTACCACGACCGTCACTACTATTACTATGACAACAACAACAAAACAACAACAACAGCTACTACTACAGTACTATGTGAAGCTTCCGCACTTTTCATGATAATTGATTCAGTTATGAACACGTTATTGTACATGCAGCTTTCAGTTTTCTCTCGTTGTAAAACTTGGCACCTGCAGTTGTAACAACGTCATGCAGAATTTGTAAAATTTCTTGACAGCAGAAGAAAATGTCTCCTCAACATGAAACATCTGTAATTTTCAATGTCTTTGCATCAACTCTTTCCATCAGGCTCTAAGTTACTATTAGCGCTTTTTTCTTCATTGAGTTCGCTCTCCTATCATTAGCTAAATATTTGGAACAATCTAGGTTCCGCTGATTAAATCATGGTCTCGTCCTTGTAAGCCACGTAAGTTGTATGCGTTGGTGAATATCTACAGCCGTCACGTCAAAAGACGACATGCTACCCGTATCTTTTGTTTCGATTCTGTTTACACATTTCTAAGGGCTCCATGTTAGAAACATAACGTGCCTCTTCTGTTAACAAAACATCTACAGTTTCACTTGCAGTTCGAGTGGTACACAAATGCCCACATTTGCCGACTTCTTTATAGTTCTCGGCGTCACCTAACACCGAACATCTGACCCTTCTACGCTGACCCTCACATTTTGATGCTTGAAGGAGAATTCTTTTTCTAGGAACTCACACGATCTGCAGCCCCAGTGTATCTTGTACATTTTATGTACTTTTGTAAACACTTTTGGGATGTGGATCTCAATGACACACCGAAATCACAGGAATAATCCGTCGTAGTTCCCACATATTTCTTTATTACAATCATAAAGGTTTTATCAAATCCGTCATAACAATGATACAAAGGCGATTGGCTTATAAAACAACATAACTTTAAAAAATTACATAAACAAATGTCTGTAATTAGAACAATGCCCATAAAACCTGAAAAACTGAATGTGAACTAATTCAGATAAATTTCATTACTTACATGAAACTAATGTCCACACGATTCGTATCAGAAGTCTAATTACTTTCAACCGCAAAGAAAATACATTAAGTCCAAAACATAGATCTTCCAACATTTGGCTAGCCAACTTTCCTTAAATAAAACAATATTCATAAAAGCTTTGTTAGTAAAAACAAGAACCACTTCCACGACTAAGGAGGTGCATTAATTTCTCCAAACAATGTTTTTAAGTTTGGTTATCCAAGTTGATTAACGAAAAATATTCATAAAACCGTTGCTACTAGAACGTAACAATATGACAAATAGCCTTTAAAATGAGGCCGCTTCAGTTCTGGGTATGAATCAGATAGAGGCGAGAACCACACCAAAGGATGTAACCTAAGGACATCACACACACCCATGCACGAGGCAGGATTCGAACCTGCGACCGTAGCGATCACGCGGTTCCAGACTGAAGCGCCTAGAACCGCACGGCCAGGAGAGGGGGGGGAGGGGGGAGGAGGGGCCTTAAATATCACTGCCACCGTGGTACTCGGCTCCCGGTTTGCTCGCGTCGACCACTGCCAATGATCTGCAACATAAAACACATCACCGGCAGACAATATTCTGTGGCATGAGATACACAATCTTATCTACAGAATAGGTTACCCATAACTTTCAATGATATACGTCACAACTAAATGCAAGCACAATTTCTTGTCCAGTCACGGCCCTTAAAATGTAATGAACCAATTGCTTAAAACCACCAATAAAATAATGGCCTAGAAGTTAAAAAGACACAAAATTATCTCGGTGCACATTTAAACGCCAGACTACAATAATGAACTACAAGGTAGAATGGGAGAAATATGCTGGCGTGACTTGGAACGCCAGACACTGACTTACGCACTACTTCTTGCACTTCTAGCTACGTATTTAGCCATACTTCGTGTCTGTTCGTTGGGCGTAGCTACACTTGCTTAACTGCCGTCTAGGTATTAAGTCACGACACCGAACAGAGTGATGAACGACTAGAACAGCCCCAAATGGTTTTAGTACACTGGAATATTCGCAAGAGGAGACCACGACGTTTGGAACGCGGATTTATTGCAAACTTCGTACACTCGTAGTACTCCATGAGGACAACAAAATGTGTAAGCAGGAGCGCGTACTTCTCAAGCGTTACTGAGAAAATAGCAAGATAATTTCGGTCGTCAAATATATATATCTGTGCGTGGGCATTTTTACCATGAAGCGGCGGCAGCCGAGTCGAGCAGGCACGGTAGCTCAGCGTGTTCGGTCAGAGGGCTAGCTGCCCTCTGTAATAAAAAACTGAGTTAATCGATCAGCAACGAACTGAAATGGGTGTCTTTCGACGTCCGCCCAGAGGAGATACAACGAACGAAAACGACCAAACGCATAAAAAGATACTGAAAATGAATGCTTGTCCGTGATTTGAGAAATCCCTTATACCTGAAAGGAGCCCGAAACGATTTATTACCTCCAAGTTTTGACCGACACAGACGGTTTTCGAAAGATGTACAATTAATCGCCGCTTTCGACATTACGAATGCAAGTTGCAGGATGATATTTTTCGTAAAAACATGGAAAACATAAAGTTAAACGGCACTAACTGCATTGAATAAATGCTATGTTTCCGCATACGCAAGGTCTTTTGACGTTTGCCGTGGAAAAACAAACCTCGTTAACATTTTCAAAAACCTCTCTTTCAGACGATAAATTGGAAGCAAACCATGCTAAACGCATTATTTCCTTAAAAATCGGCGCTGATAATTGTTTATGCAGCATCGAGTGTATTTTAATAGCGTCCTCCGAGAAGCAATTTCTCGTTCTCTTTCGATTCAATACGAACAGTTTTGAAGACACAAGCATACATTTCCAGTATCACTTTATACGTTTGGTCATTTACCAGTCGATAGTTACGAATATTATATTATTTGTGATAATAAAAATAGTAGTCTGCCAAATAACATTGTAAATTAAATAAAGGTTCATCTGATTACACGTGTTTTTCCCATTATATCAATTGTAATATAAATAGTAAAGAAAATGACTGTGTTGAAAATTTAAAAAAACTGACGGATCTAGAGCCAACGATTCAGCGGCTTGAACGCCAACTACTTTTTTTTACATTTTGTTCTATATTGTTCGTTGAATTTGTTCAGGGCGGACGTCCGAAGACCCCCGTTCAGTTTGTTCGTTGATCCGTTCTCTCAGTATTATTACTAGAAAGGGTAACTAACGCTCTGACCGAACACGCTTTTTTTTAAAAAATCTCATTTTGTTCGCTTTTGTTCGTCGCAACTGCTCGGGGCGGACGTCGTAAGACACCCTTTTAAAGTTAGTTGATCGATTAACTCAGTTTTTTTTATTGCAGAGGGGATCTAGCCCTCTGACCGAACACGCTGAGCTACCGTGCCGGCTCCACTCGGCTGCCGCCGCTTCATGGTTAAAATGGCCACGCAAAGGTATACATATTTGACGACCGGAATACTCTTGCGATTTGCTCAGTAACGTTGAAAAGTACGCGCAACTGCTCGCACATTTTGTTGTCCTCATGGAATACTACGAGCGAACGAAGTTTACAGTAAATCCGCGTTCCAAACGTTGTGGCCTCCCCCTGTCAGTTAAGATGCTCACAACCCAGCGAAGCAATTCGACAACTCCAATTCATTCGGCCTGTGTAGCTTGTTACAATCCATTGCCCTTGATGATGGGGTTTTCCTAGAGGTTGGAAGTTCCTTCGAGTCTGTTACGATTCGAAGGAACTTCCAACCTCTAGGAAAACCCCATCACCAAGGGCAATGGATCCGCCTTGCACGATTAAACACGTCGTAGCGGCTGGCTACGCGATGCCGACTCGGCCTACATACATACACAGTCTGACGTCACTCCAACTCACACCGCTGATACCCGCACCCCATCTGGCAGAGCGCACGCGCTGCCGTTAAATCCTGCCGCCAGGGGTGTGAAGAAGACAAATAAGCATCGAAGTTGACTCAAAGATCAAAATGACAGTCGATGGAAACTGGTGCCAGAAACGCACCAGCTCAATTTAAACTCTATTTCTTCAGTCCTTAAAATCATGATAGTCAAGTCCATTATACGGTTT
Organism: Schistocerca gregaria; assembly: GCF_023897955.1. Lineage (NCBI taxonomy): Eukaryota > Metazoa > Arthropoda > Insecta > Orthoptera > Acrididae > Schistocerca > Schistocerca gregaria. The sequence continues at coordinate 188,516,272 of NC_064920.1, read as the reverse complement.
CTCTCGTTAGCCACTAACTCTGGTGACTCCTTCTATGGCTCCTGCTAGATTGGAGGGAGGGGTAGGGGCGGGGACATCAGTAGTGGACATTTTAGAACTTTTACAATCCGGGAATATTGTGTGGGATAAGAGAATCGCATGATCCCTACAGAGATAGAACCCTAGACACAATCCATAATATTTGGCGCCACTAGGGTAGTTGGAACAACTTCGTTGACCTTTGTCTCAAATTGACGTTGTAATTGATCTATTAAAGATTTTGTTACACAATTTTGCGTACAGTTATAATACTTATGAAACATGAAAAATAAAGCAACTTTTAAATTGCGCTAGAGACAGATCTGATTCATTTTTATGTGAGGTGGAAGGCTGACAATAATAAGTAGTCAACTAGTCGCGATTAATTAAAAGTGTCAACAAATAATCGTGTCCCCTCTCCCCCTGCTCCGCCTCCAAGGCAACCAAACCAATTACATAAATTCCAGTGCCTGCTCTGCAAAACTGTCTGTTCCAAGTACTCATAAATAATCGAAATGCCACAGGGATGAACTTAAAACGATAAAATTAATTTTTGTTCTATGGCAAAGGGTAATAATTTATTTTCTTGGCTTTTGACCGTAGTGCAACGTCTAATCGAACAGAAATTATCTAAAATGAATTCGCAAACCTTGTTGAAAATGGCAAATTGGAGCCAGCATCGTGAATTTTCGACGATATTTTATTACCCCGTGAACCGGTTATTGTAAAAAGATTTTCAGATAACGACCCAGCGTCGGCTATAAAGGCACAACTAATGACCAACAGTAAAATATTAACGCAGAACAGACATTAAAGACTGACATAAGAAGGTAATGCAGCAACTACTGTTAGGGCAGTGTTATATAATATCTCCACTGAAGATTTTTTTTTCTTTTTATAAATACCTCATCTTTTAACTGAGGTGAGACTGAGACGACGTCATTTCATAACTTAACAGTGCATCTTTAGAAACATTTTGACCGTGAGACTCCTCCTACGATCACTTACCACCGACGACAAAAGGACAATCTCTTTAATTGTATTGCATAGAACAAGGCGTAGTGCCTGAAGGTCAGTTGATTATATTACCGTCGTTAGTGCCAGATGACAACGGTAACTGCAGTCGTGAAGCCGGGAACTTTTTCACTCTTCGCCCATTTCGACATCCTTCCCTCCCCTCGTAACATTGAGACTGAGGTGTAGCTATTCATTACAAATTACAGTAGAAAAAATTTTGATAACAGTGCTGCGTATATGATTTTGATCGTAAAGAGAAAGAAGCAAAATGCTGAATGTAACGTACCGCCGGCCTCTGTGGCCGAGCGGTTCTAGGCGCTTCAGTCCGGAACCGCGCTGCTGCTACGGTCACAGGTTCGAATCCTGCCTCGGGCATGTATGTGTGTGATATGTGATATCGTTAGCTAGTTAGGTTTAATTAGTTCTAGGTCTAGAGGACTGATGATGTTAAGTCCCATAGTGCTTAGAGCCAGACTTTTTTTGCAGTGTCACATCAATTACTCTCTAAAAGCGTAGGGAGGTAGCATAACTTAAAGCCGCCATCCAACACACAGATTAGTATAAACAGAATTAATTTCCTTCACTATATGGGAACCTGTAGATTAAAAGGGCGAAAAAAATTTTAATGTCAATAGCAGTATTACTATTTAATTACCGCATACTAATGACAAGTAAATAGAACATAAATGTTAGTTGTTTGCATTAATAAAAGCAATGAAACTTCACTTTATATTTTGGAAACCAGTTCACGATCGCACGAAGAAATCCACTAGCATAATTCTAAGTAAAGCAAGTGGATGCTATATCAAAACTAATCCCCACACCACGTTTGCGTCAGAGAGAGAGAGAGAGAGAGAGAGAGAGAGAGTGAGAGAGAGTGAGAGTGTGTGCGTTTGCGTGTGTGTGTGTGTGTGTGTGTGTGTGTGTGTGTGTGTGTGTGTGTGTGTGTGTGTGTGTCCCTCCCTCCCTCCCTCCCTCCCTTCTAGTTTTAAGAAAGGCGTCGATAGATCCAGTTTAATTGGTTTGAAGATTCGTTGAATTTTTAGAATATTTACTTACAGCCGGCTGTAATAATTATGTATCTACGAGACGTCCATCATCTTTCTTGAAGGCCTTTAGACACTTCCAAACCAAGTGACAATATGCAACATTAGAATTTTAAAATCGTTACTGTACGAAAGCTAAAATACGAGTGCAAACTAATATCTTCTTAAGATACGACCACAAATGCCCTTCGGCCGCGCGGAATTACCCGAGCGGTCTAAGGCGCTGCAGTCATGGACTGTGCGGCTGGTCCCGGCGGAGGTTCGAGTCCTCCCACGGGCATGGGTGTATTTGTCCTTATGATAATTTAGGTTAAGTAGTGTGTAAGCAGTTAAGTCCCATAGGATTTCACACACTTTTTTTGAAATGCCCTTCAGTCTGGAGGCAGGTCCTTACGATTCGACTTTTTCGTGCTTTAGTAAGGATGTCGCTGCAACTATATCATTTCTATAAACAATGCAATGCAAATACGTTTCTCTGTACAGCTTCCTGCAGATTTCTGAGCACTGACCCATTTTGTCGTTTGACTGCAACTGGATTGAACACTTCCGTGCAGGTTGAACTCAACATGTCGCTCTCAACGAAACAAAATCGACGGAAGTAAATGTAATTACCGGAGTACCGTAACCAAATGCAATGGGGCAGTTATTGTTTACACTGTATTTGAATGATGTAGTAAAAAGTGTCGGGAGCTCTTTAAGACTGCTCGCAGATGATGCAGTTGTTTACAGGAAAGTAGCAACTCCACAAGACAGTATCGATTTGCAAAATGACCTGAGCCGATTGATGAATGGTACAGGCACTGGCAATTGACCTTGATCACGTATAAATGTAACATATTGTGCATACACAGGAAAAGAAGTTCACTACCGCACAACACTATTGATCACAAATTTTTAGATGCAACATCTATTGTAAAATATCTAGGAGCAACTATCCAAAACGACCTTAAGCGGAATGATCACATAAAACAAGTAGAAGGGAAAGCAGACACCAGACTGAGATTCATAGGAAGAATCCTAAGGTAATGTAACTCCTCCTCAAAGGAAGTGGCTTACTAAGTGCTTATTTGAGCGATCCTTCGTATTTTTCGTCAATCAGGTAGGACTGATAGAAGTGACAGATTACATCCAACGAGTCGCGGTGAGTTTCGTCATGGGATCGTTTAGTCAGCGCGAGAGTGTTACAGAATGCTCAACAACCTCCAGTGGCAGACGCTAAAAGAAGAAAATTAGAGAAATTAGAGCTACTACAGAGGTTCACCGATAATCATTCATCCCACGAGTCATTCGCGAGTGGAACAGGAAAGGGAGAATCCGTGGTACCAGAGTGTTCTCCGTCACACACACCGTCAGGTGGTTTGCGGGGTATGATGTAGATATAGATACTCATCTACATTCAGTTTCATTCACACACGCATACGCACAACAATTTTTGGAGCAATGAGATTTTCACATGTCTTTCGCCGCAGTGTTTGATGAACACTCACTCGTACCATTAGAGATATACAGGGTGGTCCATTGATCGTGACCGGGCCAAATATCCCAAGAAATAAGCGTCAAAATAAAAAAAACTACACAGAACGAAACTCGTCTAGCTTGAAGGGAGAAACCAGATGGCGCTGTGGTTGGCCCGCTAGATGGAGCTGCCATAGGTCAAACGGATATCAAATGTTTTTTTTTTAATCGGAACCCCCATATTTTACTACATATTCGTGTAGTAATTAAAGAAATATGAATGTTTTAGTTGGACCACTTTTTTCGCTTCGTGATAGATGGCGCTGTAATAGTCACAAACAGATGGCTCACAATGTTAGACGAAAAGTTCGTAAGTGGTAGGTTTTTTAAATTAAAATACAGACCGTAGATATTTCGGTTGTTTCAATGTGATACATGTACCTTTGTGAACTTATCATTTCTGAGAACGCACGTTGTTACAGCGTGATTACCTGTAAATACCACATTAATGCAGTAAATGCTCAAAATGATGTCCGCCAACCTCAATGCATTTGGCAATACGTGTAACGACATTCCTCTCAACAGCGAGTAGTTCGTCTTCCGTAACGTTTGCACATCCTTTGACAATGCGCTGACGCATGTTGTGAGCCGTTGTCGGTGGATCACGATAGCAAGTATCTTTCAACTTTCCCCACAGAAAGAAATCCGGCGACGTCAGATCCAGTGAACGTGCGGGCCATGGTAAGTACATCGCCATTCTGTCATGCAGTGTCTTGTAGTAACATTACGTAGGAAATAAGCATACATTCCACCATTTAGATTGCCGTCGATAAAATGGGGGCTAATTATCCTTCCTCTCATAATGCCGCACCATACATTAACCCGCCAAGGTCGCTGATGTTCCACTTGTCACAGCCATCGTGGATTTTCCGTTGCCCAGTAGTGCACATTATGCCGGTTTACGTTACCGCTGTTGGTGAATTACACTTCGTCGCAGAATAGAACGCGTGCAAAAAATCTGTCGTCGTCCCATAATTTCTCTTGTGACCAGTGGCAGAACTGTACACGACGTTCAAAGTCGTCGCCATGCAATTCCTGGTGCATAGAAATATGGTACGGGTGCAATCGATCTTGATGTAGCATTCTCAACACCGACGTTTTTGAGATTCCCGATTTTCGCGCAATCTGTCTGCTACTGATGTGCAGATTAGCCGCGACAGCAGCATCATTTGTTGCACGTCGTGGTTGACGTTTCACTTGTGGCTGAACACTTCCTGTTTCCTTGAATAACGTAACTACCGGGGAACGGTCCGTACTGACGGAATGTTACGTCATACCACGTACTTATACGTTTTTGACTGTTACAGCGCCATCTATCTCAAAGCGAAGAAAGTAGTCCAACTGAAACATTCATATTTCTTTACGTACTACATGAATATGTAATAAAAAATGGATGTTCCTATTTTAAAAAACGCAGTTGATATCCGTTTGACCAATGGCAGCGCCATCTAGCGTGCCGACCATACCGGCATCTGATTTCCCCCTCCAAGGTAGACGAGTTTCGTTGTTTGTAGTTTTTCGTTTGATCCTTATTTCGTGAGATATTTGGCCCGGTCACTATCAATGGACCACCCTGTATAGTTGTTACTATTATTAGCATTGTAAATTTGATGATGAATCCAATACGGGCTATGGTTAGAAGACCGCAGGCACTAGCTTACGTGCTACATCAGTTAGCAAGCTTTATCATGTGTAGTGCTTTGAAATGATTGCCATATCTTCTTCCAAAAAGTAGGCTATAATTTTTCTGTTTTAGCAACCAATAATTCATGCAAGACATAGTTGATGACAAGTACGTATTTATCACAATAACCGATGTAAGCTGACGATACAAAACGAATTATTACTAATAATGTAATCTGTAGAGGTTTTCCTTCTGACTTCGAAGTGAGCGGCGGACGTATCTAGGTTGCACGTAGCTTTGTGCGCGCTGTATGGCGCCTCTGTTCTGGGTAAAACGAATGGAAGAAGCGTCCACCCAAGTAGGGAGGGACGTGTCGTGCTGTTCTTTTAGTGGTCGCCGCTAATTGCTCCCGATGGCTGTGGCCTCAATCTTGTGTAGTCGGCAGCGGCGCCTCCCATCGCGTCGCTGTACGCCGTCAGCTTCTTATGGCACTGCCACGGGTTTGTGGTAGTTATCAGTATCGCAGAATTTCCTGCTCACAGCTGGAAGACTTCATAGAAGTCTGGAAAAAGTACTGGGTAGAAACAGTATGGATTTAGCAGAAGAGAAGATGCAAGAGATGCAATTGGAATGCCGAGAATTGTAGGTGAAAGACACATTGAAAGAGGAGGAGCAGAAGAAGTTAATGCTGTTTTCTTTGACTTGGAGAGCACAGTGGGATAGATTAATGGACACTCTAAGTAAGAATGGTGTGACTGCAGAGACAGAAACCTGATTAAGGACCTATACCTACATCAGAAATTAAGAGTACAGATGGCGGACGAGATGACAGAGGAAAGCACGATTGGAACAGGAGTGAGCCAAGGCTGTCGTCTCTCCCAAATACTGTTTAGCATATACTTGGAGCATATTATTCAGAAATGTTTGAAATGGAAAAGGTGCGGGATGGTATTAGGAGGAGAGATTGTATTCGGTTTGCGGATGATATGGTGTAATTGGCTGAGAGTGAAAGATGACTGGAACGTTGAAAGAATTGAGTAAGGTCTATGAGCAACTCGAATTGAGAGTTAATAAGAAAAAGACAAAGCCTCAAATTATTTTCCATACATGAATTGTTCTATGGTTATTATCAATGTCACAAGGCAGGCAAAAGGTCCTAAATCAGCAAGACCAAAGCCATTGACCGACCATTTTGCTTGTTCCGACAAGTCTGGTCTTGTTGACGTCCAATGCATTTTTTTTCCGGGTGGGTTGCGCAGAAACTGTCGCCGCTTCTTTCGCAAAGCTGGTCTCAGGTGATGCTCCAAAAACGAACAGTAATACTGTGCATTGACGGTCTGCCGTGGAGGAACGTTAAGCATTAGGATAACACCATCACAGTCTTACACGAGACTCGCCAAAGCTTTAGACACCTCTATACGCACCATCAACACAACAGGTTCTGCTAACGGTATACTACGCCTTCCAAATCGCTCGCAACGGGTTCTACACAACGCTGGCGACTACTTTGAAGGACTGTAACAGGTCCAAACATGTAACTCTTTTGTATCGGTTGTGAATAAATACTTGCCACTATTTAAGTTCCAACCCTTGTATATTTAACTTTGTTGCATCAAAGACTGATAAATTAAGACAAAGCAGACTATTCACTGAAGGTTTGTAGTCAGTTTTTGCCTATTCTTTTCCGAGATAAGTTCATTGTCTGTAATTTGCTTAAAATCAAGGCTATAGAATGAGTAGCGTGAGACGAGTTGTTGACTTTTGAATAAAATTGTTTACTTTGCTAACACTCGTCGACAAGTGAACTTCAAGGTGTAAGTTAGATCAACACTAGAACTCATCTACATTTTGCAGTGTGTCACACATACCATATTACAGCGAGCTAAAGCCGAAACCTCCAGATGTCAGACACTCAGATCGGTACCGACAGTTGTATGTCGACAAAGTATCAAGCTAAACCCCTACTTAGTTCGAACTGTGTGCTGTCGTCCAGCAGAACGAGCGTATACGTTGATTACAAGTAACACCAGAAGCTCAGTAAAAGCATAACTGTCAGTAATTGATACATATAACTTCCATGGGAAAGTTGACACAGCGTTAGATCGTCGTAACAAGGATCCTGGTTTTATATCCCAATGATATGTGTTAAACTGTATTGTGCGTGAAGGTGTTACGTTGGACGATTAATACTTCCTCACGTGTGATGCAATCGTTTCTTTATTCTACTGTTCCGATGGCTTTTTTATGTTCATCCTGTGAAATATGAATGCACTAGGTGCTTCACCACCAATGTGTCTGTTCGGTCACACATTTCCGACAGAATACCACACCTATCTACACAAATATACATAGTACGGCGACACATATTACGGCGGCCTCACCCTATACCAGCTCAGCCACGCGAGATCTACACGTTTACTGTGCGGCATAGTTCTGGCGTCACTTTCAATTGCCGTTTAATCAAGCTCTTCTGGACGACAGCACTTAGCATTAACTAAATCAGTGTTTTGGTTGGTACTCTATCGACACACAACATTTGATACCGACCTGAGTGTCTGACATCTAGAGGTTTGGTGTAAGAGAATCAAATGTATTGACAGCAAGACCAGACTCGTCGAAACAAGCAAAATGCTCAGTCAGTGGATTCGCTCTTACCGATATCTACCTACCTTATGGTATATGACCATAATAATAAACAATTAAGATGTGGAAAATAATTAATTTGGGGCTGCACTGTGGCTTGCACAGTCTACGGAAAATAAACCAAACTTGGTACGTGCATATGTGCTGCTTTACGCAATTTTCGGATAAATACCTTTGAGTGTGACGGAAAAGGTTCAGAGTTTTTGCATACTTTTGAGCATTCTGTAGTGTACTTTAAAATAACGCAAATTACTCTCTTAACTATCTTTTTGCATGGTGACAACTGTGGTGAAGAAGCTGCGTGTTGTGTGTGTGTGTGTGTGTGTGTGTGTGTGAGAGAGAGAGAGAGAGAGAGAGAGAGAGAGAGAGCGTGTGTGATTACGATAATTTTCATCACTTATGTAATACCTCACTAAGATCGGTGAAAATATACTTCCCAGCAGCACCATCTTGCATTTATCAAAATTTTACTGTCATCCACCAGCTTGATTATTTCACGTGCTCGTGGCCATTGATGACGTCATTGTCTCTGGCATGTAAGTGGCTTGCACTAACACTTGCACATTTCATGGTCAAATGGCCGACATCCAGGATTGTGATGTCCGTGGTACCGTATACTTCACTACTGTATTTAAGTGTGAGAGCTTTAGTTTTGTTGAACGGACAAAGACTATTATTTGAGTCGTAGATGTTAAATCTGGATCAGTTCACAACATCTTGCAATACTATCAGCACATTACACAGGTTTCAACTTGACAGGATTCTCGTTTGTCGAACGTATTCAATGTATCTTGGTAACACATCAATGCAACCCTAATAAACTTACGCTAGTACATAGTTTCATACGCTGCTTCAGCCACATTATCAGGATACATGAACAATGCATTTCCATATCGATCCATAAACGGAAGAGACATGTAAACATTGGAATTACTCGCACTCACAATAGCGAAAGACGTATCCTTCTTTGAGAAGGAAATGCCAAATGTGTGTATGGGATTATCGCGACATCTTTCTATGTGTAAAAGGAGATGGAGTCTTATCGTGAGACAGGAGATCAAGTGATACAGCAAAGAAATGGCATGAAATGGTGTTCTAATACTTGTAACGATATGCCTTTCACGCAGTTCGTTAGGTAACTGTGTATTTTCCGAGTGCAGAACACTTTCGTATGCCAGGAACAAACCCGAAAGCTGCAACTAATAAATGAAGACGTATTTTGGCTTCTGTTTTCTCTTTCCCGCACAGAGTCACGAATTAAATGAATTCCTGTTTTGTCCCTCTCATCCAAACATTCCACGACTCCCACGGTTGTACTTCTGTTTCTTTGTGTTGCTTGCGCGTGGTTTGAAAGCACTTTCGGAGTGAAGTGCAGTCTCATGACTGCCAGACGCACTTTGTGTCGATTGCTACACTTGGTTGGTAAAAAGAAACGTTTAAGTTCTTATCGTCAGTGCGTGCTGTATTTCTCAAGAATTCTTACCGACGCTATTTCTTTCAGTCACTCAGGCACCGACTATTAGGCAGCGCTCAACTCTACACAGTGTTGTACAAGGAGCTTAAGTATTACTCATAGGTGCGTGCAGCCCACAATACTCGTCTGTTTCAGTTTTAATTATTGTGTACGTAACTACTGTTAAACTTACGATGAAATTTTACGATTTATTGCACTCTATCTGATGATGTATACTTCGTGTTTTACAGGTAGGAGCTCTAGGCTTACCTACGTAGGCCAATACCTCGACTGCTACTGTCTCCACCGGGCGGTGAGTGCCAGTGTCAGATGAATAATGGACTGCATAATAATTTATCTTGCCACGATACCTTGGATATAAAATTATATTTAACGATCCCTGCGATTATTATGTAATAAATTACACTCCTGGAAATGGAAATAAGAACACCGTGAATTCATTGTCCCAGGAAGGGGAAACTTTATTGACACATTCCTGGAGTCAGATACATCACATGATCACACTGACAGAACCACAGGCACATAGACACAGGCAACAGAGCACGCACAATGTCGGCACTAGTACAGTGTATATCCACCTTTCGCAGCAATGCAGGCTGCTATTCTCCCATGGTGACGATCGTAGAGATGCTGGATGTAGTCCTGTGGAACGGCTTGCCATACCATTTCCACCTGGCGCCTCAGTTGGACCAGCGTTCGTGCTGGACGTGCAGACCGCGTGAGACGACGCTTCATCCAGTCCCAAACATGCTCAATGGGGGACAGATCCGGAGATCTTGCTGGCCAGCGTAGTTGACTTACACCTTCTAGAGCACGTTGTGTGGCACGGGATACATGCGGACGTGCATTGTCCTGTTGTAACAGCAAGTTCCCTTGCCGGTCTAGGAATAGTAGAACGATGGGTTCGATGACGGTTTGGATGTACCGTGCACTATTTAGTGTCCCCTCGACGATCACCAGAGGTGTACGGCCAGTGTAGGAGATCGCTCCCGACACCATGATGCCGGGTGTTGGCCCTGTGTGCCTCGGTCGTATGCAGTCCTGATTGTGGCGCTCACCTGCACGGCGCCAAACACGCATACGACCATCATTGGCACCAAGGCAGAAGCGACTCTCATCGCTGAAGACGACACGTCTCCATTCGTCCCTCCATTCACGCCTGTCGCGACACCACTGGAGGCGGGCTGCACGATGTTGGGGCGTGAGCGGAAGACGGCCTAAGGGTGTGCGGGACCGTAGCCCAGCTATATGGAGACGGTTGCGAATGGTCCTCGCCGATACCCCAGGAGCAACAGTGTCCCTAATTTGCTGGGAAGTGGCGGTGCGGTCCCCTACGGCACTGCGTAGGATCCTACGGTCTTGGCGTGCATCCGTGCGTCGCTGCGGTCCGGTCCCAGGTCAACGGGCACGTGCACCTTCCGCCGACCACTGGCGACAACATCGATGTACTGTGGAGACCTCACGCCCCACGTGTTGAGCAATTCGGCGGTACGTCCACCCGGCCTCTCGCATGCCCACTATACGCCCTCGCTCAAAGTCCGTCAACTACACATACGGTTCACGTCCACGCTGTCGCGGCATGCTACCAGTGTTAAAGACTGCGATGGAGCTCCGTATGCCACGGCAAACTGGCTGACACTGACGGCGGCGGTGCACAAATACTGCGCAGCTAGCGCCATTCGACGGCCAACACCGCGGTTCCTGGTGTTTCCGCTGTGCCGTGCGTGTGATCATTGCTTGTACAGCCCTCTAGCAGTGTCCGGAGCAATTATGGTGGGTCTGACACACCGGTGTCAATGTGTTCTTTTTTCCATTTCCAGGAGTGTATTATACATACTTGCAGTTGGCAATATGTTAATTAAAAAGAAAAGGGATGTTTCACTGATATGAATGCTGTGGAAACGAACGGAAGCTTTGCAAGGGAGATCTATTTCAGATCCCACGTTTCTTGTAAAGCATTCTGAGTTTTCAGTTATAAATAAACCGTTTCCAATCTGACTAGCACGACCTCTGTAAAACAATAATGGCACTTTCGCCTTTATGAAGTAGAAACAATAATTTCATTTTATTCTCTTCTAGTCATAAAGTATCTACCGTATCTTTTCAAACAACTTACGCGAATTCAGCCAAGAAATATTTTCAGCGACCGCCGATATTTCGGCGGGAGTACACACCGCCATTTTCAAGGCAGAACACAAATTGTAAACGCCAGGAGAAACTCAGGTTTCACATCTATCGTATCGTTTAATGTCACATGATTTGAGAGCAAGTTACAAACAAGTGCATTTTGACGTCACACGATTTGAGAACAAGTTACAGACTACAAACAAGTATAACGTGAAAGTTATTTAACTCGTTATCTAACGATTATTTCTCAAAACCGTGTGACTTTTAACTTCCGACTGCAATGTCGGACATTTACTCCAATCTAGAGCAGTCTTTGCTACGGTACAATACTCTTAAATTCTAACATTGTTTGAGTAAATTACTTCCGATGTGTGTGTGTGTGTGATGCCCATTCATTTAAGCTATATCTGAATATTTGTAAACTATACCGAATACAAATAATGATTATCAATAGTACAGTACATACACACATCAAAAAAACTTTTGCATCATCCCGGTTCCCAGAATACCTGAAGATAGACGACTATGGATATTGTATCACAGGCACAGACCCTTGGACTTTTCAGAGTTGTCACTAAATCCGCCAAAAGCTGTAAACAACCATGAATGAGCAGCGCCTATTAGACGGAGGGGGTCCGACAGCCGATCCGTTCCAGTCATTCCATTAGAAAGGTCGTACACGGCTCGTGTTGTCTGCAGCTCAACCATGCGTAGACGGTCAATACCCCGTTCCGATCGCTTCCGCATTGTTACTTTGTGCCAGGAAGGGCTCTCAACAAGGGAAATGTCCAGGCGGCTCGAAGTGAACCAAAGCTATGTTGTTCGGACATGGAGGAGATTCAGAGAGACAGGAGCTGCCGCAGACATGACTCGCTCAGGTCGCCCAAGGGCTGCTGCTGCAGTGGATGACCGCTAGCTACGAATTACGGCTCGGAGGAACCCTGACAGCAACTCCACCATGTTGAATAATGCTTTTCGTGCAGCCGTAGGACGTCTTACTACGACTCAAACTGTGTGCAATAGATGCACAACTTGACTCCCGACGTACATGGCGAGGTCTCTCTTTGCAACCACGACACCATGCAGTGCAGTACAGATGGGCCCAACAACATGCCGAATGGACCACGCAGGATTGGCATCACGTTCTTTTCACCGATGAGTGTTGCATATGCCTTCAACCAGACAATTGTCGGAACTCTGTCAGGCTGAACGCCTTACACATACTGTCCAGCGAGTGCAGCAGGGTGGAGATTCCCTGCTGTTTTGGGTTGGCTTTATGTGGGGCCTACGTGCGCCGCTGGTGGTATGGGAATGCACCGTAACGGCTGTACGATATGTGAATGCCATCCTCCGACTGATAGTGCAATCATATCGGGAGCATATTGGCGAGGCATTCTTTCATGGACGAAAATTGGCGCCCCCATCGTGAACGTCTCGTGAGTGACTTCCTTCAGGATAGCGACATCGCTCGAATAGAGTGGGCAACATGTTCTCCAGACATGAACACTATTGAACAAGCCTGGGATAGATTGAAAAGGGCTGTTTATGGACGACGTGCCACCAACCACTCTGAGGGATCTACGCCGAATCGCCGTTGAGGAGTGGGACAATCTGGACAAACAGTGCCTTGGTGAACATGTGGATAGTACGCCGCTACGAATAAAGGCATGCATCAATGCAGGAGAACGTACTGCTGGGTATTGGAGATACTGGTGTGTACAGCAATCTGGACCACCACCTCTGACGGTCTTGATGTATGGTGGTACGACATGCAACGTATGGTTTTCATGAGCAATGAAAAGGGCGGAAATGATGTTTATGTTGATCTCTATTCCAATTTTCTGTACAGGTTCCGGAACTCTCGGAACCGAGGTGATGCAAATTTTTTTTGGATGTGTGTAGAATGGCTTCTTCATCAACCAACCCAATACAATGGCTAGCTGTTGCGTATTGAAACAGTTACTGAATTATCTATAGAATTTATCAAATGAATACAGTTACTTAATTCATCTGACGATGTCCGTTTAGGCCCTACCATTGATTTTACCTTTGCAACGGATAAGTCAGCTCTTCTCAGTTACGTGAAATACTCAAATGCAGGATCGTGAACTGAATCACTGTGCCTTACCATTTGGTTTAGGCAGCTTTGTCAAATGAGAGTTTTGCTATCTTTTCAAAAATGTAGCTCACTGTCCAAGCAATAGTTCAAAGAGTAACAGTGCAGCAATATTACTATTTTCATTCACAGTGTGTAGATAAGTTTCAGTGAAGTATTCGGAAATCAGTAAATAGTTATTTTGAAACTGATGTGATAGTCCGACCTTTTTAAAAACATAGAAGTGAATTACATTAACATGAAACTACGATCTTCTCTTAGCGTTGTTATACACCATGAAAACTAATTCCAACAAACAATGTTTAAGTTACGTAAAATTAACTCTTTACTTTTCAGATGAAATACTTTTAATTGAAAGTGGATTGTGACGAATAATAATTAAGATTCTGAACAATGATTGATAAATCACCCAGGATTCCAACACAATGTAATTTTTACACTAGAGTATTCCACGGTTAGCGCTTGCAACATATAAGAAATATTTTCATATTACCTTTTTTAAAATTCATCGTCTTTATACCAAATAACCCCATGAGCCATGGACCTTGCCGTTGGTGGGGAGGCTTGCGTGCCTCAGCGATACAGATAGCCGTACCGTAGGTGCAACCACACCGGAGGGGTATCTGTTGAGAGGCCAGACAAACGTATAGACGCTCAAGAGGGGCAGCAGCCTTTTCAGTAGTTGCAAGGGCAACAGTATGGATGATTGACTAATCTGGCCTTGTAACAATAACCAAAACGGCCTTGCTGTGCTGGTACTGCGAACGGCTGAAAGCAAGGGGAAACTACAGCCGTAATCTTTCCCGAGGGCATGCAGCTTTACTGTATGATTAAATGATGATGGCATCCTCTTCGGTAAAATATTCCGGATGTAAAATAGTCCCCCATTCGGATCTCCGGGCGGGGACTACTCAAGAGGATGTCGTTATCAGGAGAAACAAAACTGGCAGTCTACGAATCGGAACGTGAAATGTCACATCACTTAAAAGCGCAGGTAGGTTAGAAAATTTAAAAAGGGAAATGGATAGGTTAAAGTTAGATATAGTGGGAATTAGTGAAGTTCGGTGGCAGCAGGAACAACATTTCTGGTCAGCTGTCTACAGGGTTATAAACACAAAATCAAATAGAGGTAATGCAGGAGTAGGTTTAATAATGAATAGGAAAATAGGAATGCGGATAAGCTACTACAAACAGCATAGGGAACGCATTATTGTGGCCAAGATAGATACGAAGCCCACACCTACCACAGTAGTACAAGTTTATATGCCAACTAGCTCTGCAGATGAAGAAGAAATGGTCAAATAAAAGAAATTATTCAGATAGTGAAGGGTGAGGAAAATTTAATAGTCATGAGTGACTGGAATTCAGTAGTAGGAAAAAGAAGAGAAGGAAAATGTAGTAGGTGGATTTGGATTTGGACCAAGAAATGAAAGAGGAAGCCACCTGGTAGACTTTTGCACAGAGCACAACTTAATTATAGCTAAAACTTGGTTTAAGAAGACGAAAGAAGGTTGTATACGTGGAAGAACCCTGGAGATACAGAAAGGTATCAGATAGATTATAGAATGGTAAGACAGAGATTTAGGAACCAGGTGTTAAATTGTAAGGCATTTCCAGGGGCAGATGTGGACTCTGAGCACAATCTATTGGTTATGACCTGTAGATTAAAATTGAAGAAACTGCAAAAAGGTGGGCATTTATGGAGATGGGACCTGGATAAACTGAAAGAACCAGAGATTGTACAGGGTTTCAGGGAGAGCATAAGGGAACAATTGACAGGAATGGGGGAAAGAAATACAGTAGAAGAAGAATGGGCAGCTTTGAGGGATGAAGTAGTGAAGGCAGCAGAGGATCAAGTAGGTAAAGAGACGAGGGCTAGTAGAAATCCTTGGGTAACAGAAGAAATATTGAATTTTATTGATGAAAGGAGAAAATATAAAAATACAGTAAATGAAGCAGGCAAGAAGGAATACAAACGTCTCAAAAATGAGATCGGCAGGAAGTGCAAAATGGCTAAGCAGGGATGGCTAGAGGACAAATGTAAGAATGTAGAGGCTTATCTCTCTAGGGGTAAGATAGATAGTGCCTACAGGAAAATTAAAGAGACCTTTGGAGATAAGAGAACCACTTGTATGAATATCAAGAGCTCAGATGGAAACCCAGTTCTAAGCAAAGAAGGGAAAGCAGAAAGGTGGAAGGAGTATATAGAGGGTCTAAACAAGGGCGATGTACTTGAGGACAATATTATGGAAATGGAAGAGGATGTAGATGAAGATGAAATGGGAGATACGATACTGCGTGAAGAGTTTGAGAGAGCACTGAAAGACCTGAGTCGAAACAAGGCCCCTGGAGTAGGCAACATTCCATTGGAACTACTGACGGCCTTGGGAGAGCCAGTCCTGACAAACTCTACCATCTGGTGAGCAAGATGTATGAAACAGGCGAAATACCCTCAGACTTCAAGAAGAATATAATCACTCCAATTCCAAAGAAAGCAGGTGTTGACAGATGTGAAAATTACCGAACTATGGAAAAACTAGTAGAAGCCGACCTCGGGGAAGATCAGTTTGGATTCCGTAGAAATGTTGGAACACGTGAGGCAATACTGACCTTACGACTTATCTTAGAAGAAAATTTAAGGAAAGGCACATCTACGTTTCTAGCATTTGTAGACTTAGAGAAAGCTTTTGACAATGTTGACTGGAATACTCTCTTTCAGATTCTGAAGGTGGCAGGGGTAAAATACAGGGAGCGATAGGCTATTAACAATTTGTACAGAAACCAGGTGGCAGTTATGAGAGTCGAGGGACATGAAAGGGAAGCAGTTGGTGGGGAGGGAGTAAGACATGGTTGTAACTACTCTCCGATGTTATTCAAACTGTATATTGAGCAAGCACTAAAGGAAACAAATGAAAAATTTGTAGTAGGTATTAAAATCCCTGGAGAAGAAATAAAACTTTGAGATTCGCCGATGACATTGTAATTCTGTCATATACAGCAAAGGACTTGGAAGAGCAGTTGAATGGAATGGATAGCGTCTTGAAAGGAGGGTATAAGATGAAAATCAACAAAAGCAAAACGAGGATAATGGAATGTAGTCGAATTAAGTCAGTTGATGCTGAGGGAATGAGACACTTAAAGTAGTAAAGGAATTTTGCTATTTGGGGAGCAAAATAACTGATGATGGTTGAAATAGAGATGATATAAAACGTACACTGGCAATGGAAAGGAAAGCGTTTCTGAAGAAGAGAAATCTGTTAAGATCGAGTATAAGATTAAGTGTCAGGAAGTCATTTCTGAAAGTATTTGTATGGAGTGTAGCCATGTATGGAAGTGAAACATGGACGATAAATAGTTTGGACAAGAAGAAAATAGAAGCTTTCGAAATGTGGTGCTACAGAAGAATGCTGAAGATTAGATGGGTAAATCACATAACTAATGAGGAAGTATTGAATAGGATTGGGGAGAAGAGAAGTTTGTGGCACAACTTGACCAGAAGAAGGGATCGGTTGGTAGGACATGTTCTGAGGTGTCAAGGGATCACCAATTTAGTATTGGAGGGCAGCGTGGAGGGTAAAAATCGTAGAGGGAGACCAAGAGATGAATACATTAAGCAGATTCAGAAGGATGTAGGTTGCAGTAGGTACTGGGAGATGAAGAAGCTTGCACAGGATAGAGTAGCATGGAGAGCTGCATCAAACCAGTTTCAGGACTGAAGACCACAACAACAACAACATACTAAAGCATCTCAAAATCATCTTATATCCTAAATTACTCCAGAAAGCTTCAGAAATAAAATTCGTTCTCTATTCTAAACACTCGCCATCGAAGTTCCTTCTCACCCAACGACGACTCAGCATCATATATATATATCTCTCTCTCTCTCTCTCTCTCTTTTCAGCCAACTCAGTCACTCGCCCGTTCTCTAGTAATAATACGAGTCGAAGATGGAATGGTCTGAGATAATGAACTAAAAGTCTGAAATGGGTATCTAGTTTTCTGATGTCATAAACAATTTACATCTTGCAGCAAGAGCTTAAACTCATATCTAGTACTTGAAGCGTTGGCCGCCGGTGTCAATAAATGCACAACAACGACATATAAAATTTTGCTTACTGTTGTCTGACCCTATCCAAAAGAAAAGAATTAGAATGATGTACTGAGGGGTGAAGACATTTGAGGACTGGTTCTGAAGTGAATATTCTATAAAACTAGTCAGAACTGGAAAGTAAATATTATTAAAATGCAGCACCACTATACTGACAAGAAGTTACTTTTGAAGGGTAGTTATGCCAAATACTTCTGCGTTGGTCTCTCGAGCATTTGTGTAGATTTATCATTATGTTAACCATCTTCGTCCCACGAATTATAATTCACTTACCCGTAGTTTTCCACAGACAATTGAGAGCGCATCTCGAAACGTGCTTTCCGAACCAATATTCTGAACCTCAGTTATAAGAACAATACTGGACACCTCTGTCTTAGAAACATAATCTATCTTCCCAGGCGCAGTCTCAGTCAATCTTTTTTCCATCGGTTATCAAGGCCGCCAATGCAGTTTTCGAAAGGGTCCATTGCCGGCTATCACACCCACTGTTGTAAGCTGTCGAACGTCCGCTGTTTCGTTGTACCGTAATTTGTATAGCTACCTCTTATCTTGTCTGTAAAATTTCGAACTCGGCGAGAGATCTAACAAAGTAAGGCAATTCCTTAAGTCCTGTGCCTCAGTCATTTCAGATAAAGCCATTGTACTTTACACAGAGTTTCTGCTTCGACAGCCACCATACTACCTGTATCTTACGTTACATTTCCTTCTTCTGTACTTAAAAAAATCTAAAACAATCGTACGTTTGAGTATACCAATAAATTCAGTATTCCTATATGACGTAAAATGCTATGTTTGTTGTCGTTACTTCCTCTATTTGTGTTTTCGTTTGTTTCCATTCAAACATTTGATCAAAAACTGGGATCTCTTCATACTACACAAGATTTCCTTTGTTTCCAACTTGAGCATCAACGTTATATAAAACTCAATCTTTTTAGTGCAAGATATTGTCGCTCTTTCTTAGAGGAATCCGTTAAACACCTACAAATGGAGAATGGCAGATTTCCAGCTGTACGTATTCTATATAGCGCCATTTACGTAGGTATGTTCAAATAAACAAGGACAAATAAAACTATCTGGGAAAGCGACTGATTGCGTTGTCTACAAGAATAACAATCGTTACTACAGTCCCTGAGCACTTTTTTTGACAGCTGTGCCAATACAGTTTTACAACTTCTAAGAAATAATTGGCATCATGGCTTGACGCAATGTAGACGTCGATAAGTAAAACCCGGATAGGAATAAGGATGGCGAAAGAAACCGGCAGTGTCCTTCTTAAAGGGACCCTCCCAGCATTCTCTTTAATTGATCTAGGAAGAAGTTCGATAACCGAACACTGTATTGTCAGACGGCGACTCGAGCCACGCTCCTCCAGAGCGCGATTCAGGTGCCTAAAAAAAAAAAAAGTGCCTCTGCACACGGCAGTCGTTGATAGCGAATGCAAAAAATGGCTCTGAGCACTATGGAACTTAGCTACTGAGGTCATCAGTCCCCTAGAACTTATAACTACTTAAACCTAACTAACCTAAGGACATCTCACACATCCATGCCCTAGGCAGGATTCGCACCTGCGACTGTAGCGGTCGCGCGGATCCAGACTGAAGCGCCTAGAACCGCTCGGCCACTACGGCTGGCGATAGCGAATGAGATATCAACACTCGTCTGTTTGTATTATTAGCAGAGGTCTATGATAATTGTGCCCCAGTGGTACATGCTGCAGTGTTATTGGGGCTCATTTATTGCGAAAAGTCTTTTTCAGTTTATAAATCGTCCATCCGCAAGACTGTGCAAACTGAAATTATTATATCTTGTCGAGTTTTGAAATTTTGCTCACTAAATAGTCTGCCAACTATCGCAGAGGTGCTGTTTTTGCCAAATACGTCTACATCTACATGGTTACTCTGCGTGGGAGAGGGTTCATCGAACCATTTTCATACTACTACTCTACCATTCCACTCTCGAATGGCGCGTGGGAAAAAGAAACACCTAAATCTTTCCGTTCGATTATTATGATGATCATTCCTCCCTGCGTAGGGGGCGGGGAGGGGGGGGGGGGTGTCAACAATATATTTTCACATTCCGAAGAGAAAGTTGGCAACTGAAATTCCGTAAATAGATCTCGCCGCAAAGAAAACCGCCTTTGTTTCAGTGACTGCCACCCCAACTTTCGTATCATATCAGTGACACTCTCACCCCTATTGCGCGATAACACGAAAAGAGCTGCCCGTCTTTGCACTTTTTCGATGTCCTCCGTCAACCTCTCTTAATAATGAATTCCGACGAGCGTACGTGAAGAGCCTCTGCTGTTTTTCGTTTTTCCGTTCGAACCCAACACTGCTACTAGTATGTCAGAAAACAGTACCCGAAGAAACACGACATTTAAAAATGGAATAGGGGTTTATCTTTGCGGCATCTGCGAATCATTCTCTCTTTATCTAGATACTCTTTCCTGCTGACGCGGTGGATATGATTTCTTATCTGTAAAACTGTGTTGGACCTTCGGTTGGTATTTCTGCCACATACTTCCAAAGGGACACAGAGTTACTAAGGAAATTCACCATGGATGCAGAAAATTTCGTTAACCAAGTGGCGAATTTTGTGTTACTCGTTCTTCCACGTCGGTTGTCAACTTGTAAATAAAACCAGATGCGTCCTTTCATCAGGCAGCGGAGTGTTGTTACGCAGAGAGAATACAGTTTCGAATGCGCAGCACCGCTTAATGATGTGCAGACTCATTGACCGGGATACGAAAATAGCCGTTTTGCACTCGCAAATAGAAATAGCGCAGCGTTGAGAAGTAGGTCGCACCATCGACTTCAGAGGCGCAGAATATCTCGCCGTGGCCTGCGACTGCCGACTGCGCATGCGCAGTTAGAAGCGAGCTATCTGCGTCCGTCATCTGCCAACGGCAGCATCTAGAGTGATGCAAAGCATTTAAGTCCTTATTCAGAGTGATGTCACTCTCAGTCAAAAAGTAATCTCTCTTCCATCATCTGTATCTTTTTACTGCACAAACAACATCACGGTGTGGGACACATGGCACAACAACTACTACCGTATTTTCTCGTTCTATGTGCATGGTGTGCGATTCGCCTTCATATAAAGTCTAATTTGTTCATCATCACATAAAATGTACGAGCTAGGAAACTGTTTTTGGACCATCCTGGAACGTACACTTTCATTTTAAGCCTTTAATAAGGCTTTTGCTGCCTTTATGTCCCCAACTGGAGCAAGCTGAATATTTTTTAAGTTTAATTGAAGAAGACCATAACGAAACACCCGAGGTCTTTCTTCAACCTTCTCTGTCTCTGACATTACCCCACTGTGTTATACCGCTTGTACTCACTAATTACTCTCAAGAGAAGGTCAGATGAGGAATTTGTGCATGATCGACTTCGAGAGTAGCTAACAATTACTTCGTCAGGATGTCTACGTGAATGCCACTTACAAGCAATAAGAACATGCTAGGGGTGGCAAAGGAAACAGTTCAGAAAGTTTTGTATCACTCCCTGAACTTGAATAGACCGCTGTTTCTGATCGTAAACATCTTTCTCGATATTCTGACCTCATGAAAAGGCTACCTGTGCAATGGGGGCAAAACTAAACAAGTATTGCCTGTGCAGCATAATGTGTCTTTTATCGTGATCGAGAGGCCGTGGCTTTTGTACACATTTCAGTCTGTCATGATACCTCGAAGAATCTTTTCAACCTTATATTTTGGTAGTATTGTGACCTTATGGCAAGAAAGAGTTGTCAGCGAGGGAAATTGGCCGCCTTATTGGTGTATACAAAAGTGATGCCATTCGTTGAAACGATATCTTGATACATAAATCACGTGAATGCCACTTGCAAAAAAAAAAAAAAAAAATGTGCTAGGGGTGGCAAAGAAAACAGTTCAGAATGCCAGTTGATGACCTCTCTCTACAAATTATGGCACGTATGTACCACGAGGAATATTCAATAGAACTGCGCGCTACCTTCTTGGAAGCCAGTGGGAGGTCTGTGTTTGTGCAGATAGTAAATGATTTGCAACACACAATCCATTTGGCTCCTAGGCGTCCATTACGAACGACACTACAAACTTCTAGAAACGTAGTAGGCGAGGGAGGTGGGTAAGGGAGAACCTGGAATGGAATATGGACCAGTGGGGCGGGATTCTCTTAAATGATGAATGTAGTAGCTGTTAGACGTCTGAACCAGTCGCAGAAGAGCGTGGAGGTGGCCAGTTACCAACGCGTATCTCAGACATGCAATCCCGCCGGTTCGTCACAAAGGAGGGTCAGGCTTTGGGAGGTGTAGCGGGGAAGAAGACAGAAGCCACTCGTCGCTATCTACAGCAATTTGAGTATTGTGCGTTATCAGCGCAGGACCTCCAACATATTGTCCAGCTATACAGTCAACACCTCGGGACTGAATCCATGACTTACGAAGATAAGTTACTATCACACCACGCCCACCTTTTGAACACAATGATCCACAGGTAGAGAGGAAACCCAAGGAGTAGCCTGTCGTACCTGCTGACCTGAAACCTACTGAGTATCCTGCGGAAACTGGCCGTACATCGCCGCCTGTACGTTCTCCCCGCCCCCCCCCCCTCCCCTCCCCTCACACACACACACACACACACACACACACACACACACACACACCACACCACACTGAATGACCTCATCACAGAATAGAGAGTAGAGTAAATACCGAAAGTAGTCTGCAATCCATGTGCCAGAATTTAGTGCGCATGCTCGAAATCTGCATCTATATCTACATGGCTACTCTGCATATCACTCTTAAGTGCCTAACCGAGGGTTCATCGAACCACCTTCACAATACTTTCTATTATTCCACTCTCTAACAGCGCGTGGAAGAAACGAACACCTATATCTGTCCGTGCGAGCTCTTATTTCACTTATTTTTTATGATGATCGTTTCTCCCTTTGTAGATCGGCGTCAACAAAGTATTTTCGCATTTGGAGGAAAAATTTAGTAGTCGAAATTTCGTGAGAATGTCCCGCCGCCACAAGAAACATCTACGTTTTAATGATGTCCACTCCAAATCCTCTATCAAACTATCCCCTATTTCTTAGTAATACAAAGTCTGCCATACTGAAACCGAGTAAACAGCTGTGTTTGAAGCCAAAGGCGAACGAATACGTTTGCTTATTTTATTAATTGTGCATTTTAGCTGCTGGACTTACCTAATTGTAAAATAACTAATCTCGCTGAAAGTTAGAAATACGCTATAGTACTGTAATTTTTACTGTGCTTGTAATGAGCATTAGTAAACGAAAAGGCAGCCAACGGGGTTCAGCTCCTAGCTGCATACAGATGCAAGTGCAAACAATGACATAAGCCTTTTCAGAACGATAAGTTATTTCTAACATATGCAATATGAATCGTATTATCCTGTATGTTAGGTTTTGCCTTCTTCCCTTATTTCACTGGCCCTATCGTTAGGTGTTTTCTTTTTGAGTGATACTGTCTTTGGCGGAATCAGTATATTGAATAATGTTGGAGCAGCATCAGATTTCAATCAATTTTTCGACGAGTTAGCAAACATCACATCTTCAAAGTGCATCCTTCCTCAGTAAATCTGCTCTCCTAGACCGCACAGCTCATTTGATTGCATGGAAGTAAACTAATAGGTCTGGGCCTATTTCAAAAACATATGCATAAATTAATTTTTAATCTGTGCTGTTGCCTTCATTTAAATTAATATCTATGCGTTACTTTCGGATTCGAAAACATGAATGAAAATTCCAGCCCTGATGCGAACACAAACTCCTGCAGATTGTCCCATGACGGTTGTTTCTGTTGCAACCGAAGTTGATTTGTCGGCTCTCAGCGCCAGGAAATAAAAATTAAGAAGTAAAATAAAATTGTTCGCAAGGAAAAACCCGATATTCACTAAGCAAAGTAGTTTGATTGCCCTCTCATGCTAAGAGCATTGGCAGTTCGCACTTTGCAAACGTGAAGAGTAAAGAATTTAAAAGTTTGCGTGATACGTTTTTATCAAGGAATTTATCCAAACCAGTGAAAATGCAGATAGATTGAAGAGATTGTAGTATGATACACAGGCTGGGGCAAATAAGAGGCCCGGAGAACAGAGTTCCAGGATACAAAGAAACAAAGCAGAGGAATGAAAATACAGTACTAACTTGACTGTAGCAGATGTTGAAACCGATCACCCTACATCTCTTGCCTTTTTTGGCCCCTTGTCAGTAAGTTACTGAGGGCAGATGGAAGCTAGACTGCTGGAACTGCTGTAGTCTCATCCGAAATGTTCTGCTGCCGTTTCTGAAGACTATGTTGGTTGTTGCGATACACCTTAGACTTGAGGGCTCCCCACACAAAGTAATCGCCCACTGACAGACCAAGTGACCTGTGCAGCCAGCTAGCGCTGCGACCAGATTGACCTCTGATAACAACTTCGTCAGGCGTGAAGATTGCATAAATGCGCTGCAAGGTTTGGCCGGCTGTATGGGCAGTTGCTCCGTTCCGTTGTAAGTAACTGGTGAGTCTTTTCCTCCTCCGATAACGCTGACGCAATGGTTTTAAAGCAGCGCGCCGAAGTTAGCGTTTAATGAGAGAACATGGGACCAATAATGCGGCTTGCAGACACTGCACACCAAACCGCAACAACTTTTTTTGATCATGCAATTATGTTTCGTGGAAGTTATGCTGATTCTCCGCTGCCCGGAACCTGTGATTCTGTGAGCTTACATAACCAGTCAGGTCCGCCCCTGGTAGCTGAGTGGTCAGCGCGACGGAATGTTATGGCCCGGGTTAGATTCCCGGCTGGATCGGATATTTTCTCCACTCAGGGACTGAGTGTTGTGTTGTCCTTATCATCATCATTTCATCCCCATCGACACGCAAGTCGCCGAAGTGGCGCCGAGTCGAAAGACATGCACCAAGCGAACGGTCTACCCGACGAGAGGCCCCAGCCGCACGGCATTTCCGTTTTATCAGTCAGGTGAAATCAGGCTTCAGCAGACACAGAAACAGATCCATGTGCAAGCCATTCATTGTTATCTTAGTGAACAGCCACTCACAAAACCGGAGGCGCTGAGCAGGATCTGCTGGTTTTAATGCATGGACAACAGACGCTCGGTAGGGACGCATGTGCAGCTCCTGGTGGAGTATTCGTCCGCATGATCGACGTGGTATGCCGATCTCCTACGACAGGCTTCGGGTTATTCTGAAGCATTTTCTGGTGAACTGTAGTCACATTCTCTGGTGTGCGGGCACGCTTCAGAATGTTTTTAACATATTCCAATCAGATTCTGCTGACGCCATTTTCCGACTAAGCTTTGGATGGCACTCTTTGCTGGCACTCTGACACCATGAAATTTGTCGGCAGACAACTGACCACACTATTTTTACCAAGTTGGTGTCACGTAACATTCCACAACGAAGACCCGCTGCTCCACTCTGAGTGCCATCGTCCCTTCGCACTACGCTCTGAACCGGTGCCGATATTGGTGGCCGAGCGGTTCTAGGCGCTAAGGTCTGGAACCGCGCGACCGCTATGATCGCAGGTTCGAATCCTGCCTCGGGCATGGATGTGTGTGATGGTCTTAGGTTAGTTAGGTTTAAGTAGTTCTAGGGGACTGATGACCTGAGATGTTAAGTCCTATAGTGCTCAGAGCCATTTGAACCATTTTGATCTGAACCGGTGTGAATCACGTGGCGGGTCTACATGCGGTTTGCCCGTCACGGGGTGTGGTTATAGTCATACATTCACGTCCAATCGTATCCACGCATCTGGGCCACTTTCATTTGCCCCACCACTTCCTATGCATTATGATTCCACATTTATCGCGCTTTTGTTCTTGTATTGAAGAAAAGCAGTTATTGAGTGACTTATTTATTAATTATCGCTATCTATTTTCTTATTATTTCATGTTACTAAAGCTTCTTATATATGAATATGATTAGCAGACAAAACTGTCGTTGGTTTCATTGCGTCTTCGAGCTTTAGTCTTTAAAAAATTGTAAATGGATTCGAACTCGGTACAATAAAAGGCGCAAAGTGGAGGGTAGAAGAACGGAACACAGTTCCCTTTCGTATAAATTCTCTTTGGCAGAAGTTACTCTTGTTCGGGTTCATTTTAATGAGTAAAATTCCGTGTTGAGGGGGAAACAGATCATATTACTTTCGGGTGGTCAAATTGTAGCGTTCGTTAGCGTTTCCTTTCGTACAGGTTTTCATTTAGACTGTTGGATTGGTTCTGTTTGGTAAAAATGATCATCTCGACCGTAGTAGTCAGCAGCGATCGTTTTACGTCTACAAGGTTTCAGTTTGGCGTTGAGTGCAACGACTGACCTCTTACAAATTAAAGGAGCCGCCCTCTGCTTCCCTTCCTGTATAATGTCTATTCTGTGTACTGATGATTGTCGCGGTCAAAGGGTGGAACACAAGGTAGGTAGAAATTTGACAGTGGGACAGGCCTGAACACCAACATCTTCATCACCTCGCGAATAGCACGATAAACAGGGTCCAAGCGTGCTATGATGCACGGCGTGCAACAGCACGGAACACTCAAGGATTCTGATTTCACATATAGACAAAGATGTACACTGCCGAACAACTACCTACACTTTGGTTACTGTTCTGATTTAATTATACTGTAGTTACTTACTTTCGGTTTCAGGAGAGTTATTATTACGTTACTCCTGTTGTCTAAGCTCTCTCAGGCTCGCAAATACGTAAGCTGTGCGAATCCTTTCTCGGGTAGTTGGTGTCCGTTAAGAACTCTCACGGGAAGGAAACGCATTGCTGTAGTTTTACCACAGCTTGTCAAGTTCATCCCTGCAAATGATATTCGTCCCTCTGCTTACATATTATGTTCTCCTTAAATTTATAACTGGTTTCTGTTGCAGAAACTGTATCGTACGAATGCGGTGCTTACAATGAAGTACTAGGTTCTTTTACCATATTTCTCTTACCAGATTTGTTAGCAGTGGACCCAAGGAAATAATTTTACTTGTTTGTCAACGACAAAGGACTGCCGCGATCGTTTGCAATTCTTGTTTCTTCCTGCGTTCTACTTTTAGCTTTCTTAGTTAACGCTGTACTAACGCGAATTCTTTACAGATGAATGGAAAAACTGGTAGAAGCCGACTTCCGGGAAGATCAGTTTGGATTCCGTATACATATTGGAACACGTGAGGCAATACTGACCCTACGACTTCTCTTAGAAGATAGATTAAGGAAAGGCAAACCTACGTTTCTAGCATTTGTAGACTTAGAGAAAGCTTTTGTCAATGTTGACTGGAATACTCTCTTTCAAATTCTGAAGGAGGCACGGGTAAGATACAGGGAGCCAAAGGCTATTAACAATTTGCACAGAAACCTGATGGCAGTTATTAGAGTCGAGGGGTATGAAAGGGAAGCAGTGGTTGGAAAGGGAGTGAGACAGGGTTGTAGCCTCTCCCCGATGTTATTCAATCTGTATACTGAGCAAGCAGTAAAGGAAACAAAAGAAAAATTCGGATTAGGTATTAAAATAAAAACTTTGAGGTTCGCCGATGACATTGTAATTCTGTCAGAGACAGCAAAGAAATTGGAAAAGCAGTTGAACAGAATGGACAGTGTCTTGAAAGGAGGGTATAAGATGAACATCAACAAAAGCAAAACGAGGATAGTGGAATGTAGTCGAATTAAGTCGTTTAATGAAGAGGGAATTAGATTAGGAAATGAGATTAGTAAAGGAGTTTTGCTATTCGGGGAGCAAAATAACTGATGATGGTCGAAGTAGAGAGGATATAAAATGTAGACTGGCAATGGCAAGGAAAGCGTCTCTGAAGAAGAGAAATTTATTAACAGCGGGTATAGATTTAAGTGTCAGAAAGTAGTTTCTGAAAGTATTTGTGTGGAGTGTAGCCATGTATGGAAGTGAAACGTCGACGATAAATAGTTTGGACAAGAATAGAATAGAAGCTTTCGAAATGTGTTGCTACAGAAGAATGCTGAAGATTAGATGGGTAGATCACATAACTAATGAGGAGGTATTGAATAGAATTGGCGAGAAGAGACGTTTGTGGCACAACTTGACTAAAAGAAGGGATCGGTTGGTAGGACATGTTGTTAGGCATCAAGGGATCACCAATTTAGTATTGGAGGGCAGTGTGGAGGGTGAAAATCGTAGAGGGAGACCAAGAGATGAATACACTACGCAAATTCAGAAGGATGTAGGTTGCAGTAGGTACCGGGAGATGAAGAGGCTTGCACAGGATAGAGTAGCATGGAGAGCTGCATCAAAACAGTTTCAGAACTGAAGACTACAACAACAACAACAGCAACAACAACAAAAACAGTTAACGCTGCTGAAACTGAGGCTCACAGAAAGACTTGTGAAATTCTCTAGTTTATTTTGTTTTATTGATATACTGCCCATGTTTTGTAAATACTGTACCTAAAAAATCTGACAAATATTTTCTAACATGTCTCCAGCCCGTATGCTACTCCTGTCGCCATAGTGTATTAGGGCTTTGGCACTCAGAGAATTTCATGCTGTCGGTTTCCCCACGACCCGCCCCTCCCTTCCCCGGACACCAAAAGACTACAATATTTCAATGAAATTTTCCCATCATTTGCCCTTTTATGGACGTTTTTCACATTAACGACCCCAACGTCATAAGAGTGCGGGAGATCTGTTACACTGAGTGTGCTTTGATGACTGTCTCAGTAATTATTGGTAACGTTATACTTATTTTACATTAGAGCCACCTTTATATTAAGAAGCAAGGTAGCTTATAATCACTTGAATTAATATTTGCTTTCTTACTGGTGTAATTAGTAAATATTGTAGCATAATTTTACTACTAAGTACATTTCGTGGATGTCTCACCTAACTTTATGTTATTGGTAACTTAAAACTTTCTCATGCTTATATTTTTGCTAAAACAACAACGCTGAATAAGGATTTAAGGCTATTGACTGTTTCATTATTTTTTTATCGAGTGTGGGGGAATATGAAGTTCTTCATTAACTTGAACTTAGCTGCTATAATTTGTAGTGTGTTGTTTCCAAACTTCACAAAATCGCTCTTTGTTTATAAGTGATCATCTAATCTGAGTTTGAATTCAAGGAGTGGTTTTACAGACGTCAAGCTTAACAGAAGAGGTCGCTATAAAATAGAGGTAATTCAGTCATTAGGATGGCAGTGAGGACACTTACGTGCCACCTCGGACATTCTCTTGTCAGAAGCTATTTGTAGAGGGTGTATTTTCCATATCAAGTAATATATGAAATCACAAATCGTTCCAGTATTCGCAGAGCCCACATGTGGAAATTACTAGCCCAACAGAAACGCCAGGGTGTTTTTTATGTTGTGAAAAGAAATTTTCCATCAATTTGACTGAATCTAGTAACGTGTAAAGGTCCCACCGAAAGCAAACACAGCACGGAAGTGCAGTTACTGGAGAAATGGCATTACCAATGAGCATGTTCAGTACTGAGGCAAAAGCCGATCAGTGGCTCTAACTGATAGCCTCATCAGCTGAATCAACGTGGATTTCTGGTAGGTGCCGTGAAGGAAAATTGTAATTCTAACTGAAATGTCATAAAAAAATCTTTCTTAGAATCGGAAACACGAAACTGCCACCTAAGGTGAATGTGTTATCTCCACACTCTCTTCTTCTTCTTTTAGTGTTCAACCCTGAGGTTGGTTTGCAGCAGAGCGCCATTCCTCTCTTCTGTCTGCCTTCCTCTTCATTTCCAAGTATGTGTTACATCCAACGTCATTCATGATTTGTTGCACGTATGATATTCTTGGTCGCCCCCGCCGATTCCTTCCCTCAGTAGCTCCTTCTGCTATTGTTCCAATGATGTTGTTGTGTCGTAGGATGTGCCCTACAAGTTTGTCTCTTCTTGTTTGGATCCACAGATATCTGGTTTCCTGTACTCTTTTAAGCACCTCTTCATTTGTTACTTTTTCTCTCCAGCTGATATTCGTCATCCTTCTATAGCACCACCTTTCCACGGCCTCTAGCCGTCTTCTCTCTTCTCTTTCAATTGTCCAAGTTTCACATCTGTATTGGGCCACACTCCAAACGAAACCGTTCATGATACGTTTCCTTACTTTAAGAGATGAAATAGTGAAGTTAGCAGAGGGTTAATTAGGTAAAAAAACGACCTAGTAGAAATCGTTGGATGTCACCACAGATATTGAGTTTAATTGATGAAACGATAAAATGTAAAAACGCAGCAGGTGAAAGGGAACACGAACGTTTCAAAATCAGATTGATAGGAAGTACAAAATGGCTAAGCAGGAATGGCTAGAAGACAAACGTATGGATTTCGAAGCTCATTAGGGGAACGATAGACAAACGCCTACAGGAAAATGAAAGAGGCCTTTGGAGATAAGAGAAGTAACTGTATGAATATCAATAGCAAAGAAGGGAAAGCTGAAGGTGGAAGGAGTATATAAGGAGATTGTGCAAGAGAGATAAACGTGAAGGCAATATTATAGGAAGTGAAGAGGACGTAGATGAAGATGAGATGGGAGATACGATTCTACGAGAAGAATTTGACAGAGCTCTGAAAAATGAAAGTCAAAACAAGGCCCCTGGAGTAGACGATATTTCGTCAGAACTACCTTTGGAGAGCTAGCCACGACAAAACTGTTCCATCCGGTGTGCAGGATGTATGAGACCGGCGAAATACCCTCAGAGTATAAGAAAAATGTAATTATACCTATTACAGAGAAAACAGGTGCTGACAGGCGTGCAAATTTGCAAACTACCGAACTATGAGTGTGTTAAGTCACAAAATATTAACACGAATTATTTACAAAAAATGGAAGAACTGATAGAAGGGAAGATCCGTTTGGTTCTCGGAGAAATCACACGAGGAAATATTGGCCCTATGACTTATCTTAGAAGATAGGTCAAGGAAAGGCAAACCTACGTTTAGAGCATTTGTAGACTTAGAGAAAATTTGGCGTAGGAATTAAAGTTCAGGAAAAAGACGTAACAACTTTGAGGTTTGCCGATCAATGGACATCTGGTTTCCTGTACTCTTCTAAGCACCTCTTCATTTGTTACTTTGTCTCTTCAGCTGATCTTCATCATCCTTCTATAGCACCACACACACTCTTTTAGCTCCGGCAATTGTTCATGAAGAAAGGGTCAAGTCAGAGCGTTGTAAACTGTAACAGTAACTAGAGTCTTAAAATACGAGTTTGTAGGGAGTGTCGATGATGAATTTTAAAACTGGTTACAGGTTCCTCCGAGTATATCCTGAGGTGACAAAAGTCATGAGACAGCTCCTAATATTCTGTCGGACTTTTATTTCTGGGCGCAGTGCAGAAGTCGACGTGGCACGGATTCATCAAGTCATTGGTAGTCTCTGCATAAATATTGAGCCATATTGCCTCTACAGTCGTCCATAAATGCTTAAGTGTTCCCGGTACAGGGTTTTGCACACGAACTGACCTGCCGATTATCTACCAAAAATGTTCGATGGGGTTCATGTCAGATGATCTAGGTGGCCAAATCATTCGCTTGAACTCTTCAGAATGTTCCTCAAACCAATCGCGAACAATTGTGACCCAGTAACACGGCACATTATCATACATAAAAACTCTATCGCAAATGGCAGCAAATGGTCTCCAAGTAGACGAAAATAACCATTTGCTGTCAATGATCGGTTCAGTTATCCCATAGAACCCAGTCTATTTTATGCAAACGCACCCATACTATTATGGAGCCACAACCAGCTTGCACAGTGCCTTATTGACATCTTGGGTCGTAGCTTCGTGGATTCTGCGCCACACTCGAACCCTACAATCGGCTCTTATCAACTCAAATCGGGACTCATCTGACCATGCCAAGATTTTCCAGTCATCTAGCGTCCAACCGAAATGGTTTCGAACCCAGGAGAGGCGCTGCAGGTGATGTCGTGCTGTCAGCAAAGACACTCGCTTCGATCTCTTCTGTCACACCGTCAGGTGGCTTGCGGAGTATGGATGTAGATGCAGATGTAGATGCAGATGTAGATGTCGTATGCTGCCACAGGCCATTAACGCCTAATTTTTACTGGACTGTCCTAACACATACGTTCGTCGTACGTCCCACATTGGTATCTGCGGTTATTTCACGTAGTGTTGCTTGTCTGTTAGTACTGACAACTCTATGCAAACGCCGCTGTTCTCGGTCGTTAAGTGAAGGCACTCGGCTATTGTGTTGTCCGTGGAGCCTGAAACATGGTATTCTCGGCACACTCCTGACATCTCGGAATATTGGCTTCCTTAAAATTTCCTAAATGGAATGTTCCATGCGTCTAGCTCCATCTACCATTCCGCGTTCAAAGCCTGTTAATCCCCGTTTTGCGGCCATATTCACGTCGGAAACATTTTCACGTGAATCACCTCAGTACAAATTGCTCCTCCATCAATGCACTGCCCTTTTATACTTTGTGTATTTGATACTGCCAACATTTCTAGAGAATACATGGTTTACCTCGCCCAGTAACTGCGCATACTGCCCCGTAGCCCGTGTTTTGTTCTGCGCTGAAGCCCCGCTGAGTGTTATTGGTCGACTACTTTTCTTTGCAACAACCGCAGGCCGCAGGCTATCGCCCGCGTGGGAACCAAGCCGTAGCGACCAATCAACATACAGAGAACCGCCCTACATCAACCGCCGCAGATCAGACGCGGATAAGCCGGCGAGGCCAACATCAACCATGCCTTAGAGAACTGAGAAAATCACTCGTGAAGCAGAGATAGGAAAACCCAGCATGAGTCTCTCTCTCTCTCTCTCTCTCTCTCTCTCTCTCTCTCTCTCTCTCTCGCCCTCTCCCCCTCCCCTCTCTCCCCTCTCCCCCTCCCCTCTCTCCCCTCTCCCCCCTCTCCCCCCTTCTATTGTTTGTACCGCTGCCAAACTCTAGATAGTTCTTATATCAGACCTGTTCTCTCATTCACCTCGTAGTCATCTCATATTCTTATTTTTCACATTCTTGTTCCCATCACATTTAATTACGGACGGTTAACGGATGGCTAATGAATGTTTTGACAGGTTTCTTGCGTACTTTCCGCAAGTAACTCAATTATGCTAGACAAAATTGAGTCGTATCTTAATAGCTTTTAATCGAACGAAGTATGATACCGGCTGGAACCAGTGGAGGTTCGAGTCCTCCCTCGGGCAGGGTGCGTGTGTTTGTCATTAGGATCATTTAGGTTAAGTAGTGTGTGAGCTTAGTGACTGATGACGTTAGCAGTTAAGTCCCATAAGATTTCAGACACATTTGAACATTTTAAGTATGATACTACCATCGTACGTGATTCTAATCTAAATTATTTAGATTATTGTTAGCACAGTCTTTGTCGCTTTCGAAAGAATTTGCGAGCAGGCCTCTCTTGGAAGCTGCTATGGAACCCCTCAGCTAGACAAGTTCTTTCTCACGTAAGAGTTGTCAATACGAGATGTGGTGTCGTGGATAATATTTTGTGCGGCGTGTCTCTGAAGGTTGAAATTGTACGCAGGATGGGAAAATGTCGGAATCTTTGATATAACTTAAGTTTAGAACTTGTTACAGGTATGAAGCACTATATTCCGACTAAATGCAAATAAATATCGACTTCCACAGTAATATATATAAGTAGAGCCGGAACGGTGAAAATGACAATATTTACGTTTTTTGGTTTTTTCATTATAAAATTATTTGGAGTTTTCTGAATAAAACAAATCAAGTTTCACCATTCTAAGTGTGTTTTTATAACTTTATCTCTGTGACAAGTGACTGTTCATATCGGTAAACAACAACGCTATACCGTTTGTGTTGACTTGTAGAGTTTACTTTGTGTTGTTTAGCAGTTCAATTTTGCGTATTTGATGAATTTTGCTCGTACCTGTTTTACGTATGTGGTTTGTGGATATCAATATG
Organism: Schistocerca gregaria; assembly: GCF_023897955.1. Taxonomy (NCBI): domain Eukaryota; kingdom Metazoa; phylum Arthropoda; class Insecta; order Orthoptera; family Acrididae; genus Schistocerca; species Schistocerca gregaria. The sequence continues at coordinate 188,482,698 of NC_064920.1, read as the reverse complement.
CTCCGTTTCAGCAATCGAGTGTTTAAGAAAAGGCACAATGAGTGGAAGAAAAAAATCTTTTTTTGTTTCTGAGGGAGATGCTGCCCAGACTGCTTCACCGACTATTTCAAATGAACGTGACAGAACTTCTTCCAGCAAGAAACTTTGTGACAGCAAAGAAAAATTTGAAAACTATAAATGTCACAGTAATGATGTGATTGAAATAATTAACATTTCCTTGCTCTCTAATATTTTGAAACATAACGTATTATGCCAAGTTTGCAAAGAAAGAGGACTGGAATTGAAAATAACTTCACACATTGGTTTGGCATGTAAAATGTTATTGAAGTGCAAAAAATGTGCTGCAGAAGTATCGTTTTCTAATTCTAACCGTATTCCTCGTAGTCTTAATAGTGAAAAGAAGATGTATGATATAAATGTTAGGCTATTGTATGGCTTGCGTTGCATTGGCAAGGGCAGTGCTGCAGGGACAATGTTATGTGGAATTATGAACTTGCCAGAACCATCAACCAAGTTTGGATTTTATAATGAATTGGTGGGATCTTCTGTTGAAGATTTTGCTCCAGCAACAATGAAGAAAGCAGTTGAAGAAGCTGTGACAGATAATGGGAAATGTAGATATTTGACTGTTGCTTTAGATGGCTCATGGCAATGTAGAGGTCATAAATCTCTAAATGGAGTTGTGTCAGCTACCAGTGGAGACAGTTGCAAAGTAATTGATGTTGCTATTCTCTCAAAACATTGTAGATGTAAGGGCAATACCAAGGACTAACATAGTGAAAATTGTGAAGCAAATTTTTCACGGCAGAGTGGAGCGATGGAAGTAGAGGGAGTGAAAGCAATTTTTTCCAGATCACAGGAGTGGTATAATGTACGATACACTAACTATCTAGGACATGGTAATTCTAAGAGATATAAAGCTGTAGAGGCAATGAAATTAACGTTAAAAACCAGGAGTGCATTGGATATGTGCAGAAGCGCATGGGGGCTCGCTTGCGCAAACTAAAGCAGACATTAGGATCCCAGAAGCGTGGTGATGGTAAGACGCTTGGAGGATGAAGAAGATTGACAGATGAAGCAATTGGTAGATTGCAGAGGTATTATGGGTGTGCAATTAGGCGAAATACAAGAAGCATTGAGCATATCAAGAGAGCAGTATGGGCATTTTTTTTTCTACTGCATCAGCAAATGAGTACCCACAACATGCAATGTGCCCCACAGGTGATGACTCATGGTGTAATTACTAATCAGAAAAGGAATATGCCCATAAAAAGAGTTTGCCAAATGCTGTAATTGATGTAATTAAGCTCATATTCAGAGATTTATCACAACTAAGTTTATTGGAAAAGTGTTAACATGGGAAAACACAAAATCCAAATAAAAGTGTAAATAATTTAATTTGGATTAGGATTCCCAAAAGAGTGTTTGTATAGATGAAAACTTTGCCTTTTGGAGTGTATGATTCAGTGGCAACATACAATGAAGGAAACATTATTAAATGTTGTTGTTGTCTTCAGTCCTGAGACTGGTTTGATGCAGCTCTCCATGCTACTCTATCCTGTGCAAGCTGCTTCATCTCCCAGTACCTACTGCAACCTACATCCTTCTGAATCTGCTTAGTGTACTCATCTCACGGTCTCCCTCTACGATTTTTACCCTCCACGCTGCCCTCCAATGCTAAATTTGTGATCCCTTGATGCCTCAAAACATGTCCTACCAACCGATCCCTTCTTCTAGTCAAGTTGTGCCACAAACTTCTCTTCTCCCCAATCCTATTCAATACCTCTTCATTAGTTACGTGATCTATCCACCTTATCTTCAGTATTCTTCTGTAGCACCACATTTCGAAAGCTTCTATTCTCTTCTTGTCCAAACTAGTTATCGTCCATGTTTCACTTCCATACATGGCTACACTCCAAACAAATACTTTCAGAAACGACTTCCTGATACATAAATCTATATTCGATGTTAACAAATTTCTCTCCTTCAGAAACGCTTTCCTTGCCATTGCCAGTCTACATTTTATATCCTCTCTACTTCGACCATCATCAGTTATTTTACTTCCTAAATAGCAAAACTCCTTTACTACTTTAAGTGTCTCATTTCCTAATCTAATTCCCTCAGCATCACCCGATTTAATTTGACTACATTCCATTATCATCGTTTTGCTTTTGTTAATGTTCATCTTATATCCTCCTTTCAAGACACTGTCCATTCCGTTCAACTGCTCTTCCAAGTCCTTTGCCGTCTCTGACATAATTACAATGTCATCGGCGAACCTCAAAGTTTTTACTTCGTCTCCATGAATTTTAATACCTACTCCAAATTTTTCTTTTGTTTCCTTTACTGCTTGCTCAATATACAGATTGAATAACATAGGGGAGAGGCTATAACCCTGTCTCACTCCTTTCCCAACCACTGCTTCCCTTTCATGCCCCTCGACTCTTATTACTGCCATCTGGTTTCTGTACAAATTATAAATAGCCTTTCGCTCCCTGTATTTTACCCTTGCCACCTTTAGAATTTGAAAAAGAGTATTCCAGTCAACATTGTCAAAAGCTTTCTCTAAGTCTACAAATGCTAGAAACGTAGGTTTGCCTTTTCTTAATCTTTCTTCTAAGATAAGTCGTAAGGTCAGTATTGCCTCACGTGTTCCAACATTTCGCCGGAATCCAAACTGATCCTCCCCGAGGTCGGCATCTACCAGTTTTTCCATTCGTCTGTAAAGAATTCGCGTTAGTATTTTGCAGCCGTGGCTTATTAAACTGATAGTTCGGTAATTTTCACATCTGTCAGCACCTGCTTTCTTTGGGATTGGAATTTTTATATTCTTCTTGAAGTCTGAGGGTATTTCGCCTGTCTCATACATCTTGCTCACCAGCTGGTAGAGTTTTGTCATGACTGGCTCTCCCAAGGCCGTCAGTAGTTCTAATGGAATGTTGTCTACTCCGGGGGCCTTGTTTCGACTCAGGTCTTTCAGTGCTCTGTCAAACTCTTCACGCAGTATCGTATCTCCCATTTCGTCTTCATCTACATCCTCTTCTATTTCCATAATATTGTCCTCAAGTACATCGCCCTTGTATAAACCTTCTATATACTCCTTCCACCTTTCTGCCTTCCCTTCTTTGCTTAGAACTGGGCTGCCATCTGAGCTCTTGATATTCATACACGTGGTTCTCTTCTCTCCAAAGGTCTCTTTAATTTTCCTGTAGGCAGTATCTATCTTACCCCTAGTGAGATAAGCTTCTACATCCTTACATTTGTCCTCTAGCCATCCCTGTTTAGCCATTTTGCACTTCCTGTCGATCTCATTTTTGAGACGTTTGTATTCCTTTTTGCCTGCTTCATTTACTGCATTTTTATATTTTCTCCTTTCATCAATTAAATTCAATATTTCTTCTGTTACCCAAGGATTTCTAGCAGCCCTCGTCTTTGTACCTACTTTATCCTCTGCTGCCTTCACTACTACATCCCTCAGAGCTACCCATTCTTCTTCTACTGTATTTCTTTTCCCTATTCCTGTCAATTGTTCCCTTATGCTCTCCCTGAAACTCTGTACAATCTCTGATTCTTTCAGTTTATCCAGGTCCCATCTCCTTAAATTCCCACCTTTTTGCAGTTTCTTCAATTTTAATCTACAGGCCATAACCAATAGATTGTGGTCAGAGTCCACATCTGCCCCTGGAAATGTCTTACAATTTAACACCTGGTTCCTAAATCTCTGTCTTACCATTATATAATCTATCTGATACCTTTTAGTATCTCCAGGGTTCTTCCACGTATACAACCTTCTTTCATGATTCTTAAACCAAGTGTTAGCTATGATTAAGTTATTATTAAATGTGATGTGCTGAAACATTTATGTTTCCAACCAGGACACAACACCATTTCCACAATGCGCCTAATTGATGAAGAAAGACTAAGAGGTGCAGGAAGAAGAGACAAAAGGCTACAACATGCAGCAAAAGACCAGTGAAAAGGAAACTAAGACTGGAAAACGAAGAGGATGGTGATAATCCATCATATGGGGCAAGAATGTATTAAAAAACTTTGGAAGCCATTTCCCATAACTTTAAAATTTTCATCTTTGAGGAACATTTTTTCAGAAGCTGCTAACAGTATGTCAATGAAATTTATGCACAATATTGTTTACTTCCTTTCCTTCATTTTTATAAGAAATTGTAATAAAGATTTTGTATAATTCAAGACTTATAGAAGAAAAAATGTAAAATTTTGGAGAAAAAATAAGCATCTGTTTTAAAAAATTGTAAAACAAAAACCAATAATATTTCTTTACACGGCATTATAATTTTGTAGAGAAATATCCACTGAACATGTAGTACAAATTTCAGAGCAATATGTTTAATGGTTTTAGAAAAAATGTTCCTTCTATTTGCTAAATTTATCATGGAGGAGATGGATGGTTCCGGCTCCCCAAAATAATGTTTCGCTGTAGCTGCAAGTTAACTGCACATCAATTTTGTTATGATGGCTGAGAGTTGATGGCGCTGATCGGATATTTGCCTCTGATGGAGGAAACCAGGATTTAAAGAAATCATACGCAGATAATATGTTCAGGGTGATAATTATTGAACTATATGAAAAAGAACGGCGTCCACAAATTTATTGAACGTGTAGCCGTCACTACAGATATTCGGATTTAGGTTATGATATGTTCGATATGCTTGGCATCATTGGCAATGATGTGACGCAGACGAACAGCGAAATTCTCTCTGAAATGTCGCAACATCGATGCTGTTGACGATCTCCTGAATGGCTATTTTAAGCTCAGCAATGGTTTTGGAGTTATTGCGGTACACCTTGTCTTAAATATTGCACCACAAAAATTATAGGGGCCAAACGAAACCCATGTCACTGGCTTCTGGGTACCACAGAACCAGAATGCGGTCTCCTAGGTGCTCCTCCAAGACACCAAACACTATCCTGCTTCGATGGGGTTGAAATGTGTCTTGAATGAACTACATCTTGTTGAAATCAGGGTCACTTTGGATACTGGGGATGAAATCATCTTCCAAAACTTTCACGTACCCGTCGGTAGTCAAAGTGCCGTCAAGCAATATCGCACCGATTATTCAGTGGCTGCACATTGCACACCACGCTGTCACCCGATGAGGGTGAAGAGACTTCCTGATCACGAAATGCGGATTCTCAGTCCTCCAAATGCGCCACTTTTGGCGTACCGTGACATTTTCACGTGCATATGGCCGACAACAGGCTCGTCCGCATGCGTAAACTAATTCCTATTGTGCTCCGCGGTGAACCGTGCAGTTGGAACGTCCTAAGGAAACTGTTCAGAAGTTGTGACATTTCATGTACTTCAATAACTGTCACCCTGTATTTCGTATTTCTGGCTACTACGCTTTTATGTGCGAATGTCGAGAGGGAAGAAACTCGCTTGGCGGTATCATTCAAGAATTTGCTTTCTCTAGTCGTCATTTAAAGCTCTGTACTCTATTTCCATCAGTGTGGTGCACCATCTGCCTCTCGAGGAAAAATGCACAAAATTTCAATCGCAGTTCAATACACAAACTTGACGTTTCTGGAAATATTCTATTAAATGTCTGAAGACTGCACTTAATACTGTGGTCTGCTTACATCCCGAAACAGAGACGTGGAGGTCATCGATAAGGAAAACGTCATTATTTCTGTTTGCAAATCAATGAAGATGAAATGTAACCATTCACAATTAAAGTCTTTCACATCTTGTAAATCCTATGGCATTTATCATTGAAAGACAAGCATAAAAATATACAGTGCAAAAATTAATATTGAAATTCCGCGGAAATTATTACAAGAAGCCACTAAGAATCAAAGTGGAGCATCACGCTGACTGCAAGAGGCAAAATACTACTGGAACTAGGAAATTTAATTCCCCCAGAGTTACCTAACGACCAAAAATAAAACGCAGGAGTGCCAAGCTGCCGAAAGAATGCAAATCATGCATCCGTTACCACGGAGGTATACTATTTACGTAATACTGTGGTGGAACCCCTTCTTTCCGTGCGTTTTCTAGCAACGCACAAAATGCACCGTAGTCTTTCTGGTACCAAGTTTCGGCCTCTGGCCGGGTGCCAGCGGAAACAAGCAGCTCGTCATTTGCCGTGTCTTTGATCTACCGCTCTGCTAGACCTCCAGTCACACATCGTCCGCTGACGTTTTACTTGAGTTACCTAAAACTTTCTCGCAGTATATCTGCAGAATTCCTTTCTCTTGCTTCCGAATTGTCATATTTCTCGCGGATTAAACATCTGTACTTATAGCAATTTCCGTCGTGAACATCAAGTCAGTGCGATAATAAACAATGTAAGGTAACACTTTTTATGATATTTCTTCGAGGGCGCTTGGGAAAATTCTAACGCAATCTGAACGTATTTTATTTCGATAACTATATATGAGCAGATATTTTCACCAATCACGAAAAACTGAAATGAAAAAATATTGTACCGGGCACAGCGTATAAAATTGGCCCGGAGAACAGAGTTTCAGGGTACAAAGAAACACAGTGGAAGAAAGCATATACAATACTAACATGCCTATAGCAGATGTAACCCCCATTCATCCCTTGGCCCTTGTGGGCTCTGGTCAGCAAATCGCTGAAGCCGGATGAAGCTGAACTGCTGGAATTGCTGCAGTCTCATCAGAGATGTTCTGTTGTAGCTGTTGAAGATTATGCGAGTTGTTGCGACACATCTTAGACTTGAGGGACACTGACACATCAGATGACCTGGGTGGCTAGCTACCTACGGTCGCGACCAGACCAGACTGACCATCTGTTAACAACTCTGTCAGGCGTGTAAATTTGCTCCAAGGTATGTCCAGCTGTCTGGGCAGCTGCTCCATCCTGTCTGAAGTAACTGTGGGTCTTTCCCTCCTCCCTTAATCTGACACAAATGGTATCCACTCATCTGGTCCAATTTTATTTGCCCCATCCAGTAAAATTCTGTGCGTTAGGTAGTAGTTAAGGGAGGGGAAATTAAGAGTCGCGTTTGCTTTTATTTAAACGCAACTGCTACTGAACACCGTCGCGGACAACTTGTGATAGAACTTTATGGATGAGAAATGCTCACGTAGCTAAAGTGGACGTCCAGCTGAAGGAGACAATGTGGATAATCTCTAGAACACTCAGGGTCCGCCATGCGCCTGGCTCCCAGTCCTCACAAACATAGAGCCTCCTGAAATAAGCCGATCACAGTTAGCCCTAAAATCACACAGAAAAATGCTAGACAACACCAAGACCTAACACCTCTAAACAGACTTAAATCTGAGTCACTTTTATCAAAAATGGGCAAAACAACTATAAGGCTTTTACTTGAAGACAGCCTGGAAAGAAATATAGGCTGTAGGTGGACATAAGAACCGAAATTTCGCGGACGGCCCCAACAAGAAGATCGAAGGGTTTAATGTCTCGAGGAAATTGTAGAATTGAACTGTATCAGGATAAGTGCTGGCAGGTGTAAGCAACTGATGAACAAATGGGGCCTGTCGGACAATAGTGAATGTAGCTGCGACGAAATCCAATAAACGGGCAGTTTACTTGTGTGTGAAGTTCATGGCTATGACGGTGATCAGAAGGATATATACGACTGTCCCACGCAGCCATAGTGCAGCTCGAGAATATTTTTAATGTTGTATAGTATTATTCGTATGATCATTTGTAAAGAATACTGTAACTTAGTACAGACGTATCAGAATATTTTAGTGGATACATTGCGTGCTGAATGTCTTCGTAAACTCTGAATGAGTAAATAAATAGATAAACAAATAAATGGAAACAATTGCGGCTGAAGAGCAGTGCACACTTACGTTAACCAGAGACGATATGTTCATCGTCAGATCGATTTTGCATCATCTAAGAAATCAGAATCAATAGTGTCTTTATCTATGGTGACATGAGATGAAATTGTATTTTTAACGAACATAGACACTAAACTCTCGCCTCACTCTTTGGCCAGATGTAGAATAGGGATAGCCTATAACTGACCTTTTTATAATGAAATATTACGAAATAATAAAAGAAATTATTTTTGTAACGATTGAAAGGGAAAAAATTTAAGATCACAAGAGCTTATCTTCACAATAAGTGGCCTAGGTGACCTCATTAAAATTGTGTAGCCAAATCACAATGCGGGTAGTTGGCGGCAACTGCCTTTAGCTATGCGATTTGTGTAAATTGTATTTTATTTAATTGTGCCTGTGGTGGTATCAAATTATTTCAAAGTTGCAGGAAGGAATTCAACTGTTCTATGATTTCTGACAAAACAGAGCGTATGCACCCTTACTTGAGGTCTGAATATTAATAGAAATGGTTGGTTCGTGTTGGATTACGCTGACGGTGCAACTCATTTGAATTTAAATGTCCATTGTGAAGTTTTGTCAAGAGAAACTTGTTGCTCTTTTAAGGCACCAAACTGGTACCTTTACATACTTATTTTTCAAAAATCTGCACCCAAGTTGGGTTCTCAATTTGATTTTCTCACTTCAGTATCCGTTTCACGGATTGTTGTTATTTTTCTTCAATTCGGGTTTCACTCTCAGGCATAGCTCACTGATTCCGGATAGTGATCTATCAGTCGCTGGTATCCTAGCGACCGTATTATTTATTTTAACTACTTTAATTATACACAGCAGTACTACCTTTTCACCTCGGGAAAAGGCAGCTCGTGTGTGGTTTCCGATTTTAGGTTACAAAATAAAAACCATCGGACACAGTGACTAATAAGCAAAATTTATACACGGGAGAAATATTATTGTTGTGATCTTCAGTCGTAAGACTGGTTTGATGCAGTTCTCGATGCTACTCTGTACTTTCAAAGCCTCTTCATATCTTAATAACTACTGCAACTTACGTCCTTCTGAATCTGCTTACTGTATTCATCTCTTAATCGTATTAAACAATTTTTACACTCCACACTTCCCTCCAATACTAAATTGGTGATTTCTTGCTGTCTCAGTATGATCAACCGATCCTTTCTTTTAGTCAAGTTATGCCACAGATTTCTTTTCTCCCCAGTTACATTCACTGCCTCCTCGTTTGTTTCGTGATTTATCCATCTAATCTTCAGCATTGTTCTGTAAGACTACGTTTCAAAAGCTTCTGTTTTCTTCTTGTTAAACTTCTTATTGTACATGTCTCTCTTCCACACATGGCTGCCCTCCAGACAAATAACTTGAACACTTAAATCTATATTCGATGTTAAAATTTTTTTCTTCGAAAATTCCCTTCTTGCCACGTCCAGTTTACATTTTATATTCTCTGTACATCGATCATCGTCACTTATTTTACTGCCCAGACCTCAAAACTCATCTAATACTTTTAGCGTCTCATTTTCTAATCTAATTCCTTCTGCATTGCCCGCATCTCGTGGTCGTGCGGTAGCGTTCTCGCTTCCCACGCCCGGGTTCCCGGGTGCGATTCCCGGCGGGGTCAAGGATTTTCTCTGCCTCGTGATGGCTGGGTGTTGTGTGATGTCCTTAGGTTAGTTTAAGTAGTTCTAATTTCTAGGGGACTGATGACCATAGATGTTAAGTCCCATAGTGCTCAGAGCCATTTGAACCATTTGAACCATCCTTCTGCATTTCCTGTTTTAATTCGACTACATTCTATTACTCTTCTTTTGTTTTTGTTGGTGCTCAAATTATATCATCCTTTCATGAAACTGCCCATTCTGTTTATATGCTTTACTACGTCCTTTGCTGTCTCTGACGGAATTACAATGTCATCGGCAAACCTCAGCGTTATGTTTCTCCTGCTGAGTTTAATTGATTTTCCAAATTTTTCTTTGATTTCCTTTACTGCTTGTTCAGTGTAGATGATTGAATAACATCGGTAATAGACTATAAACCTATCGCACCCATTCTCAACCACTGCTTACCTTTCACTCCCTCCTTAACTTACAACTGCCGTCTGGTTTCTGTAAGACTTGTACATAAATTTTCGATGCGTGTATTTTGTACCTGTTATCTTCAGGATTCCAGAAAGTGATTTCCAGTTACTTTTTGTAAGTACACAAATGCTATAAACGTAGGTTTGCCTATCTTTAACCTATCTTCTAAGTTAAATTGCACGGACAGTATTGCTTAGCATGTTAAAGTATTTCCCCGGAACCAAACTGATCTCCAAGGTCTGCTTCTACTAGTTTTGCTATTCTTCTGTAAATAATTCGGAGCATTATTTTGCAACGACGACTTATTGATAGTTCAGTAATATTCACATCTGTCAGCACCTGCCTTCTTTGGAATTGGAATTATTACATTGTTACCGGCCCATATTCCTTATGCCCCTTTGTTGCAAGATGCTAGGGCATACCCTAAACTGAAAAATTATGACTTTCCTAGAGGAAAAAAGTTGGTACATACAATAGAATCTTAGAATGGAAAACATTTCAAGTGAAACAGACTTACCGTTTTTCGATGATAATGAAGATACGATCATACGGAGTACATTCCGAAGTATGTGGCTGGTTAGAAGAATTTATACCGCATGGAAAACGCTGCAGAGAGGTGAAAGCTGCAAGGGGCTCTCTATAGGGTAGCATTATAAGGCCTGTAATGCTCTCAACATTGTTCTGTACAGAATACGCAGCGTTTTGGGATTGTTCACTGGCGACAATGTAATCTACGGCAAGGCATTTCCTCTGAGTGATCGTAAGGCAACGCAGAGTAACATACAGTGTTGTCGTCTGGTGTAACGAGTGACTGCTGTCGGTAGACGTGGACAAATACTATTCCCACGACATATAGATTAGTAGTAACTACCTGGAGATTTTCACGTAGTTTAAAAATTTAGAAATATTGCTATGAAGTGACTGGAAATGGAACGACCGCTTCAAATACACTACTGGCCATTAAAATTGCTACACCACGAAGATGACGTGCTAAAGACGCGAAATTTAACCGACAGGAAGAAGATGCTGTGATATGCAAATTATCAGCTTTTCAGAGCATTCACACAAGGTCGGTGCCGGTGGCGACACCTACAACGTGCTGACATGAGGAAAGTTTCCAACCGATTTGTCATACACAAACAGCAATTGATCGGCGTTGCCTGGTGAAACGTTGTTGTGATGCCTCGTGTAAGGAGGAGAAATGCGTACCATCACGTTTCCGACTTTGATAAAGGTCGGAGTGTAGCCTATCGCGATTGCGGTTTATCGTATCGCGACATTGCTGCTCGCGTTGGTCGAGATCCAATTACTGTTAGCAAAATTTAGAATCAGTGGGTTCAGGAGGGTAATACGGAACGCCGTGCTGGATCCCAACGGCCTCGTATCACTAGCAGTAGAGATGACAGGCACCTTATTCGCATGGCTGTAACGGATCGTGCAGCCACGTCTCGATCCCAGAGTCTACAGATGGGGACGTTTGCAAGACAACAACCATCTGCACCAACAGTTCTCGATGTTTGCAGCAGCATGGACTATCAGCTCGGAGACCACGGCTGCCGCTACCCTTGACGCTGCATCACAGACAGGAGCACCTGCGATGGTGTACTCAACGACGAACCTGGGTGCACGAATGGCAAAACGTCATTTTTTCGGATGAATCCAGGTTCTGTTTCCAGCAACATGATGGTCGCATCCGTGTTTGGCGACATCACGGTGAACGCACATTGGAAGCATGTATTCGTCATCGCCATATTGGCGTTTCACCCGGCGTGATAGTATGGGGTGCCATCGATTACACGTCTCGATCACCTCTTGCACTTTGAACAGTAGACGTTACATTTCAGATGTGTTACGACCCGTGTATCTACCCTTCATTCGATTCCTGCGAAACCCTACATTTCAGCAGGATAATGCGCGACCGCATGTTGCTGGTCTTGTACGTGCCTTTCCGGATACAGAAAATGTTCGTCTGCTGCCCTGGCCAGCACATTCTCCAGATCTCTCACCAATTGAAAACGTCTGGTCAATGGTGGCCGCGCAACTGGCTCGTCACAATACGCCATTCATTACTCTTGGTGAACTGTGGTATAGGTTCGAATCCTGCCTTGGGCATGGATGTATGTGATGTCCTTAGGTTAGTTAGGTTCAAGTAGTTCTAAGTTCTAGGGGACTGATGACCACAGCAGTTGAGTCCCATAGTGCTCAGAGCTATTTGAACTGTGGTATAGTGTTGAAGCTGCATTGGCAGCTGTACCTGTACACGCCATCCAAGCTCTGTTTGACTCAATGCCCAGGCGTATCAAGGCCGTTATTACGGGCAGAAGTGTTTGTTCTGGGAACTAATTTCTCAGGATATATGCACCCAAATTGCGTGAAAATGTAATCACATGTCAGTTCTAGTATAATATATTTGTCCAATGAATACCGTTCATCATCTGCATTTCTTCTTGGTGTAGCAATTTTAGTGGCCAGTAGCGTATAAAACAAGAAAGGCGATTGGGAGAAAGATTTGTTTTCGGAAAGTACAGCCGATCTATAACGAACAAAATGGTTCAAATGGCTCTGGGCACTATTGGACTTAACAGCTGTGGTCATCAGTCCCCTAGAACTTAGAACTACTTAAACCTAACTAACCTAAGGACATCATACACATCCATGCCCGAGGGAGGATTCGAACCTGTGACCGTAGCAGTCGCGCGGTTCCGGACTGCGCGCCTAGAACCGCGAGACCACCGTGGCCGGCAATCTATAACGAACATTACATGTAGTCGGTAGCATTGGACTGACAAATATTCCTAGATGCGCTCTACAAGTGATTGCGTAGCATGTGTGTAGATGGAGAATGGGTCTCATTTTCCGGTCATTTGAATATAGATTGAATTGTTTCGTCGTAACACCTGGAGTAAATGTCGATGTGGCTCGTTCAAGAATACCATAGAAGTTTTCCAGCGCATCCTTGTTGAATTGCAAATACTTTCTAATGACCTCGACTTTGATAGATGGTTGAATTGTTACTGGACTACCTCGCATCTCTCCTCTTATAGGCTAGCCTACGATGTTACACCCCGTTCGCGAAAGGTTAACTATTCAAGGTTTCGTGAAAAATAACTATTAGCGTGTCTCTTGACACCGCCCAGATTTTGTCCTGTTCTTTTTTTGGGGTTGGGGGGGGGGGGGGGGGTTGGGGGAGGGGGGGCACAGATTTGTTACAGACTATCTTCTGGATGATATCTCGAGCCAAGTGCATAGAATTCGAAGAGGATTATTACAAGAAAGACCCTGATGGCATGTCTATCAGTTTAATTCCTTCTTGATTGTTAATGTAATTAGCATTTCTTATTGATTAGCGTAGCCTGTGTGAGAGCGTATCCTCGCGATGAGTCAGGTGGGCCTGTGAACAAGCGGAGGGCGTGGCCTAGAACCTGTCAACGATCTGGCAGGTGCGCTCTTTGCCGGCCCGCCTAATGCGATGGGCTCAGAGATACGCCCGTATACACCTGCCTGTTAACATCGACTGCCGTTTCACAGTGTAGCGTCCGCGTTGGGTGATACGTATATTCATCTTTCCTTCATCATTGAATAATACTCACCGGAGAATAAAAATAGTAAGGGCGCAGTATACCACTTGTCAAATTACGTTAGAACGAGATTACTTGCTACTGGGTGGTTATAATTAAACTTTCATTACTAGAGTCAGTATAGACCGAAAATAGTTACCTTATGGGCACTAAACTTTATAAGAACGATATTCAGACTATGAGCTGTAGTATTTGCGTTGTTAGTAGAGTCAGTGTCATTGGTTTGCCGTTAGGCGCCGGCAATGGTTTGGCGATGTAGCACTGAAATATATGCATCAGTGTGAATTCTGTGGTTTTTACATGTTTGTCACGCCATTTCTTTCTTTTTTCGTAATATTCATGCTTCTTCTAACTACTTCCTCTCTTTCAGATGCTGTTATGCTTTTACATGCTGAAAACTCTTTAAGTTCTCTAATTAAGTAAGGTGGCTTATGATCAAACTAGATCTCAGATTAAAGTTGCAGATAGTCAAAATGTACGTGGAAAAGGTGAGCAGGGCTGCAGCTGTTCGCGAGTGTCGACGCACTAAAAGAAAACAGGAAGTCCCCTTCCTGCGCCAGTGTTGGTCGGTTGTTTGATTCAAAGACGGGAGAAGGGACCAAACTACGAGGTCATCAGTCCCTTGTTTCTAATAATACAATGCCACAAGTGTGAGAATAAAACGAACGAAACATATAACACAAAATGGAAAAAAGGAAAAGCCACAAGATCGAAGGGAAGGTAACGAACACTAAAAGGAACAAAACAGGACAAGAAAAAACAGAGAGACGTTAGAAACAGAAGAGAGTAAAACATGAAAGCAGATTATAGTGGGTGGCCAACCACTAGAATAAAAAGGGAAAGCCAGCCACTGTGCAATACTTTGAAACCTCCACTCTAAAAGCACTAGGTTGGAGGACACAAAGAGACAAAGGTTATGTGCTAAAAACTGCATAGAAGTATATAAAACCCATTCTCACGAATAAAACGTAAAACTAAAACTCCTGTGGAGGCATTTCGCCCAACACCGCACGCAGGGTGTTGGGAAAGTTAAAATTCTGCCGCAGAGCCGCTAAAAGTGGGCAGTCCAGCAAGGAGTGGACGACTGTCATTTGGGAGCCACAGCGACACTGAGGTGGGTCCTCGCGACGGAGGAGGTAACCTTGCGTTAGCCACGTATGGCCAATACGGAGCCGGCAGAAAACTGATTCCCTGCGAGAGGCCTGCATGGAAGACTTCCACACGTTCGTAGGCTCCTTAATGACACGCAGTTTGTTGTGCGTGCTGTTATGCCATTCCGTCTCCCAAAGCCGGAAAACCCTGCGGTGTAAGAGAGAACGCAGGTCAGCTTCGGAGATGCCTATCTCCAGAAGCGGTTTGGCCAGCGTTGAAGTACATGATTCGGAAACTCGAATTAATAGCCCAAAGTTGCAAACTGCGTGGTCACCAAGATCACAGGATTTCAAGCCCCTCTGATTTCTGACTGAGGGTTACGAGGCTAACACACGACGGAGGTTCAAGATGAGCTTAGCGAGAGGGGTCGCGAGCCTACCACCTGCGATGTTCCGGGCAGCAATAGAGTAATCGAGGCTGTCGAGGATACACCGAGCAACTTTTGTAAGCTGGAACGTAAACACGGTATGTAATCATGTCCTTACATCTATTTCCACAATTTTCCTACGATAGTTAGTTCAGCTTGGGGGCCATCTCAACTAACTAAAGTTGGATTATAACCACCCTGTATTTTACTGCAAGAGATCTTAAGTTTGATGGTCACAATAATATGAAGACGCACCGCTTCTGACATGTTAACATGCAGCCATATACGGGCCCAGAAGTCGTTTGAAAGATCCCTAAGGTAAAGCGTACTGCAACTGCAGCAATTACCGCTTCACAACGCATGTTTTATACTTCGGTCTGAATTTCTTTAACTAAAATTTTCGAATGGAAAATGTTGTTATTGTTGTTGTGGTCTCCAGAGACTGGTTTGATGCAGCTCTCCATGCTACTCTATCCTGTGCAAGCTTCATCTCCCAGCACCTACTGAATCCTACATCCTTCTGAATCTGTTTAGTGTATTCATCTCTTGCTCTCTCTCTATGATTTTTATTCTCCACGCTGCCCTCCAATACCAAATTGGTGATCCCTTGATGCCTCAGAATATGTCCTACCAACCGATCCCGTCTTCTGGTCAAGTTGTGTCACAAATTTCTCTTCTCTCCAATTCTACACTACTGGCCATTACAACTGCTACACAACGAAGATAACGTGACACAGATGCGAAATTTTACCGGCAGGAAGAAGATGCTGTCATATGCAAATGATTAGCTTTCCAGAGCATTAACACAAGGTTGGCGCCGGTGGCGACATCTACAACGTGCTGACATGAGGAAAGTTTCCAACCGATTTCTCATACACAAACAGCAACTGATCGGCGTTGCCTGGTAAAACGTTGTTGTGATGCCTCGTGTAGGAGCAGAAATGCGTACCATCACGTTTCCGACTTTGATAAAGGTCGGATTGTGGCCTATCGCGATTGCGGTTTATCGTATTGCGACTTTGCTGCTCGCGTTGGTCGAGATCCATTGACTGTTAGCAGAATATGGAATCAGTGGGTTCAGGAGGGTAAACGCCGTGCTGCAACCCCACGGCCTCGCATCACTAGCAGTCGAGATGACAGGCATCTTATCCGCATGGCTGTAACGGATCGTGCAGCCACGTCTCGGTTCCTGAGTCACCAGATAGGGACGTTTGCAAGATATGCACTAACAGTTCGACGACATTTGCAGCAGCATGAACTATCAGCTCGGAGACCATGGCTGCGGTTACCCTTGCCGCTGCATCACAGACAGGAGCGTCTGCGATGGTGTACGCGACGACGAACCTGGGTACACGAATGTCAAAACGTTATTTTTTCGGATGAATCCAGGTTCTGCTTATAGCATCATGATGATCTCATCCGTGTTTGGCGTCATCGCGGTGAACGCACGTTGGAAGCGTGTATTCGTTACCGCCATATTGGCACGACCTGTGGCTCTACCCTTCATTCGATCCCTGCGAAAACCTACATTTCAGCAGGATAATGCACGACTGCATGTTGCAGGTCCTGTACGTACCTTTCTGGATACAGTAAATGTTCGATTGCTGCCCTGGTCAGCACATTCTCCAGATCTCTCATCAATTGAAAACGTCTGGTCAATTGTGGCCGAGCAACTGCCTCGTCACAATACACCAGTCACTATTCTTCATGCACTGTCGTATCGTGTTGAATTTGCATGGGCAGCTGTACCTGTACACGCCATCCAAGTTCTGTTTGAGTCAATGCCCAGGCGTGTCAAGGCCGTTACTACGGCCAGAGGTGGTTGTTCTGGGCACTGATTTCTCAGGATCTATGCACCGAAATTGCGTGAAAATGTAATCACGTGTCAGTTCTAGCATAATATATTTGTCCAATACCCGTTTATCATCGGCATTTCTTCTTGGTGTAGCAATTTTAATGGCGAGTAGTGTATAATACCTCCTCATTAGTTATCTGATCTACCCATCTAATCTTCTGCATTCCTCTGTAGCACCACAATTCGAAAGCTTCTATTCTCTTTTTGTCCAAACTATTTATCGTCCACGTTTCACTTCCATACATGGCTACACTCCATACAAACACTTTCAGAAACGACTTCCTGACACCTAAATCTATACCCGAAGATAAAAATTTCTCTTCTTCAGAAACGCTTTCCTTGACATTGTCGGTCTACATTTTGTATCCTCTCTACTTTGACCATCATCGGTTATTTTGCTTCCGAAATACCAAAACTCCTTTACTACTTTGAGTGTCTAATTTCCTAATCTAATTCCCGCCGCATCACCCGATTTATTTCGACTAGATTTCATTATCCTCGTTTTCTTTTGTTGATGTTCATCTTATATCCTCCTTTCAAGACACTGTCCATTCCGTTCAACTGCTCTTCCAAGTCCTTTGCTGTCTCTGACAGGTTTACAATGTCAACGGCGAACCTTGCAGTTTTTGTATCTTCTCCATTGATTTTAATTGCTACTCCGAATTTTTCTTTTGTTTCCTTTACTGCTTACTCAATATACAGATTGAATAAAATCGGGGATAAGCTACAATCCTCTCTCACTATCTTCCCAACGACTGCTTCCCTTTCATGCCCCTCGACTCTTATAACTGCCATCTGGTTTCTGTACAAATTGTAAACAGCCTCTCGCTCTCTGTATTTTACCCGTGCCACCTTCAGAGTTTGAAAGAGTGTGTTCCAGTCAATATTGTCAAAAGCATTTTCCAGGTCTACAGATGCTATAAGTGTAGATTTTCCTTTCCTTAATCTATGTTTTAAGATAAGTCGTAGGGTCAGTATTGCCTCACGTATTCCAACATTTCTACGGAATCCAAATTGATCTACCCCGAGGTCGGCTTCTATCAGTTTTTCCATTTGTCTTTAAAGAGCCCGTGTTAGTATTTTGCAGCCGTGGCTTATTAAACTGATAGTTTGGTAGTTTTCACATGGAATGTAAAATAGATTTGAAAATTTCCGAAGCTACGGTTGGAGCAAATGAAGTTAAAGGCAATCTGATGACAATAAATAAGATTAGTGATTAACTTCGTGAGGATACGTGGTCGTTGTATTGATATACAATACATTTTTTGTGGTCGATCAGCAGTAGCCGATGTTGCCATCTAAAATTTCCGTTTCAGATGAGATGCTACAAGTGCTGTGGGGACAGCAGCAGAAAGTTCTGTTACGTAGTTAACAGGTTAGCGTACTGGTTACTGACTGAGAAATCTCGAGTTCGTGTTATGTGGCCACCTCAGAGCTCTGTGGCAAAGGTTTTGCAGGGATACACGAATATTGCACCCAGCGAAATATGCTCACGTATAAAAATCAGTGAAATATGCGTCTAGTATTCTCAAAAACCATCTGAACCCTGAGAGTCGTCGTCCACCGTAAACGCTCCGTAAGCCCGCATTGGGCTGTAGTGCCCTCATACTCAGGACCAGCAGCACCAATGTCCTGCTGCCGCAGGTACAGCGCCACCGAGGTCGACGTACAGCTCGTTGTTGTTGTGGATACTCATCAGCTACCCTCTATGCGGACAACCCGTCAAATACACAACAGAAGAGTATATAACGAGGTCGTATATGCCACCTTACACAAGCTTACTGCACTTATTCTAATTGTTTTAACGTTTATCCTACTTTCCTTTTTGTATGACGTATACACTACCTGTCAAAACTATCGATTAGTGATTAAAACAGAAATTTAGTTTTGAATAGTCTATCATATCTTACCTTACTACTTATCTTAGAAGAAAGTTTAAGGAAATGCAAACCTACGTTTCTAGCATTTGTAGACTTAGAGAAAGCTTTTGACAATGTTGACTGGAATACTCTCTTTCAAATTCTAACGATGGCAGCGGTAATACACAGAGAGCGAAATGCTATTTACAATTTGTATAGAAAGCAGATGGCAGTTATAAGAGTATGGGGACATGAAAGGGAAGCAGTGGTCGCGAAGGGAGTGAGACAGGGTTGTAGTCTCTCCACAATGTTATTCAATCTGTATATTGAGCAAGCAGTAAAGGACACAAAAGAAAAATTCGGAGAAGGTATTAAATTTCATGGAGAAGAAATAAAAACTTTGAGGTTCGCCGATGACATTGTAATTCTGTCAGAGACGGCAACGGATCTGGAAGAGCAGTTAAACTGAATGGATAGTGTCTTGAAAGGAGGATATAAGATGAACATCAACAAAAGCAAAACGAGGATAATGGAATGTAGTCGAATTAAATCGGGTGATGCTGAAGGAATTAGATTAGGAAATGAGTCACCTAAAGTAGTAAAGGAGTATTGCTATTTGGGGAGCAAAATAACTAATGATGGTCGAAGTAGAGAGGATATAAAATGTAGACTGGCAATGTCAAGGAAAGCGTTTCTGAAGAAGAGAAATTTGTTAACATCGAGTTTAGATTTAAGTGTCAGGAAGTCATTTCTGAAAGTATTTGTATGGGGTGTAACCATGTATGGAAGTGAAACATGGACGATAAATAGTTTGGACAAGAAGAGAATAGAAGCTTTCGAAATGTGGTGCTACAGAAGAATGCTGGACATTAGATGGGTAGATCACATAACTAATGAGGAGGTATTGAATAGGATTGGGGAGAAGAGAAGTTTGTGCACGACTAGAAGAAGGGATCGGTTGGTAGGACATGTTCTGAGGCATCAAGGGATCACCAATTTAGTACTGGAGGGCAGCGTGGAGGGTAAAAATCGTAGAGGGAGACCAAGAGATGAATACACTAAGCAGATTCAGAAGGATGTAGGTTGCAGTAGGTACTGGGAGATGAAGATGCTTGCACAGAATAGAGTGGCATGGAGAGCTGCATCAAACCAGTCTCAGGACTGAAGACCACAACAACAACAACAACAACAACAACAACATCATATCCCCATGCTGATAGTAAAACAAGTATAAACGCGTAAAGACCTTACTCCTTTGCTGTGTATTTGACGGGTTGTCCGCGTAGAGGGTCGCTGATGAGTGTCCACAACAACAATGGCGTGCTTTTACATAAGACGGATCCGATCGAATAGGCCTCAGCCTTCGGCTGTCTCTGTAGCAATCAGTTCGCATTAGTTTGCACTGTGTGAATATAGAAGTGTGTCTGTATACGTATCAGATTCATACCGTATTACGTCCTAATGAGACAGAAGCTCGAGACTGGAATTGAAAAACGTGCTGTTATTGCAACTCTGCAACAGTTCATATGTCTAAAGAGAAACGTCAGAGCACTCACACTGCGTCTGAAATTCGAGAGGAAATAAATACTATCGAGCAGCTCCAATCTCTTGTCTCAACAGTGCAACGCCTTTTGCGTGAACAAGGGGTGCATAGCGGCCAGAAATCTTACATCGTTCTTTAAAAAAATGAAATAGTAGTAGTAGTAGTAGTTTTATTCATCCGTAGATCTCTTTTTACAAGGATATAGGACATGTCAAAGTATTTACAAGCTTAGATCAATTTACAATAAGCTAATTCGTATACACATATATTTACAGACTTCTAGTTAGAGACAATCATTAGATTTTACTCCTGGTATACAATAATTTATTTACAAATAACTCATTAAATAATGTAATGCCACACTATTCACTCATATTTCCCTATCAGTCACTGCACACACTATACACACATTGTTTCATAACACTTCACTCACTAACTACACACACACACACACACACACACACACAGAGGTGATCCTTGGGCCATTTTCTGTACTGCAAGTTCCCATTTGCTATCCTGAAAAACTGAGTCAGCATCCCTTCATAATGAGTGAGATGTTGAGCTCAGAAAGAGGAAGAGGTGTTAGTATTGTGCTATGCATAGCTTGAGGGGAGAGTGTCTCTAGAAAGGAAAAAAGAAGAAAAATAATAAAGTGAAGGTGTTATGTGGAATATTGGATGTTTTATAATCATCATTATTATTATTATTTGTTTGTATAACATTTTTTTATCAAACCCCTACTCTGCTTTATCTAAGTAATCCTTCAATGTATAAAATGTATTGCATAACAGGTACTTTTTAGCTGCCTTCTTAAATAAGTGTATTTTTGAAATTTCTTTAATCTCTTTTGGTAATTTATTGTACAGTTTTATTCCTTGGTAGAAAATGCTGTTTTGAGTTTTATGTTTATTTTTTCTTGGTAAATGTAAGTTGAGTCTATCTCTTGTTGCATGGTCATGGACAGAGCTGTTTGTGCAGTAATTGCCAATGTTGCTTTTGATGTGTACAACTGACTGGTAAATGTGTTCACATGGAGCAGTTAAAATTCCCAGTGTTTTGAACAGATCTTTACAATGAGCTCGACTACTATTTCTGGTTATTATTCTTATGGCTCTTTTCTGGAGTTTGAAAATTGTGTTCATATTTTGTGGATTTGTTCCCCAAAAAAGAATGCCATAGCTAAGAATTGAGTGTACATATGAATAATATGTAACTAAAAGACACTGCATGTTACACACAGATGATAGAATTCTAAGGGCATAACATGCTGATGACATTCTGTTTGCAAGTACCTTTGTGTGTTCGCACCACTTCAGCTGAGAGTCAATATTCATTCCTAGAAATTTTGCATTTGTTACACAGTCTATAGAGGTGCCATCTACATTTAATTTAACATTGTCATTTTTCCTCTTCAAACTGAAGTTCATGGCATTAGTTTTCTTTATGTTTAATGTCAATTTGTTGCTTATTGACCAATCGTAAACTTCCTTGAGAGTTTCATTTGCTTTCTCGGTAAGGAGTTCTCTTGTTCTCTCAGTGACTATAATATTGCTGTCATCAGCGAAGAGAATTTTCTCACCATGAGTAACACTACTGGGAAAGTCATTGATGTATATCAGGAATAGTATTGGTCCTAATATGCTACCTTGTGGAACCCCTATATTAATATGTTTTGGTTCTGATAAGTATTTTACTAAATGTTTAGATCTATTTGAAGTATGTGTTATCTCTACTCTTTGTACCCTATCTGTTAGGTATGATCGAAACCAGTCATTAGCTACCCCTCTTATTCCTAATGCTTCTAATTTATTTAATAGAATCTTGTGGTCGACTGTATCAAAAGCCTTAGAAAGATCCAAAAATATGCCTGTGACACACTCATCTTTATCAAGTTCACGATCACGTTGAATGAATGTCTGATTTGTGGAATGAACACTCAACTCGAACCGTCGGGTTGCGTGTTGAAGTGCAAGTGGTGTGCTTGCTCTGTGTTAGTTTTAGCAAAACTTTACTCTAATTGATTGGGCAATGCAACTCACAATACCAATGAAGAAATACAGTCACTGCAAAAAATACATTCAGCACCGTTCAAAACATAACTTTGATCACTGTGCGCCTAACGAATATATTAAATTGTTTTACCTCTAGAACAGCAACTGTGGAACGCGATATATTCTGGTCTCTCAGAAAAATGTAAATATGCTAGCTACCGGCTCAGCAGTGTACAATGTTGGCCATAATACTTTGAAATGTGCATGAAATTCTTTTGGCTGATAAACGAGAACATTTAAGAAAATCCAACGTGTTTAAAAAATACATGAGCTGGACAGGGGGCGGTACTGATTGCTATGAGTTAGTAACACTGATATTTTGTAGCAAAATTGTATTGCAAGTTAAGTTTGTCTTTTCAAAAACATCTGACAATTGAATTTGCATTACTCACAACTGAATCACAAACAATGAGATTTAAACAGCAAGTATTATCTAACTTCATTAATCCAACATAAAAGCAAATCATGAAATTAAATATAACACTGTTAACAAATCTTAGAAATATTACATAGTGAAATATCTAACTAGCCTTTTTATCAAAACGGTTTATGCATATTCTCGGTTTACTCAACAATTACAAATTATCAGCCAACTCATCTACACTGACGCGCTGGCAAAAACAGAAATCATAATTATTTAACATCTTTACCTTGCTTCCATGAAGACTTCTACTTCCAAGTTCAACAATATCGACATACCTAAATTAGTCTAACACTTGGTGGCTTCACACAGCACACCACAAAAACTGCCTACTCCATCGTCTTTCGCCCACCGACAGCTACCTACAACTGTGCGCCAAGCGCTCTCTTATTCCAACATTAGCAGTATCTCTGGGTCTGCGGTCTTACACAGTCAGTGATACAGAGCCTATCAAAGACATACATCGTTTATAAAACCATATTCGGGTGTCAAATACAAATGTGCCCCAGTAGACTCCTGTCAGCCTTTACTACGCGAACAAAATAAGGCGAAAAGTTTGCATGGGACAGCAACATAAAAACTGAAGCGTACAGCAATGGTCCAACGTGTTATCCATAAACGATTATAAGTTTGAAAGTATCTGGAAACCTTGTCTAATGTTTGTTCGTGGGCTTTGTGGAGAACGTATGAAGAGTCGGTGTTTGATGCCAACTGTCAAGCGTGATGGACGGTCAGTCATGGTGTGGGAATATTTTGCGTGAGATAAAGTCGGTGATCTAGTGAGAATTAATGGAACATTAAAGAAGGAAGGACATCACAGGACACTGATCAACAATGCAGTTCCATCTGACAGGAAACTTATTGGTCTTGGGTTTGCTCTACAGCAGGACAATGATCCCAAACATGGTTCTAAAGTATGCAGTGGGTATGGCTGTCGAAAACAGAAACATGGGGAACTGAAGATTACGATTTGCTCAAGTAAAGTAAAATCTCAGTCAACTGTTACGGGGTGGACCTGGTAGGGAGATCAGAAAACTGTCATACAGTTCTGAAGATCTACGGAATAATTTACAGACGTGTTGGACTGCAATGTCTGCAAAAACACTATAAAATCGTTTCTCCAGAATGCCAAGTGATGGGGCAGCTATTCTGGGGCAAAGGATGGACACTTTCAAGAGGCTAAAATATAAACCATACTGTATTGTACTTAAAGACAGAGAGAAAAAATATTTGCTTTCTTGGTGTATTCAGATTATATGATGTGCTTGTGCAATGAATTAAATACATAGCTGCTTCCACTGTTGATCTCTGTACTCTGCATTAAGTTGAAAATCCATGTGATACATTGTCACCTTACATTTTTTTGCTTGTTATACCGTAAATTAACCTATTTTACGATGTATACACCGTCATTTTAAAGAGTGTTTTCTGTATTCTGTAACCTAGAAACGACTTGGAGGCTTCGTCCGGCCGTAGCCCTCAGTGGTCCACAACCCAACAGCAGCCCACACCAGTCCAACTATCCCACCGCCGCCCCACACCGAACCCACGGTTATAAGAGTGTTTTACTTAGTATGCCATATTGCAATAACTAAAATGATATGCAGGATTTTAAATATAAAGAAAACAGTTTTCATGTTTTGAAGTCACATGTAGAGGACGCGAACAAGTAGTGTTAGGTGTGGGGGGAGACCCTATATGCAGCTTATGTTACCTATACTTGTTTATAATCGTAGCCTTTTAGTTAGCATGACAGCGCCTCTTATGTATATGAACTATGCTGATCCATGGATAAAGACCATATATTTTTTATATTTATATTTATTTGAAAGTATGCTCTGTCTAGTAACAGAGAAATGATTTTTAAACTCTGTGTTCGTAATTAGGTTCTAATCTTTCCATCATAGCTTCTCAAGATCAGGCTGTAAAAGAAAATTTGTTGTCTCACCATAAGAAAATTAAATAAATTGTCTTCAGTTCCAGCTGTAAAATTTTTTGACATATTTTTTATTCTAACATCTTCAACCCTCTTCACAAGTACACTACGTAATAACCATTAGCTCTTATGCCTGCCGGGCAAGTTACTGAATTCGAACAGGTGCAATAATGGATTTTACCTCGACCTTCTCTGAGAACAAATTTCGCTAAGCGTAAATTGCACCGGACACAGTTTGCCGCTCACCGGTTTGGATTAGGGTGAAGCCAAATGAGATGAAACTTAGTTACTATTAATCTTCGAAATTGAAAAGCAAGTAACTTAATTAGCCCCAAGTTTGAAGCTTGCCTATGGCAAGGAGCCCTACTTTTACTTATCAGCAGGAAAACAGCACCAGCAATGGAATGTCTGGGGGCGAAGTACCTTGTGAGGTAGCCCAGCAGTTAAGGCCTCGACTCACATTCGGGAGGAATGATATTCAAATCTCCACTTGATTACTCAGATTAATTGTCTATGGTTTACCAAAGTTATTTAAAATGCATTGGTGGCTGACCGATCTGTCATCACAACAGCGCCACATCTGTCAAGGACCACAGAAGGACTTCCCTTGATTTAGCACGAGGCGACTTGGTGACCACGACAGCTTTTCGACGTGGCTCAGTAATGAAGTAACCTGTTTCTGAATGGTGTACAACGATGACAAGATCAGTCTCGTTGGAGGCGTAGCGACATCTTCAGCCTTCCTGACAAAACGACCTCTCATCTCCTTCCTACTGCTCCCATTATTGTTGCATATCGTATTCGAAATTGTACAGTGGCGACAAATGTCCGACAGAAACAGGATGCATTAACCACCTTACCTACTTTCTCGTGTTCGTTAATGCCACACAGCAGTAATTCTGAACGCACTGTAATTAGTGACACAGATTTAGCAGCACTGACAGATGATGGTTTATTTTATTCTCTGCAAAACGTGTTTGGTCTTAATAATACTTTTATTACAGCCACGAAAGACAGTACTTAACCTACATAACTCGTATAACTGCAACTCCAGAGAAAAGGGTCTCAGAAACAACGAAGACAACACGTTTGACTTTATTTCATTTCTACATCGTCGACTGTTGATCTGTTAATTTTGCATAGCGTGCAGAACTTCGACTTGTGTGACAAAGAAGAGACCAGACGCTAATCTGATCAGAGAATGAGTATTCAGGATGAGGCAGCAATATTCAATCCCTGTGCAGCCATTATGGTTTGGCCCATCCCTCCAGATGGAAGTGTTTGCTACTATAATTTTGGTTTTTTCCTATCTTAAGTATGTAATTCTGTTTGCTGTAATTCTGAATTATTATGACAACAAATAGAATTTTAGGTCAATATTCTCACAAAATATTTGTTATTTTTATGTGATTTGAAAATCATTAAATATCAGATCTGGCCACGTGGTCGAGAACACTTTGTTAGTGGCTGAATCTCTGGTAACATCACAGGCTAGGAGTAAGACGAAGCTAGACGTGTGTTGTAAGAGTGTTAGCCGAAATTACTAGTACTTTTCCGTACATTTTTGCCAACAGTTTAGTTATTTGCTGGTGGAATACCAATTTACAACTTTTAAGCAACAATGGAAAAGAATTTTGTGAAGGCTGGCAGTGGAAACTTCCGAAAGTTGATGGATTTATGGTCTCTTCGTTCTTAAAAAACAATCTGAATTTTTGCATTGCGGAAATAAGGAACATGAATACTGCATTGCTTTGCGACTGGGTCAGAAGTACTTTGACACAGCAATAAGTCGTAGAACTGTCTTAAAACTGAGGGAATCTGGAACTGAACTATTTGTTGGGACCATGGTCAAAAGGTTTTCCAGGGCGTCTTTTGAAAGTCTGCGCAATAAAACACAGTGGAAACCATAAGTATGACTTTTAATTGCTGTGATTGCTGCCAGAGCTACTACTGTAGATACCTCTTTTGTCAACTTTCAAACAGCGTTATAACACTCAAGGAGAACTGCAGAGCATCATCGTGTTTCATGTCGACATCATAACACATAGCATTTTTTCTGTAGCTCCATGTCATTAACTTAAGCCACCGGAAAATTATGTATATAAAACATGCAGCTGACTCAGCACAACATTGAAGTAGATGTTGTTCTGCTACATACTTAACTGCTGCTGAAAAAGTATGATTTACAAGTGCTTGAACAGGACCAACTTTCACTTTATCGTAATGCCCTGGCTTCCTTACAATCTCTCGAGGTTCCAAGTAATGTTCAGTTTCTTTTTTTGTCAAAATAATACAGCTTCACAGCACTCTCAGTGGAAACAATGAATTGGCAATTTACTGTCTTCAACGAAATTTTTGTGAAAAATAATGTGATCAGAAATTGTTGAATGGCTTCTCAGATTCTTCAGAATAAAAGCAAAATCAGGCATTAAATGCAGTTTCTTATCACCATCGTTATGATTCATCTTAAACTGATCAGGTTTAAAATGGAGCTAATAACTGAAAATATTTATTAAAATCCAATATGATATCAAATTTAGTCATTACATAGCTGTATTATGAATAATGTAAACTTAAGAAGACTGATATTAAACGAAGGGAACAGAAAGGAGAAAAAGATCTTGCTCCAATTGAGAATCGATCTTGCAAACACTGCGTTAGAAGCCTAGCACGCCATATATTGTACTTGAAGCGATAACAAGTTCATATATAACGCTTGCTTAGATCAGGCTGATCCTCACAGAAATAAATACACGTAGTCACAATTATCTTACATGGAACTCTACGAGCGAGTTGCAGCCAAATTTTGCGCATCTTCATATTCTTTGGAACATTCAAAAATATTTTATTTTTATAAATATGCACGTTTCGACAATTTATTCTATTTTCAGATCCAGTTTTTTTTTCATAAAAAAATGTAAACGAGTACATGAAAAGTATAAAAACAAGCGCCTGAAGATTAAAATAAATTCTCGAAACACGCCGAACTTCTGAAAGTAGCTACAATATTCATAAAATGACAGGGAGCAGATATTCATTTTTTCTGGGAAATGAACACATACTCGTAAAGTCTGTCTTTCCCAAAGCCCTTATAATGAATAAAGTGAAGTTATTTTAGTGTTCTGAAGCAGGAAACGGGATATAAAAAATTGAAGGTGAGATATTGGTTATCCTACCTGATGCTTTTATCTTATTCTTGAACGGAGCTCAGATATCGAACATTAGGGATAACTGCATCCGCAAATCCTGTAGGGAGAACCGTGATATAAATTAGTATGCTATCAGAAATAAGCGAGAATAGTTTAACGGAAAGTATATCCGTTATCCGCAACGAAGAATTTTTGTGTGTGGAAATCATTCCAGGAAACGTTTTCCATACTCCACACATCCGTATTCTTGCCTGTTAGATGTCAAGGCAACACTACAATAAACAGTCCCCACAAATACTGGGATTTCGAAAGCCGCACTGGAGTGAAACCGTGTATCATGTTGAACGAACACCGCGCCCTTCAGTGATATTATCGCTACCCGAAATATATTTCATATGCATCGGCAGCTAACATCAGTTCTCTTTAGGGTGCCGGATCGCTGGAGATAGTGAGGGGATTGGTCTCGTGTTTGGTAGCAGCGCGTTCCATTTCACGTCTTGCCATTTAGAGATAGATTTCTCCTCAGTTTTTCTAAAACGCCTAAGACAAGTTCTGCAGCGGCTCCGTTCAAACGGATGCCGTAGACTTACGTTCTCATTCTTGTCCACTCAGGTCCTAAAATTAGTTTTATAATTTAATCTATAACGTTTCTTCCCTTTTTTCCATGAGGTGTGAAAGCAACCCGAACGAAACGGCACTTTTCTCGCCTGGAGAAGAGTTCCTTGTAGAAATACCCGCTGCAGTCAGAGAAGCCGCTAATTGAAGTGTCATTCGGGACCCAAAGAAAGCATTGCAATGTCTAGAGTTACGCCTAATCAAACTACATATCAAATGCTACTGAATGGTAAGCCCAACAAAAACTGTGAGAAAATGAATCCGTGGCTGTACCTTTATAGGTTGTAGAAAAATTTCCGCTACCAGTCACAATAAAAGGTTATTTGTCACACTATCGGTTTCGGTCTAGCGCCTATCCTCAGGTGTTTATACATTCATGTACAAGTTTGCTGGAGATCACAGTATAAATACAAAAAAGTTATTTGCTGGTAACTAAACAGATACTTTAGATGAACCCCCAGTTGGTTACCCTATTTCAAAACATCCACCAAGTAGTGTTGAATTAGATTATGGGTCATGGAAAACGCTAAACCATACCAGAACTGGTGGAGCCCCTGTAAAAACCAACCTGATCAAATCGGGCAAATTAGAACTTGATGACAATAGGTGCGAATGTGAAGAAGTACAAAACATGGAATATCTTCTAACATGCTGAAATTGTCCTGCGCGTTGGCCGGCCGCAGTGACCGAGCGGTTCTAGGCGCTTCAGTCCGGAACTACGCGACTGCTACGGTCGCAGGTTCGAATTGAAACGTCCCCTTAGAACAATTTATACACGACTGTGCTTAAGCTGACACACAATATTTTTAGCGCAACGCAATCTGACTTCCAAAAATCCCTAAGAAAGAATGGCCGTGATTAACATTAACCTATACGTTTCACAAATCACTTACCTCACAAAAATCTTCGTTACTCAAGCTACTGTAATACAGCGAGCGCCACTACTGCCAGCTAAATAAAAGATTCAAACTACTGAAGGCACTAACTACTGATAGGTATAGTTAGCAAATGAAAGATTTTAATACAGAACAGACAATGTATTTACCTTAATAGTCATAATATATATAGCAGTTCATGACACCAATTCTTACAAATTTCAAAACTCCGCCATCTCTCTCCCCACGTCCACCACTGCTGGCGGCTCACCTCCAACTGAGCAACGCTACGCGCTGTTAGCATCCAGCTGCCTCTGCTCAACACTACAATGGCAGACAACAATGCAAACTAAACACACACTGCGCACAGCACAGCCAGTGATTTTTCATACCGAGCGCTAAGCGGCGTTACCAATAAGAAAACCTAAACAGCCTACTTACAGAATTCTGCCTAGGGCATGGATGTGTGTAGTGCAAAGTTCTATCGGACTGATGACCTCAGATGCTAGTTCCCATAGTGCTCAGAGCCATTTGAACCATTTAACTACGTGCAAAAACAGTAAAGCGACGGAAACGTCCATGTGAGACACACGCAGAAAGTATTTGACAGCAAATAGTCATCAGCTTCATCCATTCACTTACTAATTAGTTGTGGATTGCTCCATTTGACGAATAGTGAGCAGAGTAATTGAAGAAAGTGTACGTTTTACAAGAAAAGAAAATCTGATCGAAAAACTAAATTTATGGAAATGACCCTTTGCGAATATTAGATACTTCTGCATCACCTGCCGCTCAGTCACGTACGAGTATGGCGGAAAGTAAGTTACATTAAGCAACAAACATAATTCTGTAAGAGTTGAGTCAAATTAATTCCAAAACTCTTAACAGTACATCTTCGTATTACTTTTCTACACAATCAGAATTCAAATTTAAGCATTTATCATACGTCTTAACGATTTGTACGAAATGCTGCTACCTAAGACTGCAGCCAACCAACAACAGCATTCTGAAATTATTTACCAGAGTGAAAGCGCTGTAAGTAGAGTTGTAAAACTACCGTAGACTCTCATAATTAATCACCGAGCGAGGTGGCGCAGTGGTTAGCACACTGGACTCGCATTCGGGAGGACGACGGTTCAATCCCGCGTCCGGCCATCCTGATTTAGGTTTTCCGTGATTTCCCTAAATCGCTCCAGGCAAATGTCGGGATGGTTCCTTGGAAAGGTCACGGCCGACTTCCTTCCCTAATCCTATGAAACCGATGACTTCGCTGTCTGGTCTCCTCCCCCAAAACAACCCAATCTCATAATTAATCGTAGACTACGGTAGTTTTACTACTAGCTTTGATCAGTTGATGTCGTACCCATATTATCTCCAGTTAGGTGTGTTGCATATTCATCTGGCGTTACCTCATAACGCTCGCTTTCTTTACATACGTGATGAGTCTTACTAGATTCCCCTACAAATAGGAAGCGGTGAACCGTCTAAAAACTGAGGATATATGAAGGATCGGGGAACTTACAGTAAATTTCTGTTTATATAGTTATCCTCCTGCATGTTGCTTAAATGTAAACAGTATTTACAGCAAAATTTAAATGGTCAATGTTTAATTCAGGTTTTATTCGAAAAGTCGTGATTTGTATCGTAAAACAGAAGAATACTGCATTAAAAATAAGGAAAACAATATATATTTATCTTATAGCACTAAGGAAGCAATTTACCTAAAGAAAGGTAAAATGAAAAAAAATGTTTATCATAACATATCAAACATTTCTTCAACACTTCCCCGAACTTACATAGAACATGTTTGTCTTATTCACTGTATACAAAATAACAACAATAATTTTATATATATTTCTTTATGTACGCATCAAAACTGCACTTGAGCCATAAGTAATAGATTTGTTATATAAAAGGGCAGAACTACCGCGAGAAATTAGTTTTTATTACTTATAATATGCAATTTATATTCTGAAAAAATATAAAATACGCAAACAACACTCAATGATATGCATCTCTAATTACGTGCAAAATAAACAACAACAAAAAGAAAGAGAAGCAGTCGGCTCGCAGTTTCTCTCGCACACGTTCATTTATGTTTCTTTCCTTACCGATGCTACCAATATTACCGGTCATCCTATCATTTACTATGTCATTTATGTAGTGTACCAAAACTACCGAACCGTAGATTTGGTAGAGCACAACTATAATTGTAAGCCAAACCACTTTGTCTTGTAAATGAAGCGGTGGCATCCATTTGAAATTAAATGTCATGATATTCACCGTTCGCCCAAAAGATTCTGAGACTGATTTTATTGCTGGGTTATAACTGACGTCGGCGTAGTTACTGCGGTGGCAGGTTGAACTGAAAACAGATGTGAATTCGACCAGGCAGTTGCGAGTAGGCAGTGCTCAGTAACGGACATGCGACCTTTGTGCCTCATCATTGTTGTGGCACAAATCCCCATGGAGCAACGAACTGAACATCTCTAGATCAAGCATTCGAGATATTCTCCATAAATGTTTTGGAGAAGAGAAAAAGATGCGCAAACTTCATCTCTCACAGCTTGACTGTCGAATAAAAACGACACATAGACGCCTGCCGTGACTTAACTGAAATGAACATTGCGGACAGTTCTTTTGTTTAAAAAAAATCATCGCGGGTGAAAAGACTGGTGTTTTGAATACGAAGCTACCACGAAACGGAAAAGAGCAGATTGGTTCCTTTTGGTTGAACAAGAGCTAATAAGATGCGAATGTGACTTGCGAATTAGGCGACATCCCAGAGACAATCTCTTCTGACAGTTTCACATGGATGTATCAAAGTCCTGTGCGTTGTATTCGTGTGAGTAGGGAGAGAGTCGGTGAGGCTACGTAGAATACTTCAAGTATTAAAGCTACCACTTAATCTCTATTATTAATCCAGTCTCAAACTTTTTGGACCGACGGTGTAGGCTGAAAATAATCACGTCTGACAAGACGTCCATTTTCAATGCTGGTTCGTTGTTTACGGCGTACAGGTGACCGTTACTGTCATTATCAGGAACATTCGCCCTTATCCTCTTAAAAGAAGGATAGCGTTAACGCACAACACCCCCATTCATCCCTTTCTGATGCAGCTCGAATTTTGTGATGAATCTTGAATGTCTACGGCTTTGAAATTTTTCCCCTCACTAAACATCGTATTACAAAACAAACTTCAGTCTGGTAGGATTTTCAATTGCAACGCTCATTTGGAGGCGAGCGAGAGATACTGTCGCAGCAATAAGCCCACTGACCTACTGCGCGAGTCAGAAAAATGGAGATACAGAATGGACGTCGTCTGTTTGCTGTTTGTAAGAGCGAATGGAACATTCTGGCAAAGAGGTGTCGACTGAGCGCGCTCCCACCAATGAGAGGCGGCGGCTGCAGCAACACACGAACGCCTTGACCTGCGGCACCGCGCATGCGCGAACCAGGCCCGCCTTCTGCTGTTCTCCGCGAACACGTCCTGCCTGCCGACAGAAATACATTATCCTCGACGTAAAGAGTTGTGGCCCGTATCTCGGATACTTATCAAATACATGCTCTCTGTGGGCAGTTAAAGATGGTTTGCTGATCGTGTTTCCTCCACAGCCTCATAATTTGATACAATTGACACAAATTTCTACCTTACGGAACCTTTTCTAAAATTGTGACTGTACGAACATCCCCCACAATCAGAGGAATCTTCGTAAACTTCGCTCTTTACTTCAAATTTAGAATTATGATCTCTCCAAGCACAGCTACATCCTTTAATTCTTCGCTTTACGGCGTTTGGGCCGTTTGTCGCAATGGGTTTTACAACTCGGATGAGTAAGAACGACTCTCTAAACCATATATCAAGGGTAAAGGCAAGCGAAAACAAAGTATTCCAGTGTCAGTACTGTTTCGAAGGTTACAGACATTCGTCCTCTCTATATCTTCGCCATGAGAGCATGTCTACTGTAAAAGTAAATGCATGGCAACATTTTCATGCTTATCGATGCCGTCCCATCGGTCCATTATAACCTGAAAACTGAGTGCAAACCAATTAACATGAAGTGCTTTCTACTATTTTGTATGTGAAAATATTGGGAATTCTTAGTATTACATGGCCTGTTGTTTTAACGTCTTCAGAATGTACCTTACGTGAAAAGCTGAAGGATATCAGTGGCAGATGACTATTTAGAAAAATTAAATAAAAATGTCAAAGAACCAGGTACAGCATTTCTTGTTCATCACAAACTAAAATATGTGACAGAATTATTTTACTCTGCCTACGCGATATTTAAAAAAAAAAAACAAGTACTTTAATTTGTTAATGTCAGCACACCAATGCACATTACTCAACTCAAGAGGGCGAGAAATTAGCTACAGGCTACATTATCTTATTTTAACCAAACAATGTTTTACATTAAACTGTTACTTCGGTAGTTACTTACCTTTCCTCTGTCTTGTCTCTGTGGAAGCAACATGCAAGCTATTTGTGCAGCCCACCTGCGAAATAATCAATAAGTATCCAACAGTATGGGAAACAGAATTTATCCCCTCAATAATAATCAGATCTATATTATTCCTATCATTAATTTGCTGTGTTTAATTTCGTGGTACCACATGAAATACATTACTTCCATTATCTGAATAACATTTTTAGAAGTACGTGTTTTATTTGTGAGTTTTAGAGGCCGCATTCAAGCAGCTCTAGCCGGATTGTTCAATGACCATTTTTGCTTTTTCCTTATCATTCTGTTAACAGAGAAAGAACTTATCTTCGTCAGTATCGAAGTCCGATTACATTAATTTTACAGTTCTTCTGTGTAAGAATCTTATTAAACTTGCCTAGTCGAGAGTCACTAAACAGTGATGCCAGACAACCAAGCACATTGACCTGACACAATAATAATTTTTATGGTGATGGAAATAATTATTACTAATATTTTCATTTTTTCAAATCACTAAAGATTCCTTACAAAAGGCATTTATGCAGTCTTTAGCGGATAAAGAATAACACCAGCGTCGTTGGAGTGTGCCGTCTTCAGGCGACAATACACGCACGCGAAATATTTAAATAACTCGCATTTAGTTGCAAGGTTTTTCATTTCAAAAAGTTTCTGTATCGAGAGGGTAGATTTCACTGGTCGGGTTCGATTTGAAAGTTTGATCCAGATCTAAGTCAGTAGAAAGAAATACATGGATTTGAAAGTATGATTGGCATCGTAGTCATTATCAAGAAACGGAGGACATCGTCAACGACGAGGTCATTAGAGACAGAGTGGGGAAGGACAGGGAAGGAAATCTAGCGTTTTGTTTTCAAAGGAACCATCTAGGTATTTGTCTCAAGCGATAACAGAAATGATGAAAAACCTAAACCTGCATGTCCAGACGGATATCTGAAATACTGCACTCGCAAGTGGGAGTCCAGTGTCTTGCCACTGAGGAATCTCGTTTGATGGCAGTCGGTAGAGACACAGCAGCTGAGTAGTTTTGTTAGCACAGGGAAGGAAATAAGCGAGCTTTTTTATTTCTAGTATTGACATGACGTATCTTAGAAAAACCACGTAAAAACGAAATTAACGTGGGATACGAACCCAGCTCTTGATAAATACGATTCGAGTGTCGTAATCACTGCGCCATCCCATTTTGGCGTATTCCATACCAACTGCATCTTCAGCTTCGAATCAAATTGTGTGGTGAAACCGCGTCACTAGCAGGCGAATCTTTGTAATACACGGCAACTACGCAAGATTTCAAACACCGGTTCTCTTTGTGCCTTTATGCAGAGCAGTTACCAATTAGTAGGTCGTAATGGTATATCTGAACAATCAAAGCCAGACAAATTTTAAATTTCTATCAATTCTTCGTTACGTTACACATGAGTTTTCTGTAATGTCTACTGGCTAAAGTTTGACTCTGAACTCAGCTATGCTCAAAGTACCATACTGCTTTGAATTTGTTAAGATAAAAAGCCCTACTTCAGAAGCAGCACTGCAGTAAGATAATGGACATGTGGTGCTGTAAGGTGCAATGTCACTGATAATGAAATCTAAATAAACATGTTTCAATATTTGCTAATGTGTAGACAGCATGATTGAAATTCTAACAGGTAAAGTAGATCAGTTAAGGCGGACACAACCGCACAACAAGGCGCCACCAACTTCCGAGCGCTCTTCGCTGATTGGCTATCGTTTTCTGGCTGTAGCTCCACGACAGTGAATTCCAACATGTAGTCTCACCTGGAATTTCTTTTCCATTCAGCGCTCTTCGCGCTGCTCTGTACTTATCAGGTTGTTGTTGTTGTTGTTGTTGTTGTGGTCTTCAGTCCTGAGACTGGTTTGATGCAGCTCTCCATGCTACTCTATCCTGTGCAAGCTTCTTCATCTCCCAGAACCTACTACAACCTACATCCTTCTGAATCTGCTTAGTGTATTCATCTCTTCGTCTCCCTCTACGATTTTTACCCTCCACGCTGCCCTCCAATACTAAATTGGTGATCCCTTGATGCCTCAGAACATGTCCTACCAACCGATCCCTTCTTCTAGTCAAGTTGTGCAACATATTTCTCTTCTCCCCAATCCTATTCAATACGTCCTCATTCGTTATGTGATCTACCCATTTAATCTTCAGCATTCTTCTGTAGCAACACATTTCTAAAGCTTCTATTCTCTTCTTGTCCAAACTATTTATCGTCCATGTTTCAGTTCCATACATGGCTACACTCCATACAAACACTTTCAGAAATGATTTCCTGATACTCAAATCTATACTCGATGTTAACAAATTTCCCTTCTTCAGAAACGCTTTCCTTACCATTGCCAGTCTACATTTTATCTCCTCTCTACTTCGACCATCATCAGTTATTTTGCTCTCCAAATAGCAAAACTCCTTTACTACTTTAAGTGTCTCATTTCCTAATCTAATTCCGTCAGCATCACCCGACTTAATCCGACTACATTCCATTATCCTTATCAGGTTGTGTTTCTCTATATATACGGATTGCTTCCTTTTTTCCCTGTGAAAGTCATCATATAACCTTAACAGTATCGCAGTATCATTTCAGGACCATCAATTTATTTATATTATTATTAACAGTTTTCCCTCAACAACACCAAAGTATTGCATTTCGTGTCCGAAACCATGGTAAGTTATTAACCTACTATCTTCTCTGTATGTACTTACACAAATTCTTTTTAATAACCATATGTATCATGTATGTAATATGATGCTGTCTCCATGGTGCACAGGTTGGATAAAAATACGGAAACACTGCGAGAAATGTATGTTTGAACACAAATGTAGGTCGCGCTTTTGTATTTGACGACGAAAGGCATGTGTGCAGTTTCCTCAGTCCGTTGCAAGTGTCAGCCGGGGTCAGATCAGTGTTCCGTATAGTTGTGAGTACATTATGACGGAAACAAGTGAATTCGGAAGAGGGCAAATAGTTGGTGCTCGTATGGTGGATGCGTCCGTTACTAAGGTAGTCGAAGTATTTCGTGATTCCAAAGGCACCGTTTCGAAGATTTATACCACCTACAGGGAAAGCAGAAAAACATTATCCGCTAATTGACAAAGCGGACGAAGCTTTGTGTTGAGTCACGAGGGTAATCCCAAAAGTAAGATCTCCTTTTTCTTTTATAAATACATAGACCTGTTTATTTCTACAATGGTTTACATCAGTGCACAGCTTAAACATTTAGCTATTTTTCCATATAATCACCATTTCTGTCGATGCATTTTTGTAGACGCTGTGGCAGTTTTTGTATGCTCATGTTATACCAGCTCGCCGCTATGCTGTTCAGAAAGTTACGTACTTCTTCTTTCACCTCCTCGTCGGAGCTGAATCGCTTTCCGCCCAAATGTGGTAGTCACTGGGCGCCAAGTCAGGATGGGTGATTATGCTCCACTGAAACTGTTTCAGAATAGCAACCGTTTGCTGAGCGATGTGTGGGCGAGTATTGTCATGGAGAATGTGTACGCCCTTGCTCAACATTCCTCTTCTCCTGTTCTGAATTGCCCGTTTGAGTTTTTTCAGAGTCTCACAGTACCTGTCAACGTTAATTATGGTCCCAGTGGGCATAAAGTCGACCAACAATAACCTTTTCCGATCCCGGTGCGAATTTCGGTCCGATCAGCTGCAAACTCTTTGCACCACTTACGAACATTTTTGACATCCATGCACTACTCACCATACACTTCCGTGAATTGGCGATGGATTTCAATTAGGGCAGTGCTCTTTGCGTTCAAAAACCGAATAGCTGCGCGCAATTCGCACTTGGCGGCAACATCCAACGGAAGCTCCATTCTCAACGGCTGCCAAGCCAAGACTGGGCGCCTCAGCGCGGCGTGCGCATGTTTACACACAGCGCGTGAAGCAGTCTTCATAACAGTGTGACCAACTGCCACACAAACAGTGTTCTGTACTTATAAAAAATAGGAGACTTACTTTTGGGATTACCCTCTTATCTAGAAAGACGGGCACTGAAGAAGATTGTGACGAAAAACATGAGGATAGAAGCTGCAAAAGTCGCCGCAGAAATGAATGTCGCACTTCCGAATCCTGTCAGCACCAAAACAAAACGAGGGGAGCTCCTTCAGCAGCGAATTGCAGGGGGATCTGTAATAAAAGCCACTCATCAATGGCGGAAATGCCTGTAACAGAAAGACGTGATTCCGAAGCCATAAGACATGAGAAATGCAGCGATGGAAAAAGAATCATTCGGTCGGGTGCGTTTTGATTCACATTCCTTCCAACTTCTGAACGAATTTTTGTCCGAAGAGTGAAACATGGCAGCGGTTCGCTGGCGATTTAGTAATATCGTGGTATTCCATGAGTCCCGTGGTTTCGCTGCAAGGTCACACTATTGCCAATAGTCATGTGATCATTGTGTTGCTGCCAGGTGAGCAAAAGTCCTCTCCTGCAACAGTCCATAAGAAACATATAGTCTGCAAATTGATGCCAGGACTAGTCAAAACTTTGACCTAACTAACATATCGGCAGTGGAATTCCTGGCTCACTATCACGAGGCGTGCGTAGCGAATACAGATAAGTCCAAGTCTAGTGGAGGCGCTGGTTGTGTTTATTGGGCACCCTGAAGCTAACAACAAGGCCTATATGACAACCGAGCTGAGTGCCAGTTGGGAAACCCTACTATTCGCAGAGACGACCAGAGAAGAGTCATCATCATTTCTGATAATATGTCAGCCCTATAACTGATCAGAAACCATAATAATAATTGTACAAACTGTATAGTCGTAGGAATTGTCGACGTTGTTTTTCAAGTGCAGAGGAACTGTCGCAACATCACGGTGGTATCGATCAATGATATGGATGAAAGATCACGATGGGACACTGGGAAATGAAGAAGTAAATGTTCTTGCAAATCAGGTTTATCTGGATGGTGCTATTAAATACACTCCTGGAAATGGAAAAAAGAACACATTGACACCGGTGTGTCAGACCCACCATACTTCTCCGGACACTGCGAGAGGGCTGTACAAGCAATGATATCACGCACGGCACAGCGGACACACCAGGAACCGCGGTGTTGGCCGTCGAATGGCGCTAGCTGCGCAGCATTTGTGCACCGCCGCCGTCAGTGTCAGCCAGTTTGCCGTGGCATACGGAGCTCCATCGCAGTTTTTAACACTGGTAGCATGCCGCGACAGCGTGGACGTGAACCGTATGTGCAGTTGACGGACTTTGAGCGAGGGCGTATAGTGGGAATGCGGGAGGCCGGGTGGACGTACCGCCGAATTGCTCAAGACGTGGGGCGTGAGGTCTCCACAGTACATCGATGTTGTCGCCAGTGGTCGGCGGAAGGTGCATGTGCCCATCGACCTGGGACCGGACCGCAGCGACGCACGGATGCACGCCAAGACCGTAGGATCCTACGCAGTGCCGTAGGGGACCGCACCGCCACTTCCCAGCAAATTAGGGACACTGTTGCTCCTGGGGTATCGGCGAGGACCATTCGCAACCGTCTCCATGAAGCTGGGCTACGGTCCCGCACACCGTTAGGCCGTCTTCCGCTCACGCCCAAACATCGTGCAGCCCGCCTCCAGTGGTGTCGCGACAGGCGTGAATGGAGGGACGAATGGAGACGTGTCGTCTTCAGCGATGAGAGTCGCTTCTGCCTTGGTGCCAATGATGGTCGTATGCGTGTTTGGCGCCGTGCAGGTGAGCGCCACAATCAAGACTGCATACGACCGAGGCACACAGGGCCAACACCCGGCATCATGGTGAGGGGAGCGATCTCCTACACTGGCCGTACACCTCTGGTGATCGTCGAGGGGACACTGAATA
The DNA here is from genome assembly GCF_023897955.1 of Schistocerca gregaria. Classification (NCBI taxonomy): domain Eukaryota; kingdom Metazoa; phylum Arthropoda; class Insecta; order Orthoptera; family Acrididae; genus Schistocerca; species Schistocerca gregaria. The sequence goes on along the minus strand of NC_064920.1, from coordinate 188,443,092 downwards.
GTGCACGGTACATCCAAACCGTCATCGAACACATCGTTCTACCATTCCTAGACCGGCAAGAGAACTTGCTGTTCCAACAGGACAATGCACGTCCGCATGTATCCCGTGCCACCCAAAGTGCTCTAGAAGGTGTAAGTCAACTACCCTGGCCAGCAAGATCTCCGGATGTGTCCCCCATTGAGCATGTTTGGGACTGGATGAAGCGTCGTCTCACGCGGTCTGCACGTCCAGCACGAACGCTGGTCCAACTGAGGCGCCAGGTGGAAATGGCATGGCAAGCCGTTCCACATGATTACATCCAGCATCTCTACGATCGTCTCCATGGGAGAATAGCAGCCTGCATTGCTGCGAAAGGTGGATATACACTGTACTAGTGCCGACATTGTGCATGCTCTGTTGCCTGTGTCTATGTGCCTGTGGTTCTATCAGTGTGATCATGTGATGTATCTGACCCCAGGAATGTGTCAATAAAGTTTCCCCTTCCTGGGACAATGAATTCACGGTGTTCATATTTCAATTTCCAGGAGTCTATGTTAAACTGCCTCTCACATATGTGAACCCCATGATCAGATAAAGGCTGTCCTCGGACTGGGAAGGGGAATGGTCGCAGACATACAAAATCAAGGACAGTCACTATGCACTAGTTCATCCCATGATTCGAAGAGTAGCACGGTATAATAAGGCACAAACATCAAGGAGCATCACAATAGCTTTAGCACGTCCGAAATGTATTCAACAAAACACTTCTATCGACTTGACTCTAAGCACTTCTTATCTATGTGTTTGCGGAGAGAAAGAAGATCAAACCGTAGGTTTCTACATTGTCTGTGGAACACCTATCACATAGACGTACTTGCAAGTTATGTTCGGGCTGTTGGTCATCAGTTTTCAAGCGGCCTCCAAAATCCTTTAGCAACCAACGGTATAGCAGCGTATAAGCTACTGTACGAGTTCTTCAACAGTGCCAACATCTAGATATAACTCGCTGCGCTGCTAATAAATGGTCTCGGTACTTAGACTGCCAGGTGAAGACCAAAAGCTAAGTTAACTGACTACATCCCCACAGGCTACTCTGCAGAACATGAAATGCTCTGCCTCTAAACGTATGTCACAATGTACCTCCTATAAGTATGTGAATACTGGTGTATCCAAACGTTTGGCTGTAACACACAACTTTGGTTGTTGTAAACTGTTCTCGTGTTCTGTCTAGATGGCACAAATATTCAGTCCTCCATCACCAGCTTTAGAAAAAAAATATTTCAGGACATGCAAAGAACATTTTATGATTGACTTACGTATATAGTCATTAATATGGACTGAACTGGGAAAGTCCTAGATATGTACCAACGACGATTTATAATTTCCCATTCTTTTATAGGTTACTACCGCTGTGTATCCTGTGTTTCATTTTCGTCCAGTTGTTGTAAGTCTTATTTGGTCTCGAATCAGTCTCTTGTTAATCGTGTGTTAAGTAGTATCAGCGTACGACGTAAAATAATGAATACCATTAATAGTCAAAACAAACTGTAATGTAGCATTACTTGTGTTCAGATGGCTATATGGTCAGGTTTCGAAGCCAGTAAACTGAAGAAAGAGCAATGTGCTGCTGTGTTCCAATACGAAAGGCCTCTTGTACACACAGCGCACTCTGTCAAGGTCTGATTTTGTGAGCACGAGAATGAATTGTCGCATCTCCCACGGCCACACAGTCACCAGATGTCAACATTGTAGACTCTATGTGTTCTACCTTTGAGAGAATGTTGTGGATCGTTGTTCACCTCCATCATTGTTACCTGAGCTTGCCACTATTCTCCAGGATTACCTTTGTAAGATTCCCTTGAAAACCATACAGGACCTGTAATCATCCATTCCGAGAGGACTATAAGCTGTTTTGAATACCAATGTGTTTCGCTTAGTAACATAAGCAACTGATTAGTTGACGGAAGTACATTTATTTTAACTTCATTTGGGTTTTGATACTACTGTATCTTCTTCAGAAACAAATTATGTTACTTGTCTACATTGATTAAAACATGTTACATGAATCACGAGCTAACAAGCTCAAATCCCATACAGCCCAACTCATAGCTCGTACGGTGGGTGCGTCCGTAACCAGGGGAGCCGAAGATTTACACCGCATTCAGTGAAGGCGGAAAAACCTTAGCCACCAAATCATAACGCAGGCGAAAATGTGTGCTGAGTGATGGTCATTGAATGTGCGTTAAAACTGCAAGGACAATATATGTATGGCTGTATAACAAAAGCAAACATTGAACTATGAGCTGAGTTTGACCTTTGCCTTTGCTCAACAGCCGTATGCAGTTTTAATGGATATTGGATTTCTATTGTCGCATGTCACTTGAGCTGATTAGCTCGTGATTCGTCTAACGTGATTCAGTCAATGTAACCACGTAACGGCTTGTATAAAAATCTTGAATATATAGTATTTACGTTCAATAATAATGTTTATTTAATACTACGTTATGAACCGGCTTTTGGTTTTCTAGCCCATAGTCCGATAACTTATACTAAACACAAAATCCAGACAACTTCAGCGAGAGTTGATAGCTGTACGAAGATTCTTTTTCAAAAATATGTAACATTTTATAACTTCTAAAGCAAGTTATCCGGCGATGACCTAGGAAGGCGAAAGCCAGGTCGTAACAAACTATTAAATAAATATTATTGTGGAATGTAAGTAGTGTATATTCAAGTTTTTAATATATCTATGTTCTTCCAAATACCGTCGGAATATACCATGAACATTAACATCATATTCTTGTGAATCAGATATTTACAGTGTGGAAACGTAGGTCAAGTTTAAACAAATAACGATCTCGCAACTGAGTGGCTGTTTATTAATCGAAGCTTCTTCATAGTTGCTGTTAATAGCCATGTGCAAGACTGCCAACGGGTTTCCTTTACGATAATGTGTGTGCGTTTGTGGTGTTCCCACATTTTTGTTCAATCCCTCTACCTACACCAAACGTCAGAAAATAAATGAAAAACTTACTAAATGATAGACGTACTTCCCGATATTGATTTATTTATTTCTTAGGAAAGGTACTCGAATTAGAATCTGGGCAGCTATAAACAAATATAGCCTTTATCAAGTTGCTGAAACCAACCCGTACATGTCCTCCGTGTTGCTGCTCACTGAGTGAGCGATGGAACGAGGCCGTTAGCCTTTGTAGTTCATTCGGCGTCGGTAGCTCAGTGGGCTGACAAATTGAATCGCCTGTGCTCGTTCTTTGTCTGCGAGAGACTAATTGTGCCTCCTGTTTAATGAACGACAACACGGCTCCTGTGACGGCCTGCATTTTGTTTCTCTACGCGCCGCTTGTGTAACAAGGGGCGCCTCAAAGTAGACTACCCTCGCCACGCGATCAGTGGTCACCTCTGTCCTCAGTCATTGACGGAGACCCTCTCATCACAGAGCAACGCGAAACACGGCTGAACTGTCCTATCCACAGAGGTGGCGCGACGAGCATAGAGTTTCGTCGTAGGTAACATCCCTTTCCCTTATAAAGTAGGCGTAAGTGTTGTCAACGTGCAATGACAGACAAAAGAACGCGTTTTCTCCTTCGTTTGCAATTTAAATATTTAAGGATAATTTGCGATCAGTAACAGAGAAATCTATAACAGGTGAGAAGCATTACGTGCTAGTTTCTCTAACCCGTCGCTAATGGTGTTATGCTTTCATATGAAATACTGCAATTCATTTGAGTACAGCGTTCTACCAATAGAACTCATGGTAACTGTATGTTTACGAACAACGTCAGGAATGACCTTCCGATCGGTGCAAGGACAGTCACAGAACAAAGACATCCGCAGTGATGCAAAAAAATTTTAACATGTGTATGACGAGAACTTTTACGATCTGCTCGTATAGCTTAACAAGAAGGTCGGTAGTTTGCCAGACAAATCGAATACGCAAGGTGGATTATTGACTTTGACCTGATGCACTGCCTCGGCATGGGTGTGTGTGATTTCTTAGTTAGGTTTAAGTAGTTCTAAGTTCTAGGGGACTGATGACCTCTGATGTTAAGTCCCATAGTGCTCAGAGCCATTTGAACCTGATACACCAGCCAACCTGAGTGAGGTTTTTACCCGGTTTCCACTCTTGATTAATTAATCCTATGTTGGTGCCAATCTCCTCCTCAGAAAATACGACACACAAACAGTTAAAATAGGCTCACACACAGGACGAGTATTGCACCTTCCAGAGACAGTTGGCGCTCTCCACTTCCCTCCAGCGTGTTAACTGGCGCCGGCCGCGGGGGTCGCGCGGTTCTAGGCGCGCAGTCCGGAACCGTGCGTCTGCTACGGTCGCAGGTTCGAATCCTGCCTCGGGCATGGATGTGTGTGATGTCCTTCGGTTAGTTAGGTTTAAGTAGTTCTAAGTTCTAGGGGACTGATGACCTCAGATGTTAAGTCCCATAGTGCTCAGAGTCATTTGAACCATCTGTTAACTGACGACAATGACGACAGCAAGGGCAATCAGTCAGGAAGTTTAAAAATGGAAAATAAATTTACCCAATCATGAAAATAGTGAACCCTGTACGGCGGGGTAAACGTCCTGAAAAACAGAGAAATAACGAGATGTTTTACGGTTTCTATCAGCTGACAGTTGTTAAAATATGGGCTTGTCTTCATCTTAATTGCATACAGGGTGTGGAAAAACAACCTGCTAGTAAGTATCATACATTCAAGGCAGGGAAGGCGAAGTCGAATTAAGCAAAACATCTCAAACAGCCATTACTCGGAAATCCACTGTCGCGGAGTTACTGCCATGAAACCTCGGCGAGCGTGCGGAAAGTTTTTCCAGAAAGCGAACTGGTTCGGCTGTGTTTACCAGTGTGGCTTTCCCCCTTTAACCTGCGCCTGTGTTGTAATGTGACTGTTTGACGTCACTGCACGTATTACGGAACCAGAGTTAATTCATGCCCTCTGTACATCAGGAAAAATTTAGATTTCATTATTAACATTACATCTCGCAGTACCATATTTCCACTGTATTCTGCAGCACAGCTTATTACCTTAACAAATTAAAGGAACAACGGTACTTTTGCGGTGAACAGAATGAGTCCACGCACGCAAATAATAATCCCATGTAGTGCTAAATAAATAACACTGCATGACGAAAAACAGAGAAAATAAAGCCAGTCTCAAACAACATCATCAGGAACGCAGTTGCATTAAGTCTGAAGAGTCACAGTCTTTTACATTTGGTTTAGCAAAAGAAATTATCATTCTACGTGATTACTTGTTCATTGACTATAGCTGACAACAGTGAAATTATTCAAAGTCCGGTCGGATGTCCATCACTGATGTCACTTGCATACTATCAGAAAATCAATGAGAAACATCGACTTCCATCTCACGAGCACAGTGTCTGATTGAGGTCAAGGTCGGTGGAGGTGATGGGTGTGACTGTGACTGCTGGTGACTCGTTGCAGTGCGGCTGCGGTGATCCTCCTTGACCGGTGCTATGGTTAGATATGGCCATTCTGTGACTGTTTGACTACTTAAGTAGAGGCTTTGCAGGCCAATACTTGCTTGATGTTCCTGCTGACACCTGATCATCAGAGACGAGGAATCCCATGCGCGTAGCGTCACAATACAAGCGCCGTTGGTTGTGAAGATGGCACTGCACGTTTCCGTGGTGTCCGCCAGAATGTAACTCGAGAACCGAGCGGCGTGTTTTGACTGGCAACTGTGGAACTGTCGTGAACAGTCCAGCCTGTTGGGAAGTCAGTGGGGCACTTGATCAATGGCAACCCGCCGGTCGTGTCTGCCCAGCCCCCTTCCCCTAGGGAAGAGATGGTGATACCATCTCGATGTCCTCTAGTTCTGTTGCAATGGTTGCGTCCTGGATCCCTCAATGTTCCACTCGGGTAGGAGCCTCCCATATGGCTGCATCCCTGTCCTGGGGACTGACATCATACCGTCAATAGGACTCCCACTCTTGAAGCTGCACCAGCTGTTGCTCCAGCTCGGGGACTGGATGAGCAACCTCTGGAAAAGAAAATGTGATAAGAGACGTTGATAGCAATACCTTAGAGCCTATGGAGATGGGGTTGGTTAATGTGTTTGCAGATTGTAGTGTGGTTTTGGAGCTGGATCTATAACATGCGTCAGCCCAGAAGGTGCAGGATACATACCAGTACCCACCAATTTTTACCCTGCTGAACACCGTCGCCCAAATTGAGCCTAAAACGATGGGGGTGGCCTCCTAGCTGTGAGTTGCTGTGGGTGGTTGACTTTACTATCGACAGCTTGGTCTGCTAAGGGCAACTGCGAAGCTATTTGTTTGGGCTGAGCCCATTGCGAAATATCAGACGATATAAAACGAGAAAAATTGTGAGAGTGTCTTCCTTATTGTATTCCTGCTATATTTTGGCGATTTCTGCCATGCACGGTGTAAGGTAGCCATAAGCACATGCTGATTCTGATGTTTTACACAAAACTGTTACAAGTCCATAGAAGAAAATGGGGGGACCACTGTCTATGAAAATCATAGCTAGTAAATTCTCAATGTAGAATTTTCCGCAAAGCTTGATTAGTTTTTCCCGTGACTATGTACCACATGCTAGAGACAGATCGAAGTTGGTTATATATGCACTGATGAATATTAGGCATTATATACCTATAATATGGCCTGCGAAGTCTAAATAGATTCATAACCATGGCTGTGTAGGAGAAGGCCACTGGAAATTCTTCCTTACTGAGGCTGCCTGGTATTGTTGGCAAAGGCGGCAGTTGGCGAGGGTGTGCTTGATATCTTTGTCGATATCTCGCAAAAGAAAACTCTCTCACGCCAATAATCGTATCAAGGCAAAGGAGTAGATCCAGCGTGCGTCATTGCAGAACTTTGGGAATGATAAACCTCTTTTTTACATTTTCCTCCTGAAGGAGGTGGAACCCTTCACCTGAGGTGTGCTCATTCCATTTGCTCGTAAGCGAGATCTACTGGGGGATTCTTTTCCGTTTCTTTCGATTCGGTTCTTGTCATCGTTTTCTTTTTACGATTGTCTTGGGTCCTCCGTCATCTTACAGATGAGGGGTGTCTTCGTTATACGCCACTTTCTAGCAGGAAGATAGGGGACACTTAATATTTACCATAATAGGAATTAATCACAATTAAAGGTATGCTGTCCTCACCTGGTAATTGGTACTGCAGCACTTTGATACAATGAAGCTAAGGTTAGTTCTAATTGTAAACTCTATCTTCTTTAGATTTAGTTGCTTCTCATCTGGATATGTGGCTTTCTGGTCACGAAACTAGTTGTGATTAATTAATAAATCAATTTATGGCAGCTGTTGCGGTTTTGTTAGAGGAAAAAAAAAACAGAGAGCCTATCTCGCCAGTATTAGTATATCGCAACATTCTAACTGCTGCTTAACTTTCTGACAGCTGTCTACCAGAATGTGATGCAAAGTTAACACATCGCATAGAAAGCGGTTGCTTGGTATTAATTTGACGATGGATTTAGCGAGAATTGGGAACAGGACGGCCGCTGTAGTTGATTTCAGGTCTATATGAAAACACACCTGTGCCGCTGCGTCAAAAGCGGAGTCCTGACCTGCCGGAATGTGCAAAAGAAATCCACATTCACGTATTGCCTCGTGGGGCGTTACTGTCACATCCACTCAAAGTATGGGAAAGGGACATCTGTGGTTTGTGGTTGGTCGAGATGATTAGCCATTGGTGTAGAGATAATTGTGGCAGTGATGCGAGGGCCTCCTCCTCTGCCTGGCTGTAGTTAGATTTAGCTCTCGTTAGAGTTAATGAAACGAAGGCGATGGGCATTCCATACCATATACCTTGTGACCCATAACCACTCTATTAAGGTAATATAATCTGATGCGTCCGCAGCCACTATTAGGAATTTCTGTAGCTAATAAGCTGTCAGACAGGTCAGCCGGAGGAGATCTATCAAGGGTTTCTGGCAGGCGGACTATCAATGCCAGTTCGTCTTTTTGTAGAAAGGGGTGCTAGAGATGGCTGTGACGTGGGGAATAAATTTATGATAATAATTTAATTGTACAAAAACTGATTTTCATTGTTTGGCATAAAGGCATGGCCGGAAATTTTTGTATGGCCTCGATATGTCGAGGTGTTGAGTGGATCCCTCAAGTGCTACAAACTTGTCTGAGGTACTCTACCTGTCACACAAAAACCACGCCTTTCTCTCTGTTGTACTTGAGGTTGGCATTTTCCAAAAATGTTTGGGAATTTGTGGTAAATTCCTACGGGACCAAACTGCTGACGTCATCGGTCCATAGGCTTACACACTACTTGATCTAAAGTAAACTAACTTACGCTGCGGACAACACACACATCCATGCCCAAGGTAGGACTCGAACCTCCGACGGGGGAAGCGCACCAACCGTGGCATTTTCCAAAAGTTGTACTGTGTCTTCTTAATCGGCAACAGATTCCTTGCGTTCTTTTCCATGGTAATAATGTATCCTAAATATTTCACAGGTCCTAGGTCGCCATTTGTCACCTGTTTCAAGCACTACTGGAAAGCGGAGGGTTCGTTTGAAATCCCAAATGGCAACATGCTGTACAAGAATAACCAGAACAGAGTATTGATCAATAGGATGCGTCTGTCCCTCCCCCCTCTCCCTCCAATAATTTGGTTGTTAGGTCTGCTCCTTTATAGTGGATGGTAGCACTGAAGTGGCCATTGGGGTCGACGACGGTGTTTCGTATCCGATCATCGACCTGATTAGCAAGAAACATGATTCATCCGACTAGGAAAAACATTTCCATTGATGTGGTACATGGAAGAATACCTGATGTTAAAGCATGTTATTAAACAATACGATTTCGCTAGTACTAACTGCAAACCATTTTGTTGTTACTGCCGGTCAACAGCTTGGAGAAACCATTTTGCCAGTTACAACAGGCGATGGCACTAATAAATAGCTGCTTTGTCCTATCATCCTTTTACATTCTTTTTAAAACAACAAAATTTTACTTACATTTGAATCTCAAATTGTTGTTTTAAAATATTACAATAAAGCGCCAAAGAAGCTGGTATAGGCATGGGTATTCAAACGCAAGGATATGTAAACAGGCAGAACACGGCACTGTGGTCGGCAACGACTATATAAGACAACAAGTGTCTGGCGCATTTGTTTGATCGGTTTACTGATGCTGCAATGGCAGGTTATCAAGATTTAAGTGTGTGTGAACGTGGTGCTATAGTCGCCGCACGAACGATGGTATAGAGCATCTCCGAGGTAGCGTTGACATGGGAGTTTTCCCGTACGACCATTCCACGAGTGTTCAAAAATAGTTCAAATGGCTCTGAGCACTATGCGACTTAACTTCTGAGGTCATCAGTCGCCTAGAACTTAGAACTAATTAAACCTAACTAATCTAAGGACATCACACACATCCATGCCCGAGGCAGGATTCGAACCTGTGAGCGTAGCGGTCGCTCGGTTCCAGACTGTAGCGCCTAGAACCGCACGGCCACTCCGGCCGGCTGCAAGAGCGTACCGTGAATATCAGGAAACCGGTAAAATATCGAATCTCCCAACATCGCTACGGCCGCGAGAAGATCCTGCAAGAACGCGACCAACGATGACTGAAGAGAATCGTTCAACGTGACAGAAGTGCACCCTTCCGCAAATTTCTGCAGTTTTCAATGCTGGTGCATCAGCAAGTGTTAGTGTGCGAACCATTCAAAGAAACATCTGTAAGTAGGCTGTTTAGGTTTTTTTTATTGGTAACGCCACCTCTGTATGAAAATCACTGGCTGTGCTGTGTGCAGTCTGTGGCTAGTTTGCACTGTTGTCTGCCATTGTAGTGTTTGGGCAGCTGGATGTTAACAGTGCGTAGCGTTGCGCAATTGGAGGTGAGCAGCCAGCAGTCCTGGATGTGGGGAGAGAGATGGCGGAGTTTTGAAATTTGTAAGAATGGATGTCATGAACTGCTATATATATTATGACTATTAAGGTAAATACATTGTTTGTTCTCTATTAAAATCTTTCATTCGCTAACTATGCCTATCAGTAGTTAGTGCCTTCCGTAGTTTGAATCTTTTATTTAGCTGGCAGTAGTGGCGCTCACTGTATTGCAGTAGTTCGAGTAACGAAGATTTTTGGTCAGGTAAGTGATTTGTGAAAGGTATAGGTTAATGTTAGTCAGGGCCATTCTTTCGTAGGGATTTATGAAAGTCAGAATGCGTTGCGCTAAAAATAATATGTGTCAGTTTAAGCGCAGTCTTGTACAATTTTCCTAAGGGAACGTTTCACATCACCGATATGGGCTTTCGGAGCCGATGGTCCATACCCTTGATGACTGCACGATACAAAGCTTCACGCCTTGCCTGGGCCCGTCAACATCGACATTGAACTGTTGGTGACTGGAAACGTCTCGTTTGAAGAGTCTCGTTTCAGATTGTATCGAACAGATGGACCTCGTGAATTCAAGGACGCTGCATGTCAGGGAGGGAGGGTTCAAGGTGTGGGAGACTCTGTAATGGTGTGGGAGTTGTGCATTTGGAGTGATGTGGGACTCCTGATACGTCTAGATACGACTCTGGCAGGTGACACGATCATGCCCATTGTCCATTCTGACGGACCTGGGCTATTCCACCTGGACAATGCGACACCCCACACATCCAGAATTGCTACTGAGTGGCCCCAGGAGCACTCTTCTGAGTTTAAGCACTTCCGCTGAGCACCAGATTCCCCAGACATGAACATTATTCAGCATATCTGCGATACCTTGCAGCGTGCTGCTCAGAAGGTGTCTCCACCCTGTAGTTCTCTTGCGGATCTATGAACAGCCCTGCTGCAGGAGTAATGGTGTCAGTTCCCTCCAGTACTACTTCAGACATTAGTCGAGTCCATGCCGTGTCGTGCTCCGGCACTTGTGCTTGCTCACGGGGGCCCTACACGGTATTAGGCAGGTGTACCACTCTCTTTTGCTCTTCAGTGTATTTATTCCCTGTTATTTGTTGCAGATGAAAACAAAATATAACGCTACAAAAAAGATGACAAACTGGAACTGTAATATGTACGACCTGTTTAAAAAATATCAGATAACTGATCTTTAAATTTTCTGTAAATACAGGGTGGAGCACGAAATGTATTACCATTTTGTTTTTGAATATAAATTTTATTGTCAATACAGTCTGAAAGGAACATATACTTCAGTGAAGAGCCGTCCATGGAGATTTGTTCTAACTCAGCACATGCTCAATATATCCACCATTTCGTTTCCTAACTTACTTCAAACAAACACTGAAGTTAGTGATTACCCTACGGCACATGTCTCCGTAATTTCACTGCAAGCTTGAAGAATAAGTCTTCTGAGTTTCATTAAATCTCATGGACGTTTCGGGAAAATTTTTTCCTTCACGTACCCCCAAAAGATAACAGTCACATGGATTGAGGTCTGGACTATTGGGGGGCCAATTTTGTCCGTCATTGGAGCGACCTGGAAACCTGAGTGAAATGATCCGCATGTCGAAATGCTCGTGTAAAAATTCCAACACAGTGTTTGCAGTATGTGCCCTTGCTCCATCTTGCATGAACCACTGCGTGTTGAAGGGCAAGGCAGTAGCAAGAAGCCGTGGAATGTAGCTATTGCGAAGTATGCTCAAATAACGCTCGCTGTTCACAGTTTCTTCAAAGGAATAGGGTCCAATAAGTCGGTGACTGGATATTGCTGCCCACGCTGCAATCCTCGGAGCATAATGTTGTCGTTCATGAAGCACTTGCGGGTTTTCAGTGGCCCAAAAGCGTAGATTTTGTTTCTTAACCACACCGTCTAAATGAAAATGCGCCTCGTCTGAAAACCAAACGTTGTTGAGAGTTTCTTCCCTATCCTCCGCCCACTGAACAAACAGTAGTTTCTCCTGCTAGTGTTCTTCAGTGAGCTTCTGTGCACAGGTCATCTTGTATAGGCACATATGGAGGTCACTTTTAAGAATGCGTTGAACGGAGCGTCTGGATATTTCCAGTTACCCTGCTGTGTTTCTACACGATTTCCCGGGACTTCTCTGTACAGCAACCCCTACCGCTTCAATATTCTCCGGCGAACAAACAGGCTTAGGCCGAGGTCGCTTCGCTTCCAATACTGTTCCTTCCTGTACAAATTTATCGTACAACCTGTGGATGGTCTTCTTGCAAGGGACCCATTGTGTGTTAAACTGTTGTCGAAAACGCTTCCGAGTCACAACAAGGCAAGGCTTTTCGTTTCACGAAAAAGTAACACAATTGCCGATCGTTGCTGTGTCGTCAGTCTTCCATTGTAAGCCATTGCTGCTTACTAGTCTCCTAGCAGCAGTTTCGTGAATTACACGTCATTTCGTAACTCATTTGTTTATCCAAGCTCTGCTGATACTGCAGTAGAGATCCCAGCGGGATATCTAATGTGCGTCGTAAATTGTGAAAGAAACAATTGATAACACATTTCGTGCGCCACCCTGTAAATCAACGGTGTATGAAAGTGACATGGTGAGTATTCTGAACTACGAATGCGAACGCAGGCTATCTCAAGACGCGGAGGTTGCAGTGTCTTACAACAATAACAACGATTCGAACGATGAAAAGACTAGCCGAAGCCTGACAAGCAAAGCACTGGAAGTGGGTTAGCTGTGAATGGCGGCGCGGATCGCTCCCGTGCGCCACGCCGTATCGGCCGGCGTCCAGCAGAAGTGTCCCCCGCGGCGGCGATAAGGCCCCAAGTGGAGCGCGCAGAAAGTGGCTTTCGACGGCCTTGCCTTGCCTTGCCTTGCCTTGCGGCCAGGCCGAGACAATGCGTCACCTGGTCTCCGCCGTTCGACAGCCGCTGCCCCACTTGTGGCTGCACTCTCCTGACAGCGGGGGGCCCCAGGCTGTCACATCGCGCTTACAGTCACTACAGCCGCAGGGCAGTCTGCACTAGGGTGACCGTCTCTCGCGTATTTCCCGGGATCTCCCGTATTTAGAGACATTTTTTCATAATCTCCCGGCTCCCGTATTTTAAGGCACAGTGGCCGTTTATCTCCCGTTTTTAACTTCATTTTTCTTATCACGTACCGATATGTAAAAATATTTTTCAATCATTTAAATCTTGCACACACTGTCAGGATTCGTTCGTAGACAGAAGAGACAACTGATTCTATATCGACCTTAACGACCATATATGTCGACATTATGTCCATCGAATATCTTTGGAATGATCGACCGACGCTTGGCGGTTAGATATGACTTTGTTTCTGTGCCAGTGCTAATGTGAATTGTCGTTAACTTATTCAAGATTTTATGATTGGCAGCGGAGACGAAGCTAAAACGCCACCAAAAAAGAAACCAGAGTATATGTGTACATATCTTACGAAAAGGGAAGCCTTATATTCCTGAATTGGACAAGCACGGTCAAATGCTTATAATACAAACTGCTCAATATGCAAACGGGAGTGTAGCATCGCGCATGGCGGCAAGAACGATTGTTAACAGTACATGAATACTTCAGGTACGGTAATAATTTTTTAAAATATATATACTGTTCAGTGCGTAATAATTAGTAATCCGCAATTTTCTGAGTTAGCATCTTGTATTTGCTTGTAGGTCACAAAAGCAAGGCAAATGATGTAACTACCTCATCCAAAATAACTACGTTCTTCATCTCTCCTCACCTGAGCAAAGGCTTAACAAACGAAGATGTGAAAAGCATTGCTGGTGGACTTTCATTAGTCTACCACACAGTGCAACACAATCTAAGCTATAGGAGCTTGGACTGTGCTATCAAACTTTCGAAAAACGTGTTCAGTGGATCTAATGTGTCAAAGAAAATATCTTGTTGGCGAACTAAAGCTGAAATCATGATAATGAAAACTCCCCGTGATAAGATGGCCCAGTGGCTACCGCTTCAAAAACTGAACGCAGATCGAGCACGAAAACAGTAAGAAGGGTGTACTGAACTGTGGAAAAAGAAGCAGCAAAATCGAAGCAGTGAAAGGTACAACATCAAGATTTGCAACATCGAGCGAATTGTATTAACCACGGTGTCGTGGTTCTGTGGTCATCGTGTTGGATTGCAAAGTGAGAGATCCGTGTTGAAACCTCCTTTTTTCAGAACGTTATGAACTGTAGGCATTAAAATCCATGCAGAAGAAATAAAAACTTTGAGGTTCGCCGATGACATTGTAATTCTGTCAGAGACAGCAAAGGACTTGGAAGAGCGGTTGAACGGAATGGATAATGTTTTGAAAGGAGGATATAAGATGAACATCAACAAAAGCAAAACAAGCATAATGGAATATAGTCGAATTAAGTCGAGCGATGCTGAGGGAATTAGATTAGGAAATGAGACACTTAAAGTAGTAAAGGAGTTTTTGCTATTTCGGGAGCAAAATAACTGATGATGGTCGAAGTAGAGAGGATATAAAATGGAGACTGGCAATGGCAAGGAAAGCCTTTCTGAAGAAGAGAAATTTGTTAACTTCGAGTATAGATTTAAGTGTCAGGAAGTCTTTTCTGAAAGTATTTGTATGGAGTGTAGCCATGTATGGAAGTGAAACGTGGACGATAAATAGTTTGGACAAGAACAGAAGATTCCGAAATGTGGTGCTACAGAAGAATGCTGAAGATTAGATGGGTAGATCACATAACTAATCAGAATCTATTGGAGAGAAAAGAAATTTGTGGCACAACTTGACTAGAAGAAGGGATCGTTTGGTAGGGCATATTCTGAGGCATCAAGGAATCACCAATTTAGTATTGTAGGGCAGCGTGGAGGGTAAAAATCGTAGAGGGAGACCAAGAGATGAATACACTAAACAGATTCAGAAGGATGTAGGTTGTAGTAGGTAATGGGAGATGAACAACGGCGGCCGTTGGTGGCCGAGGGGTTCTAGGCGCTTCAGTCTGAAATCGCGCGACCGCTACGGTCGCAGGTTCGAATCCTGCCTCGGGCATGGATGTGTGTGATGTCCTTAGGTTAGTTACGTTTAAGTAGTTCTAAGTTCTAGGGGACTGATGACCTGAGATGTTAAGTCCCATAGTGCTCTGAGCCATTTTTTAGATGAAGAACCCTGCACAAGATAGTGTAGTATGGAGAACTGCATCAAACCAGTCTCTGGACTGAAGATCACAATAACAACATCAACAATGAGCTGTCCGTCCGGTCATTAACGTGTCTCTTCGCTTTGTTCAAATTCGTGTCTGTGTCGTGATGTATGTACCCCCTATCTATTCTACACAAGTACTACATGCTACGAAACGCGTTCCGTTTCGGAAATTTCAACTCTTGAATTCCTTTGTCGCACCCGTTTATTTGTTGTTTTCGTTTCTGTGAGTGGCCTATGCGGTATTCGCCTACTATCACTTTCATCTCATTTCTTGCAATGGTTATATATTTCTACCCCATGATTCATATTCTATAACCAGTGTATAGTACCACAACTGCCAAGACTACAGAAGGAGAACAGACACATCAATGACCGGACGGAAAGTTCATGTTTGGACGCGGATCTCGCGGTTTGTAGTTCACCACCGTCACGACACTACCACGACAGCATGATTAATGTAGAATGCTCGACGTCGCACATCTTGAGCTTCCACCGTTCACTATTTGAATTTTGCTTCTTTTTCCACTGCACAGTATACCTTCTTCGTGTTTGTTTGATGTGTGATCAGTTTTTAACGGGCTATCCACTGTGCCATTTTACCATTAAATCTGAGTTGTCAACACTACAACTGTGACTGCAAATGAAATGTTGAGTAATCAGTAACAAGGGATAAATGCTCTCTGTCTAGTAACTCAGTCATATCGCTACTATCGAAAGGTAGAATGGTGGAGAGAGGGCTGAAATATTAAATTCGGGTGTTATTTCAGTAAGGCTGTTATATGTTAGCTGCTTTCAGTCATCACATGAACACCAACGTGACAGATTGCGAGATAAGTGTCCACGGCATACAATACCAACTAAAATCGCTCAACAGAGACCAGGCGACTGGACCTGATGGCATACCTGTACGAGTCTACAAATAGTATGCGAGACAAGTTCGCTCTCCTTCTGCCAGCGCTTTACTGTTGGTGGCTGGAACAACGAAGAGTTGCAGCACGCTGCGAAACTCTGTAGAAGGGAAAGCCAGACCAAAACAGCCAGACACAACATTTGAATAGTTTCGGGAGTAAGTTTTCTGATTGCTACAACAACTGGGCAAAGACTGATGGGGTTCAGTGGCACAGATAAACGCTCCAACTGTGTCTGAGTTACGTCTTTCTTTAGATGTGGTACAGTAGGAGAGACGTTTATCAGATCTTTCCGCCAAATGGAATAGTGATTTTTGGGGCTGTTATTACATTAATATTTGCCAAAGTCCCACATATGTTATGTCGTTGAAGTGATTTTTGAAGTCTTTCCGAAGTCGTAGAAAAATGTATGTACTTGCACGTCGTATATTCACTCCGAGTTATTAAGGGCCTCGCCGTGTAAGGAAATATTTTTAGGAAACGTTTGTGTACCTTTTAAATGCTTTGATAGGAGTTATCTTCATGTTGGTAGCATGACTGTTTTGTTTACAGAGGTTAAAAACGAGCAATTGTATCACATAGCGTGCTTACTTTAATTCTAGTATCTCGAAAGCTTTGTATGTTCTGTTACTGAGACCAGAGTTGCCGGAATGACCAAAAAATTCCATTCTACTTAGAGGACAATCTTTTCTCTCGCTTTATTTTCTACAAACTTCAATTCTGTTTACTTTAGACTTGTTAATCACGGGTTTTGATTAGACATGTTGTGGAGGTCATGAAAGAAAGTTGTATACGTGGAAAAGGCCTGGAGACACTGGAAGGTTTCAGATCGGTTATATAATGGTAACACAGATATTTCGGAACGAGACTTTAAGTTGCAAGATATTTCCAGGGACAGATGTGGACTCTGACCACAATTTATTAGTTATGAAGTCTACATTAAAACTTAAGAAACTGCAAAAAGGTAGGAACTTAAGGAGATGGAAACTGAACAAACTGAAAGAACCAGACATTGTAGAGACTTTCAGAGAGAGCATTAGAGAACGATTAACAAGAACAGGGGAAGGAAATACAGTAGAAGAAGAATGCGTAGCTTTGAGAGATCAAATAGTGAAGGCAGCAGAGGAGAGGAACAATTAGGTAAAAAGACGAGGGCTACTAGAAATCCTTGGGTAAAATAAGAGAGATTTAATTTAATAGATGAAAGGAGAAAATATAAAAATCCAGTAAATGAAGCAGGCGAAAAGGAATACAAACGTCTCAAAACTGAGATCGACAGGAACAGCAGAATGGCTAATCAGGAATGGCTAGAGGACAAATGTAAGGATGTAGAAGCGTGTATCACTAGGGGTAAGATAGATACTACCTACAGGAAAAATAAAGAAACCTATGGAGAAAAGAGAACCAAGAGCTCAGATGGAAAACCAGCCTCAAGCAAAGAAGGGAAAGTAGAAAGGTGGAAGGAGTATATAGAGGGTCTATACGAGGGCGATGTACTTGATGGCAATATTATGGAACTGGAAGACGACGTAGGTGAAAATGTAATGGGAGATACGATACTGGGTGAAGAATTTGACAGAGTACTGAATGACCTAAGTCAAAACGAGGTGCCGGTAATAGACAACACTCTGTTAGAACTACTGATAGCCTTGGGGAAGCCAGCCATGACAAAACTCTTCCATCTTGTGAGCAGGATGTATAAGACAGACAATTGCCCTCAGACTTCAAGAGGAACATAATAATTCCAATTCCAAAGAAAGAATTTGCCGACAGGCGTGAAAATTACAGAACTATCAGTTTAATAAGTCACAGTTGCAAAATACTAACACTAATTCTTTACAGACGAATGGAATAACTGGTAGAAGCCGACCTCGGGGAAGATCAGTTTGGATTCCATAAAAATGTTGGGACATGTGAGGCATTACTGACCTTACGACTTACCTTGCAAGATAGGTTAAGGAGAGGCAAACCTACTTTTCTAGCATTTGTAGACTTAGAAACAGCTTTTGTCAATTTTGATTGAAATACTCTCTTTCTAATTCTGAAGGTGGCAGGGGTCAAATACAGGGAAAGAAAGGCTGTTTACAATTTGTACAGGAACCAGATGGCAGTTATAAGAGTCGAGGGGCATGAAAGGGAAACAGTGGTTAAGAAGGGAATGAGACAGGTTTGTAGCCTATATCCGATGTTGTTCAATTTGTATATTGAGCAAGCAGTAAAGAAACAAAATAAAAATTTGAAGTAGGAATTAAAGTCCATGGAGAACAAATAAAAAGTTTGAAGTGCCGACGATGACGTAATTCTGTCAGAGACAGCAAAGGATCTGGAAGAGCAGTTGAATGGAATGGACAGTGTCTTCAAAGGAGGACATAAGATGAACTTCTACAAAAGCAAAACAACGATAACGGAATGTAGTAAAATTAAATCATGTGATGCTGAGGGTATTAGATTAGGAAATGAGACACTTGATTCAGAAGGATGTAGGCTGCAGTAGTTACTCGGAGATGAAGAGGCTTGCACAAGATAGAGTAGTATGGAAAGTTGGATCAAACCAGTCTTTGGACTGAAGATCACAACAACAGCAACATGTTGTAGGTGAGTTTTGCTATTTGGGGACAAAATAACTGATGATGGTCGAAGTAGAGAGGATATAAAATGTAGACTGGCAATGTCAAGGAAAGCATTTCTGAATAAGAGAAATTTGTTAACATCGAGTATAGATTTAAGTGTCAGGAAGTCGTTTCTGAAAGTATTTGTATGGAGTGTAGCCATGTATGGAAGTGAAACGTGTACGATAAATAGTTTAGACAAGAAGAGAATAGAAGTTTTCGAAATGTGCTGCAACAGAAGAATGCTGAAGTTTAGATGGGTAGATCAAGTAATTAATGAGGAGATACTGAACAGAATTGGGGAATTTGTGGCGAAACGTGACTAGAAGAAAAGATCGTTTGGCAGGACACACGTTTTGAGGCATCAAGAGATCACCTATTTAGTATTGGAAGCAAGCGTGGAGGGTAAAATCGTAGAGGGAGATCAAGAGATGAATACGCTAAGCAGATTCAGAACGATGTAGGCTGCAGTAGTTACTCGGAGATGAAGAGGCTTGAACAAGATAGAGTAGTATGGAGAGTTGCATCAAACCAGTCTTTGGACTGAAGATCACAACAACAGCAACATGTTGTAGAGCATCCATTCCTGAGTACCTGGCAAGCGGCTATTCAAGCGTCGGCGCCCAGTTTCCGAGAATATAGGTGTTGAAATTTTATGGGTACATCGTATACCTGTAACTTTATTCATGTACCGGGCGTACTGCAGCTGTTGTAATTGACGTCTACCATGTTGGCGGAACATGTTCAAACTATGCCTATGTTTCTTTTTTTTCAGTTTTGTCGTGTAGAACATCATTAATTGTATATGCCATTCAACACTATTCAAAAATAGAAATTTCGTTAATTACAGCAAAGTTTCTTCAAATGCGCCGCAATCCTTTTGTTACAGCATCGGATTACTCGCTGTCGCTTGCGTAGTTTGCTGTAGTAGAATATATTTCCTGTTGGTTATTTCCGTAGGAGCAACCGAATCACAAGTTCATAGAACACCATGCACCTTTAATAAAAGCTTGTCCCTCAGGGTCACGGATTTTTTAGACTCTATAACGGAAAACACAGTTCGTTTAGATTGTTCTTTATTCGATCAACTTCGATGCTAACGATACTTATTGGGTCATTCGTGTGAAAACAGGTGCACTAATTGATGCTGAATTAAAGAATTTTATGGAAGTTTTTCTCGAAGTGATTTCTATATTAATCTTTAGCAATCCGGGACTCTTATGAATTCTTTTTATGAAAATTTTATCGTGTGCGCAAAAGTCAAAATTACAGGGTTGGCTAAGAGGAGTGCATTTGGGAAGGATAATTTGCAAAGTGCGGTTGCATGCTTTTCTTTCATCTATAAGGATTTGATCATAAAATATGTAATCGGTTAGCCCTTTCCACGAACTAGTCATGTAGAGAAATTTTTCTTGTTCCACGTGCGGAAAAATGACAGATAAAAAAAAGAAAAATACTAATCGCATACTTCTGTTATTTCGTGTCGTTTTGTAATGTATGAGTCAAGTCGTCAACTCTTTTTTTTTTTGAACAATCCGACCGAATTTCCTGGATGGTCCTTGCATACATAATGAACAATACAGGAATATCTTTCCTGGCGCAGTTAAAGTAAATTGTGCTCCTCATGAATGACTGATCTTGTTTTTTTTTTTTTTTTTGCACAGCGACAGCTTTCTGTCGGTATTAATTGTATAATCGAGGACAAAATTAGGAATAAGTGGTTTCGTCTGAATCTGGATCGTCGAGCAGCTGCTAATACTTCATCCATCGTTGTAAAGTCTTTGGAGCTGTTCAGATATTTAGAATTCTAACTACGAAACAGAAAAGAAATCCACTTTTGAAGAAGTGTGCTATAATGGTTGATTTATAAACGAAATTACTACGGCGGAAATGACTATTTTTGACTAATTTCGCGTGACAAGTAGCATTTAATGAAATTGATTACACATATAATGTGACATATACTGTGTATAGTAGTGAAAAATTTTGACATCGATTTTCTCGGAAAACCATGCCGTAGCATTAAAAGACACCTGATAGGCAAATAGGACACGTTCTTCTACAACACACCTAAGACTCATCAAAATCGTGGAACAACACATCTGATGACCCCCTTGTAGGAGTAAATCAGGAGATGATAGTGGCAGAATTGAGTATCATGGTACTACAGGCTAGCGGGAAATATCTTTTGTGTGCAATCTACTGTACGGTGTGTGGATGAGGACACACACAAACAAGTAATGTATTAGCGTCCTATTGTCCCTTCTATATTCCGCTCTCTCTCTCTCTCTCTCTCTCTCTCTTAGGAAATCATTATTCATTCTACCAAATCACAATTATTTCACTGTATAACCAGTTCAGTTGTCACAGCACGGAGCTTCAAAAAATATGACTACCACGGCAGTAATATTTTATGGGGACAGACCGAACCGGTTATACTTTGCAATAACTGTGAAGTGATCAGTTGAGCAGACATCTCCGCTTTGAAAAAATGTTGACGGTTATCAACTCGAGCGACCTGTCAGTTACTTGGCAACCTCAGAAAATAGGGAGTAGGCAGTCATTTTAGAACATTCATTTAAATGAAAGCTGCAGGGTCACCGTCGGTCGGACGTACACAGAGCGTTCCTTTTTGGAGTAGGGGGAGGTGGCGGTGCGCGTGTGGCCGCCAGCCCCCTGTGGCGGCAGTGCTGTGGAGCTGGGCGGCAGCATCTTCCTCGGATTACGCTGTGCGCCGCTGAGCGTCCGTGACATATGACTCATATCGCGCCGGGATCGGACCTACACGAGCGTGGAAGTCGGCGCATTCTTCACCGTAAAAACTCTGCACGACCGGTTGTGGCCGCCTCGGGTGGCGCGGGCCTGCCGGCTGCGCTCGCTGCCGGTCTGCGAAGTGCTCAAGCGTGTCGCAAATGGGCGTTACAGCACCGTGCCACGCGAAGGTTCTGTTCTTACCGTCGAGGACTATTAGAATCGTCTCATCGCAGTTACATCGTGAGATACGCGTCATTGTCCTTGTTGTGGCTGCAGTCAACGAGTACGTTATGGCACGCTTGAAATTGCCAGTTTCTCTAGAGGTGACTCGGTAACTATCTACGACAGATTCACTAAAATCAACAGCTTCATTAAAGCCGATGTTCATACTGTTAAACTAGCGCAAAGAGTCTCAGTAGGAACTCTTACGTAGACACAAAGTCCAAACAACACAGTCAAAAAAATGGTACAAATGAGTCTGAGCACTATGGGACTTAACATCTAAGGTCATCAGTCCCCTAGAACTTAGAGCTACTTAAACCTAACTAACCTAAGGACATCAAACACATCCATGCTCGAGGCACGATTCGAACCTGCGACCGTAGCGGTCGCACGGTTCCAGACTGTATCGCCTAGAACCGTTCGGACACTCAGGCCAGCAACAACACAGTCGAACACTTATTATATATCACACATGATCAATGCAGAGACCAAGCTAAAAGACTTAAAGACTCAGTTAGCCGCAAAGCTCACAATAAGAGTAATATTACGACTAAGGCGCAAGGGGCAAAACAAGCACTAGTCAATGGTGAGAACTGTATGGTCGACCGATGGCTGTGGGTTGGCTGCTCGCTAAACTCAGAGATAACTCGCTGAAGCAAGGCTGTAACCGGAACTGGCTGCCTAGGAGGTCTGGGACCTTGTAAATACCAGCTGTGTGAAACGATACATCCTCCATTTACACTACTGGCCATAAAACTGCTACACCAAGAAGAAATGCAAATGGTAACCGGAGCCATGCGGTTCTAGGCGCTACAGTCTGGAGCCGAGCGACCACTGCGGTCGCAGGTTAGAATCCTGCCTCGGGCATGGTTGTGTGTGATGTCCTTAGGTTAGTTAGCTTAAATTAGTTCTAAGTTCTAGGCGACTGATGACCTCAGAAGTTGAGTCGCATAGTGCTCAGAGACATTTGAACCAAGCCATGGTAAACGGGTATTCGTTGGACAAACATATTATACTAGTCGCCGTGCTGGATCCCAACGGCCTCGTATCACTAGCAGTCGAGATGACAGGCATCTTATCCGCATGGCTGTAACGGATCGTGTAGCCACGTCTCGATCCCTAAATCAACACAAGACAACAACCACCTGCACGAACAGTTTGACGCCGTTTGCAGCAGCATGGACTATCAGCTCGGAGACCATGGCTGCGGTTACCCTTCACGCTGCATCACAGACAGGAGCGCCTGCGATGGTGTACTCAACGACGAAGCTGGATGCATGAATGGCAAAACGTCATTTTTTCGGATGAATCCAGGATCTGTTTACATTATCATGATGCTCGCATCCGTGTTTGGCACATCGCGGTGAACGCACATTGGGAGCGTGTATTCGTCATCGCCATACTGGCGTATCACCCGGCCTCATGATATGGGGTGCCATTGGTTACACGTATCGGTCACCTCTTGTTCGCATGGACGACATTCTGAACAGTGGACATTACATTTCAGATGTGTTACGACCCGTGGCTCTACCCTTCATTCGATCCCTGCGAAACACTACATTTCAGCAGGACAATAGACGACCGCATGTTGCAGGTCATGTACGGGCCTTTCTGGATACAGAAAATGTTCTACTGCTGCCCTGGCCAGCACATTCTCCAGATCTCTCACCAACTGAAAATGTCTGGTCAATGGTGGCCGAGCAACTGGCTCGTCACAATACGCCAGTCACTACTCTTGATGAACTGTGGTATCGTGTTGAAGCTGCATGGGCAGCTGTACCTGTATAGGCCATCCAAGCTCGGTTTGACTCAATACCCAGACGCATCAAGGCCGTTATTATGGCCAGAGGTGGTTGTTCTGGGTACTGATTTCTCAGAATCTATGCACCCAAATTGCGTGAAAATGTAATCACATGTCAGTTCTCGTATAATATATTCGTCCAATGAATACCCGTTTATTACCTGCATTTCTTCTTGGCGCAGCAATTTTAATGGCCACTAGTGTAGTTTTCCCTCTACACTGTCTCAAGTAGTCAAAGTTATAACCAACCTCTATTACTATAGTGAGAATTCTAAGGAAGATTCGTGCCAAAGGCAGTCGGATGAATATAGGCCTGGCTGTGGATCATGAAATTTGACGCCGTGACGAGACAGACTTTATCTGCATGTCATTTAAGGACTGTAGGGTCATACCATCTCGTATACATCAGAACATTGTCATATGCCTAACGGGGAACGGAGGAAAGACAAAAACTTTGTTTGAGACCGTATGGCGTGCTCGGGTATTTCAGTGGATATCGCTCTAGCCATCACTCAGAAGCCTAGTTAATATCTGACTCTGCAAACACTGATATGCGACTCAGGTGGATGACACCAAAGAGCGCTCCTGACAACATATTGAACGCTTGCATCTGCTCTCCGCGCTTCGTTCCAGTTACCGGCAACAGCGACGGACGTGAGCAGCAAGAAATCTACAAAACTCTTACATGATAGTATAGGGTGAAGAGTATTGTTCTGGATTACCAAATTATCGTTGATACCGATGCTCTTAAACAGCAAAGAAATTGTGGGAATAAGTAATCTCGACTTGAATGTCACTACATAATAAGGGAGAACCGTGAGCACTGAAGCTGTCATATTGCACATTGGCGACTTGATTTTTTGAAGTAACGAACGGAAGTACGTAGAAGTAACAACTTCTTGCGGGAAACAATAAATCAGACATTTCGATGTGAATGTTGACTTCGTGTTAAAACAACATAGGATAAATGTGTCAAACATTTCAAAGAATCCAGGAGAAATTCAAGAAATTCTGTTGCCTCCAACAGATTATTAAGTGTCAACAGGAGCATGGATAAGGAAATTTTTGTACGCGTTGTAGCTGGAAAACGGACGGTTTTTCTCCTCAGAGGAAAGACTACGATATAGTGCTGATGAAAGATTTAGAAGTTTGGCCATCGTGAATATCTGACAGGGATTTTTCATTCATAATACTTTGACGGACGCATCACATCCGATAACCGCTATTCTGCAGGTATATCAAAACAACTTACGTACGAAAGCAATGCAACTCCCATCCGAACCGCCTAAAGACGCCATTTCTAATACCTTACTTAAAGTTCACTTCCACATCGAATGCCACATTGACTTGATGCCACTTCATATCCTCCCCGTAAACATAACGTCCATGAATCCAGTCCCGCTCCTGATATCAAGCTTGCGTAACTTTACAGGCTTGAATTCTCCGTCTACAAGTCTCACTCTACATCAAGTGGAATGCCTCTTCTCATACTAGTATCCGAATGCACCCCCTCAATCTATGAAACTTCTTTATCAATATTTGCCTGGCGAAACTCAATATCTCTGATTAGCAGTCATCCACCCCCAAACCCTTCCACACACACACACACACACACACACACACACACACACACACACACACACACACCTTGCACTGGAAACGAATTGGGTGCGCCCATCGGGTTCAGACCAGGAGAATTTGGTGGACAAGGCATTTACTAAACTCCTCAAGTCACTCTATCACGGCACTAGCCTTACTCTGTTTGAAGATGTCATCATCGTCGGAGGAAACTTCAGTTGTGAAGGGATACATGTGCTCCGCAATAATGTACACGAAGTCCACAGCTGCCATGGTCCCTTCGACCGCTACTTGGAAGCTCAGGTCCCCACAGCATAATACTGCCTCAACATAGACAAAACATATGAGCCGTCAGACGCACAAGAAAACTTTTATTTGCTTCACTTTACCGGTTTCGACAGTTTACACTGTCATCTTCAGAAGTGAAATAGGCTCATATCATTGGTAAGCTAACGTGTAAATAACAGTCGACAGATGGTGTCCGTTGCTACAGACACTCTGTTTTATTGACTCTGTTGTAAACTATTCTACAGTCCGATTCTTATTTTGATATTGGCTTACCAACGTTGTGAGCCTGTTTCTGAAGATGACAGTGTAAACTATGGAAACCAATAAAGTGAACCAAATAAAGGTTTTCTTCTGCCTCTGACGACTGGCTTCTCAACTCTGTCGAAACATTCTGCAGCACTGAACTACAGCTGTGAACAAAATCTTCATACTGTCTCCCCCGGCCTGCGCGCGTGACGTGGTATAATATTTGAAATAGCCGTTCGCCTGGGTGACGGCGTATCCTGTCATGAACATCGGCCTCGCGTAACAATGAACGTATGTCATCCGCCCAGATGACACGTTCCCGTTGACCCACGGTATAATCTCGACGACCTTCCGCTTTTGTTTATTTTTATTTATTCGTATGGCTAGGGACCCCGTCGGGCAGATCTTTCGCCGGGTGCCGGTCTCTCAATTTGATACCACTTCGGCAACCTGCAGTCAATGAGGATGATAGGATGATGATTAGGACAGCATAACACCCAGTCCCCAGGCAAAGAAAACTCTCCGACCCAGCCGGAATCGATCCCGGGCCCAGAGGATTGACAATCCGTCACGCTGACCATTTTGTTTTTTAAATCTCATTTTGTTCGCTTTTGTTCGTTGCATCTCCTCGGGGCAGACGTCGTAAGACATCAGCTTACGTTCGTTGTTGATTGATTAACTCAGTTTTTTTTATGACAGAGGGCAGCTAACCCTCTGACCGAACACGCTGAGCTACCGTGCCGGCTCACCATTGAGCTACCGGGGACGGGCACCTCCCGCTCACCGTATCCGTAAATAAGGATGTCATTGGGTCAACATGAGAACACGTAGGTGTTGTCTGCTGTGGAGCTCCATGTTGTCTAATGTACGCTAAACCGTGTACTCTGAAACATTGGTGCCTATTCCAGCATTGTGTCTTGCCCCAGGAAACAGATGGCTCTTGGCTGCGTTAGAACAGTTTATTAATTTGCTACCGGTTTCGGTCAGCGACCATCATGTGGCACCTGAATCAACGTTAAAAAAATGACATGGCGTCAAAATCTTAATGCGCGGAACACCATAAAGACACGAGAATAGGAAACGGAACTTATAAAAAATTGGATACATAATAACAGTGCAGAACAGTAACTTCCCCATATCAGCATTGTTCGTCAAGCACACACAATAGGAAATTGCACTTGGGTAATATGTAAATACCATGAGTAGCCAAAGTATTTGTAGCGTCGAAGATACCACCACAAAGTATCCGTTCGATATAAATCGTGACACAAAAAGATAATTGTAAGATAAAAAAACGTAATTACAAAGATTACAGTACAGTCATAAGTAATATTTGTATTAAAATCACAAGCATCAATTATCGAAAATATTTTCATGTCCTGTACAATTAATGTATTCGTTTATGCACGTCACAAGGTATTATCTCTTTAATAGGCATTACATGACAAAAATCTTTGAAACATAATTAAAAGAAAAGCGCCAAATTCTGGGTGCAATGAGTGATTCAGTGTATCAAATATCCCATAGATAGGGACTCAGGAGCAAATAAGTAAGATTAAAGTTCCCAGTATATTACTGAAATGCTACCTTGTCATGTATACAAGAAAAGTACCCAGCGTTAGATAATGAACGATACGTACTTTCAAAACTCAATAGTAAAATACAACGTACCTTAGTGACAGCATGCAGAAGGCCTGTCAGTAAAACCGTTATTTCATGCCCGTATGTGAGGCTAAACTAATAGACATCTAACTTACAGTCAATTAGGGATTGTTGGAAATCTATTTCCCAAGAAGGCTCAGCACACAATGTCAAAACGTATGAGACCAATATAGATCATCAGACAAACACCAAATGAGCTTAAAATGATTCAGAAATAAGGGAGAATCAGGAAAATATGGTTTAGGCAATTGAGCATTTTATTACATGATATGTTACGTGTGTCAAAAATATGGATAAGTGAATTAGTGTTTTTTTTTAAGTGGCTTTAAATTACAAAATATAAAAATCAATGTTCAAACAGTAAAGCTCTGAAATATCTAACAGATAATGTTGTGCGATGATGGTGGGAAAGATCATCGCAGTAGGCCGACCGGGATGGCCGAGTGGTTCTAGGCGCTACAGTCTGGAACCGCGCGACCGCTACGGTCGCAGGCTCGAATCCTGCCTTGGGCTTGGGTGTGTGTGATGTCCTTAGGTTGGTTAGGTTTAAGTAGTTCTAAGTTCTAGGGGACTGATGACCTCTGAAGTTAAGTCCCATAGTGCTGAGAGCCTTTTGAACCATCATCGCAGTAGAGACAAATGTGACTAAACTCCAGTAAGCCACACAACCATCACAAAGCAATCCTATTAAGTAGTTTAATATAACAGATCATATTTTACAGGAGGAACACGAAGGGGTAAGCTCACCAATAACATCAATATGAACCGTAAATAATGGTGTCAAAATAAAATGTATCGATAAAATAACCAAGAAATAGGATAGTAAACATACATGATAACAGACAATGCTAAATAATCGCAAAGCGATCCAATCAAATAGTTTAATACAAAATCTCAATTTTCCCGGGATGGTGCGGGAAAGAAGGGGTAATATAAAATATTATTATAAACCATGTATAATTGTAGCAGAGTAAAATGCAATAGCAAAATTATCAACAAGTACATAAAGGGTAAACCAATTACATGATAACTAAACAGGCTCAGTTTTCCAAGAACGTCGCCCTGTTGAACATCGCTCTAGAAACTGTGTTTATCGATGGCGAAATGTGTGAAAAGGAAAGCCCCTCAGGCCTTTTCGTGTGGTTTTGATGTTTTCCTTGGTAGAGTAAGGTAGGAGGCACCTCTGAGCCAAATTTCAATCTTATGCGTCGGTATGGGAAACAAACACGATGTTTCAAAAACGTAATCATTTAATTGTGTTATATATAGACACACACACACACACACACACACACACACAGTACACAACTAGACGTGTTAACTGTGTTATATATAGACACACACACACACACACACACACACACACACACACACACACACACAGTACACAACTAGACGTGTTAATTGTGTTATATATAGACACACACACACACACACACACACACACACACACACACACACACACACACACACACACACAGTACACAACTAGACGTGTCGCCTGGTTGGCTCCATCATGTTTCTAGTCACACCAGGTCTATGGTACTAGGTCCGGGTACTATCAGTAACAGGCAGCCTGGGATAAGGATATCATGTAGAACAAAGCGTAAATTACATCAAAACGTTAAAAGTGGTCAAAATAAAGGTACAATAGCCCATTACAAACAGTATTGTAAGGTGCTTAAAAGTGTTATTAGGAAAGCAAAGAGAATACGGTAAGCAAATAGAATAGCTAATTCACAGGATAAAATTAAAACCATATGGTCGGTTGTGAAGGAAGTGTATGGTCAGCAGCACAAAGTCGTCAATATAAAGTCAGTTCGCAGTAAAAATATTTCTTTTGCGTTTTCTGAGCGATTAAAGTACTCAGTAGTAAAGCCGTTTTATAAAAAGGGAGCAAGAAATATATGTACAGGATTTAACAATCATTTTCTGAGCATTGCTAGTCAATTAAATAAAAATTTAGTTTCTACAGGGAAATATATAACTTTCTTGGCAAATGCCTTTCCGAGATTGATGTTTGAAATTCTCCTCTGTGATACTGACAAGGGGGAGACTGAGTCAATAACTAAATCACTGAAGACTAAGGACTCTCATGGTTATGATGGAGTGCCTAGCACAATAGTGAAATACTGTGCAGCACATGTTAGCCATATTTGTAATTTTTCCTTGAGAAATGGTCAGTTTCCAGAGCGATTAAAATACTCAGCAGTAAAGCCGATTTAAAAAAAAAGGAGAAGGAGATAATATAGATAATTTTAGACCTATTTGTATGCCATCAGTGTTTGCTAAAGTTATTTAAAAGGTTGTGTACGTAAGGATAATTGATCATTTTATATAACACTATTTGATATCAAAAGACAGTTAGGCTTTAGAAGTCGTTTAACAATTGAAAATGCTATATTCTCTTTTCTCTATGAGGTACTGGTTGTGTTAAATAAAAGGTTTCAAACGCTGGGCATATTTTTTGATTTTACTAAGGTATTTGATTGTGTTGTTCACAAAATATTGCTTCAGAAGTTGGACCATTATGGAATACGGGGAGTAGCTCACAATTGGGTCACCTCTTACTTTAGCAACAGACAGCAGAAGGTCATTGTTCACAATGTTGAGAATGACTGTGATGTGGCGTCTGAGTGGATTACAGTCAATTGGGGCAGGGGGAGGGGGTGCCCCCAGGGATCAGTGTTAGGGCCACTCTTGTTCCTTTTTTTTTTTCAAATTATATGCCCTCTATTATTATGGTTAACTCTAAAATATTTCTATTTGCTGATGACCCTAGCTCGGTAGTAAAGGATGTTGTGTGCAACATTGGCCCTGTTTCAAATAGTGAAGTTCCTGACTTAAGTTCATGGCTTCTAAAAAATAAACTAACGCTAAATCACAGTAAGACTGAGTTTTTACAGTTTCTAACACACAATTCAACAAAACATGACGTTTTAATTTCACAGAATGGGCATATGATTAGTGAAACTGAACAGTTAAAATTTCTAGGTGTTCAGATAGATAGTAAACTGACTGTCGTGGATAAGCCCACGTTCAGGATCTTGTTCAAAGACTTAATGCTGAGATTTTTACTATTCAAACGGTATCTGAAGCGAGTGGTCATTCGACACGAAAATTAGTCTACTTTTGTTACTTTCATTCGCTTATGTCGTATGGTATTATATTTTGGGGTAACTCTTCCCATTCTAAAAGGATATTTTTGGCTCAGAAATGGGCGGTTCGGGCAATAAGTGGTGTAAGTTCACGAAGGTCTTGTCGACCGCTGCTCACGAGTCTGAGTAATTTGACATTGGCCTCTCAATATATATTCCTTACTGTCATTTCTTGTTAACAATATAGCTTATTCCCAAGAATAAGCAGCTTTCACTCAGTTAAACCTGACTTACGATCGGACTTCCTTAACTCTTGTGCAGAAAGGTGTGCAGTATACTGCAGAATCCATTTTCAATAAGCTACCACTCCAATTAAAAACTCTTAGCACTAAACCACGCGCTTTCAAATTGAAACTGAAGAGTTTCCTCATGGGTCACTCCTATTCTGTCGAGGAGTTCCTTGAAAAATTAAGCTAGTTCTTCTGAGTCTTGTTATATTGCTGATTGCGTTTACTTAAACTTATGGACTGACTTTTTTCGGGTTCATAAACATATATTTTTATCTGTTATTACTTTTATGTTGTAATTTCATGTAGTGACACGTTCCATGACCTTGGAGATTTGCTCCTCAATTTGGTCCTACGGAACTTCATGTGTAAATAAAATAAAATAAATGGATAAATGATCGTATCCAGATATGCAGTTATCCAGGTGAAAGGCTACTCTAAATACACACACACACACACACACACACACACACACACACCGCGACGGGACGCAGGCCGATAGAAACAGTATTATGCGTTGGGGAACATACACTTGGGCTTCCATGAGACCTGGCAGTAATCGAAAGCACTAGAACATCACTGGACTACGTGAACATTGACCACCTGCATCCCTTCATGCTTGCTGTCTTTCTCCCCAGCCATATCATCTTTCAGAAGAATAACAGTGGTTTGGGGATCGTGATAGTAGCCTTACGTTGACGTCTTGACCACAAAACTTGCCTAATCTGAGTCCTACGGAACACATATAGGACGGTATCGGATGCCAGCTAGGCGACTACTAAACACGGGCCCGTACTTTTCGATAATTGCATGACCTGTGTGTTAACATTACGAAACCTACAGAAGACTAGTCAGATCTGTACCATTCAAGATCGCTGCTGTGTTGCGTATCAAAGCTGGCCAAACACGCTGTTACGTCGGTGGCCGTAATGTTGTGGTGCACCAGTGTGTACAGATGGAATAGTACTGCAGACGTCACAATTCAAAACATCTGTTGCTTTTGTCTGGAGAGCTATCTACCTACCCTAGTGAAATTAACACTATGCCCAAAACAGCAAAGGAGCAATAATGGGCTTCGTGCTTGGATAAGCCCCAGGGATGGATCCATCCTCAAGAAAAGGTGCAAGGCAGCAGGTAGGAGAAATGGAAGATATGTAGCTTTATCATCTGCATCAGGCAGCGATGGTGAGATCCAGTAACTTAATAAAATGGCGACTGCTTCCAACAGATAGCATCAATGTGTGGTTACTGTGAAATGCAAACCACACATCTCTCACAACGTCGCTTATGTTCCATATGCTCAACTAGCGACCGGATAGCGGGAAACCCAAATGCACGCTATTCCAGCCGATACTGGGCTGTTACTATCTCTTTCTCTTGTTGTAGTGTGTTTATTAGCTGTGTCTTTTGTACCTTATTTATATAGCGACATTAGTACACGTGTTCTACTTCCCTGTATTCTTGACTTGAAATAAAAGCGAGAATTCTAATCATTACCCATTGTATTCCTATTTACCATACTAAAATACTAGGAATTAACTCTCACCACAATTGCCGCATGTTAATCGCACAGTTGAACATCACCATATGATTAAGGTATTGATTAGCCAACCTATGTATTATGTGATTTCACTGTCCTTAGCTACAGCACTTTCCTTTGTCTTTTGCTCACACTCATTAACATTACATACCTAAAATAACGAACAGCCACCTTCAGTCACAAATATGATTTTGTTTCCTTGCAAGAGGATCTCATCATCAGGAGTTTTGACAGTCTACATAAAATATTTTTCCTTGCTTGGTTTTATTCTGGTCCTTTTCTTGTAGTGGTTACACCTCTAGCTATGCTGTACTTCAAAAGTTCGCAATAAGTGCTGGAAACACTCCAAAGTTACCCTACATTTGGAAAAAAGAAATTGATGTACGCTCTCAGTCCAGCTGAAGATGAGCGCCCAAGGCTCGAAATGTGCCGTCCGTTGAAATGAAATATCGACTGCGATTTAAGGTGATTGTTTCCTATTTTACGAAACTAATACAGCCATGGAAGAAACATGACATCAACCGAAAATGTTAAGAAACAATACAAACATGGGCATGTTTCCTAACTTCTTCTAGCGTCAAGCGATATGTTAAAAAGTTTTACTCCCATTAGATAAGTGGTTTCAGTTTCCGAACGGCCAGCCTGTTATAGTCCTTCCATTGTTTTCTTAAATAATTTGAGACGAATGTCGGGATGGTTCATCAAAGTGAAGCCTCGGCGAGCGCTTTTCTTGTAATGTCAAAGTATTAGGTCGGTCCAACCGCAAGTGTTACGCGTTCAGTGTCAAGCTTATGAACTTTCTCCTTGCAGATGATTCACATCCGACGTTGTCCTACTTTGCAGGACAGAAACGATCCATTCTTCTCAAGTGCTGTATTGCTCAATATCATAAACGTTCTACACATTCCATCGCATAAACTATTAACCAAAATGAGCGATACATGTTTGTCCAATACGCAGTCTCACTAATTTTGTTAACTATTAAGTATGGTTATGTGAGAAAGAAAAATATACTACTGATAAATTAAGGAAAAATCTGCTACGTTTGACTGACATGTCAGAAATTAATCAAAAGTGAGACACGCTAAGGAGCTGTGCACCGTTACCCTTCTACAGGGTGGTCCAGTGATCGTGACCGGGCCAAATGTCTCACGAAATAAGCGTCAAACAAACTACAAAGAACGAAACTTGTCTAGCTTGATGGGAGAAACCATATGGCGCGATGGTTGGCCCGCTAGATGTCGCTGACATACGTCAAACGGATATCAACTGCGTTTTAAAAAAAAATAGGAACCCCCATTTTTTATTACATATTCGTGTAGTACGTAAAGAATAACACTACTGGCCATTAAAATTGCTACACCACTACGATGACGAGCTACAGACGCGAAATTTAACCGACAGGAAGAAGATGCTGTGATATGCAAATGAGTAGCTTTTCAGAGCATTCACACAAGGTTGGCGCAGGTGGCGGCACCTACAACGTGCTGACATGAGGAAAGTTTACAACCGATTTCTTATACACAAACAAAAGTTGACCGGCGTTGCCTGGTGAAACGTTGTTGTGATGCCTCGTCTAATGATGAGAAATGCGTACCACCACGTTTCCAATTTTGATAAAGGTCGGATTGTAGCCTATCCCGATTGCGGTTTATCGTATCGCGACATTGCCGCTCGCTTTGGTCGATATCCAATGACTGTTAGCAGAATATGGAAACGGTGGGTTCAGGAGGGTAATACGGAACGCCGTGCTGGATCCCAACGGCCTCGTATCACTAGGAGTCGAGATGACAGGCATCTTATCCGCATGGCTGTAACGGATCGTGCAGCCACGTCTCGATCCCTGAGTCAACAGATGGGGGCGTTTGCAGGAAAACAACTATCTGCACTGATAGTTCGACGACGTTTGCAGCAGCATGGACTATCAGCTCGGAGACCATGGCTACGGTTACCCTTGACGTTGCACCACAGACAGGAGCGCCTGTGATGGTGTACTCAACGACGAACCTGGGTGCACGAATGACAAAACGTCATTTTTTCGGATGAATCCAGGTTCTGTTTACAGCATCATGATGGTCGCATCCGTGTTTGCCAACATCCCGGTGAACACACATTGGAAGCGTGCATTCGTCATCGCCATACTGGCGTATCACTAGGCGTGATGGTATGGGGTGCCATTGGTTACACGTCTCGGTCACGTTCCCATTGACGGCACTTTGAACAGTGGACGTTACATTTCAGATGAGTTACGACCCGTGGCTCTATCCTTCATTCGATGCCTGCGAAACCCTACATTTCAACAGGATAAAGCACTACCCATGTTGCATATCCTGTACGGGCCTTTCTGGATACTGAAAATGTTCGACTGCTCCCCCTGACCAGCACAGATCTCTCATCAACTGGAAACGTCTGGTCAATGGTGGCCGAGCAACTGGCTCGTCACAATACGCCAGTCACTACTCTTGATGAACTGTGGTATCGTGTTGAAGCTGCATGGGCAGCTGTACCTGTACACGCCATCAATGCTCTGTTTGACTCAATACCCAGGTGTATTGAGGCCGTTATTATGGCCAGAGGTGGTTGTTATGGGTACTGATTTCTCAGGATCTATACACCCAAATTGAGTGAAAATGTAATCATGTGTCTTTTCTAGTATGATACATTTGTCCAATGAATATCCAATTATCATCTGCATTTCTCCTTGGTGTAGCAGTTTTAATGGACAGTAGTGTATGAATGTTTTGGTAGGACCACATTTTTCGCTTTGTGATAGATGGCGGTGTAATAGTCAAAAACACATGGCTCACAGTTTTAGACAAACAGTTGGTAACAGGTAGGTTTTTTAAATTAAAATACAGAACGTAGATACGTTTGAACATTTTATATCGGTTGTTCCAATGTGATACATGTACCTTTTTGAACTTATAATTTCTGAGAACGCAGGCTGTTACAGCATGATTACCTGTAAATACCACATTAATGCAATAAATGCACAAAATGATGTTCGTCAACCTCAATGCATTTGGCAATACGTGTAAAATATTCGCACATTCATTGACAGTGCGTTGACGCATGTTGTTAGGCGTTGTCGCTGGTCACGAAAGCAAATATCCTTCAACTTTCCCCACACAAAGAAACCCCGGAGCGTCAGATCCGGTGAACGTGCGGGCCTGTCATGAAATGTACTGTTCAGTACCGCTTGAACCGCGGCGGACATCCATCATGTTGGAAGTACATCGCCTTCTGTCATGCAGTCAAACATCTTGCAGTAACATCGGTAGACCATTACGTAGGAAATCAGCATGCATTGCACCTTTTACATAGCCATCGATAAAATAGGGGACCAATTATCCTTCCTCCCATAATGCCACACCATACGTTAACCCGCCAACGTCGATGATGTTCCATTTGTCGCAGCCATCCGTTGCCCAATAGTGCATATTATGCCGGTTTACGTTACCGCTGTTGGTGAATGACGCTTCGTCACTAAATAGAACGCGTGCAAAAAATCTGTCATCGTCCCGTAATTTCTCTTGTACCCAGTGGCAGAACTGTACACGACGTTCAAAGTCGTCGCCATCCAATTCCTGGTGCATTGAAATATAGTACGGGTGCACTCGATGTTGATGTAGCATTCTCAACCTCGACGTTTTTGAGATTCCCGATTCTCGCGCAGTTTGTGTGCTACTGATGTACGGATTAGCCGCGACAGCAACTAAAACACCTACTTGGGCATCAGCATTTGTTGTAGATCGTGGTTGACGATTCACATGTGGCAGAACACTTCCTGTTTCCTTAAATAACGTAACTATCCAGCGAACGGTCCGGACATTTGGTGAACGGTCCATTTTAACACGGGTAATGTATCACGAAGCAAATACCGGCCGCATTGGCGGAATGTTACGTGATACCACGTACTTATACGTTTATTACAGCGCCATCTATCACAAAGCGAAAAAAGTGGTCCAACTAAAACATTCATATTTCTTTACGTACTACACGAATATGTAATAAAAAATGGGGGTTCCTATTTAAAAAATCGCAGTTGATATCCGTTTGACCTATGGCAGCGCCAACTAGCGGGCCAACCATAGCGCCATCTGGTTTCCCCCCTTAAGATAGACGAGTTTCATACTTTGTAGTTTATTCGTTTGTGCTTATTTCGTGAGATATTTGACCCGGTCACGATCAATGGACCACCCTGTATAACTAGAGGTCGTGGAACGCCGCCACTTCATTTGTCAGGTGTCAGCAATGTAAGTATTTCAGCAGGGAATCCAGATCTGTGCAAAGGATAAATCATACCCGTCAATGACGAGTAACGTATTGTAATCACAATGTTGAACAAAACGAGCGAGTTGGTGCAGCACTGAACTCGTAACGACGTCACATCAATTAGTGCAAGCCATCCAGAGTCAGGCTTACACTAATTTCCGTGAATCACTTCGGAGAATACTGGGGCTATTGCTACGACAAAAACAAGCTATGATAGGTTTCCCGTCTGTTATTTTCCAAGCAGGTCATAAGGCGATTAGGTCATTAGACACTATAAGCAAATAATGTGCTACATATCTAATGGTCTCTTTGCCAACGTAATTCTCCTCCCTTCCTTTTGGTTGTGAAAGAATGTTTCATTACAAAAAAAATACCTGGCACATAAACATTCACATACATTTTTTGTACCCCAAACTATGTGGCGACGTCGCGCATGAATTTCAAAACTCTGAAGTTTCTTTTGGAATTAAAGTAACCGATTATATTAATGGCGATTGTCAGCTGAATGCATGCTCTGTTTTCATGGTCCGTTTAGTTGTTTTCTAGACGGGTAACATAATATTGACTGTAATCACCCATCATGCATCATGCCTGGCCTTTTCCTCCCCCCCCCCCCTTCTCTCCCTCTCGCTCTCGCTCTCCCTCTCTCTCTCTCACTCTCTCTCTCTCTCTCTCCCTCTCCCCCACTCCCCCACTCCTCCTCTCTCTCCTACCCTCTTCCCTTTATTTCTTTCTACTCATTCGTCATGACACCGCATATTATTCTCCCACACCCAGGACTATTACATGTCATGCACAGATACAAGGAAGGCAATTGCGAACTGTCATACTGCCCACGTAACCAGTGCGGGTTTCACTTTTTTTTTTTTTTTTTTTTTTTTTTTTTTTTTTTTTTTTTTTTGCAGCGCTTGTTAATCACAGGTCTATTTACAGAACATCATAACCGATAAGTGATATGAGGTCACTTTCATAGGCTTTTGATCGGTTTTTGTCTACTTCAGTAATGCGAACTATGCCATTTATTTACTATCAGATTTAATCCTTACACCTCAAGCGACAATGCAGATCTCACAGTGCTCAACACTTAGCAGGCGCATATTATCACCGTGGTTTAAAAAAGGTCAGATTCTGTCCTAAGTAGCATCTTCGTGGAATCTCTTACAGCAGACTTTGTTTACTTTAACATATTCCTTTATATATTGCTAAATTATATATTTCTGCCATTAATTTATTGTTATCAAACTACATATTTCTAGATTCTACACACACACACACACACACACACACACACACACACACACACACACACACACACACACACACACACAAACGATCCTCTTCTCTTGCACTTTCTCTCGCAGTTACGTTAGTACAAGTGTTCTGACGTGTGTAACACGCACTCTCTCAACACATTTCGTTTCTTAAAAATTCCTTGCTGATTAAAACTAGAGCTCGAGACCTTTGCCTTTCACGGGCAAGAGCTCTGCCAACTGAGCTACCCAAGCACGACTCACGACGCGTTCTTCCAGCCTTACTTCCGCCAGAGCCACACCTCCTATCTTCCAAGGTGCTTGCGCGCGAAAGGCAAAGGTCACGAGTTCGACAAGTCTCGGTTCGACGCACAGTCTTAATCTGCCAGGAAGTTTCATATCAGCGCACAGTTCGCTGCAGAGTGAATAATACTGGATATTGTTTCTTGCTCACTGGCCATCTTAATTAATGGTGTGTCTTACAACCACACGTGGGCATCTTAATTTGTGGTGTGTCTTACATATCATAAGTATAACCCGCAGTTAACACCATAACTCTCTTCCAACCTTTAGATACTGTTTGGAAATTAATGATGCAGTTCCAGCAAGCCTCGTACCAAACCATTTTTTGAATCGAAACTTTTTGCACAGCCAGAAATACTGTTCCTTAGTATAATCTTCTCTGCACCCACACATGGTAGAAATATAGCAAGGTCATTGCGAGAGAGGTGCTTCTTGAAGTGTCTGTGACTATGCTAATTGTTGTGATTGTCGCCCTAGACAGGCGTGTGTGGCTTGGCGACGCAACAACGACGCGTCAGAATACGCTCATCGTAGGGTCTAGGGAGATAAACGGCACTCCTTGAGCCACAGGGGTCGGAGAATTCCAATGTAATCGGTAGTTTGGGTGGATCCACGCAATCCTCTCACGAAATACCTCTTTCGCCAACGTGTTTTCCTTCTATAGCTTGGGTTTCTGTAATGCCTCTCGATTCAAACTAGGTCCATTTCTTTTATTCG
Organism: Schistocerca gregaria; assembly: GCF_023897955.1. Taxonomy (NCBI): domain Eukaryota; kingdom Metazoa; phylum Arthropoda; class Insecta; order Orthoptera; family Acrididae; genus Schistocerca; species Schistocerca gregaria. The sequence continues at coordinate 188,404,474 of NC_064920.1, read as the reverse complement.
TTATGGACGTCGTAGTTCCAGTATGTACAACGCGATTGGGCTGTTACTGCGTCCTCATCGTAAGGACTGCTTTAAGTTAACAACTTATATTGTGTTCGTGAGGATGATGAAAATTTCGGCCACGCATAAATGAGCGCCCGTAAAATTGCATTACGTTTCGCTGTGTCATAACTTGGTGTGACCTTATAGTGTGACCATGCTGACTGCAGGATCAAGAAATGCGTAGCTACATCCTTCCGCACTCTTTTATCGAGCACGGAATATTATTTGCGCGCTTGCGTAGCCTAAGACCCAGCACATCATCACACAAGTGCTGACTGTAGGACTGTGTGTCTGCAGATCACCTCTACATGAAAACCGACGAACACAGACTGCGCTAGTGACTACGACAACAACTTACACAGACACAAAGTTAACTTTAATGTCGGAGACTTCAAAAGCCATACTTTCTGTGACACAGCTCTGAAAACGATAATAATAGAAAGGCCGTTATTCAACAGACTGCGTCAAACAGCTTAGATCTGATCTACGAAAATAAACTCCCTGTGTACTTCAGTAGTTTAAGATTACAAACAGGATAGAACGGGGACCTCAGTTTTCTGTTTACACCGGTCCCTACGAGAATACTTTGCCAAGTGCCGCAAGGTGTGCGGCCATGAAGAGCGATATTTCGATTCAGCTATAATTTTCAAAAAGCAAACAGTAAGAAGATCCAAAGCCTACTGCTAAAAGCAGGAAATAATGTTGCATGACACTTCACCGAGTATCTCACAGGGGAAACGGAATACAAACAGGAAAAAAAGTATCGCTATTAGAGACTAATCTCCGGCCATACAATTACTCCTAGCTAGTAATGATCAGCTGAATATCGATTGCCAGAAGAGAAAGCTGGATAAAGGCAATAGAAAGATAGCTATGAGGAGAAACAGCCAAAAGACGTGGAAACTCCAAATAAGCTTCAATCTTCAGGTCATGTCCCCACCACTGCCAGCCAAATAAGATGTCAGCTCCTTGTAAACGGCAAACTCGAGCATAAATTCTCCAACGTAAACTCAAAAATAGCAAGGAACGAATAAAAAGAAACCATAAATATCGCTCGTCCCTTCAGCATACAAGAGGTAAACAGAGCAGTTGCCAAGAGCAAAGCAAAAAAGACTGCTCCTTTAGGCAGTATCCTAGTAGAAGAAATGAAACAAAACAAAACAATGAACAGAGCTCTTCAACAATTGCCTAGTAACCGGCTAGACGAAAGCCAAAGATATTTCCATCCTAAAACCAGAAAAACCACTCTCACGATCCTGCAAGCTTCTATCCCATGTCACTCCTTTCCTATACCTGCAAAATCTATGAGAGAATGCTGTAATACAGCCTTGTGGATGCAGTAACCCTTTTTTACTCTCCAGTAGGCCGATTTAGGTTCATTAAAGACTTTGCAACTATTAAACCTCACATAGCTTACCAGGTTTCACAAAATTACGGCTGAAGTGCTACGGTACCGTCAATTATATATTTTTTGGTGCAAAAGAGCTACACTACAACAAAACCCATTGACCTTGACCATAATAGGCATCCTCCAAAACCGCATCTTCTTTGTGGAATCCTAGGACAGAAGAAGTAGACGGCGGGGGCAGAAAAATGTTCTATGTCGGTGTGGCGTGTACGTGTCCCAAGACTTCATACATTTGACTACTACCGAGTAATGCCACATGCTTCACAAATACACATGGCAGAGTCGCACGTTTGAGGATGTTGAGGCAAGACTCACTGAAGCGCTGGAGAGGTCCGAAAAATACTGCTCATATAACAGGAACCATGTTAAGCCTTGTCTCGCAAATATCCAACATTGCTCCTATCGTCTCAATAAAACGCTTACAGCCAAATCGCTCCAGGTTACATGCAGTGGATCGCTGCTAGGGGACTGTCCCTAACGCTGCTTACTCTTGTGTTACCCTGGACAGGACGCTGACATTTAAAGTGCACACCGTCACTAAAAAGTGAAAGTTACTTGCAGAAACAATACTATCCGCAAAATTGTAGGCTCAGAATAAATGCTGAATCACGAGTGATGAAGCTAACAACATGGTCAATTTGTTATGACTTTTGTGAATATGCCTCTCCATCTGGTACAAATCCATCCACGCGAAGTAAGTTGATGTCACACAGAACGAAACTGGTGGACTCATCATCGGCAGTCCAAAACTAGTTCCCATCGATCTGTCACCAGGGTGGGAACGCTCCATCACCAATTCGCCACGAGGCAGCTTCCTACGCAGATTGAACGAAATCCTTCACACTGTATAAAATGGCCGTTAGTAACAGAGAATACCTCTTACAAGGAAACAGATAAACGCATAGCAGCAGCTTCGGACATCTGAAATTACATATCATGCCGCCACTAACTCTATAAACAGCACATCTGTCAAGCGGATGTATACACAGGAATTGCAGTGTCTCACAAACACCTATCGCTAACTAATAATCATCTTAGTTATGAAACTGCACTCGATTTTACACCCAAGATGCGATATGGGGATGAAGTGCATCACATAAATCTTCCTTTGTTTAGAGGAATGTGTCGTGACAGGATGGTCACGTTTCATCACACATGAGATGGAAATCCTCAGATGACCGAGAGGTTTGCTGTAACGATCGCAAGTAGACAGTGGTGTAAGTGAAATACAGAACACGTGGTTGTATACGAGCCAAATTCAGGATAATTCACGTGACGGATGCATACTGATAAAACAGTGGAAGAAATGGTCAAATTACCTGCATCTCACTCTCTAGAATGTATTATCAGTCTGCCATTAAATCGTACCTCGTTACAGTTCCACCTCAATCGATCACTCTCGTCCACTCTGTGTTATCCTTTAACGTACATGCATGTAAGCTTAAAGATAGTTCTCCGTCTTCCTGAAAACCGTCCAATACAGTAGTCAGCTCTAGTGTATCACTCTTACCTTAGTAGACATACAAAATTTCAAGTTACCAGCACGGCAACCACAGCTCACTAAATGCGGAATTGCGGAAGTAAAACAGTCAGTAAAATTATACCAATGTTCTATACAGTTAGCATTAAAAGGATACTGAAGTAGACCATAAATTCAGAAAATGACTGCCAAAAATACTGCCATAAAACAGTCAAATAAAGGTAACAATTAATTGCTTGTCAGCCTTCAAATGTATACACTACTTCAATGAGTAAGCAGGCTAACATGTAGCCCAATGGTGTTTCTTTCGTAACAAAATTGCCGAAGTTCTTTTTCTAAACCCTTCTGTATGTTTCCCGCGGTGCTAAAACCTAATTTCATGTTTGCTGCCTTTTAGGGTGTCGGCTTCACAAACAAAAACTCAGAAAACCAAGTTACTTTTTACAGGCTTTCGCTTACATCTCGAAAACTAGATGTTTTTCGAAGGTGACCATCCCATGCGAAATTAAAGTAGACAAAAAGTTGTATTCAAACTACACTAAAGAGTTCTGATTTTCTGACGAATACCATCGGTGCTAGTGCGCGCTGAAGAGCCGTGACTTTTTGGCCGTTTTGTGAAGACGTAAAAAACGCTCAACCCTACCCTCTACAACTCGCCAAATACAATTTTATTAAAACAAATCCGTGAACCACGTAGAAGTACGTTAATATTCCTACGAGAGAATCTTTAACATTCCATTTTCTCATACGGGTGGAGGAAGCAAAGCGAAAATTACTAAACGGCATTTGCATCCTACGGCCAAATGACCTTTCCAATTTTTTGTCTCTCATAGTCACACGACGTTTACATTTATCGGCGTTATACGTTCGGTGCATTACGCTTAAAAGAGGTTTTTTGAATGAATTTATGGGGAAGCATGTTTGTTACAAAAATTAATATACTACATTTACAACCCATTGGGAACATGACAGTGACTACAAAAATGAGTATGAAACCTGTATGTTGTAATGCACATGGGTCAAGTAACGAGTGAAGTCGAGCCCAGGATTAAGCCATCACGTAGTGCAGCTTTTCCATCTGTAAAAGAAGGAAGCTATTTAGTCATAGGAAATGAATACGAAAGACAGTTAGTGTACTTTGTAGGAAATTTTGTCTATATTTTGTAGGGAGTGATTATTATCTAAAAATACCTAATTTTCGAGATATAAGCGACAAAGTGAAAAAAATGCGCAATATTTTTCCGATTTTGTTTGTGAAGTCGACCTCTCACAAGGTAGCAAACATAAAATTCAGATTTAGCACCGCAAACAGTCTTTAGAACTGTTGAGAAAAAACTTCCGCAATTTTTTGACGAAAACGGCTATTTGAACACCAACTGACTGGAATACATGGGGAAAATAAATGTTACAGCACGGCCAGGGGCATTAAAAAACACGCTGGTCTGAATAAAGTCACAAAGTTGAAAGGTGGCTACACTGAGTCACAGCGCCAGAGATTGCGCCAAAGAGTATTATTCAGCCGTCTCCACTGGCAGTTGCCGCTGAGAAGTTGGTGAGTGGAGTAGTAGTTCTGAGGTAGGCGTGATCTGTGCTTGTTGAGACGTCCATAGAGTACTAGTTGTTCTGTTAGGCAAGACACGATATGTTATTCGATTGGGGATGTTGTAATGATCAAAGTGTATTTTTCATCAATATATATGAAGGTAAATAATTTTTTTTTATTTCAGTCCTAAATAACAATGCCTCTTGGTCACAGGTTCAGTCAACAAAGCATCTGGCTTGTGTTCATGTATTAGAGTGTAATTCTAGTTTCGATGTGCAATCAAAGTATTTCTGTTTTTTTTAATTACATCATTGTAAATGGCGTTTTAAGCATCTTGTCTTATTGAGGTAGAACCGTGCCAGATGTGTACGTTGAATCACACTTCCACACACAGAACAGTTACATCTGTGCTTTCTTGTTTAATAGGTTTTATAGTTGCTGGGGACTTAATTAATTAATTGTGTTAACGGAAATTTCCTTTCATTCTTTGTTGTTATTCTGTGCAGTCAGATTGCGCACTAATATTATTCAGGGCCAACCGGTTACGAGACTGCGTAACCGGACAAACAGCGACAAAAATTAAAATTATAAGCATTATATTTAATTAAGCCCCCATGCAAAGTTTTCCCAGATAAAGATACCGACCAAACGAGCGACCATTTGCCATGTGCTCTCCGTTTGCTGACTCCTCCCCACCTGCGTGCACATCCAAATGGCAGGTTATTAAGGCTGACTGGCGGCTTTACTCCTCCCTGGCGACCTTCGAAGAACAAGATTTCCCCAGCTGTGACCATCAGGTGGAATATCTCTGCTGTAGAACGTTCCATTCCTCGCGCATCCTCTTTACCACGTCGTGTCCCAGTCCCTTGGTGAACTGAGGCATGCCGGACGCCATCCACGCGCAGAGACGTGCTATCCGCGTTTTTAATCGTCATCCTATGATGGCAAATAGCATTCATTATAAACAGATGCGTGCAAAGTATCGTCGCGTTCTTCTGGATAGCAGAAAAGCTAGTTGGATTTCATTCACTAGTTATTTTAACACTTCCACCCTTTTCTCTGTCATATGAGCCAATCTCCGACGGCTCTCTGCAACCAAGATCCATTCGCCAATTTCTAGTCTGACAGCAGCAGACGATGTCATCGTGCACCCTATTGATATCTCCAACACCTTGGCCGTCATTCTGTGGAGATTCCGAGCTTCTCCCACTATCACACAGTCTTCCTTCATCGGAAACGGCGGAGGCTCGGGCGATACCCTTCTCCGAATCGTGAGTGCTACACTGCTGCCTTTACTATGAGGGAGCTAGATCATGCTCTCACTTCATCCTCCGCCCCAGGGCCAGACGCTGCCCACATTCAGATACACCTTTCCTCTCGTGGGCATTCAATTTATGCTTAGTTCGTACAGCCGCATCTGGGCAGAGGGCACATTTCTGGGACGTTGGCGTGAAGCCACCATCATACCCATACCTAAGCCCAGTAAGGGCAAAAACCTTCATTCTAGCTACCGCCCCATCCCTCTAACCAGCTGTGTTTGCAAGGTGATGGAACGTATGATTCATGCCTGGCTGGTATGGTGGCTCGAGTCTCGACATTTACTGACTACTGCACAGTGTGAATTTCGGGCGTGCCGTTCTGCAGTTGACCATCTCGTTACTTTGTCCACCCATTTCATGAATGTTTAGTGTATTCATCTGTTGGTCCCCCTCTACTATCACTACCCTCCACTGCTCTCCAATACTAAATTGGTGATCCCTTGATGCCTCAGAACATGTCCTACCAACCGATCCCTTCGTCTAGTCAAGTTGTGTCACATCTCCTCTATTCCATTCAATACCTCCTCATTAGTTATGTGATCTACCCGTCTATTCAGCGTTCTTCTGCAGCACCACATTTCGAAAGCTTGTATTCTGTTCTTGTCTAAACTATTTATCGTCCACGTTTCAATTCCGTACATGGTTACACTCCATACAAATACTTTCAGAAACGACTTCATGACACTTAAATCTATTAACAAATTTCTCTTCTTCAGAAACGCTTTCCTTACCAATTCCAGTCTACATTTTGTACTCTCTCTACTTCGACCATCATCAGTTATTTTGCTCCCCAAATATCAAAACTCCCTTACTGCTTTAAGTGTCTTAATTCCTAATCTAATTCTCGCAGCATCACCCGACTTAATTCGACTAGATTTCATTATCCTCGTTTTGCTTTTGTTGATGTTCATCTTATATCCTCCTCTCAAGATACTGTCCATTACTTTCAACTGCTCTTCCAGGTCCTTTGCTGTCTCTGACAGAATTACAATGTCATCGGCGAACCTCAAAGTTTTTATTCCTTCTCCATGGTTTTTAATTCCTACTCCGAAGTTTTTGTTTCCTTTACTGCTTGCTCAATATACAGATTGAATAACATCGGGGATAGGCTACAACCCTATCTTACTCCCTTCCGAACCACTGCTTCCCTTTCATGCCCCTCGGCTCTAATAACTGCCATCTGGTTTCTGTACTAATTGTAAATAGCCTTTCACTCCCTGTATCTTTCCCCTGCCACCTTCATCTGGATGGTAAATTGGCTTAAAAGTTATTTATTGTGCAGCGAGAAGTTGGAGGAGCTCTGCCTCTACGATTCCTTTCCGTATGTGTAACCTTCGAAGGGCAGAAGGGGAATGTTTACGTGACAGCAAGCAATAGTGGGAGAAAGGGTGTTAGAGAACAACTACTATCGTATGAGCACTGCTTTTGGCCAATAGCTGCTCAAAATAACTTGCTTTTGCTTTATTGTTGGGTTGCGTATAAAAATCATAGTCCTTTAGAGCAAACTATCCTTCCTGAAAAGTGTGCAACATTGTAGTTCCTACCACCTGGAGTCACTGGCGTAGTTCAGCTTCTGGATGTATGGTTTTTCGGTGCCTATAATACATATTAACGCACTATCTGCAGCTACGCCTTGAAGGATAGCAAGTTTCGCTATAAGTTCCACGACAGACTGTTTCACATTCGGTGGCATGCTATCAGCAGTTCCTATCACCCTCCTTCACCAATATAATTTTATGTGCATTCTTGAAGAGTGGGCACATAGCTGAACGTCCTGCGAGGTTCGTAACTGCCAAGGACTTCACCTTTGATCTTGATGGTGCGAACCCATAGGATCACTGTCGGCCGCCAGTTTTCAATCGGTGTTCATTATGAAATTTAATGGTTCACTTTGAACGTTCCTATCATGTCGACGATGTTGATTTTGTGAAGCGTAATGTGTACATTCCATATGAAGATCGATCTCTGCACCTTCTGGACACTCATTTTCTGTCGCTCTCCTATGCAAATGGTGAGTCATTAGGGGCTAATGTTTGCTGCGATAGTTGTTAACACAACACTTTCAAATGAGCCTGACTGAAGCAAGAGTGAACTTGCAACCTCGCCCTCAAGGAGTTTTGTGTCATAGACTCTGAACTAATAATACTCGCGTGACTGAGCTGGCTTATTTCTTCAAAAATTTAGTAAATATTGGTTGATAATTGGGGGCGGGAGGGTTCTCAGTATGGTTTGCTACAGAAATATCAGGTTTCGACAGGTGTAGAGACGAGAGGCAGGCTGCGACGAGAGGAACAGGTTTGTTGGACGCGGCACCAGAAGCGGTGGCGGTGGCAGCGTGTAGCTGCAGACGGAACGGCGGCCGCGCCGGCGAGCGTAATCGCCGTGTGAATGAATTGTCACGCGCTGCTGTGACAGGCGCGCGGTAGACCGCTTCTATCGCCGCCGCCTATCTCCCAGGGCTGCCCAAACAGCGAGCGCCGAGTTGTGACATGGAGACCAGCATTGCTGACTGCAATTAAGAGTTTCATTCCAACTAAATTAATAAGAGACGAAGCTGGTCTCCGTGATACACTAAATAGGTCAGGATACTGGTATAGAACCAAAGGGAAAAACATGCCAGATTTAAGAGAGCGCACAATCTCCAATGATGGCAAAGTTGAACAGAATTACGAAATTCAGCGCTGACGTCAATGAGAGATGCTCTTAATAATTCGGACGAAGGTAGTAGTACCTCTGGCGTGGAGAAACAAATGAAAGAGTTGAAAACGAAATAAGTCGCCATGTCATGATAGCAACCCATGTAGGTTTTACAAAGAATACTTTATGGAACTGGACGCTTATTTATCTTGCATTTAACTCGAATCTCTCGCCCAGCGCAAAGTCGCAAGCGACTGGAAAAAAGTGCATGTGATTCCCGGTATAAAAAGGATAAAAGATTTACCTGCAAAAACTTTCAATCGATCTCCTTACCATATGTTTCGTGCAGAATTCGCAACATATTCTGAGTTCGAATATAATAAATTTCCTCGCGAGTGAAAAGTTCATGTCCACGAATGAGCATGGTTTTAGAAAGCATTGCTCATGCGAAACTCAGCTTGCCCTTTCCTGACAAGATATCCTGCGAGCTATAGATGTAGGCAAAAAGGTTGATTCCATATTTCTGGATTCCCGAAAAGCATTTTGCACGGTTGCCCCCTGCAAACTGTTAACGAAAGTACGACCATAAGGAATGGGTCTCCAGACATGTGAGTGGCTCGAAGACTTCTCAAATAATATAACCCAGTATGTTGTCGTCGACGGCGGGGGTTCATCAGAGACAGCAGTACCGTCAGGAATGCCCCAGGTGAGTGTGTCAGAACCGCTGTTATTTTCTGTTTACATAAATGATCTGGCAGGCAGGATGGGCAGCAGTCTGCGGTTGTTTGCTGATGATGCTGTGCAGGCGTCGAAGATGAGTAACTGCAGGATGATACAAGATCACGTAGCTGATCTTGCAGTTGTCGAAGAGTGAATTTATAATGAAATCCAGACTATTAGCTGCTTACAGGCGTTGATAAATAACAACGGGGACAGATGAAAATGTGTGCCCTCACGGGGACTCGAACCTGGGATCCCCTGCTTACATGCCAGACGCTCTAACTGAATGAGCCACCGAGGACAGAGCGACTGCAGGGACTTACCTCTGGCACGCTCCCCGTAAGACCCACACTTCCAACTTACTGTCCACACACTATATTTTCAATTTCCCTGCCCACTATACTCATTACTCGCGCCATTCAATTTACCGATTCCCGTAAGAGTTCGAGCAATGTGCGTGCATCCGCACTGAAGAAGATCATTGGCCAGCAGACCTTATCTATATGAATATGGTATCTGCTCTTTTGGACATGTCCTTGATGGCTAAGTGGGATAGAGCGTCTGTCATGTAAGCAGAAGATCCCGGTTTCGAGTCCCGGACGGGGTACACATTTTCAACTGTACCTGTTGATATTTATCAACGCCTGTAAGCAGCTAATGGTCTGCATTCCATTCTAAATTTCTATTTGGCGTGATGAATGACAGCTAGCACTAAATGTAGAAGAATGCAATGCGGGTGAATAGGGAAAAAAAACGTCATGTCCGGAAACAACAGTTGTTGTGTCTTTCTTGACAGAGTCACGCCATTTAAATATCTGAGTATAGCGTTGCAGGGTGATATGAAATGGAATGAGCGTGTGAGGACAGTGGTAGGTAAGGCGAACCTTCGACTTCGGGTTATTATCGGAATTTTAGAAAATAGTGTTTCATCTGTAAAGGAGACCACAAATGGGATGCTAGTGCGAACTGCTCTTCAGAGCTGTTCAAGTATTTGGGGTCCGTACCAGGTCTGATTAAAGGCAGACATTGAAGCAATTCAGAGGCAGGCTGGTATGTTCGTTACTGATAAATGTTACGCAGATGCTTCGGAAACTCATATGGGAACCCACGGATGGAACGGGACTTTCTTTTAGAGGAACGGTATTAGAAAATTTAGACAAATAGCATTTGAAACTGACTGCAGAACTATCCTACTGCCGCCAACATACATTTTCCGTAATAAATAAAATACAAATTGGGTCACATAAAGTGAAACCTGTACTCAAGCCTACCAGAAAAATAGGACAAGTACTTCGTTCTGTTAAAGATAGAAGGCAATCATTATCATCTAGCTGTGTGTATAAAATTCCGTGTAGTTGTGGCAAGATCTATATTGGTACTACGAAAAGAAGTATGAATACGAGGGTAAAGGAGCATAAAAGTCTTTGCCGACTGGGAAAAATAGATAAATCGGCCGTTGCGGAACATGCACTTCAGTCAGGTGACCATGTAGTTAAGTTTTCTGAGACTACAGTTTTAAGTGCTACCACGAACTATTATCCACGACTGTATGGGGGGGGGGGGGGGGGGCTATTCAAGTTTATAAACATGAAGATAATAGAAAAGAAGAGGCCTTGAAATTAAGCGAGATATGGACAGTGGCGTTACAGAATTGATAAGTGATTTTTATCTATGACGGAGACTATAATCGATAGTTACATTTTATCTTTGACTTGTTTTCTCTCTGTTACTATGTGCAAGCTAGACCACGTCCACTTTCCTCGGTATTTAGGCCGCTCTCCGACGCCCGGATTCAGCAGGACTCAGCAGCACCAGCCATACCTCTGACGATGTCCAACGGGAGTATTGGACGAAACGTTAGGAATAGAAGAATTCCATGGACCACGACCATATAACCCGGAAGAATTAACAACGACAGTACCATCCGGTCGTGAATGCCTTCATTGTATGACCAAACACAATACACCACCATGCCTGATACGGTATAGGAAATCCATCGGCATTCAGGACAACTTTCAGTCGTCTCAGAATGATTTCCAAGGGAGTCTTATGACTTTCTTCCTGAAAAATAGTCACAAGATGGACGTGCGTAGCGATCACTTACCCTTCTCTCCACAGTAGGTTGTAAAAAGCTCAATAATATGGAGACCTCGTGAATATGGTCACGAGAGGAGGTGCGATAACTCATCCCCGTGCTCACAAAACGAGTCCTGGACGATGCGAGACTTTTGACGTCACAGGGCCACCATTGAGGAACAATCATTGTGTAATGGGACGGACCTGATCATTCAAAATGGTCACGTATTTGCAGTAATGAGACCTTGCAGAGTAACCATTGGACCCATGGAATACAACGATATGGCTGCCCAAATCATCATCTAACTCCCGTCATGTTTCACTCTTGCTACGTAAAGTCGACCAGCAGCTGAAAACAGTGTGAAACAAAGCTCATCCTGCCGAATGACTTCCTTCCATTGCTCCATCGTTCAAGTTTAATGGCTTCGCCACCATGTTTCCCTGCTACGGGCATTTGAATCACTGGTGAGTGGTTTTGAAATTTTAATTCGCCCTGCTTATGGAACTCGCTTCGTGTTGTTTTGGTGCTGATACGGTTCGCGTGTGTGACATTACGCTCTGCAGTGACCTTTGAAAGTTGTCGTTCTGACCATGACTGACAGTTGCAACGCATTGATGACATTGCGCAAGTGTCTTTCATGGTCCAACACGGCAGCAAAACCTACAGACTTGGCTGACATCTGCTTTTATGTTTGAACATGCATTTCTCGCGGTGTTTCCACATATTTGTCCAACCCCTGTAGGTAGTAGGGAAATGTGTAGCAGCAGGGGTGGTGTACCATGTGATGCTCAAGCCAATAATGTCATTCAAGTGCCTGTCTCTAGCGTACAATTCGGGGCGCGCGTATTACATTTAGCATTGATTATTTTAGGAACAGTGAGGATGTTTAGCTATTGCACTTTTCATTAGGGATGGCATAAAGGAAGTACGGCATGTATTACGTTAAGAAGCCACATCGATAGTTTTCCTAGGATGTAACTTTTTCTGGGGAGAATCAGATACAGAAACAATGGTCCAATACGGCATTTACATCAGTCTTGGCAGATTTTAGAGTAGGCAAAGAGAGAGAGACAGAGATGGGTAGATAGATAGATAGATAGAGAGAGAGAGAGAGAGAGAGAGAGAGAGAGAGAGAGAGAGAGCACTGGAGATGCCGCAAAGCAATCTTCGTATGCCGGCCACAGTGGCCAAACCGTTCTAGGCGCTTCAGTCCGGAACCGCGCTGCTGCTATGGTCACAGGTTCGAATCCTGCCTCTGGCATGGATGTGTGTGATGTCCTTAGGTTAGTTAGGTTTAAGTAGTTCTAAGTTCTAGGGGGCTGATGACTTCAGATGTTAAGTCCCATGGTCCTTAGAGCCATTTGAACCATTTTTGAATCTTCGTATCTTTCTACATAGACCCCATTGCGCACCCGTCTTTTCGCGAAACGCTCTACTCATCTAGTACAAGGGCAATCCCGCACTAGGAAGGCAGTCAGTGCCAAAAATCTTTTTATGTAGCGTTTGTGAGGGGATCGATTTCATTACAAGAAGAGATGACACACTTACGGCCTTGATAAACCCTGAAAATGGTTTTGTTTCCCATGGGTAAAACGTCTTTTCGACCTTAACTTATTGTGGCTCTTATTGGGGAAAAAATCCTGGGCTAGGAAAATAAATGAGTGCTTCAAGTTTAATTGTGTATTTTTAAGCAGTCTAGGTTCAATGAAAATGTTTTATAACGTTTTTTTTTTAATGGTTCAAATGACTCTGAGCACTATGGTACTTAACATCTGAGATCATCAGTCACCTAGAACTTACAACTACTTAAATCAAACTAACCAAAGGACATCACGCACATCCATGACCGAGGCAGGATTCGAACCTGCGACCGTAGCAGCTGCGCGGTTCCGGACTGTGTAAGTAGGCTGTTTAGGTTCTTATATTGGTAACGCCGCCGCCACGTAGCGCCCTGTATGAAAATCACTGGCTGTGCCGTGTGCAGTCTGTGGCTGGTTTGCATTGTTGTCTGCCATTGTAGTGTTGGGCAGCGGCAGCTGGATGCTAACAGCGCGTAGCGTTGCGCAGTTGGAGGTGAGCCGCCAGCAGTGGTGGACGTGGGGAGAGAGATGGCGGAGTTTTGAAATTTCTAAGACTGGATGTCATGAACTGATATGTATATTATGACTATTAAGGGAAAATAAATTGTTTGTTCTGTATTTAAATCTTTCATTTGCTAACTATGCCTATCAGTAGTTAGTGCCTTCAGTAGTTTGAATCTTTTAATTAGCTGGCAGTAGTGGCGCTCGCTGTATTGCAGTAGCTTGAGTAACGAAGATTTTTGTGAGGTAAGTGATTTGTGAAACGTATAGGTTAATGTTAGTCAGGGCCATTCTTTCGTAGGGATTTTTGGATGTCAGATTGCGTTGCGCTAAAAAAATATTGTGTTTCAGTCTAAGCACAGTCGTGTATAAGTTTCTCAAAGGGGACGTTTCAACTGTAGTGCCAAGAACCACTCGGCCACAGCGGCCGGCCACAAAACATGTTTTTGTCCGTTTTATTTGCATACCAGCTGCATTCGAAAAGAAAAGTGATAATTTTAATTTGGTTTCCGAGTTGCATTCTAATATAACTGGCATAATTTTACCACCATTTCCGGCTTGTATCCTAAAAGAATTGTAACTTTAGCTGGATATTTGTAGCGTGCACATGGCAACCCGGATCCGGTGAACGTCCCAGTGGGACAGTTGCGAAGCCAGCGGCGTGGATCGTTGAGCACGAGCGACCGCCGTGTCTTTGGACGCGAGGTCCTCACGGCGAGCCGACTATGAAATATGATTTATGTAAATTAGCCCGTGTCTCCTCGTGTCCGCCCGCGCCACGGCAAACAAACAACCCAATTATGCCCTCTCGACAAACGAGAGGCCTGTTATCTCGTCTTAGTAGGTGCATAAATAAACAATGGCGCGTCGGTGTGTAAACGCTGGCCGCCAGTTAACTGGCTGTGTCCACAGGCGGGCCAATTCACGCCCGCGGGCCGCAATTTGCTCTGCCGGCGCACTCGATAATCATACCGCTAAATCTCACGGCGACGTCGTGTTTGCATTGTCACATTAAGTGATGCGCCTGAGTTATTGCCAGAAAGAATAATAATGCTTGGTGACAGAATAGATGTACCAGTATACAGTCTTCAATGGCTTTACAACCGAATAATAAGTAAGGCGTATGAAAAAGCGCAAAAAATGCGATACATGTGAAATGGAAAAATAAGACATAAGAACAATGCAAAACATTAACCACCTAGTATAAAACTATAGCAAATGAACATTTAGAAAGGTTATTAATATGATAGTTCTGTCAGGGCTCTTCAAATGGTTCGCATGGCTCTACCCACTAAGGGACTTAACACCTGAGGTCATCAGTCCCCTAGATTTGGAACTACTTAAACCTAACTAACCTAAGGAAATCACACACATCCATACCCGAGGCAGGATTCGAACCTGGGGCCGTAGCAAGCGCTCGGTTCCGGACTGAAGCGCCTAGAACCGCTCGGCCACAGCGGTTGGCTATTAGGGCTCTAGGACGAGGTAATTGCCTATGAAGTCACTGTAGTCCCCATGGCTGGCCGCTGTGGCCGAGTGGTTGTAGGCGCTTCAGTCTGGAACCGCGCGATCGCTACGGTCGCAGGTTTGAATCTTGCCTCGGCCATCGATATGTTTGATGTTCTTAGGTTAGTTAGGTTTAAGTAGTTCTAGGGGACTGATGACCTCAGATGTTAAGTCCCATAGTGCTCAGAGCCATTTGAACCATTTTTAGTCTCCATGAAATCCACGAACAATGTTCTGGAAAAGCTGATAACATGTCCTATTATCTAGAGAACCGTGTGTGAGTTGAAGTACTTCAAGTAAAGGAAGCGCAAAAATGCGGAACTCATATCTCGGTTATTCTAGAGAAGTACCAATTTCTGGACATGGCATTGGTACATACTAGACTAACGTATGTCTTTGAAGTACACAGACAGAACAGGATTGGCTCTGTGGCAGGCGGTTGTGTACATCTGTATTATCCAACCAAGTTATCCATAAATCGAGTTTGGGGCATACATAACTCTAATAAACGTCTTAAGAATGACGTTGTTTGAAGACGGGTCCACAGTCGCCATGAATTTCTTAAATGCGTCCATGCCATCTTCAACTCTTAAGTTTCAGTTTATTTACTCACAATTTCATTCTTAAGTCATTTTGGAGTACCATTCGGTAGATGTTTGGCCATCAAATTTCTGAGATAGCTAACATTGTTACAGTGGCCTCTCGTATGTATTTACTGTAAGTGCAGAACATCACTTTTATATTGGTACAAGAGGCAGACCTGAAAACAAAACAAATAGGAAAAAGTCAGTAAGCTGTTTATTATATCAAAAGTAATTTCTTAGCTGTTAGCCGCCTCCCAGCGTGAGACAGGTTAGTCAGTACCACCATGGAAAAATGTCTGTGGTTGCCTACGGTATCATGATTTTACCCATTCGACCTGTGAAGCAAATCTACGGCCACGAACGTCTTTCTTCAAGGCTCCAAAAACAGGGAAATTGTGTGGGAAGAAAATGGTTCCAATAGCTCTGAGCACTAAGGGTCTTAACATCTGAGGTCATCAGTCCCCTAGAACTTAGAACTACTTAAACCTAACCTAAGGACATCACACACATCCATGTCCGAGGCAGGATTCGAACATGCGACCGTAGCGGTCGCGCGGTTCCAGACTCAAGCGCCTAGAACCTCTTTTTTTAACTCATTTTGTTCGGTTTTTTAGTTCGTTGCATCTGCTCGGGGCGGACGTCGCAAGACACCCATTCCAGTTCGTCGTTTATCCATTAACTCAGTATTTTTATTACAGAGGGCTGCTAACCCTCTGACCGAACACGCTGAGCTACCGTGCCGGCAGAACCTCTCGGCCACACCGACCGGCGCGTGGGATGAGATCGAGACTGTATGGAGAATACGTAAGGGCTTCCCAGCGAAGATTCTACAGCGTACTCGAAACTTTGGAAATATGTGGTCCCGCTCTGAAGAAAGACATTTTTGGCTGTTGATTTGCTTCAGACAAAGAGGTGCACGCTTGGGTACCCTAAAGTGTGTGTAGGCAATTGCGGGTATTTTTCTTTTGAAATAATAAATAGTTTACTAACATCTTTCCGTTTTCATCATTTTGACTGCCATTACACTTTTGAATTATACTGTACGCATTCTCCAAAAATGATTTCGAGCAGTTAGTTCATGGGCCCACGCGAGTAGTAAACGGTCGTGAAAACACATTTGACCTCTTAGCAACATTAATCCTGAGCCAACAGGGAGCATCAAAACGTGTGCAGGGATTAGTGAACACAGGGTTGTCGTAACGAGACAATGTTGTAACCCCTAAATCTCCCCCCCCCCCCCCCGCCCCTAAATAAACGAAAAATATACCTATTCAAAAAAGCAGATAAAATTCGATTGACGCCTTCCTGAGAGAGAATCTCCACTCCTTCCAAATTAACAATGTAAGTGTAGACTAGATGAAGCTTGAATTCAAAGAAATAGAGTCGATAGGAATTCAGAGATTTATACCAAATAAATTATCAAACGACGGAGCTAATCCCTCTTGCTACATAAGAGGGACAGAACACTGTCGCAGATACAACGAAAAAAGCATGCCAAATTTAAGGGAACGCAAAATCTCCAAGACTGGCGATCATTTACAGAAGCTCGAAATTTAGCGCGGACTTCAGTGCAAGGTGTTTATAAGAGCTTCCACAACGAAACTTTGTCTCCAAGTTTGGTAGAAAAGCCAAAGAGATTCTGGTCGTATGTAAAGTATGCTAGCGGCAAGACACAATCACTGCCTTCTCTGAGCGATATCAATAGAAATACTGTGGACAACAGCGCTGCCAAAGCACAGTTACTGAATACAGTCCTCCGAAATTCCTGCACTAAGAAAGACGAAGTAAATATTCCAGAATTCGAATCAAGGAAAGATGTCAACATGAGTAACTTAGAAGCAGATGTCCTTGGCGTAATAAAAGCAAGTCTTTCGATCCAGATTGTATACCAATTAGGTTCTTTTCACAGTATGCTGATGCAATAGCTCCATACTTAACAATCATATACAAAACTCTCACGACGGAAGATCCCTACCCAAAGACTGGAAAGTTCCACAAATCACACCAATATTCAAGATAGGTAGTAGGAGTAATCCACTAGATTACAGGCCCATACCATTAACATCGATTTGCACCATGATTTTGGAAGAAATATTGTGTTGGAATATCATGAATTACCTCGAGGAGAACGGTCTATTGACACTCAGTCAACGCAGATTTAGAAAATGTCGTCCGTGTGAAACTCAACTAGCTGTTTACACACACTAAGTGTTGAGGCCGCTGGAAGGGATTTCATGATACCGTATTTCTAGATTTCCAGGAGGTTTTTGGCACTGTCACACACAAATGACTTTTAGTAAAAGTACGTCCTTATGGAGTATCGTCTCAGTTATTTGACTGGATTCGTGGTTTCCGTCACCAGTTCGTAGTAATTGACGGGAAGTCATCGAGTAAAACAGATGATTTCTGGCATTCTCCAAGGCCCTCTGCTGTTTCGTATCTATATAGACGACTTAGGAGACAACCTGAGCAGCCGTCTTATGTTTTTTGTCGATGATACTGTCGTTTATCGTTTAGTAAAGTCATCAGAAGAGGAAGCCAAATTGCAAAACGATTTATAAAAGATATCTGTGTGGTGCGAAAATTGGCAATTGAGCCTAAATAATGAAAAGTGTGAAATCATCCACACGAGTGCTGAAAGGAATCTGTTAAACTTATGTTATACGATAAATCAGTCACATCTACACACCGTAGATTCAACTAGATACCTGGGAAATACAAATACGAACAACTTAAATTGGAATTAAATCTTAGACAAAATGTTATCGGTAAGGTAAACCAAAGACTGCGCTTTATTGGTAGAACTCTTAGAAAATGCAACATGTCTGCTAAAGAGACTGCGTAAACTACTCTTGTCTTTCCTCTTTTGGAGTACTGCTGCGTAACCTTGGATCCTTGTTGGATGAGATTAATGGAGTACATCGAGAAAGTTCAAAGAAGAGCAGCACCTTTTGTATTATCGCAAAACAGGGGAGAGAGTTTCACGGACACGGTAGGGGATATAGGGTGGACACCACTAAAACAAAGGCGTTTTTCTTTGTGGCAGAATCTTCCCACGAAATTTCTGTCGCCAGAGTTCTCCTCACAGTGCGAAAATATTTTATTGACGCCGGCCTATTTAGGGAGAAACTATTATCATAGTAAATTAAAGGAAATCAGAGTTCGCACTGAAAGGTATAGGTGTCAGTTTTTTCTGCGCGCTATTCGAGATTGCAATAGTGGAGAATTATTGTGAAGGTGATTCGATGTACCTTCCGCCAAGCACTTAAGTGTGATTTGCAGATTATCCACATAGATTTACTAGTGGATGAAACGCCATATACAGGCTGGTGCATTGATAGTGACCGGGCCAACTATCTCACGAAATAAGCATCAAACGATGAAACGGCAAAGAGCGAAACTTGTCTAGCTTGAAGGGGGAAACCAGATGGCGCTAAGGTTGGCCCGCTAGATGGCGCTGCCATAGATCAAGCGGATATAACTGCGGTTTTTTAAATAGGAACCCCCATTTTTTATTACATTTAGTGTAGTACTTAAGGAAATATGAATATTTTATTTGGACCACTTTTTTCGCTTTTTGATAGATGGCGCAAACGTATAAGTACATGGTTTCACGTAACATTCCGCCAGTGCGGACGGTATTTTCTTCGTGATACATTACCCGTGTTAAAATTGACCGTTTGCCAATTGCGAAAAGGCCGATATCGTGTTGATATATGGCTATTGTGATCAAAATGCCCAACGGGCATGTGCTATGTATGCTGCTCGGTATCCTGGACGACATCATCCAAGTGTCCGGACCGTTCGCCGGATACGTACGTTATTTAAGGAAACGGGAAGTGTTCAGGTACATCTGAAACAACCACGACCAACAACAAATGATGATGCCCAAGTAGGTGTTGTAGCTGCTGTGCTGGCTAATCCGCACATCAGTAGCACACAAACTGCGCGAGAATCGGGAATCTCAAAAATGACGGTGTTGACAATGCTACATCAACATCGATTGCACCCGTACCATATTTGTATTCAGCAGCAATTGTATGGCGACGACTCTGAGCGACGTGTACACTTCTGCCACTGGACACAAGAGAAATTACGGGACGATGACAGATTTTGTGCACGCGTTCTATTTAGCGACGAAGCGTCATTCACTAACAGCGGTATCGTAAACCGGCGTAATATGCACTATTGGGCAACGGAAAATCTACGATGGCTGTGACAAGTGGAACATCAGCGACCTTGGAGGGTTAATGTATGGTGCGACGTTATGGGAGGAAGGATAATTGGCCCCCATTTTAACGATGGCAATCTAAATGGTGCAATGTATGCTGATTTTCTACATAATGTTCTACCGATGTTACTATAAGATTTTTCACTGCATGACAGAATGGCGATGTACTTCCAACATGATGGATGTTCGGCACATATCTCTGGTGCGGTTGAAGCGGTATTGAATAGCATATTTCATGACAGGTGGATTGGTCGTCGAAGCACCATACATACCATGGCGCGCACGTTCACCGGATCTGACATCCCCGGATTTATTTCTGTGGGAAAAGTTGAAGTATATTTGCTATCGTGATCAACCAACAGCGCCTGACAACATGCGCCAGCGCATTGTCACTGCATGTGCCGACATTACTGAAGACGAACTACTCGCTGTTGAGAGGAATGTCGTTACAGGTATTGCCAAATGCATTGCGGTTGGCGGACATCATTTTGAGCATTTACTGCATTAATGTGGTATTTACAGGTAATCACGCTGTAACAGCATGCGTTCTCAGAAATGATAAGTTCACAAAGGTACATGTATCACACTGGAACAACCGAAATAAAATGTTCAACGTACCTACGTTCTGTATTTTAATTTAAAAAACCTTCCTGTTACCATCTGTTCGTCTAAAATTGTGAGCCATATGTTGGTGACTATTACAGCGCCATCACAAAGCGAAAAAAGTGGTCCAACTAAAACGTTCATATTTCTTCACGTACTACACGAATATGTAATAAAAATGGGGGTTCCTACTAAAAAAAAAGAAAAACACGCAGTTGATATCCGTGTGACGTATGGCATCTCCCAGCGGGCCAACCAAAGCGCCACCTGGTTTCCCCCTTCAAGCTAGACGAGTTTCGTTCTTTGTAGTTTTTTTCGTTTGAGGTTTGTTTCGTGAATATTTGGCCCGGTCACTATCAATGGACCACCCTGTATATGATGTAAACGTCCCTAGTACCGCCATTATCATTGTAGCATCGCTATGTTAAAATCACGTCCACTATTGAGAGTCCCGTGATGCTCAGTTCCTGATCACCGCTACAGTTCTAGCAGAGCGCGCTTTCAGCTCCGTTTTGTGCAGCTCCGGCAGGGTTCGGCAGTGAGCTGTGCTTGTGTTTGCAGGTGGGCGGCCTCGGTGTGCGGGGAAGAGTGTCCTGAGAAGGCGTCCTGCCAGCGGCTGCGGGGACACCGCGTCGTCTGCTCCGGAGGGCTGCACCAGTTCGCCACGACCGCCGCGTGAGTAGCCGCCAGCAGCGCCATAACGGCGCTCCTCAACATTTTCCCTACGAACTTCCTTGTTTCATTTAGTAACTGCTGATACGGTACAAAAATAGCGCAAGTGCAGCGAAACTGGACGAAAACAGAGCAGACTTAAATAAATTCATTATAAAATGCACTACTGGCCATTAAAATTGCTACACCAAGAAGAAATGCAGATGATACTCGGGTATTCATTGGACAAATACATTATACTAGAACTGACATGTCATCACATTTTCACCCAATTTGGGTGCATAGAACGTGAGAAATCAGTACCCAGAGCAACCATCTGTGGCCGTAATAACGGCCTTGATACGCCTGGGCATTGAGTCAAACAGAGCTTGGATGGCGTGTACAGGTACAGCTGCCCATGCAACTTCAACACGATAGCACAGTTCATCAAGAGTAGTGACTGGTGTATTGTGATGAGTCAGTTGCTCGGCCACCATTGACCAGAAGTTTTCAGTTGGTGAGAGATCTGGAGAATCTGCTGGCCAGGGCAGCAGTCGAACATTTTCTGTTTCCACAAAGGCTCGTACAGGACCTCCAATATGCAGTCAGAGGTGAGCGAGACGTGTAACGAATGGCACCCCTTACCATCATGCCGGGTGATACGCCAGTATGGCGATGACGATTACACGCTGCCAATGTGCCTTCGCTGCGATGTCGCCAAACACGGATGCGACCATCATGATGCTGTAGACATAACCTGTATTCATCCGAAAAAATGACGTTTTGACATTCGTGCACACAGGTTCGTAGTTGAGTACACTATCGCAGGCGCTCCAGTCTGTGATGTAGCGTCGAGGGTAACCACAGCCATAGTCTCCTAGCTGATAGTCCATGCTGCTGCAAACGCCGTCGAACTGATCGTACAGATGGTTGTTCTCTTGCAAACGTCCCCATCTGTTGACTCAGGGATCGAGACGTGGCTGCACAATCCGTTGCACTCATGCGGATAAGATGCCTGTCATCTCAACTGCTAGTGATACGAGGCCGTTGGGATCCAGCACGGCGTTCCGTATTACCCTCCTGAATCCACCGGTTCCATATTCTGCGAACGGTCTTTGGATGTCGACCAACGCGAGCAGCAGTGTCGCGATACGATAATCTGCAATCTCGATAGGCTACATCCCGACCTTTATCAAAGTCGTAAAGGTGATGGTACGCATTTCTCCTCCTTACACGAGGCATCACAACAACGTTTCACCAGGCAACGCTAGTCAGTTGCTGTTTGTCAATGAGAAATCGATTGGAAACTTTCCCATGTCAGCACGTTGTAGGTGACGCCACCGGCGTCAACCATGTGTGAATGCTCTGAAAAGCTAATCATTTACATATCACAGCATCTTCTTCCTGTCTGTTAAATTTCGCGTCTGTAGCACGTCATCCTCGTGGTGTAGCAATTTTAATGGCCAGTAGTCTACTTAAAAAATTATATTTTAATAGAATCTGAACTACCACTTTTTGCACAATAGTGACTGGTTCCATTCAGTTTTGGTACCTCTCGAAATCTGTTAAAATTCATGAGCGAATTTTCACTGTCTATTATGTTACGGATACTGTAAATGTGTCATGAACAGACATTACAACACCTTGCAGAATGAATTTAAAGGTTTAGTTCAAAATGAAAGATCAAGAAATTACAATTGTTGACAGACAGGATTCATTGTTCTGTACATCAAGTAGTTATTTCTGCTAAATTTTCAGGCATACAGCACGAGAAGAAATGGATGGTACGAATACTAAATTTGAGTAAAAGGACTTCTGGAAAGATGAGTCCAATGTTATCAACACAATATCATGTAGGGGTAATATAGGAGCAGGCCTGATTATTGTCAAGAAAATAAGAATGCAGATAAGTTCCATGGAGAGCACTGCGAACTCATTGTCGTAGTACAAATAGATACGAAAGCAACATCCATCACAAATTTCTTCATGTTGCAGCCATCCAATGCAACTCCTGGCACTGATTTACTGTATCATAAGTTTGTATTAAATTAGTTCGTTACTGCCACATTTAGCGTCCTTTTCATTTATTTTGACACAAATAGGTCTGTAACTGTACTAACTCGGTTTTTATTGTGGAAACAGTGCGACAGTAATGAAGACATTAGCATAATTCATTTGTGACGGGTTTCCCCATTTGCGTCAAGTTTACACCATGAATTCTCTTGAATATACATCTTCAGATTTACATCTCTCGTTACGTAGCCATCATTGGTTTTCTTATGAGCTCGAACCAAAACTGACAGAATGCATTTCAAAACAGATCCTCCATATACAGCAGTAGCAGTTTTCTTGCGCTAATACCCGCTTTGCCTCCGTCAACAGAAGTTCACGCTACGTCAAAGCCCAACTTTTTCGAGTGTCTTTATTATAATGTAGCCACATTCGTCACTCTTAACGAGCAGTTACATAAACTAGAATACTTTTTTGTGTTTCAGCTATTTTTCGTTTCCTTCTGTGTTTCTCGCGGTTCTAGGAGCGCAGTCCGGAGCCGTGCGACTGCTACGGTCGCAGGTTCGAATCCTGCCTCGGGCATTGATGTATGTGATGTCCTTAGGTTAGTTAGGTTTAAGTAGTTCTAGGGGACTGATGACCACAGCAGTTGAGTCCCATAGTGCTCAGAGCCATTTCAACCATCCTTCTGTGTTTTTACTCAAGTTACTGGTACCTACCTATTTCTGTGTTTGAAGGATGCCAGGCCGCAATAAAAATTTCGGAATTATGCTTTCACAACCGTTTTTGTCGAATTTGCTACTTTCTTGCAAGAATATGGTGTTATGCTCGAAATTATGACTTCTGCATAGGTGTAAAAATCTATATAAATGTTTTCTTCACCGAATTACGCAATTATTTTAAACAAATTTCTAACAGTGTTACTGCAAAAAAAAAAAAAGAAAAGAAACAGTTGACTTTATGTTGTTACTTATTCAGCTCCTTTAATATATTAAATTTCAAATATACGCAGCCCACAAGATTGAAAATGCTTGTATGAAATTGTTAGGAATCCCTGATTTAAAGATAAACCTGTACTCTAATGATGATGATGTTTTGTTTGTGGGGCGCTCATCTATGCGGTCATCAGCGACCGTTTAAAGTCCCAGTTTTATCACAGTCCAATGTATTCACTGTCAGGAATGATGATGCTGAAATGATAACGACAACGCAAACACCCAGTCCCCGAGCAGAGAAAAGTCCCCAACCTTGGCCCCCAGGTTGCAGAAGCAGCAACACTAACCCCTTTGTTTATCTCATTTTGTTTTTTATTGTTCGTTGAATTTGTCTGTGGCGGACGTCCGATGACACCCTTTCAGGTTGTTCGTTGACCCGTTCACTCAGTTTTTATTACGGATGGCAGCTAAACACTCTGACCGAACACGCTCAGCTACCGTGCCGCCGTTACTAGACCACGAGCTGCGCACAACCTGCACTCTTTTGTATCCCGCCTGGAAGGCGGCGCGTGGGTCTGCTCCTGTGATCTGCAAAATAGGCCGAATGAAGGGTGCGAGTAGGAGCGGGAGAGGTAAAGCACTTCGGTACTGCGTATAAAATTAAAGATGTTTACTATAGGCAAAGTTAATAAATGGTTACGTAACTTTGCGATGATGAGCACGTGGGGGGAAGCCACATTCCCGTCGTATGCAGTAGAAAGTCTCAATAGCGAGCCAATGCACACTGAAGTTGAAGCGATGGTTCCGGGCCGGCTGCTCTTGATCAACTCGACAGAGAGCGGAGCGGCGCTCGTGGAGCCCCACAGCGTTGGCTAGAGGGCGCTGAGGTCGGCGTAGTTCGTCCGCTCTCGTAGTGCCAACCTACGTTGTGGCATCGGAACTATCGATACCACATTCCCGTTCGATTCGCGTACTGTTTGCGATAATGGTTCTGTGTGGGCTGTAGTTAATCTACACGGTCAATCACATTAATGTCATCACCGCCTATGTTGGACGTCAACGTCCAATAACCACTCACAGATGGCAGGTGGCAGCATTAGCATTGAAAGGTGTTGGTGGAGGAATTCAAAAGAGTGTTGGTGGAGGGATTCGGGAACAGTACAGTCATTGCAATGCGGAAATGGAGCGGTTTTTCTGAAGTCCGAAAGAGGGTGATCATTGGCTTTCAGGCAAAGGGGGATGTATTTCCGAAGCGGCTAAGTTTGTAAACTGTTTACGTGGCACCATGGATAAAGTGAACCGTGCACGGCAAAGTGGCACCTTCCAAAACTGGTGCCGAGGCAACTGTGGTGTACTATGGGCCATACATGACAGGTGTGGTGTGCTTACTTTAAGACCCTCGGTAGACACACCATCAGATTATTTTATTTGTCGCTCTAACGAAGATGGCGAGTGTCAGCAATATGTCTCGTGGTCTTATCGTGGCGTGTTTATCTTCTGCCGTTAGGTCAGACAATAGAAATGCCACTTGCTTAGAGTAGCAGATTGACGGTGACCAACTTTAAACAGAACTTGATTAATTTTCACACACATTTATTAAAATAATAACAAGCATAAAAATTACTTAACTTGGTTCTGGATGCTATTTACAATTGACAATCTGAAGTTCCTTTGGTATTGGTACGTTAATCTTATTCTCCCATATATCTCTGATACTTGACAAAAGTGTCTATACATTTATCTGCATGGCTAAGTACAGGAATATGCTAATGTTATTAGGCGCAGACTGAAACTTGACTATAGACTGGTAGAGACTGGTGCAGACTAATGCAGACTCACTAATCGGCGGTCTGTACACTCGTTATAATACCTCGCGCGTTCAGGTATCACTGCGCGAGTGTGATCCGCGAGGAGAAAAGTTCTACGTTAGCAGCAATCTCATTGGCTGCGTTACATATTAATACCCGGATCGGCGGAAGCAGAATTTGGTCTGTCTTAATGCCAGCGCCATCTCGTTGTGCAGAGACGGACGAGCGCTGCGCCTGCGCTGTTGCGCTTAGCGGGGCGCGCTCTAGTGGGAAAGTTGTGTACGCGCTGACTACGCGGAACTATGTACACAACAACAGGTGTGAACGAAGGTTGAGGAGATGTTTTCGGGCGAAGAGACGTGCAGCTGGTGAGCGACTGATAGCCCAGATGAACCAGGAGGCTACCAACACACTTCCTCAATGGCCGTTCAGCGAACGTTGCTGCATATGGGCCTCCGCAGCAGGCGCCTGGTTCATGCATCCGTGCTGACTGCCCGTTCATTGGAAAACAACGCTTTAATTTGTACAACAATACCACAACTGGATGCCCACTGAGTGGAATCAGATGGCTTTTTCAGATGAATCATGTTTTATGCGGACAGATGGCCGTTCTGTACGGTGTGCAATGTCTGGAGGCAAAGACACTGCAACAATCGTAAGAAGGGTCCTGGCTGGATGGCATTCCCTGGGTGATCTAGTCTTCTTAGAAGACATAATGGATCAACACAAGTATGTATCTATCCTTGGAGACCCTGCCCATCCCTACATGCAGTTTTTTTTCCTCCACAAAATGGCGTCTACCAGCAGGACAACAGAATGTGTCAGACGGCTCGTAGTTCACGTGTATGTTTGTAAGAGTACAAGGATGAGTTTACCGTACTGCCGTGGCTACCAAACTCCCCGGATTTGAAACCAATCGAGAATATGTGTGGCCACTTCGATAGGGCTGTTCTCGCCATGGATCGTCAGCCAAAAACCTTGCGCAGGCAGCCACGGCGCTGGAGTCAGCATGGTTCCAGAACCTAACTGACATTCTTGTTGCAAATCTCGTAGAAGTCAGCGCTGCAAAAGATGGATATTCAGGCTTTTAACAGGTGGTCACATCAATGTGACTGGACATTGTAATGAAAATGAGATTTTTACTGTGCAGCAGAGTGTGTGCTGACATGTAACTTCCTGGCAGATCAAAACTGTGTGCCGGACCGAGACTCGATCTTAGGATCTTTTGCCTTTCGCGGGCAAGTGCTCTTGTGAGGATGGGTCGTGAGTCGTTCTTGGGTAGCTCAGTTGGTAGAGCACTTGCCCGCGAAAGGCAAAAGGCCCCGTCTGTGAGTCTCGGTCCGGCACACAGTTTTAATCTGCCAGAAAGTTACCTATCAGCGCACACTCCTCTGCAGAGTGAAAATCTCACTCTGTAAACATCTCCCAGGCTGTGGCTAAGCCATGTCTGCGCAATATCATTTCTTCCAGGAGTGATAGTACTGCAACGTTCGCAGAACAGCTTCTTTGAAGTTTGGGAGGTACCGGCGGAATTAAAGTTGTGAGGACGAATCGTGAGTCGTGCGAGGGTAGCTCAGTTGGTAGAGCACTTAACCGCGAAAGGCAAAGGTCCCGTGTCTCGGTCCGGTACATAGTTTTGGTGTAATGTTGTTGCGGTCAGTACAGGAGCTATACTTCGCAGGTTGTAATACGTTCCTCAATTTTCACTTATTATCGTTTCTTGACACTTTGATGGCAGGCTATCATGGCGCCAATCTTCAAGCGTCTGCCAGTTCAAGTTTTTCAGCCTCTCTTTGACGCTCTTTCGTGCACTGAACGAAATTGTATCCACTCGCGCTTCTCTTCTTCGTATTTTTACTATATCTCCTATTAGTACTACCTGGTATGTCCGCCCCTGGTAGCTGAGTGGTCAGGCGACGGAATGTCATACCTAACGGCCCGGATTCGATTCCCGGCTGGGTCGGAGATTTTCTCCGCTCAGGGACTGGGTGTTATGTTGTCCTTATCATCATAATTTTATCCCCATCGACGCGCAAGTTGCTGAAGTGACGTAAACTCGAAAGACTTGCACCAGGCGAACGGTCTACCCGACGGGAGGCACTAGCCACACGGCATTTCCATTGCTACCTGGTATGAGGTCCATTCAGTACAGCAGTATTATAGGATAGGTAGCAAAAGAGTACCGTAAACACTGCATTATTTCAATATACTTCGAATTAACTGAAGTCCACCATCCAATTTCATATCAGTGATGGTTCAAATGGCTCTGAGCACTATGGGACTCAACTGTTGTGGTCATCAGTCCGCTAGAACTTAGAACTACATAAACCTAACTAACCTAAGGACATCACACACATCCATGCCCGAGGCAGGATTCGAACCTGCGACCGTAGCAGTCGCACCGTTCCGGACTGCGCGCCTAGAACCGCGAGGCCACCGCGGCTGGCGGAGATCGTGAGAGACAGGTATTTTGGTGGGCGTAGCAATTGTGACTGACTGATATTTTCGTCAGACGATAATATATTTTTGTGTTTTGTGAAGTTAGATATCTTAAATTTCCGAGCATTTAAAGCAATTTACCGATCTCTGGAGCATTTTGAAATCTTATCAAAATCTGGCTGAATAAAAAATGGTTCAAATGGCTCTAAGCACTACGGGACAACGTCTGAGGTCATCTGTCCCTACTTAAACCTAACTAACCTAAAGACATCACACACATCCATGCCCGAGGCAGGATTCGAAACTGCGACCGTAGCATCAGCGCAGTTCCGGACTGAAGCGCCTAGAACCGCTCGGTCACAGTGGCCGGCTCTGCCTAAATATTTGTGCGGCTTTTGAAAAGGTGCTTCATTATAATTAACTGTGTAATTTGGAAATGTCTGAGGGTATTATTAATATACCCCGCCAGATCATTAACATAGAAATAAACAACAAGAATTCCAACATACTTTGCTGCGACACGCCTGAAGTTACTTCTGCATCTGTCAGTGAGTCTCCATCTAAGATTACGTGCTGGGTCCTCTCTACCAAGAAATCCTGTCTAGTCACATATTTTCTTTCGATACTGTTTACTGTCAAATTTATTTAGCAAGCGGTGTTCTGATTCTGCGTCATATATCTTCCGGATGGCCCGAAATAATGTATCGATGTCGCTGTCTCGACCTATGGCTTTGCGGATACCATGTTAGAAAACTACAACGTGGGTTTCGCATGATGGTGACCTGGGAATCCTTGCTGATTGACATGGGGTTAGTCATTCTTTTCTAGATACACTACATTTAAATTTAAAAATATGTTCTACTATCCCCGGATGCCTGTCAAAAATAAAGCACAGTAATTTTGTACAACATTTCTTCTGCCTTTCTTGCAGACAATGTCGATTAATATTGCATCATCCGTCGGGGCACGAAACCACATCATTCTTCGTCCTTTCGAAATTTCGGCCAACAATCGCACAGTCATCTTCAGTGTGAGCTGGTGACAAAATTTTAAGCACTTAATGCAATACTTTGAAGTAGACGCATGTTCGTCAGATATAAGGCTATCGGCAAGTGCGTCCATCACAGACAAAACTTTATGCGTCTAAGAGTGAAACATAGCAAGAGCCGTGTTAGCAAATGTACATTGCTTAAGAATTACGTGACTTATTATAATTATTATTAGTGTTATTATTAATATAGCATCCAGGACAGTACAGTTATTTACGAATACGAAACATATCTACAATATAAGTACACACAAGATTTGTATATCGCAAGCTGACTTTGAGGCCCAAAATCCAGCATTCTTCATTGCTGAAACATTTGCTGAAACGTGGTCCTCTAGCTTGCAGGCGTCACGCGACGTCGGGCAGACCAAGAGGTGATCAGCATCTTGAAATTCTCAACATTAGCAGGTTGCATCTCCAGTAACGTAGAAGTATCGTTTGCAGCGCGTCACTCCAGTTCGTAATCTGTTCAGTGTCTTCCACATCTGGTAGAGTAGTTGAAAAACAGCAGTGCGATCGTCTTTTAGGTTCTGGTTACTACTTCCAGCTGTTTCGCCACAGTTCTATTCGGTGAGCGGAAGGTGGTGATGTAATGGCTTCAGTTGTTCGAAGAAATCTCTTTCTCGACTTCAGCCTGCAACATGATGTTTTGCTTCCAAACATGGGGTGCCTGGAATCTTTTTCCTGGTTTTCTTCTGAACTTATGCTGCTGTTCTTCGTCTAATACCCAATACCAATCAGGTGTTAGATTTTGTGAACTGAAGTTGATCGTAGCAACAAGTTATAATCCTACCTGATTTGTTAAAAGCAGTGTCAATGTCCCTGGTGCGTGCGGGGTTCTGCCAGATTGCTACACCAGAGAAACATAGAGGTACGAGCAGAGCAGACGAGGTTAGAACCCCAACGCTATTAGTGAGCTTGCTTATAATATTATCTCGACTGCATACTTCGAGCTTCATGTTTCCGGAGTGGTCTTTGTGTCTGGTCGAGCTTTACTCAGAGGTATGTAGGGGACGCCCAGTTCTGTAGTTGCTTCTATCTCCAAGTTACTTCCACATTTTTTCTAGCTTGTCTATTTCTCAAGACAAATACACACACCTGTATTTTGGATGGTTTGGGCTTTAGGTGGTTATTCCGCAGGACTTTCGGGAGCTAAGGTCACTTTCACTTCTACTTCCTCAAACCATCACCAGGACAGCTACAATAATAGCTAACTACGAGTATTAAAATGGCTTGCGTGTGTTGAAACGCCATGCATCGAACACTTGTCACAGCGATTCATCAGAGAGTGCAGACGTGGTAATGAATGGTTTTCACTATTTGTTAAGCTGGAAACCCTGTTCTCTATTGAACGAGACTGCTAATTGTATTTCCACAACTTCCTTGACCACAGAATCCCAATAGGATAAGATTAGTGGCCATTATCTTTAGTTCCCCATAATACACATGCTTTCAGAGGAATTATTGCTCTGAGTGTTCGTTAACTGCCGTTATAACACATACCATCCATTTTCATAATTAGTCACGGAATTCGTAAGCGGTTCGGCGTTTCTTTTTTTTTTATTCTTCTTCTGTGCATAACGACAGTTGTCTCTCATGCACGCACATGTACTCCTTAGTATATCATTGTCTCGAGTGGTTTTACATCAGTCAGCAACTCGCTTTGAAGATAGCTGTTCGGTTATCAGACGAAATATTGGAAGGTGCAGTATTGCTGTCCCGCACGCACACATGAAAGATGATGGAGTGTTCTATCTGCCGGTAAAATTCCAAGAGTCGTACACTACTGGCCATTAAAACTGCTACACCACGAAGATGATGTGCTACAGACGCGAAATTTAACCGACAGAAAGAAGATGCTGTGATATGCAAATGATTAGCTTTTCAGAGCATTCACACAAGGTTGGCACCGGTGGTGACACCTACAACGTGCTGACATGGGAAAAAAGTTTACAATCGATTTCTAATACACAAACAGCAGTTGACCGCCATTGCCTGGTGAAACGTTGTTGTGATGCTTCGTGTGAGGAAGAGAAATGCGTACCATCACGTTTCCGACTTTGATAAAAATCGGATTGTAGCCTATCGCGATTTCAGCTTATCGTATCGCGACGTTGTTGCTCGCGTTGGTCGAGATCCAATGACTGTTAGCAGAATAAGGGATCGGTGGTTTCAGGAGGGTAATACGGAACGCCGTGCTGGATCCCAACGGCCTCGTATCACTAGCAGTCGAGATGACGGCCATCTTATCCGAATGGGTGTAACTGATCGGGCAGCCACGTCTCGATCCCCGAGTCAACAGATGGGGACGCTTGCAAGACAACAACCATCTGCACGAACAGTTTGACGAAGTTTAAGCAGCATGGACTATCAACTCGGGACCGTGGCTGCGGTTACCCTTGACGCTGCAGCACAGACAGGAACGCCTGTGATAGTGTAATCAATTACGAATCTGGGTGCACGAATGGCAAAACGTCATTTTTTCGGATGAATCCAGATTCTGTTCACAGCGTCACGATGGTCGCATCCCTGTTTGTCGACATCGCGGTGAACGCACATTGGAAGCGTGTATTCGTCGTCGCCATACTGACGTATCACCCGGCGTAATGGTATGAGGTGCCATTGATTACACGTCTCGGTCACCTCTTGTTCGCATTGACGGCAATTTGAACACTGGACGTTACATTTCAGATGTCTTACGACCCGTCGCTCTACCCTTCATTCGATCCCTGCGAAACACTACATTTCAGCAGTCATTCACGATCGCATGTTGCAGGTTCTGTACGGGCCTCTCTGGATTCAGAAAATGGTCGTTGCTGTCCTGACCATCACATTCTCCACATCTCTCACCAATTGAAAACGTCTGGTCAATTGTGGCCGAGCAACTGGCTCGTCACAATACGCCAGTCACTACTCTTGATGAACTGTGGTATCGTGTTGAAGCTGCATGGGCAGCTGTACCTGTACACGCCATCCAAGCTCTGTTTGACTCAATGCTCAGGCGTATCAAGGCCATGATTACGGCCAGAGGTGGTTGTTCTTGGTACTGATTTCTCAGCATCTATGCACCCAAATTTGCGTGAAAATGTAATCATGTGTCTTTTCTAGTATGATATATTTGTCCAATGAATACCCAATTATCATCTGCATTTCTCCTTGGTGTAGCAGTTTTAATGGACAGTAGTGTAGTTCATCGGTACATGAGCTATATGACATGTGTCACGTTTGACCTATATGACAGTTCTCTCATCTCATAGTGAGACACTGAATTTTTTTTCTTGTTGCTTTTCTTTTCGTGACGTCATACGCATTGTCGTGGTACTCAGGTTCCAGAGCACGTGACGCACCTGGAAGTCAGGACACTGTAACACAGAAAAAACCACCACACTAGCAGATACAGCGAAGCGCAGTCAAGCCGCAAAAGTCGCCCTGTCTTGCAGACACGCTGCGTCTGTCTAACCCATGCAGACGCAAAAATACGAATCAAAGTTTGGAATAATATGCGATTCTAAAGTACTTAACAAAAAAAGAAGAAACAGAAAAAATAAATTAAAAAAATTCAAATGTCGCTACCATCGTCCATTGATCAGGTAGACGTCGGATAACATATCACGTTCTTCAAAGTGATATGTTGCACACAATGTTCTCAGGTTTACTTCTCATGTGGGAGATGGCCACGCAGATGCTGACAAATCTCGCAGACGCTTGACGGCAGGTGCCAAGCATCCCGCAAAAGCCTACTTAAAATTTTCAAGAACCGATTTTAAGTGAGGCATCTAGGAATATACAACACTCTACATATCATTCCTATAGGGACTGTGATGAAAAGGTTAGACTAATTGCAGTGAGTATTGAAGCATTTAAGTAATCATTCTTCACACGCTCAATACACTAATTGGACAGTGGACGTTACATTTAAGATGTCTTACGACCCGCGGCTCTACCCTTCATTCGATCCCTGCGAAACCTTACTTTTCAGCAGGATAATGCACGACCGCATGTTGCAGGTCCTGTACGGGCCTTTCTGGATAAAGAAAATGTTCGACCGCTGCACCGGCCAGCACATTCTCCAGATCTCTCACCAATTGAAAACGTCTGGTCATTGGTGGCCGAGCAACTGGCTCGTCACAATACGCCAGTCACTACTCTTGGTAACTGTGGTATTGTGTTGAAGCTACATGGGCAGCTGTACCTGTACAAGCCATCCAAGCTCCGTTTGACTCAATGCCCAGGCGTATCAATGCCATTATTACGGCCAAAGCTGGTTGTTCTGGGTACTGATTTCTCAGGATCTATGCACCCAAATTGCGTGAAAATGTAGTCACATGTCAGTTCTAGTATAATATATTTGTCCAATAAATACACGTTTATCATCTGCACTTCTTCTTGGTGTAGCAGTTTTAATGGCCAGTTGTGTACCTTAAAGCTACGACCTGTAATGAGTCGGCCAGCGAGTGAGGAGACGGAACTGTGACAGTAGACTGGCAGTGTGGCGACCAGTGCTCGAGTCTGCCCTTCCCGCAGGCCTCGCGTGCGCTCAGTGCGGGTGTGCGACTGGCCGGAGGCGACGCTCGACCCCGCGGCGCTGGCCCGAGCCTTCCCGGGCGCCCAGCAGGTGGCGTTGCTCAACGCCAACGTCTCCCGCCTCTCCGCGCCGTTCCCGCCCATGGCCAAGCTCGAGGTGAGTGCCATTTCTCTTTCTTTCTTTTGCTCTTGCTTTTTTCCCGCAGTGACGCAGGGTCTGCATGGTTAATCGGATGTGGTAAGGTTAATTTAGGGGGTGGCCGAATGCCCTTCCTGCCGCCGCCTCGTACCCCCACCCCCTGCCGGGACGGAATTAGTGTACCCCAACTGTCAGCGTTAAGCGTAATCCGTGGAATAGTGCGAATGTGTTCAGATGTCTGCGAGCCATGTAACTGAGGCGGGACGTAAGGCCCGGCCCGGTATTAACCTAGCGGGATGTGGAAAACCGCCTAAAAAGCGCATCCAGGCTGGCCGGCACTCCGGCCTCCGTCGTTCATCCGCCGGGTGTATTCGATCCGCTCCAGCGCGCCTACCCGAGTCCAGGAAGCAGCGCATTAGCGTTCTCGGCTAACCTGGCGGTTTCGAGGTGAGTGCCATTTAGGGTTGCAAAATTACCGTAGACCAACATAAGTAAGCATAGAATACACTAAGTTTTCAAATAACTTTGGCCACTAATGTCGTACCCTGTGCTACCTGTACATTAGGTGTGTTGCGTACCTACTGGGCGTTACTTCACAACGAACTCTTTCTTTACGTATGCGATCCTTGCCTTACTAGATCCCTCTAAAAACCGGAAATTACGAACTGTCTAGAAAATGAGTGGGGGGTCATAAAGGGCCGGGTAAACTGTAGAACACCTTACTTCTACATAGATTCCTCTCTGTTTCCTAAAAATAAACAGTATTTAAAACAGAATTAAAATTTTCAATCTTTAATTCAGCTTTAATTCGAAAATTGCTGACCTATAATGTGAAACAGAGGCAGATAGCAGTAAAAATAAACAAAACTACAAGGAGTTATCACATAGCGTTAGAAAATGTAATTTACTCAACAAAAAGGTAAAATAAAGAAAAATTGCAAAACAACAGTGTATCAAATGTCCCTTTAATTCTTCGTCGAACTTAATTAAAACATATCTCTGTTATTCATAAACAACTTTTGCATTTATCAATAATAACAGAAACTTCTTGCCTTCGACCTTCATGAACAACGTTCTGCCGTCCGTTGTAGCCGAGCGGTTCTAGGCGCTTTAGTCCGGAACCGCGCTGTTGCTACGGTCGCAGGTTCGAATCCTGCCTCGAGCAGGGATGTGTGTGATGTCCTCAGGTTAGTTAGGTTTTAGTAGTTCTAAGTCTAGGGGACTGATGACCTCAGATGTTGTCCCATAGTGTTCAGAGCCATTTGAACCATTTTTTGAACAAGTTCTGTGGAGTAAAAAACAATGGAATTGTATATATTTATGTGTTTATACATAAAGCGTACTTGAATCGAAAGTAGTTGCTTTGGTTACATAAAAGAAGTTACGTGATGAGGCAATTTTTATTACTTAAAAATGCAATTAGTATTCTGTAAGGGTGTAATATACACAGTGGACTAATGTTGACTGATGTCTAGATCTAATTATGCGCAAAACAAATAAATCAACAAACAAAGAGAAGTCGTTGGTTCTCAGCATCCCTTTTACACATTAATTTACGTTTCTTTACCTACCAATACTACCGTTAATCCTACCATTTACTACGACATTTATGTACCGTACGAAACTGAAATTAACCTTGGTTGAGCGCAACTCTAATCACACTCTCACTTATCACTTGGTGCATAACTGCACCAGTATATAGTACACCATCGTCTGGTCCTGTTCACTGGCAGGCTTTATCAGCTACAATTTTTTACAACCCCATAGAAGCATTATTAGCAATTTAGGTAATGTATGCCGCTAGTATAAGGTTAATACTCGCTGGAGGGAGCGGGACACAATGGAACGGAACGGAAGCCCAAGTCGCCTTCAAATGGTGGTGCGTCCACACTAGGTGAAACGTCAACACGACATCATGTGGTTTAGGCTATTAGCGAATGTCGATAGTGAGGTTATGACATACCATCTCTGATACAAAAAGTCAGAATATGGTGTCAGAATTAAGTAAATAGCTATTATAAAGTGCATTAACGTCCAAATCAAAATTAACAAATGGCTCTGAGCACTATGGGACTTAACATCTGCGGTCATCAGTCCCCTAGAACTTAGAACTACTTAAACCTAACTAACCTAAGGACATCACACACATCCATGCCCGAGGCAGGATTCGAACCTGCGACCGTAGCAGTCGCGCGGTTCCGGACTGAGCGCCTTAACCGCGAGACCACCGCGGCCAGCTATAGACTTCTTGACAAAAGAGGTGAAGCGCCCAGAAGAGCAGCAGTAAGCGAAATGAACTTTCACAGGTTGAGAGGATACGTGATGCTATTTGACTGATTACGAACTCAAGTCATATTTCCAAACAACTTGGCAGTACGAGCTCCCTTATGAGTCTGACGTTGCAAACACCCTGGTTTACATGCATGCTCTGATTCGTTTGGGATGAGTGTCATAATGCCTTTGTATCCTCTCTTGGTACTAGTTGTCCAACAGCTATTGTAAATGGTCCTCGCCATCTTCGATACTGGCACTACGATGGAGTTGAGGTCTAACCTGATCCCACACAGATTGTGTTGGGGACAGACCTGGCTATCTGGCTGCCCACAGAACAGTAACAACATGCAGACAAATTTTTTGGGTGGCTATCATTAGCAGAGCGCGCAGAAATACATGATTTGTAAATAAAAACCACCTTTTCTTTCTGCGATGTATTTTGTTTCTCCCAGACGCGTTTAGCCTTTTTCTTAAAGGCACCTTCATTGGGACCTAGAATTATACATTTTTGTTTTTATGTATGGTATTTGTAGATTATAAAACAGTTTACCTCTCGTTTTTTTGTGTAAATAAGTGATTACTCTTCGAGTTTTTGTTTGACATCTGCGTTTCCTGTCACCTCGTCAAGCACGCTGGTGGTCGCACTATAATTTGCTTACGAAAAAAATGCACGTTTTCATGTTCCGAACTTTTTTCTTGACACTTTTTCATGTTGTTTGCCCTGATTGCTATAGAGTATTATTAGTGTTTTGTCACGAGTTTAAGATATTTGATCGAAACGTAGTAACTGCTGTGAGTACACTTTGTGTCCCCCTGCTAGGTTCGTTTACATACATGTTGCCAGTTTAACGAAGTATTTGATGAAAACTAGCGTCAATTCATTTCTGTTATGTTGATATCCGTGTGTGTGTGTGTGTGTGTGTGTGTGTGTGTGTGTGTGTGTGTGTGTGTGTGTACGAGCTCCCGTGCGTGTGCGTGTCTGGGTGGGTGGATACGTTAAAGTAAAAGGCGAAACGCATCTGGGAGCAACAAAATACGACTCAGCAAGGAAAGCGGTTTTCATTTACAAAACAAATAGCACACACTCAATTCATAGATACCCTGCCATTGTGGACCATCATTGTCATGTTGAAAAATGGTGCCACGATACTGTTGCGTGAGGTAACAAGTGCGGACACAAGATGCCTGTGACATACTGTTGTGGCGTCAAAGTGTCCTCACTTACCACCATCCATGAGCTGAAGTCGTACTCAATAGCTCACCAGACCGTGAATCCACGAGTAACGCGGAAGTGCTTTTCCAAAACGTCAGACAGATGGAATTTCTCTCTAGGTAGCCACTGATAGTGGACATCACGGACAGTGCAGAACCATGGTTCATCGCATAACATAATGGACCACAATCACTAGTCCGTGCTTCTCGGTCATGGCACCACTCGAGACTCAGGCACTTGTGGTTTTAATGGTTCTTCACATATGGGATTGCAGTTCCCTAGCCAGGCAGCTCCTGGTCTCCAGTGGTGTGAGATGACATTGGATTTTGGATACAGATGAGCCAGAGTGCGGGTGGTTTTCAACATATATCGAGGCAAATTCTGACAGGTTCTCAGTCTCAACTTCACCACGAAAAATATTAACGAGCTGTTTCGTGGGGGTTTCAAAAAATAGTTCAAATGGTTGTGAGTACTATGGGACTTAACATGTGAGGTCATCAGCCTCTAGAACTTAGAACTACTTAAACATAACTAACCTAAGGACATCACACACATTCATGCCTGAGGCAGGATTCGAACCTGCGACCGTAGCAGTCGCGCGGTTCCGGACTGAAGCACCTAGAACCGCTCGGCCACTGCGCCCGGCTTTGGGAGGGGGGGGGGGGGGGCGGCGCCGGGAGGTTATGATTTAAAGTATTTCAAGCAGCTTAACACTAGGAATAAAAAGAACACCGGAAGTGTCGTATGTGTGGCTACTGAACCGACAGACGCAGTTTTCTGCCTCGCCACTTCTACATACTGCCAGAACATTTTAAGTAAAACTTAGCCGATTTATCACTTTTATATTTCTCCAGTTAATAATAACGCTTCGGTGCTATGACGTATTATAATGTGAATGTGACCCAAGTTAAATACTACAAAACAAGACCAGGGGACTAGCCTTACAGTGTGTGCTGTGGTTAACAGAAATATAACGACAATACAGATCACCGACACTCTATTTGTTTACTCAGTACTTCATGCTTCCAATACTTCGTATGGCGTAGATCACATCACATTTAGAACTAGCTCTTAATACCTTGGGTGTTTGTTGTCTCATTGTTTGGTCGTGCTTCAGAATTTTTAATGACGTTTTTGTAACAGTCTATCAGTATAAAACTGACTTAAAACCAGACGGGTAGAAATATGTCTTTTGGATGTATTGTTTATAATGTTATACTACGAACCTACAGTCAAATTAATTGAATTTAAGTTCCCTTCTCTAATAAACTTTATCCCCATCGAGGTGCTTTCTTCCGATATTTTAAGAGCACCATTATTTTCTGTTTGCACTGTTTGCCTAGGACTTTATCAACAGCAGCAATGTATTTTCGCAAGAACTGATACACTTTTGATATTTGCCTTATTCATTCAAGGTTTGTAATTAAATGAGAAAACTACAGTGTTAGGTGAACGATGAATAACGTGTCTCACATTCGCAAGAGCAGATTTATTTATCATTTTGTGCCATTTTCCTTCGTTCAAGATTATTTGCAGTTTTCCTTCAGACGTGCGAAAAAATTATTGCTCCATTTTCTCTTTCGTCTTCGGTTTCCAACGCCATGATGCGACACATTAAATCTTACGAACACCTGCACGCATTGTATTTTCCAGGAGACTTGTTTCTACGCTTTAGAACTCGCACGCCATATTTTCATGGTTATTTAGCGCTGTGCAACAGCAGGTACACTATTCATCGAGTTAAGCGGAACAATATTCGCTCATTACCATACAATGCCCTATCAACTACGTACCTTCTTTACGTGGTCCATACTGAGAACAGCAAAAGACAAAGTGGTACTGAATCACAGGCCAATGAACCAGCGACGCGAATCAGAGATACAGCTTTACGTAGTACGCAATCATTACTGTCGTTTGCATTCTGTGAGACCACTCTGACTCTCTTCTAACGTCCACGAAGTTCGTTCCTTATCAGTTTACTTGTCAGTTCTCCTCAAATCATATTAGATGCTCTGTCGTTTTTCATTTCATCATGTACTCTAGATAGTTGCAAAGCAGCTGCAGTGTCACAAAAATCCTTCACTAACCTGAAAAAACGTCTACACTACATACTGAAGGAGAGTGACGTGTGGCTAAACTAAACAACAATACAACACTACGAAGTTAACACTATTACGGCCAAAATGTGAATAGAACAGTAAATTTATCAGCAGTTTTTGATAATTAATTACTTAAAAATAGTACGTGTGTATGAACCTGTGTGTGTGTGTGTGTGTGTGTGTGTGACAAAGAGAGAGAGAGAGAGAGAGAGAGAGAGAGCGAACGTCGGCAAAAAGAAGATAGTACTCTTTACACATTAATTGTTCTTGGAACATTCTAAACTATGGATTTAAGGATATAGGCACAGTGCAGCAAATGGATGTATCAGTGCTTTTTGTTGGCGTTCCAGGAGTCGTCTCCTCCCTCCGAAAACGTTCAACACTACTCGCAGTCTGGAAGAGTGGGACTCATATCCCAGCCCGGGTATCCACATTTACATTTGTTTATGATTATCATAAATTTACTATTGCAAATCACAGGATGGTTCCTTTGAAAAGAAAGAATGTGAAGTTCCCATTAGTTCTTGACCATTCCGAGTTTCAACTTCTGCTGTAATAACATCTTCATCGGCATGACGTTCAATCCTAATCTCTCGTATATCCCTGACATATGTGATTTGATAAGCGCGAATAAACGCATCCTCTGTGTAAGACGTCTTTCCAAATAATCGACATTCATACTGTGATGTTCACTTTAAGGTCATGGCGCTGACTATTCCGACGGAAATATCACATTTATTCCATGTATTTCGCCTCCAAGGCGAAGAAAAGCTGTCAGATTTTACGCAGATGTTCAGGATTATAGTCGTAGGCTGGAGTAGAATGACTACCATAATGATATCACGAGGCACTGATGACTCATTTTTCGATTGACCAAGAAGTTAAGTCAAAATGTTTCTTTTAGTGCTTTACAGTGGTTCCACTTATGCTTAAAATCCTAATTTTTCAGTCCTGAGTGTGAGATATGGACTTTTACAAACCCCTCACATTCTGATATAACCTAGCATTTCTAAAAAATTTGTGTACAGAATCTTTAAATCTGTTTACATCATATTCACTTAAATCTTTTTCACATTCTTGCGCAGTCACTTGCAACAGAACGATTCCCGTCACGCTTTCAGTTCTTGCGTAAGGTGCGATATATCATAGTTCCTTGCGAACTTTATGTTCCATTTTTTTATGTCACAATGGTACTCCGTCACCGTCGATCAAGAAGCGACTGTGAGACGCTCATGAAGCCTGTGGTTCACTCGCAAGTGTTAAAGAAAAGAGGCTTCAGTGAAGTTCTCCGTCGCTTGGGCGCATTCTCAGGTGCAAGCCATCTGTTTATTTATTTATTTCACTCTCAGGTTTCTTTATAGTCTATATTCTAGCATGTACGTCGCAATCAGAAATATCACTGCGTTGACTAACCTAAGTTTTACGTTCATTACAATCATTGTAGGATCAAGCATCACAATGTTTCACACTTCGCATTTGCCGTCTGAACAATTAACAATTACTGCCTGATAACCACCCAAGACATTCCCTGGTTGAAAACGAGAGCTCCCTGATACGTGAAGATCTAAGCCGTATAGATACCAGACAACTCCTTTAATAAGGTTAATCTTTGTTGACCTAATTAAGAGTGTAGTAGACGATCCTCCATACTACTCCTAACGACTGTCTATCTGGTACGTAGAATATGTATTACAATCTCTATCCACAAAAACAGTTAGTCACGCAAATTTAGTTACAATTTATTACTGTATTTCACAGACAATAGCAATGTTGATTTAACCTCTAGAAAATCTCCTCCTCTGAACACTTGCGTGTGTGTGCTTACACTGGCAGGGAAAGTGTGTCATCCACCTAATTACGTTTTATTAGCTCTCCGAGAATGACTAAGATGCTCTCATCTCGCCAGCTGTGCATTGGCGTTCCTGCCACAGTTGCTAATTACCATGTGGTAAAAAATACGTAAACCACGCATAATGCATGCAAGTTGTTGGAAAGAAAAATATGCTGAAGAAGGTACTGAGAACATCTTCTATGATGATCAGTTTGGCTTTGGGAAAATTTGATGGCACCGGAGAGGCAGTTCCGACGTTGCGAATGATAATGAAAGTACGGTTTAAGAAAAATCAAGACATCTTATAGGATTGTGAATATGAAGATGGTATCTGTTCTTTCGGACATGTCCGAAAGAAGAGATACGATCTTCATATAGATTAGGATTACCGGCCAATGATCTTCTTCAGTGCGGATGCACTCACATTGCTCAGACTCTTACGGGAATCACTGGATTGACTGCCGCGAGTAATGAGTATAGTGGACAGGGGCACAACAAATGTAGTGTGTGGACAGAAACTTGGAAATGTGGATCTTACGGGGCGTGTGACATAGGTAAGTCCATGCAGTCACACTATCCTCTGCGTCCTCGATGGCTCAGTCGGATAGAGCGACTGCCATGTAAACAGGACAGTCCCGGTCTGGAACCACATTTTCAGCCGTCCCCGTTGATATTTATCAACGGCTGTAAACAGCTAACGGTCTGGATTTCATTGTAATTTTATTCACTAGACATTTATGTTTTTCTAGAGAGTGAGATACATCTACAATAGGAAGTATTTTAGTGTGCGGATGTATCTATAATGGGAAGTATCCCAGAGTGGGGATGCATAAATCCTAAACTTTAATGACACGCTGTGTCGTATTGCACGAGACGACAAATGCCATGTTGGATGACATGATGGTATGTGTCATGTTATACGACATGAAATCATGTATCATGTTACTTTACTTCACACGATGCGTTATATTACATGACATTGGTACTAATATTAACAAGTTAAAAAGTCAGTATATCAAGATGTTTTGATTTAAATGCCTTTGAAGGCGCCAGATAAGTCGAAAAATTAGTTCCTTTCTTTCTTACCCCTAATCTTGTCAAAGACATATTTTTGCTACTACGATATGAACATTTTTCATTCTTGTTATGTGTTTTTGTCTACGTTCTTACAGAATTTGAAACGATCCACAGAAAACGTGTTTTTTGCACATAAAATCTGAATGAAGCTAGATTTTTGGAACAGACCAATTTTATCATAAGAATGCATGTTTTATTTATTTTATTCACTTTAAACTGTATCCACGCATTCAACAGTTAAGAGCGAATTTTATGTGATACATTTAGTTCGACTTTAAGCCATCTTATCCAACAAAGAATAAATATTTTTCGATGAAAAAAATTTTGGCTTTATTCATTTACCAACCTTCGTGCAAAGTTCGAACTGATTTGTACAAGTTTAAGGTACAGAAGCGGCACACATCAAAAATCTCCCAGAATACGTGCTCTGGACGTAAGATTCAAAATAAGCAAGATTATTGCAGACGACTAAAACTTATCTTATACCAAAGTCCGATACACCGGTATATGAAAATTAAAC
Source organism: Schistocerca gregaria (assembly GCF_023897955.1). Lineage (NCBI taxonomy): Eukaryota > Metazoa > Arthropoda > Insecta > Orthoptera > Acrididae > Schistocerca > Schistocerca gregaria. The sequence goes on along the minus strand of NC_064920.1, from coordinate 188,361,675 downwards.
CATCAGTGTTGCTCCAGTCCTGAGTTATTTAAGGGTGATTGAATCTGCACGTAAAATGCGGACCAGGGAGACTGCCCTTGCAAGTAAATGGTGCCATTAGCTGAGCATCAATTTCAGCCCAGTTAAAATCTTTACAAAAGAAATTAATCGATCTGTGCTATTTGACTGGGTGCCAGGAACGGGACCAACGCCGACTGAAGACAATCGTTCAACGTGACAGAAGTTCAACCCTTCGGCAACTTGCTGCAAATGTCAGTGCTGGGCCATCAATAAGTAACAGCGTGCGAACCATTCAACGAAACATGATTGATATGGGCTTTCGGAACCGAAGACCCACTCGTGTACCATTGTTGACTGCACGACAAAAAGCTTTATGCTTCGGCTGGGCCCGTGAACACCGACACTGGACGGTTGATGACTGGAAACCTGTTGCCTGGTTGGACGAGTTTCGTTTCAAATTTTATCGAGGAGATGGACGTGTACGGGTATGAAGATATCCTTATGAATCCATGGAGCCTGCGTCTCAGCAGGGGGCTATTGAAGCTCGTGGAGGCTCTGTAACGATATGGTGCGTATGCAGTTGGAGTGATATGGGACCCTGATACGCCTAGATGCGACTCTCACAGGTGCCACGTACATAGGCATCCTGTATGATCACTTGCATCCATTCATGTCCATTGTGCATTCCGACGGACCTAGGCAATTCCAGCAGGACAACGCAACACACCAACACACCCAGAATTGCTACAGAGAGGCACCAGGAATACTCTTCTGAATTTAAACATTTCCGCTGGCCACCCAACGCCCTAGATATGAACATTATTGAACATATCCTGGATGACTTGCAACGTTCTGTTCAGAACAGATCTCCAACCCCTCGTAATCTTAGGAATTATGGACAGCTTTGTAGGACTCATGGGGTCAGTTCCCTCCAGCACTACTTCAGACATTAGTCGAGTGCATGCCACGTCGTGTTGTGGCACTTCTGAGTGCTTGCGGTGGCCCTAAACCGTATTAAGCAGTTGTACCAGTTTCTTGGGCTATTCAGTGTATTTGTTAGAACAACGTATCCATTGACCTGTCGTCCGTGGCGCGGTGCAAGCCTCGAGCAGCGGTTACTAGATGCAACGAGCGAGTTATCGGGCTGGTTATCTGTTGACACATTGTTGTTGAGTGCGGAAGGACTACGTTTCAGATCCCCGTCCACCCATCGTGCTTGAGATTTTCCGTAATTTTCCTAAATTATTTAATACTAATGTCGAGTTAGTTCCTTCGGAAGGGCATGGCCGATATCCCTCCCCAACCTTCCTTTTTCCGATTTTGTGACATCACTGTCGACAAGATGCTAAACAGTTATATGCCTTCTTCCGGACACGAGCAACGACCTGGTGTGACAAGAAACTTGATTCATCCGATTAGGCGACACTTTTCCATCGTTTCGCTGTCCAATTTCGATGTTTCCGTACTCACTGAAATCGTAACTGAAAATGTCGTTGGTTCTACAAGGGCAAACAATCATCTGCTGTTGAAACCAATGTTCAACAGTGCAAGCTGTAGGGTATGTTTCGAGAAATGTATACTCTGTCTTTTGATGTGCCCCAGTTGTGCGTTTATCCTGCTTTACTGAGCGGCCAGGACTCCGACCCCAAGTTCAGTGACGACATTTTAACACGCAACACTTTGTCTCCTGCTCCTGGTCTCTCCGTCCTTCAATCATTTTCCATAGATGCCCGAGACAGTAACACGTGAACAGCCGACCAACTTTATCACTTATGATATGCTCGTTTCTGGGCACAATAGCACCATAACAATCTGCCCTTTGTAAAAGTCGCTAAAATGATTTTCCATTCGTCTTTGCTCCGCTTATATACGTTCGTCACCACTTAGCATGCCCACCACACCACCAGGTTGTATTAAATATAATGGTAGACGGTAGTCACAATGTTTTCGTTAGTTAGAGTATTTCTTGGTGCCTTACACTCGGCTCAGGAAGATAAAGTCAGTGTCAGGGTATGTGGGGCACGTATAGCTGTGCAAAATGAACTTAATTTCTCTAAAGGTTTGGACTACACATTTTGACGACGTTCGATTAGCATTGCACAAAGGACGAAGTCTTTGTCTTGTTTCGGAATTAGCAATGTTAGAAAAATCACCATTTGAATGACGGCAGGTATAACCCCGAACTGAAACGCTCGTTCAGTAGAACAAATTAGCGATTGTGTCCTTGGAGTCCTTCGTGGCGGCACACATCAATTAAACGTTATTGGTTTTCCAGCCAGGTCAATTTGAATAAAATCCTCGAGCTTTCGATGGCCATCTCCGCAATCGTCGTCTGGAGTTCACTGACTGAGGGGGCTGCTACTGTTTCTCGCTCATATAGACGCGATGACATCATCAGCAGCCAATCAGATCGACCCAATATGGCGCGCGCACTTAATTCGCTAGCTGCCCGGGTCAACTTAACGCGCGCTCGCGCGCGCGCGCCCCACATTGGGTCGATCTGATTGGCTGCTGATGATGTCATCGCGCCTATATACGCGAGAAACCGTAGCAGTCAGTGCAAGCCAATGGCACGCTCCCGACTTCGTCTCCTCAAGCTCCTCTCTGGCCTCACATGGGTTCTGGACCCCTCCATCATCCTCCAAACCTATAAATCTGCCCTATCCTCTGCTACGCTCATCCCGCCTGGATCTCCGCCCCTCCTACCTTTTACAAATCCTTTCAAATCCTAGAAAGCCATGCGCTTCGCCTCGCCTATCGCATCCGTCTCCCCTCCCCCATGCGGATACTATATGGCCTTATTCCTTTCTCGCACCTCCTTCTTTTCCTCGAACGGATACAGATCCTCTACACCTCCCAAAAACTTGATCCCCCTCATCCGCTTGTCTCTCCCATCCTCTCCCACCCCCGTCTGCTGCCGCGCCTGCATTACCACATCCGACTGCTCTCCGTCTCTCCATTCTCCATACCCTCGCCAAGGTGGCTTCCACCAACACCCCCTCCCTGATGATGCCCTCATCATCTACCCCTCCTACCAACTTTTATCCTCCTCTACAGCACCCTGTGTGTTATTTTTCCCAGGGCACCCTCTCTCCCTTCTCTCCCTCCTCCCTTCCTCCCTCCAGGCTTCCCCTACCCCCAACCTTCTTTCCTCTCCCTCCCATCTCCTCTGCCACTGGCATCTACACACTCCCCTCCCCCCCCCCCCTTTTTCCACCTTTTGGCAGGTCCCCAGACTTGTAGACGTATAGTGAACTTTCGCGAGCCGCAGATCATCGGCTAGTGTTTGTGTGTGCCGTCGTGTTCGTGCTCAAGTGTTCTAGTGTTAATCGTTTGTGCACCAACGTTCGCGTGTGTCATCTGTCATCTCTGTGCATGTCCACGTGTCTGAACATTTTGATTTTTCACTCTGCGTCCGTCAACGACTCCGTGTGTTTTAATTTTGTAGGTCTACATTTGTATATCCACCATGTCTGTTTTGCTATTGTCTTCTTTTGTATCATCTTCTATCTGTGGCCGAAGAGCGGCGTAGTATGCCGCTGCTGGCCTACCTGTATCAGGTGCGAAATTAACAATAAAGGGAAAAAAAAGCAGTCGGTGAACTCCTGACGACGATGAAGGAGATGGCCATCGAAAGATCGAGGATTTTATTCGGACTGACGCGGCTAGAAAACCCAGAACATTTATTCAAATATACGATTTACGATTTGTAAAGAAACTCCTTGCACTAATAGTGTTATAATAAAATTAGTCTGTTAGTCGATAACACAATTTAACAGTTAAACCATGCGTAAGATATTTTTTCTTGATAGTTACCTGCATAACATTTTCTGTAGGATTGTGGGGGAAAAAATACACTGAAAGCACGAACAAAAATGCCTGAACCTAGCCTGAGATTACATTTATCTGTAGTACAGTATCATTAGTATTATGAGTAAATCGTTTTACGTAATTGATTTCGTGAATAGTGTCTTTATTTAGTAAACAGAAGTTGTGTATTTGTATTGTTATTGCTGAGATAATAGAAAGTAAAGCGTTTACGAAGATAGTTATTTCAAGAATGATAAATCACTAGACAGTGTAAAAACTCTAGTGTGAGGGATTTACACTACAACAGAAGTTCGTTCTCTAATATCGAAAAAGAGGTCAAAAGTTAGTTTGAACATCGATATGCAGAAAGTGAACCGGCGCTAGAGAATGAGAATGGTTTAGAACTATTACGACGCTCAGGATACAGGATTGAAAAGTTTATCACTCTAAACTTCCACAAAGAATCCTGTTATTGTTATCGTGCCATAAAATAATTCCCACTACCAACAAAAAACTGAGCTCTGAACTCCTAGGCCGGCCGCGGTGGTCTCGCGGTTCTAGGCGCGCAGTCCGGAACCGTGCGACTGCTACGGTCGCAGGTTCGAATCCTGCCACGGGCATGGATGTGTGTGATGTCCTTAGGTTAGTTAGGTTTAAGTAGTTCTAAGTTCTAGGGGACTGATGACCACAGGTGTTAAGTCCCATAGTGCTCAGAGCCATTTGAACCATTTTTTCTGAACTCCTAGTCCAAATATACACTCCTGGAAAGAACACATTGACACCGGTGTGTCAGACCCACCATACTTGCTCCGGACACTGCGAGAGGGCTGTACAAGCAATGATCACACGCACGGCACAGCGGACACACCAGGAACCACGGTGTTGGCCGTCGAATGGCGCTAGCTGCGCAGCATTTGTGCACCGCCGCCGTCAGTGTCAGCCAGTTTGCCGTGGCATACGGAGCTCCATCGCAGTCTTTAACACTGATAGCATGCCGCGACAGCGTGGACGTGAACCGTATGTGCAGTTTACGGACTTTGAGCGAGGGCGTATAGTGGGCATGCGGGAGGCCGGGTGGACGTACCGCCGAATTGCTCAACACGTGGGGCGTGAGGTCTGCACAGTACATCGATGTTGTCGCCAGTGGTCGGCGGAAGGTGCACGTGCCCGTCGACCTGGAACCGGACCGCAGCGACGCACGGCTGCACCCCAAGACCGTAGGATCCTACGCAGTGCCGTAGGGGACCGCACCGCCACATCTCAGCAAATTAGGGACACTGTTGCTCCTGGGGTATCGGCGAGGACCATTCGCAACCGTCTCCATGAAGCTGGGCTACGGTCCCACACACCGTTAGGCCGTCTTCCGCTCACGCCCCAACATGGTGCAGCCCGCCTCCAGTGGTGTCGCGACAGGCGTGAATGGAGGGACGAATGAAGACGTGTCGTCTTCAGCGATGAGAGTCGCTTCTGCCTTGGTGCCAATGATGGTCGTATGGGTGTTTGGCGCCGTGCAGGTGAGCGCCACAATCAGGACTGTATACGACCGAGGCACACAGGGCCAACACCCGGCATCATGGAGTGGGGAGCGATCTCCTACACTGCCCGTACACCTCTGGTGATCGTCGAGGGGACACTGAATAGTGCACGGTACATCCAAACCGTCATCGAACCCATCGTTCTACCATTCCTAGACCGGCAAGGGAACTTGCTGTTCCAACAGGACAATGCACGTCCGCATGTATCTCGTGCCACCCAATGTGCTCTAGAAGGTGTAAGTCAGCTACCCTGGCCAGCAAGATCTCCGGATCTGTCCCCCATTGAGCATGTTTGGGACTGGATGAAGCGTCGTCTCACGCGGTCTGCACGTCCAGCACGAACGCTGGTCCAACTGAGGCGCCAGGTGGAAATGGCATGGCAAGCCGTACCACAGGACTACATCCAGCATCTCTACGATCGTCTCCATGGGAGAATAGCAGCGTGCATTGCTGCGAAAGGTGGATATACACTGTGCTAGTGCCGACATTGTGCATGCTCTGTTGCCTGTGTCTATGTGCCTGTGGTTCTGTCAGTGTGATCATGTGATGTATCTGACCCCAGGAATGTGTCAATAAAGTGTCCCCTTCCTGGGACAATGAATTCACGGTGTTCTTATTTCAATTTCCAGGAGTGTAGTTTTCACTGACACAATTTTTTTCCGTGCCACATAAGGAGATAAAGCCCCCTATTTACAGGGTCCTTTTCAAACTTTTTGAGCAGTGTGTCATGAAAGTTGTCATCCTCACCAACATTTCCAAAAATTCGATTTTTATTCTATGCCTTTGCCTGTATCTCTGAAGCATTCCCAGAACTAATAATTTATGGTTTGGATAGTCGAGTTCGATATTGAACCTCCATTTTCTATATGACTGGGTAGTAAGAAGAACAGCAGTAAAGGATTAAGCCATTAAACGTTTCTCATATGAGGCTTCAAATGAAAGGACTGCCTATGGAGGCCGTCACGGTTATGCGACAGGATTCATTAGCTGCTGTCAGGAACGTTACAGTACGTGGTAAATGACAGCAACATATCGAGTGAAACACAAGATATACCTGGCGTTTCCTAAGGAAGCTGTTCTTCATCTACGCAAACGACATAGACGAAAATACGAACAGCTGTCTTAGGTTTTTTGCAAGTGATTCCGCCATTTACAACGCACTGAAGCACCATAAAACCGAACAGCAAAATGATAACTGAATGGCGCGGAAAAAAGCAAATGACCCTAAACCATGAAAAGTACAATGCTCATTTTGCATTGTACTTTCAGATAACTAGATAACTTGATGACGCACTACCCAGGTGAAACAAGTCGTTTTTGAACCAATAAAGTGCATTGTGCAACCTATGAGTGTTTTTTTAATATTAAAAAGTATATGGTCGTCCCCAGGAGTACTAAGAGAATTCCGTTTAATATGTGTTACCTGATAATCGACACAAATTTAGACATTATCGAGTCATCTATAAATGTCCGGTGATTGCAGTTAGAAACCAGCTAACTGCAGAGAAGACAAACCAAAAGCTGCGTTTCATTGGTAGAATATTTAGCAACTGCAAAATAAGCACTACATTTGTCCGTCCTATTCCACAGTACTCCTGCGGAGTGTGGAATCCTTACCCTAAAGCAGCTGAAAGAAAGTCAGCTCGTTTTACGTTATGATATGATAACTGAGTAGCTATGTCAGTCACTAGAGCTGACTGTCCCCCCCCCCCCCCTTCCCCCTCGTATTTCAATGATGAGACCGTCATTGCTGTTGTGGTCTTCAGTCCTGAGACTGGTTTGATGCAGCTCTCCATGCTACTCTATCCTGTGCAAGCTTCTTCATCTCCCAGTACCTACTGCAACCTACATCCTTCTGAATCTGCTTAGTGTATTCATCTCTTGGTCTCCCTCTACGATTTTTACCCTCCACGCTGCCCTCCAATACTAAATTGGTGATACCTTGATGCCTCAGAACATGTCCTATCACCCGAACCCTTCTTCTGGTCAAGTTGTGCCACAAACTTCTCTTCTCCGCAATCCTATTCAATACTTCCTCATTAGTTATCTACCCATCTAATCTTCAGCATTCTTCTGTAGCACCACATTTCGAAAGCTTCTATTCCCTTCTTCTCCAAACTAGTTATCGTCCATGTTTCATTTCCATACATGCCTACACTCCAAACAAATACTTTCAGAAACGACTTCCTGATACATAAATATATATTCGATGTTAGCAAATTGAGACCGTCATACACAGCAATAATAATGAAGTTGAAGTGTTATGCCGTAATTAAGCTGAAAAGATCTCAAGATCGTCTGTTTTACGTAACACCTGTGAAACCAGCTAAGTAGAAGTTTGAAATTGTTGCAGCATGTCTTAATGGAAAGTGTCTCATTGGTACATTTTTCTCTGATTTGTTGTACACCTCGTTGACGTTCTCCTGAGCCTCACCTTCCCTTGCGTCTATGAGTTTAGTCTTTCTCATTTTTCGTGCAATAAAAACTGGTGTAGTAGAATCAATCACATCTTAGACACCCGTTAAATCTCTTTCTTCTGAAACTCTTAGGAAAACTGTAAGATCCGTTATTTTAATATTTCAGCTCCATGTCACTGAAAATCTTTAGGAGAAAATCACATACTGTTTCGAAAATGGACGGATCTGACTAAATTTTGTTGGAACTATCGTTGGCTTAACGATCAAAGTATTGCAGATAACCATAGGTCGAAACTGCTTCATTATTTACTTAACGCCATAAAATGACATACAATCAGCACCGAGCGCAGGGAAGTCCGTCAAGGAAGTGAACGTATTCAGACGTGTTTGTTGGTTTGGCCTTTTCATTTCAAGAAGAAATGTTGACTTACTGAAATTTTTTTCGGGAAAATCACATATCCCGGTTCGACGCACCATAAAACACAAAAATTAATGCTGTCATGGGTACTGGGGACGCTGCTGCTCATATATTACATTAATGACAACAGTAGCCCCAGACTTTTCGCAGATGATGCAGTTATCTGTAATGAAGTTCTGTCTGAAAAGTGATGCACGAAAATATAATTTCAGTTTTTTATAAGATTTCCAAGTTTTTGTAATGACACATTACGACGCAGAGCGATACAACACTTTAAATTCTGCGCCAAAGATTAAATTGAGAGAAATGTAGAATATAATCTCTGTAATGTTCATATTTGATTCTCTTTTGTTTCATACTCCAAGAAGGAGTTAAGACACACTTTCGATTGTTACCTTGTAGGGGATGGACGTAATTTTTGGTGTGTGCTGAAAGGCAGCCATCTTTTTGGTATTTATGGTTTGTGCGACGAGCAGAGCAATCTTATTGTATTGTGAATAAAAACAGTGAAAAGTATTTACGTTTTACGAGAATTATTAAGACGACGTAGCATTGTATTCCTTTGTTTTCACCGTCTTCGTGAAGGAAACCGATGCCGACTTACGAAGATACACACGGTCAACAAAGAGAAGAATATCCATGGCGACTAATGAATTAACATTGTGGCGGGAGGACTAATTCTACGTCTAAGGTGAGAACTCTGAGTAAATCAACAATGACGTCGAATTCAAAAATACTATTAATAGAAATTGTAAATTATATTACAGGCAAATTCCACGCAGCACTGAATTTGTCCGCATTCAAGCCGGTCAATACAGTCCATAAAAAAGCCTTTCAAAAATTCTAAAGTTAAGGTTCCATGTCCACAATTTTTTCTCTATTCCAAAAATCAATAAATTTAATTTATTCATTTATTTCACCACGTTGTGCAAGATTGACAACTTGTTCTAAATGTTCAGAAATGTAAAACTGTGTGTTTCACAAAAATAAAAGATGCAGTATCGTACGACTACAATATCAGTACTATGAGAATAAGGCGACTGATACAACATTTGTAATAGCTTGTAGGGATATGAAATGCAATGAGCGCAAAGGATCAGACGTACGTAGAATAGGTGGCGGAGATCGTTTCATTGGTAGGATACAGGGAAGATGCAGTCAGCCCGCGAAGAAGGTTCGTTACAAAACACCCATGTTCGCCATTCTAGAATATTTCTCAAAAGTATGGTATCGTTACGAGGTAGGACTAACACAGGGCATTGAACGTATACACCGAAAAGCAGCATGAATGTTGAAGTGTTACAGTGTCCTGTTACGGAGTGACTTGTGAGTCAGTGTTTGGTGTTTGAGAATACGTGTGTTTGGATTACGATCGATTTTGCTTTTTAATTCTGAACCTTTGCTTATTGATCGAACGCTCATAATAACCATGTACCCTGTTATAACTAGGAGTAACACAGTAAGTATATCACCGTTCTAATGTTTATTAATGCAACGCTGATGCAAATAATTCTGTTACCAAGCGCCAACTTATTGATGAACACTTCATGGAAATTTATGTAAACTGATGATGGTTATACCAATGTCCAGAAAGTCCGTAAAAATTCTAAGCCTATTGAACGTTGAAGCCCAAGTTCCAGTACAGCATTCGGATTCTAAGTCCAGAACGCAGCCTTATCAACGTCGAACGACAGGTCCACCGCATCGTAGCACTTCCGAGTAGAGGAAAATAGCACGATGAGAACTGGATTGTAGATTTTTTCTTTATTTTAATTTTAAGACCTTTGCAGAAAGGTAGGCCGGCAGCTCCCTATCTATGCCGCTCTTCGGCCACAGAAAAAAAACATCCATAAAACGGGGAGACATATAAACAAACATACATGGAGGATAAAAACAGGAGACATACATATTAAACTAAATGAAGGCGTTCACGGACGCACTGTTTGTGTAAAAACGTTCAGCACTGTACACAACGCAGACATAGAGCTTCACACGTGAACGGAAGAGAACTGAAGGAGAGACACTGAGTAACTGGCAGGAAGACAAACACTAGCACAGTTGGGAGGATGGATTGTAGACGTCAGGAGCGGCATTAAATAAGGGCTCAATAGTCAACGCAGCCTGCGGCAGGAGTCGCTTTATTTCTGGGTGGCCAATCGCTGAGTGTTATGGGTGGGTAGTCGCTGTGGTTTGAAGCGCGCGCGCAAACGCGAAGGCGGCCTGCGATATTAACAGTAGACCGAGCACGAAGTGCGGCCAACGGTGCGTTTCTTGGCCGCGCGTAGAGCAGCGCGCCGCTGCTCATGGCGGATATTTAATTCTGGTGGATACTACATGTTCCGTTGCAACTTCTACTGTCATGAAAACCGAAATATGTTATCTAGCCTCAACTTCCTACCAATAATAGAAAGTATGTCTTCAGAAATCAGATTATACTGATTCAGTTCATAAGTCGGTAATACACTACTGCCCATTAAAATTGCTACACCACGAAGATGACGTGCTACAGACACGAAATTTAACCGACAGGAAGAAGATGCTGTGATATGCAAATGATTAGCTGTTCAGAGCATTCACACAAGGTTGGCGCCGGTGGCGACACCTACAACGTGCCGACATCAGAAAAGTTTCCAAACGGTTTCTCATACACAAACAGCAGTTGACCGGCGTTGCCTGGTGATACGTTGTTGTGATGCCTCGTGTAAGGAGGAGAAATGCCATCGTATCGCAACATTGCTACTCGCATTGGTCGAGATTCAATGACTGTTAGCAGAATATGAAATTGCTGGGTTCAGGATGGTAATACGGAACGCCGTGCTGGATCCCTACGGCCTCGTATCCCTACCAGTCGAGATGACAGGCATCTTATCCACATGACTGTAACGGATCGTGCAGCCATGTCTCGATCCCTGAGTTTGCAAGACAACAACCATCTGCACGAACAGTTCGACGACGCTTGCAGCAGCATGGACTATCAGCTCGGAGAACATGGCTGCGGTTACCCTTGACGCTGCATCACAGATAGGAGCGCCTGCGATGGTGTACTCAACGACGAACCTGGGTGCACGAATCGCAATATGTCATTTTTTTTTTTTTGGATCAATCCAGGTTCTATTTACAGCATCATGATGGTCGCATCCGTGTTTGGCGACATCGCGGTGAACGCACATTGGAAGCGTGTATTCGTCATCGCCATACTGGCGTGTCACCCGGCGTGAGGGTATGGGGTGCCATTGATTACACATCTCGGTCACCTCTTGTTCGCATTCAACAGTGGACGTTACATTTCAGATGTGTTAAGACCCGTGGCTCTACCCTTCATTCGATCCCTGCGAAACCCTACATTTCAGCAGAGTCATTCACGACCGCATCTGGCTCGTCACAATACGCCAGTCATTGCTCTTGATGAACTGTGGTATCGTGTTGAAGCTGCATGGGCAGCTGTACCTGTACACGCCATCCAAGCTCTGTTTGACTCAATGCCCTGGCGTATCAAGGCCGTTATAACGACCGGAGGTGGTTGTTATGGGTACTGATTTCTCAGCATCTATGCACCCAAATTGCGTTTAAATGTAATCACATGTCAGTTCTAGCATAATATATTTGTCCAATGAATACCCGTTTATCATCTGCATTTCTTCTTGATGTAGTAACTTTAATGGCCAGTAGTGTAGTTCAACGGTACATGGGCTATATGACATGTGTCACGTTTGACCTGTATGACAGTTCTCTAATCTCATAGTATGAAACTGAATATATTTTCTTGTTGCTTTTCTTTCCGTGACGTCATACGCTTTGTCGCGGTACTCAGGTTCCAGAGCGCGTGACGCATCTGGAAGTCAGGACATTGCAACACAGAAAAAACACCACACTAGCAGATACAGCGAAGCGCAGTCAAACCGCAAAAGTCGCCCTGTCTTGCAGACACGCTGCGTCTGTCTAACCCATGCAGACGCAAGAATACGAAAGAAAGTTTGGAATAATATGCGATTCTAAAGTACTTAACAAAAAAAGAAGAAACAGAAAAAAGAAATAAAAAATGCTGACAAATTTCGCAGACGCTTGACGACGGGTGCCGAGCTTCCAGCAAAAGCCTACTTAAAATTTTCAAGAACCGATTTTAAGTGTGGCATCTAGGAATAAACCACAACACTCTACATATCATTCCTATAGGGACTGTGATGAAAAGGTTAGACTAATTGCAGTGAGTATTGCAGCATTTAAGTAATCATTCTTCACACGCCCAATACACTAATTGGATGGAAAGAAAGTCTAATAAATTGTACAGAGAAATGCATCCAATGTCATGTAGTACACATTGTGGACTTTAGAGTGTAGATGAAGATACTACACGATGTTTGATAAAGTCGTTTTGATTGGGGACTGTAGCACAACTTCCATACGTGCGTAGTATTTTCCACCTTTCTCGCCCAGCACCGTAACTTTCCTTCACAGCTGGAGCCGCCAAATCATGCCACATAAAGAGCAATAATAATAATTCGACTCGTTTCGCCATACGATGGTTTGCCGAAAGTAGGTCATTCAGTAAGTGTAAATTGTGTGAGATAACGGGGACCGTTTTCACCTGGGTGGCAAATAAACAGTCCCCCCCGGACGGCTTTGAGACTGCTCGCAGCAGAAGTCGACGTGCCGCGAGGTGTGGGCTGGTAGCGACTGCGGCGACGGCGGCGGCGCGTCCATCACGCCGCCGTCTAAACGCGCCGGCTGCCTCATTTGCATCCTCGCGCCGGAGCAACGCGGAGGGTCCCGTAGACGTGGCGAGGCAAGCTGTGGCAGTGGCCAGCAGTCGCCTAAGGAAAGATATACGCGACCGAAATGCTGTAATTTTACGGATAATATCGCTCTGGGAGGAGGATTCGACTCAACGTTCTGTACGAGGTCTTCATCAGAGGCACAGGTATTTCTAAGTTTCCTCGCGTACGGCTTTTGCGATAAACTTATGTGTCACGGTGTAGATGACGTATCATTAGTCTTATTCGATTAGTGTAGTAACTCTATCCCGTTGCTGCTGAAAATAGGTAAGCTTTCCGAAACTAATGAACACCTGTTTATTTTGATGGAAATTACAACATGTGCAGACAGCACAATAATACAGAAATATTTCAGCCACAATACGCGGGCGAGCTGAAAAGTAATGCCACCGATTTTTATGAGAAAGCGCTTAACGCTTTTTCAAATAAAACAGACTATATTGACACTATGCCGTCCGGCCGGCGACACTGCACTGGTGTCTGCATAGTATCGCTCAGTGGCCGGCGACACCACAGTGGTGTCGTGCGCATAGCATCGCTCAGTGGCCAGCGACAGCACTTGAGTATCTTTTGAATTCTGTTGGTGTTTTGTTTAGGTAACAATAAGTTACACACGTCAACAAGTTTTTTGTTTTTACAGGTGCTTGTGCTCTTTCATCATGGTGGACGAAAGAGGCAATAGTATTATTTTCGATGAATGCGCCGACGTCTTGTCTAACGTTTCAGACGACTTGGTCGATTCGGAAGAAGACATTGGATATCAAAAAAATGGAAGTGAAGCAGAATCGTAGGAAAATAGTGAATTACGTGCAAGAAGAATTCGGCGAACGCTACGGTTGCCAACTGATTCGGTTGAATCAGACGAAGATACAGTGCAGAGTGGTCAGGCTTTGATTTACCGAGGACCAATAATGAATTTGGAGGATCCCCGGGTCCAAACATATTTCTCAAAGATACACAGAGCGTCGAGATTATCGTAGAATTATGTACTGGAAGCGATATATTTGAATATATTAGCTGCGTAACTAACAAGTACTAAAGTCAGAATTGCAATAGAAGGAAACTGGATTTAAAAAATGCCAAATTTGTCGACGTTACGGGACCCGAACTTAGAGAATGGTCTGGGCTTGCTATCCTTATGGAAACTGTAAAAAAAAGCAACTATCGATGACTATTGATCAACGAGTCCGTTAACAGACACACCAATATTTCGCAAAACGATGTCCCGCAACCGATTCAGACAAATATTATCATTTTTACATTTTTCCGAGAGCAACAATAAACTAGATAATGCCGAAAGGCTTGTCAAAGTCAATTCGTAAATGATTATTTATCCAAAAAGTTTAAAAAAAGTTTAATCTAAGTCAAAACATCTCAGCTAATGAAGGAGTAATACCGTGGGGTGGACGGTTAAATAATAAAGTTTACAATCCGTCGAAAATTACGAAATACGGCATACTCATTCAAATGCTGTGTGATTCGAGTACGAGATACCAATGTTCAAGTGTGTGAGTTCCTAAGGTACCAAACTGCTGAGATCATCGGTCCCTAGACTTACACGCTACTTAAACTAACTTACGGTAAGAACAACACACAGACCCATGCGCGAGGGAGGACTCGAACCTACAGCGGGAGAGGCCGCGCAGTCCGTGACATGGCGCCTCAAACCGCACGGCCACTACGCGCGGCAGTACGGGATACATTTCCTCATTCAAAATATATTCCAGCACTGGACAGCCTTTAGAAAAAACAATGATGGAACTACTGACACCTTCTGATGGAAAGTGGCCTCACTTTTGCATGGATAATAATTATAACAGTGTAGAATTTGCAGAGAAGTTAATTGAAAAGTAAATTAGAGTTTGTGGAATGATACGGCAAAACAGAGGATTTCCGAAAAATATAAGCGCGCGAAAGTCATTGTGTTTGAAGCTTGTCATCAACGGAAAGGTGACAAGAGGCCGGCGACAAGACAAGTAATACGAATGAGCGCTGCCGTCGTCAAGTGCATAAATTTGTACGAGACGTGCGGACGGCAAAGTGTTAACATTCTACGTGTTTATTCTTAGTGTCTACATATTTATTTCTTAACATAGTCATCCCTGTGACAAACACGTTTCTCCAGAGGGGAGACCAGTTTGTTGATGCCGTCACTGTACGATTTTAGACTTTGTTGACGGAGCCGCAACCCACCCCTGCTTACCGAGCGAGGTGGCGCAGTGGTTAGCACACTGGATTCGCATTCGGGAGGATGACGGTTCAATCACACGTCCGGCCATCCTGGTTTAGGTTTTCCGTGATTTCCCTAGATTACTTCAGGCAAATGCCGGGATGGTTCCTTCGAAAGGGTACGGCCGATTTCCTTCCCCACCCTTCCCTAATCCGAGCTCGTGCTCCGTCTCTAATGACCTCGCTGTCGACAGGACGTTAAACACTAATCTCCTCCTCTTCCGTCAGTCCTGCTTGCATCGCTTCGTCACTATCGAAATGAAGTCCTCGAACGTGTTCTTTAAGTTATGGAAAGAGATGGAACTCAGATGAGGTCAAGATGGAGGACCATTATTGACAGTGAACCCAAGAAATCTGAGTACTGCAGATGTCGCAGCGCTCGAGGGTGGTCCAGCACTGTCGTGCTGAAAGTGAGAGTGACAAATGGTTCAAATGGCTGTGAGCACTATGGGACTTAACTTCTGAGGTCATTAGTCCCCTGGAACTTAGAACTAGTTAAACCTAACTAATCTAAGGACATCGCACACATCCATGCCCGAGGCAGGATTCGAACCTGCGATAGTAGCGGTCGCGCGGTTCCAGACTGTAGCGCCTAGAACCACTCGGTCACTGCGGCGAAAGTGGGAGTGCTCGGTGTGTGGCGGAGCTCTTCGCATCCAAAACTGGATTGCAGCGGGCTATTCCAAACGTACCGACGTAGTTACATGTTACACATCGCAGTGTTACACACCGCAATTCGAAGCCCTCTGGCGGCAGAGGGCTGCAAATATGTAGACATTAAGAATAAAGTCGTAAAATGTGAATAATGTTCGTTTTATTTAAGAAGCTCTAAAAGTTTCAACATTTAAAATTTGGAGGCATTACTTTTCAACAAGCAATCGTACTGTTACTTTAACAACTTGAGAAGAATCATTCATTATGCAGTTTTGCCAATGATGAAAAAGAGCTTCTATGTCGTGGTCGTAAAAAGCTGAACCTGCTGAATCTAGCCAATATAGCTTTGGTGGCAGGATCTGAATCTGTAAATTTTGACCACATAGCCCATCCTTCGCAGAGACTAAGAGACTGAAGTCTGAAGGTATAAATAAGGACTGTACGGTAGATGTGAAGGTCAGTGGGTTCCATGGTGGCCTGGCGTTATACTGTTGCGAGCAAAAGTTTTTCTTTTCTGGTCAGATTCTGTAAATTCTGGTTTCCAGCCTAGTCATCGTCGTCTTGTAGCGTTGCGAACTGGGATGCGGTTATAAGAATCGAGGGACATAAATGGGCCATCATGGTCAAAGGAGGTCATCATGACCTTACTGGAACTTGTTGGAACAGCAGTTCAGAAGGTGTGAGACAGGGTTCAACTTGAACATTACTGTTCAGTCTTTACATTGAGGAAACAGTGAAAGAAACTCGGAAGAAGTTGCGAAAAGGAATAAAGTTCAAGGCAAAGAAATAAAAGCTAACTTTTACGTTTGCCGACGACATTCTAATTCTGCCAGAGACGACTGAGGACATGGAAAGTCGATTGAATGGGACATTTAGCGTATCGAATGGGATCAATATCATCATTAGTAAAACAAGGGTAACTGAGAGTAGTCAAATTAATTCTGTAGTGATGAGGGAATTAGACTGGCTAATGAACATTACAAGTAGAAGATGAGTTTTGCTATTGGTACAAAGCCGCCCGCGGTGGCCGTGCGGTTCTAGCGCTGCAGTCCGGAACTGCATGACCGCTATGGTCGCAGGTTCGAATCCTGCCTCGGGCATGGATGTGTGTGATGTCCTTAGGATAGTTAGGTTTAAGTAGTTCTAAGTTTTAGGGGACTTATGGGGACTTATGACCTAAGATGTTTAGTCCCATAGTGCTCAGACCCATTCGAACCATTTTTCATTTTTTTTTTTTTTTTTTTTTTTTTTTGCTATTGGTACAAAATATCTGACGACGACAAAGGTAGAGCTGATTAGGAACTATTTTTTGAGGGTATATGTCGGTAATGTGTTCCTGAGTGAAAGGTGGACTACAAAAACTCCGGAGAAGAAGACATTATAATCTTTTGAAATGTGGTGGTGCAGAATAATGGAGGAAATTAGATTGGTAGCTCGAACACCTAGTCAGGAGGTAATGAATCGAATCAGAGAAAGGGAAATATATGGCACCACTTAACTAGATTTTGTGCTATGGTCTTATGGGACCAAACTGCTGAGGTCGTCGGTACCTAAGCTTACACAATACTTAATCTAACTTAAACTAACTTACCCTAAGGACAGCACACACGCCCATGCCCGAGGGAGGACTCGAACCTCCGGCGGGGGCAGCCGCGCAGACTGTGACAAGCCGCCCTAGACTGCTCGGTTACCCCGCGCGGCTACTTGACTAGAGTAGGGGATACGTCGAATCAACGACAAATCGTTGTTTCAGTAAAGGACGCATCTTGAGGGAACAACGAATAGTTCCCCTAATGAGCGAAACTTTAGGACCCACTGCTTAACAGCGTGTTGCTTCACTTTTGGTGCGCAATACAGCAACGATTCTGTGTAGCATTGATTCGACAAGTTCTAGGTAGGTATGCGGAGTTATCTGCCACCGGATGCCTGCTGATTTCTCATGAGTTCCAGTAAAATACGGGCCACCTGATATCGTCCCAGATGTACTCCACCGGATTAAGATCAGATGAGTTTGTTGGCCAAGATATCAACCTGAGTTCACTATCAGGCTCCTCGAACCACTGTAACACGATTACGACTTTGAGACACGCAGAGTTATCCTGCTGGAAAATGCTGCTGCGGTCGGTAAGGATATCAAGCTCGAAGGGGAAGCAGGTGGTTTGCAGTAATGTTCACAGCTGTCGTCAAACCTTCGATTACTATCTCTAACATGGAAGCCGTGGTGAAAGTACAGCATAGCACAGCCCTTCACCAGTCTGCATCCATTGCGGACTATAGATTTCGACCAACCGTTCACCTGGATAACAGTGTATCCAGATATGGTGTAGCAAGAAACATGATTTTTTTCGGTTAGACAAAACGTTCTCATTGATGTGCGGATGAACCTCGTTAATCCTGTACCCACGAAAACGTAACTGACAATGTGGTTGAGTCAACGTAGGATCACTTCAGGGTCGCCTGCTACTGCTTGTCTTCTATAAGGAGCAATTAAATGAAAACTGAACATCAGCCACAACGAGACAATGGAACAGTTCCATTCAAATTTAATCACCGCACAAAAAATGGTTCAAATGGCTCTGAGCACTATGGGACTTAACATCTGAGCTCATCACTCCCCTAGGACTTAGAACTACTTAAACCTAACTAACCTAAGGACATCACACACATCCATGCCCGAGGTAGGATTCGAACCTGCGACCGTGGCGGTAGGGCGGTTCCAGACTGAAGCGCCTAGAACCGCTCGGCCACACCGGCCGGCGATCACCGCAGACGTTAAGACAGTTATCCCACTGGGGGACGAGGCGATTGATTTATGTCCCGTAGCTGACTGATCCACAACCACAGCCACTCTTGCTCTTCCTCTTCCGACTGACACCGACGTCCACGCATGCTTTTCTTCAGGTCGCTAAAGATATGGAAATCACATGGTGAAAGATCCGTGCTGTACGGAGGATCTTGCAGTATTTTTCAATGAAATCGCTGAAGCGTAGCCTTCGTTCGATTGGCAGTGCGGGGGTGGGTCTATCGTGCAACAGCGTGATTCCGTTCGGCATGATTCCTGGGCGTATTGACTTTGTGATGCGTCGCAGTTCCTGCAGTTTCTTCTTAGCGTTGTAGTTTACGGTCACGGTCAAGGAACTCGGCGAACAGAGGGCCCCTGCAGTGGAAGGAGGAGGTTATCATGACCTTACAGGAACATGTGTGAATAGCTTTGGATTTACTTGGTGGGGGAGATGTTGGACATTTCCACTGTTGGTTTTGGCGTTTGCCCTCGGGCTATTGGAATGCTGTCGGACGGAATCGATAACACCCGCCCCCAAATTGTCAATAGGAGGAAGGCTACGCTTCAGCGATGCGGTTGGGAAACATAGCGGCATTTTCCATACGTCCTGGATCTTTCACCGTGTGATTTTCAGTTCTCTGATTACATGACGAAAGAGATACGTGGACGTTGGGTTCAGTCGAAGGGGGAAGTCCAAGAGTGGGTACGGTTGTGGATCCGTCAGCAGCCGATCGCGTTCTGTGAAGCAGGAATTGATCATTTCATCTCCCAGTGGTGTAAACGTCTTAATGCACATGGTGGTCACTTTTGAATGGAACCGTCCCATGCTCCTATTGTGGCGGTTCTTTGGTTTTCATTTGTCTGTCCCTTAGACACTGTGGCTCGAACCAAGTTTTCTCAAACACTGACCATGCACCAGCCTTTGATGTTGTTGTCAGATCACCGCCTATCCAGATTTACGCAGCGGGTGAGCAAGCCTCCAGTCTGCACCGCCTTTGATGAGGTGTGGACGTCCGACCCCTTGTCCGCCTACTAGTGGTTTCACCGTCATTCAACCATTGTCCATAGACGCTCACGACAGTACCACCCAAACAGCGGACCAGACCTCCGGTTTCGTGATTCTCCTTTCCAGGTGTCGGGCCGACTCCAACGATTATTTGACACAGCCGTTTCTGTCAGTGGATTTCCTCGTTTTATCTCTGTAGCATTGCTAAAATAATTTCTCATTAATCTCTGCTCCACTAATACAGGGTGACTCAGTGATGACGTTACAAACATTCATTAATGATGGAGGATGGGTAGTTGTATCCATCTGAGTTAAGAAACTCTGGTCCGGAAACGACCGAAAGTTATAAGAAAAAATCGTTCTGATACCTCTCACAGTGGAATACCGGGCTATTCAAAGGAAGGAACAGATTTCAAACATTTATTGCTTCCAAACCACAAAAGACAGAAATATGATTCCAACGTTCCTGGAAAAAGAAAAATTCAAATTTTTGTGCATTGAATGAGAAGACCATCGTTACTTGACAAATATGAAAACGGTGGCTCATTTCCTGCCACAAACGAGGCAGCTGGTCTCTCGAAGTCGAATTCACAGCTTCAAAAATGCGATGTCACAGACTTTCAAGACTGTTAGGTATAGGAGGGGATAAAAACACGGTCTTTTACGTAACCCCACAGATAAAAGGCAGAAGGTATGATGTCCGGAGAAATGGGAGGCCACTAGCTATGACGTACCTCTTCTGCCCCTCCTTTTTTCCAATCCATCGTGATTAGAGAATTTCTCCAGCTCGTTGGATTGGAAAAAGAGGGGCAGGAGATGAATTTCATCGCTGGTAGCCTACGAGGTCTCCGGACCTCACACCTTGTGACTTTAATCTGTGGGGTTACGTAAAAGACCGTGTTTTTATCCCCTCCTATGCTTAACCGTCTTGAAAATCTGTGACATCGCATTTTTGAAGCTGTGAATTCGACAACGAGAGACCAGTTGCCTCGTTTGTGGCAG
The DNA here is from genome assembly GCF_023897955.1 of Schistocerca gregaria. Lineage (NCBI taxonomy): Eukaryota > Metazoa > Arthropoda > Insecta > Orthoptera > Acrididae > Schistocerca > Schistocerca gregaria. Next base: position 188,341,050 of record NC_064920.1, on the reverse strand, counting down.
GAAATGAGCAATCGTTCTGACAATTTTGTAGTTTGGAAGCAATGAATGTTAGAAACGTGTCCTTGTTTTTGTATAGTCCGCAGCTCTTGGTCTAGTGGCTAGCGTTGCTGCCTCCGGATAATTGGGTCCTGAGTTCGATTCCGCCGGATTGGGGATTTTCTCTGCCCTAGGATATTTGTGCTTTCCTCATCATTTCATCATCATTCGTGAAGGTGGCGAGACTGGACAGTGTAAAGATTGGCGTTTTGTATGGGGGCTGATAACCACGCAGTTGAGTGCCCACAAACCAATCATCATCATAATAATAATCATCATCATTATCATCTTTGTGAATAGCCTTCTACATGCACCATTACCGTTGTTGCTAAGATCACAGTGTAGGTAACTTTTAGATGTGGTATTCTTGACCAAAACAAGAAGAAAATATTCAGTAAACATGGGCTCTGAAATGCATTTTTTATAAGCTATGAGCATTTGTTTATCTTCGCTACCGTGAAATACATCGCTCCTACTGAATAAGTGCTCGTAGCTCTTGAGATATGCATTTTAGAGCCCCTATTTGCAAGTCATTTTGGTCCACACTACCTTTTCCCAAAATATGGAAAGCAGAGAACGTGTATTATAGAAGATCAATAAAATCTCATAGCTTATAAGGCATGCCTTTTAGAACCCATGTCTACTGACTTTTCTCTGGTTTTGGTCCATATTGGAAGCTTTGAAAGTTGCCTACCCTACAATCTTAGCAACAACTGTAGCGCTAGAGGCATTCCGTCATTGCGGAATCACCCTATACAACACACCTTCCGTGTCACGCGATAGCAACACCACATCTCGCGTTGGGTAATGGTCATTATGTTCAGCTTCATTAGCGTGTTTTGATACTGGAAGGAACTGTGGGGAAGGGGGATAAAAACTGTCTTTAATCACAAAATCTTTAATACAGAAAGCCGTTTATAAGTGACGTTGGATGTAGTATTTACGGTAAACTTTTGTAGCGTAGACCAGCGTGATGACCGGTATCAAAACAGTCTTCGGACAACAACAACATCATCATATATCAATACTATATTGGTCCTACGAATGTCGATAATGTTGCTTGCTTGCTAAATTTAGGAAAAAAAGATCAACCATAGAACTATTTGAGACACTAGCATTTTTACAATTACACTAAGCAGTATATAATTCAACTTTTCCCTAGACATTTAAGTCTAATTTTTATCCACAAAAAGGATGAAAGCCAAGGAAATGAATTAAAATTTGTTCAACGGGCTAGCCTCGAACCCAGATGTCCTTGCTTACTAGGCAAAAGTGCTGACCATTACACCACCGTAGCCCTATGGTTAACATTGCTCACGGACTGCTTAAGTCCAGTGCCCTCCCCAAAACAAACTGCAGACCCGGGTTCGAGTACCGGCCGTGGCACAAATTTTTAATTCACTTCTACAGCTTTCATCCTTACACTAACAAGGTTAATAATTTCATAAATTAATCACGCGGGTGTTACGGAAATGCTTCAAGAACTCGGGTGGGAGTCTCTAGAGGAAAGGGGGCGTTCTTTTCGTGAATCGCTACTGAGGAAATTTAGAGAACCAGCATTTGAGGCTGACTGCAGTACAATTTTACTGCCGCCTACTTATATTTTACGGAAAGACCACAAAGATAAGATAAGAGAGATTGGGGCTCGTACAGAGGCATATAGGCAGTCATTTTTCCCTCGTTCTGTTTGGGAGTAGAACAGGGAGAGAAGATGCTAATTGTGGTACTAGGTACCCTCCGCCACGCACCGCATGGTGGATTTCGGAATATGTATGTAGATGTAGAATATCGTGAATCAATACATAAACATCAGAATCCTCTGCACTAAAGCTCAGTACATGGAATAAATATTGGAAATAAGGGGAAAAAAACTTCATTAAGACTCGCTTCGGCGCAGAAACTTGCTCATTATTCAGGAATACACATTTTCAAGCAACAAAAGAAATCGTCTGTTAATAACGTATAGTTTAAGAGGAGACTAAAGCATTTACTGGTGGCTGCCTCCTTTTACGAATTTCATTGAAGAATATCTGTGCAAATTCGAGTTATTTATTGTATTTCGTAACATGGAAGTTATGTAATACCCGACTTCGACACAGCTTTCTGCAGTAATTCGCTCTGTTAACAGAGCATCGTTTTTGTTTCTGAGATGCCTGGCTATAATAGCCCAGCAATTACCATATGCACTTAAGTCCGCATGTAATTAAATGTTTGTTGTAAACATGTAACGCCTCTCACAGAGTTCTAATTAGGAATGCATTAATGAATGAAACCGTGTTAAGCAAATGGACTAACCGCGAGCTTGTTACGTGGGATTACCGGTTGGTGGCGGCGGCAATGGTAGCGTCGAGCATTCAAATTATAGTCGGACTGAATAACCACTAAGAGGTTAGCAGACGTTGGCAAAAAAAAAAAAAAAAAAAAAAAAAAGATAGTTGCCAAGCCGCCATACATTTAAAATTACGTTTCATAGGAGCCTAAGTGCACTCAAGGTTTATAAGAGACACACATGTACATAAAATACGTATAACAATAAGCAAAGATACTCGTACGAGCATTACGACATTAGTGTATCTGAGTAATTGAAAAGATAAGTGTTATGTGCAGCCGAACACAAATTGTGTGGCGCATTGGCTTTTGTCTCCAGATCTTCGGCCGACTTTCGTTGAATAACTTTCCTGACTTTTTTTCAGCATGAGTGTCTGACATTGCCAAAGATTCGCCCTTCATTGCTGGTGGCGGGAGGTGAGTCTTTGACAGTGCCACCTTTTCGTTCTGGCGGAACGTCGGAAAAGTCATTCAACAAACGCCCTCCGAAGCTCCGTAGACAAAAGCCAACAGGCAATACGCCAGCAAGTGGCCTCGAGAATCTCACCAGTTTTGTACAGAAATCTGTGCGTAAAGCTTTGTTTATTAATGCCCAGAACGTCTAAAGTAGGGCATACACGCAGTTTGAGTAATAATATACGTGGTGCTGATTGGTTTAAAAATGCGTTACTTCAATAGTGATCTCGTTAGTTTACTGTTTGAGCCAGGATGCACAAAAAGGAAAGTCACTTTATTGTAACATGTTGGATCTTTGATATGATCGAATGGGACTGTGATTGCCTAGTCAGACAACATCAAAAACATTGCAGCTTTGAGGTAACGAAAGTAGATCTGAGAACCGTAATTCGAAGAGACACCGACTCATTAATGTAATATGCTGACGGATGTTTGTTAAATTACTCATTTCTTCACAGTTCAATAAATAACCACTCACCCCCGTGAGCAATAAAATGATACCTGTTTCAGAAATACACTGCCATTGCTTTACTCAATCTGTAGCAACGGCAACGCAGGGTCGAGTTCACTGTTACGCCAGATGAATAATAACTCTGCATAGCATCGTGACTGGATAAGCATTCCATGTTATATATCTGCAAAGGATTCATTCGCTTAACCGTGATAATAATAATTATCTGAACTTATTCGAGAGCAGTGGTTCATATTAACAAAACGCACATACTAAATAGGATCAAAACTAATTTTGTTATAGTAATGGAAAACTCCCACGAGCGTGCCCAATACATCGTATTGGCAGTACTTATACGTAGTTACTTTTACGATTGCACAAGGCGCTACAATTATGGACACACTTCATATTTATTTCGCAAAACAAATGTCATTCTGAATATACATTTATAGAATTAAGCTGTTATGTCAGAAGATATTTAATAAATGTTTGAATAAAAAGCAATTTACATTTTTTTTTTCTCTTCCTGAAGATCACCTTAGTTATGGTCTGTGGAAAGAATATCAGCGTCAGCTGTTCTTTTTTTAGCTATGGGTTATGCATTTTTGTTTTTCTAACATGTTTCACACTCTCGAGTCTTCCAGCGTTGATCTACGGAATTCACGGTGTATGTAATCCCTAATATAATCTTTGTCTGGTTACAGTGACCACATCTGAGGTCCTTCTGAAAAGCGTACGAACTAAATCGTGGTACAACTATGACGGATGTTCTGACCGTTTGACGCTCCATCGCATAAGGTTTCTGATCTGCTCACATACTTAACCGGTGAACAGTTACGCAGCAGTGACACCGCACACGTCTTCCCATTCAGAAGCAGTTACATAATCCACACACAGCGATCTCTTTGGGTGTCACAAATCTTTAGTACGGTATTGCGATAAGCATAATCCGATCACATATCGCCTAACGAACACGTTTGGGGCAGGCTGGAATTCAGCTGTAGCCTGCATCTAAAACGAGGAATCTGGACTGTCAGTTGTAACAGCCGAGGCAGGATATATCTCGGCAGCACATCGCACATTTCAACACTCCACGGCCGTCCGTAGTGCGACGTGGCATAGTGCCAAAGGCAATTTGATACCGTGTTAATTTCGTCGTTAACCTATACTTTTTCTTCCAATGTATGATTGACACAGTCCCACATCGTACATGATCATTTATGTTCATTCTACTCGTCAGCTTCCTCATGTTTTGACCACGGAATGGTGTTTCGTCACTGATCAGGTTTCTTGGAATGTGAAATAGATTTTATGTTGCTTAATTTCGTTTGTTACTCAGATTCTTATTGGATGTAACTGAGAAAGCGAACGTTACGGTAGGCAGACGCCTCAGGTGGTCAGATATCGCAATTTTCTTCCTGGTTCTACGATAAATTGTCCTACCCCCTACTTAGCAGTATTTGCCCATATTAACAAGTTGCTCTATATATATCAGGGACGAACAAAAAATTTCTGTTTGAGGGCGACATTGCATCTTATGTACAACATAGTTCGACTCCGATGCGTGTATATTAACACCGACGTAGAGGTAAATTGTGTGGCATTCCTGTCTTTCCGACTTAACTGCGGAAAAGTGAGCTAGGGCGACATTACTACCAATGCTTCCAAACACCGGCAGATATCCATTGGAGAATGAAGAATGTGCATCGGGCACCATGTCCGTCGAAAACCACCGTTGTGGAATGGTGCCTCAAGGGATAATGATGCTTCGTGATACCGTACGTCCCCGTATCGCAAATGTCGTAACGTAGGAGATACGCTAACTGAAGTGAGAGCACCCGCCCTATAATCCTGATCTCTCCCCCATCTGATTATTATGCGTTCAGGCCGTTAAAAAGTTCAGTGAAGGGTCAGATGAGGGTTGCAGCAGGTAGTTACGGAGTTACTCATGCGGCAGGACGAGTTGTTATACCAGTTATCTTCAAACTGATATGACGGTGGGATGATTTCGTCAACGCTCACGGCGATTTTGCCCGATTAGCCTACCGATTCTGAACTGTGCAGCCTTAAAACGGAACCTTTTTCATCGCATCTTATACTTGTTGCACCGACTACCCTAATGAGGTTCTTCACCTTCTACATCTACATGATTAGTCTGCAATTCACATTTAAGTGCTTGGCAGAGGGTTCATCGAACCACAATCATAATATCTCTCTACCATTCCACTCCCGAACAGCGCGCGGGAAAAACGAACACCTAAACCTTTCTGTTCGAGCTCTTGATTTCTCTTATTTTATTTTGATGAAGGTTGGGGTCAACAAAATACTTTCGCATTCGGAAGAGAAAGTTGGTGATTGAAATTTCGTAAATAGATCTTTGCTTTAATGACTTCCATCCCAACTCGCGTATCATATCTGCCACACTCTCTCCCCTGTTACGTGATAATACAAAACGAGCTGCCCTTTTTTGCACCCTTTCGATGTCCTCCGTCAATCCCACCTGGTAAGGATCCCACATCGCGCAGCAATATTCTAACAGAGGACGAACGAGTGTAGTGTAAGCTGTCCCTTTAGTGGACTTGTTGCATCTTCTAAGCGTCCTGTCAATGAAACGCAACCTTTGGGTCGCCTTCCCCACAATATTATCTATGTGGTCTTTCCAACTGAAGTTGTTCGTAATTTTAACACCCAGGTACTTAGTTGAATTGACAGCCTTGAGAATTATACTATTTATGGAGTAATCGAATTCCAACGGATTTCTTTTGGAACTCATGTGGATCACCTCACACTTTTCGTTATTTAGCGTCAATTGTCACCTGCCACACCTACAGCAATCTTTTCTAAATCGCTTTTCAAACTGATACTGGTCTTCGGATGACGTTACTAGACGGTAAATTACAGCATAATGTGCGAACAACCTAAGGGAACTGCTCAGATTGTCACCCAGATCGTTTATACAGATCAGGAACAGCAGAGGTCCCTGGACGCTTCCCTGGGGAACACCCGATATCACTTCAGTTTTACTCGATGATTTGCCGTCTATTACTACCTTAGTAATGCTTCGGTGTATGCTGATGTCACCGGCCATACGTGCTCATTACAGACGCTGAACATGACGGGTGTCGGCCTCCGCGAATTATCTGAGGACGCCCTTGGGAATCTCACGTCTCTCCGCACGCTGGACTTGCGGAATAACCACCTGGAGCGTCTGGATCCCGAGCTGTTCGACGACCTGGATGAGCTGAAGCAAGTCTACTTGTCAGGTAAGCAGAGCGCAGCTGCAGGCAGGCGCTACCGCGATGAAATTGTAACATCGTTCTAGGGTCATACTGAAAGTCGTAAGCAACCCTTTGCTATACATGAAATTTCAATGACCTAATAAAAACAACTGCATTATTATAAGCTACAGACTTTGCACTACGTGCTGATACATTCTGCCAACATTAATGTCTATTACATTGCCGTAGAAATGTTGGAACACGTCAGGCAATCCTGACCCTACGACTTACCTTAGAAAATAGATTAAGGAAAGGCAAACCTACGTTTCTAGGATTTGTAGACTTGGGGAAAGTTTTTGACAATAGAATACTCTCTTTCAAATTCTGAAGGTGGCAGGGGTTAACATACAGGGAGCGAAAGGCTATTTACTCTTTGTACAGAAACCAGATGGCAGTTATAAGAGTCGAGGGACATGAAAGGGAAGCAGTGGTTGGGAAGGGAGTGAGACAGCGTTGTACCCTATCCACGATGTTATTCAATCTGTATATTGATTCAAAATGGTTCAAATGACTCTGAGCACTATGGGACTTAACATCTGAGGTCATCAGTTCCCGAGAACTTAGAACTACTTAAACCTAACTAACCTAAGGACATCACACACATCCATGCCCGAGGCAGGATTCGAACCTGCGACCGTAGCAGTCGCGCGGTTCCGGACTGAAGCGCCTAGAACCGCTTGGCCACCGTGGCCGGCTCTGTATATTGAGCAAGCAGTAAAAGAAAAAAAAAGAAAAATTCGGAATAGGAATTGAAATCCACGGAGAAGAAATAAAAACTTTGAGGTTCGCCGATGACATTGTAATTATGTCAGAGACAGCAAAGGACCAGGAAGAGCAGTTGAACGGAATGGACAGTGTCATGAAAGGAGGATATAAGATGAACATCAACAAAAGCAAAACGAGGATAACGGAATGTAGTCGAATTAAATCGGGTGATGCTGCGGGAATTAGATTAGGAAATGAGACGCTTAAAGTAGTAAATGAGTTTTGCTGTTTGGGGAGCAAAATAACTGATGATGGTTGAAGTAGAAAGGATATAAAATGTAGACTGGCTATGGCAAGGAAAGCGTTTCTGAAGAAGAGAAATTTGTTAACATCGAATATAGATTTGTCAGGAAAACGTTTCTGAAAGTATGGAATGTAGCCATGTATGGAAGTGAAACGAGGACAGTAAATAGTTGAGACAAAAGAGAATAGAAGCTTTCGAAATGTGGTACTACAGAAGGATGCTGAATATTTGATGGTTAGATCACATAACTAATGAGGAGGTATTGAATAGAACTGGAGAGAAGAGAAATTTGTGACATAACTTGACAAGGAAAAGGGATCGGTTGGTAGGACATTTTCTGAGGCATCAAGGGATCACCAATTTAGTATTGGAGGGCAGCACGGAGGGTAAAAATCGTAGAGGGAGACCAAAAGATGAATACACTAAGCAGATTCAGAAGGATGTAGGTTGCAATAAGTACTGGGAGATGAAGACGCTTGCACAGGATAGAGTAGCATGGAGAGCTGCATCAAACCAGTCTCTGGACTGAAGACCACAACAACATTGCCGCTGGCTACATTTATCAATCAATATTTCCTTTCTGTAGTGTGTTGCCATTGAATCCATGATTAAAAATAAAAAAATTGGATTCTGGAAATCATTTCGGAGTTCACCATCCCTGTTGAGAGGTGTATATGGTCACCAGCCGTGTTAAGAGATGGGTTGCGAGCGTTGCCGTCGACTTTCTTGGAAGTGGGACCGAAATCCGTCTGTTGGAACCTCGCTCTGAAGTCAATCTTCGCTCGTACTAATCAGTAACTCGCGGAATAAGTGACAAAAGAATGTATTTCTCACAATATACGTATTTATTACTCGGGTAGTGACACCTTGCTATGCAAAACCTGATTAACAACAACCCGCTTCTCCTGTGTCTCACATCATCTCAGAGAAGCTCTTCATTCTAGGGAACTCCATAGCGCGGCGCACGCCGCTGCAGACCCCGAGACTTGTAAGTGTGATGACGTATGCACGTCGGGTGGTATTCTCGCTCGCGTCGCCGCATTATATCTCTGGAGCACCTCGAATATGACACCACAATATAAATGCGGAATAATATAAAATGCCTAACTAATTCCTTTTCAGGAATCCTACGTGTCACTGAGTACAATTACTCGGTTATTTGAAACGTCAAAGGTAAAGGCGTACTACCTACCCGTTTTGAAATTATAAAACAGTTCCGAACCCTTATACTGGACGCTTCGGTGGTGGGAAAATGAGCATCCAAAGTGAATCTTGTAGTGTTCACCCTCTACCTGCTTCCATATTAGCCAACAAAGGAAGTGTTCAGTTCACTAGAGAAGACAGTCATGTCACTGTGAATGATACCGCAACAAAATTGCAGTAGGAGATAGTGCAGAGTAGGGAATGATTCAGATATTGGATTGGAGTATCTTGTAAACGGAGAAGGGATAATTATATGTTAACAATATCCTACTTTCTTCGATGTATAAAAGTTACTTCAGAGTATTGAGAATATTTGTTGAAAAGTATGGAGGTAGGCAATTATGTCTGAAATAGATATTTCGGATAGGAGAGTTAAATCTTTATTAACAGAAGGGACAGCAGAACATCGAACGAGATAACATCTCTATTGATTTGATTAGAAAAATTATAAATGATCATGCAAAGTTAGCAGGAATTTTGAATAACATGGGATAGAGACAATAGTCAAGCAGTTCAAAAGAAAAATCACAGTAGTATATTGTGAGAGGAGCATAGTCACCTGATATTCTCATCTCTTCCACATCTGAAAGGAAGAAAATAACAAACTCTCTTAAAAGTAAAAGTTCATAGGGAGTTGATGCTATTTACATCAAAATTCTGAAAGATTGTTGACACGGTACAAGTACCTTAGTCTCTGAAATATGTAGTGCATCACTAAACCAGGGCACTCTTCCAGCGAATTTAAAGTAAACAGTTACTTGCAGTTTGTTTTTGTGATAGTAGTATCGTTAGAGCGCGACTGGATGCCTCTCCTGACGCCGCACCCTCCCCCCCCCCCCCTTCCTCCCACCTGTCTACATCTACTATATGGATACTCTGCAAATCACATTCAAGTGCCTGGCAGTGGGTTCATTGAACCACCTTCACAATTCTCTATTATTCCAAGTCCGCAGCTCGTGGTTGTGCGGTAGCGTCTCGCTTTCCACGCCCGGGTTCCCGGGTTCGATTCCCGGGGGGTCAGGGATTTTCTCTGCCTCGTGATGACTGGGTGTTGTGTGCTGTCCTTAGGTTAGTTAGGTTTAAGTAGTTCTGAGTTCTAGGGGACTGATGACCATAGCTGTTACGTCCCATAGTGCTCAGAGCCATTTGAACCATTTTTTTATTATTCCAATCTCGTATAGCGCGCGAAAAGAATGAACACCTATACCTTACCGTACGAGCTCTGATTCCCCTTATTTTATTGTGGTGATAGTTCCTCCTCATGTAGGTTGGTGTCAACAAAAAAGGGGAAAGTTGGTTATTGGAATTTGGTGAGTAGATTCCGTCGCAACGAAAACGCCTTTCTTTTAATGGTTTCCAGTCCAAATCCTGTATCATTTCTGTGACACTCTCTCCCATATTTCGCGATAATACAAAACGTGCTGCCCTTCTTCGCACTTTTTCGATTACTCCGTCAGTCGTATCTGGTAAGGATCCCACACGGCGCAGCAGTATTCTAAAAGAGAACGAACAAGCGTAGTGTAGGCAATCCCCTTAGTAGGTCTGTTACATTTTCTGTGTCCTGCCAATAAAACGCAGTCTTTGGTTAGCCTTCCCCACAACATTTTCTATGTGTTCCTTCCAATTTACGTTGTTCGTCTGCGTCTAGTGTCTAGTGTTATCCCGAGTGAAAGTGTGAGAAAGTCTTCGAAGTGTACGAATTGTGTAACTGAGGTTGGACGTCGTTACTAGTCCACCTAGTCGGATTTGGTTAACCGCCTGAGAGACATACAGCTTGGCCGGCATAGCGGATCTCGTCGTCAACTCGCCATGCGGGTTCGATCCGCGGCCGGCATGACACACTGAATCCTGCACCGGCGTGCTGATGCTCTCTCGTATCCAGGCGGGTATAAAGTAGTGCTTCATACTCATTTAAACTAGCAACGTGGTGGAAACAGTGACGTTCCTTAAATTTATCTAGGCGTCGGTGCCCAACCAGATGTAGACAGATATGGAAAGAACACAGAAACACAGGCAAGTAAACTTGACCACCAAAACTGGAAACAAGGTCGCTGATTCGTTAGTAAATAGGCTTTATCGAGAGAAAGAACTGGCACTAAATGCCCAGGAAACTCTTCCCGCCGATCTGTACTGAAGGGAATCATCGCATAGTGAAAGATAGTAGGACATACGATTGGCGTGGGTTCCATGAGCAGTTTTACTAAAATGGGGTAGGGTATGTGATCTCTGGACGTACTGCTATACCCCCACTGTCGAGGCTGTAGGGTAAGTTACGTGCAGCAGCTGCCAGATCGTATGTTCGTATGGCGTATATAGTCCATGCGCGATTTGTTTCGAGCGCTTTCGGAGCTCTGGCGGCGAAATACGTCCACACGTTTCGCTGTCGCCTCAGTTGTCACGCAGGCAATGTTACCCCACGGTCTGTAAGTCTGCAAGGCGTCCGCGACTGCATAAAGCGGCAGCTTTACGAGCTGCCCAAACTTACGACCGACACCGGCTGAGAGATATATTCGCAACGAGCCTGTGGCCCCTCTGAAATACACGACAGCGATCCAAACACACCGTCCCTGCCCACCTTAGCTGCGGTACATGGCGCTGGGAAGATTTCGCTCGTATACACACCACTTCTCCACTACATGCAGTTCATTGACAGAACCACTGTGACGCAGGTGAGGATTCTGAGGTAACACCTACACGGTCACATCGTCTTGAGCACGTAAACAGTCGGAGGCCCTGTTTTGGTGCAAATGTAGTAAATGAAGCTCTTCATTTAAAAATTCACGTCCTCTTGATTGTAACAAACAATATTGTGTAAGTGTCCTGTACAAGTTTGTAGGACCACTTAGCTATAATGTAAATGAATGCGCTACAAGAAGATAGGCATTTCAGATGAACAGAGCAGGTGACGTCACGTACGGGGCTAGAAGACAATTACTTCGAGGCATTCGCGTGTTTATGTTAAATATCTTTCATTGTCATTATTGCCTCATGACGACGTTATACCCCCAAACATGTTGCAAGATTAAATGATTTAACCAAGTTGACAACAAATTGTGATTGCTAACGATAACTGTTACTAAATTTTAATAAACAGTAGCCACTGAACAATGGCTAAAATGGGACGATTTTTTCAGTGATATTTTCTGAATATTTTGACGCAATGAACCGTTTTCTCCGGTGACTCGCCACTGAGTAATAATTATCATTTATTGTGTTTGTTATCCTAGTTACCTCTTCTCTGAAAACGCTATAATAATTCTGAAAATTTTTTTTGTAATATGCAGTCTCCAAAATATACAACACAGCCCTCAGTCGGCTATCAAAGTACTTTGATGTGGTTTCCATCGTTGCAGTTCAGCAGGGCGTCGATGTGTAATTTCTTAATTAAATGCAGTGAGCGCATACACCAGGTTTATGTCTGCCAAATCTGCGTAAGCGAACCTCTCCACGTCGCTGTGTACCACCGTTAACGAATAACTGATAATGACGGAAAAACAAGCCAGCGACTTAACGGATCAGTACTGAAGGCTGCCTTGGGGGGTAAAGAGTAAAGCGAGCGCTACTGTTCCAACACCAAGTATCATTAGTGACTGAAACAAGTTCGTTTTTACACAAGACACAAAGTACGTATCCTCTGCGTTTGCACTGTCGTGCAGATCTTTTCAGTGCAATATAGATACAAAGCTAAACGGAGGTAAGAAATTTAACGAAATGCACTGTAACGAGCAACCGGAAACTGCAGGTGTCTGATACCAAATTATTCAGGAAATATCACTGAAAAACTTCAGAAATTTAGTAATTGAGTTTGGGAAGGTTTACTGACATCTCTGAACAATCAAAGGGACTGTGTCTATGATACAATAGCCACAGTCAACGTCTATCTTCAGGAACTCTGGGAACCGGTGTGATGCAAACCTTTTTTTTTTATGTGTGTATATCAGCATCGAACGGAACAGGGGATCCTGCTTGAAACCCAGCCATAGTTGCTTTGATTAAATGAAAAGATATGGTTCCAGAGACATTTTCTAGTCACAAACACACACACACACACACACACACACACACACACACACACTCTGACTGAAGCATATGGGTAGCATATCTGCCTAGTCAGCAGTAGGTTTGGGTTCAAATACCAGCCTTGGTACAAATTTTCATTCATCCCTTGTACACCAGGAATTAAATCAGACACGGAATTTTTTGGACAGATGGTGTATGTCCTTTTTCCACTTAATTTAATGTTTCCAGAATGAGATTCTCACTCTGCAGCGGAGTGTGCGCTGATATTAATTTAATGTTGCCTCTGTCACCTGAAAGCTTTCATCATCGCCCATACCATGAGTGAATTCAGGCTCGACTAATTTCTACCTCTGTAGGCTTGTGACAGCTGGAGCACTGGTGCATTAAGGTCTTTGAACCGAGTGCATTAATATTGGTGAAGCGATCTTTTGCCGTTCTGCTTCTGACCGTAAGTGGGATAGTGCACATGCTATTTCAGTCGGTTTCTAGAGATCGCTATGATCCACCTCAGCTGTGTGCGGAGCTGCACGCTGTTGTATACTGAGAAGTACCATGCAGAAAAGTTGACTCACGTAGCTCGTTTTGCTACTTTCAATCGCCAATATTGCAGTCTCATTGTCATTGAGAGTTTTTAGGTCTGTTAAATCACACAGACATTACGTGGATACCGAATTGGTAAGGATCAGTACTACGGGTGTAGAGCAGGGACGACCCAAGTTCCTCGGCGTACCTTGGGCCTAAGGACTGATAAATACGTGTATGTAACAATGTTAAACTGACGTAGTTGCATCACAGCACCCTGGTAGATGTTCCATTTGTTTTTTGTTGGTACTTAATTCTTTGGTCTAGAGGTAGCGTCTTTGATTAGTAATCAAAATGTCCTCAGACCTAGATTCGAAACCCACCACCGCTTAAATTTTGATTAACAATCAGCATTGGCACCGAGGACTTCCGGCACCCTCATTTTGCCAACGACCTTGTCAAAGAGGGCTGAAGAGTGGACGTGTGGACAGAGCTTCAGGGCACTCTCTTGTCCTTGGGATAGGAAACTGCTCCTAAAGGCTGAAGAATCAGCGATGATTAACGGCATGTGGATGCAGAAGGCAATAGAGACCACCGCATTAAAGATACGTAATGTGTATCCACAGGCCATCTGGCCTGTAATTGAGAAAGTGTCTCTCCATTGGCAAAAGATTCCGGAATAGTCCCCCACTCTGATCTACGGAAGTGGACTGCCAAACGGGCGGTGACCATGGAAAAAAGATCGAATAATCAACAAAAGGATAACGTTCTACAAGTCATGGCGTGAAATGACAGAAGCTTCAACTTCGTATGGAAGCTAGAAAATCTGAAAACGGGAAATGCAAAGGCTCAATCTAGATATAGTAGAGATCAGTGATATGAAATGGAAAGAAGACAAGGATTTCTGGTCAGGTGAGTATAATAGATTTCAGCTATCAGTCGTCTTTTTTTAATTTTATTGGCAGATCTAGATTTCAGCTATAAAGTAGCTGTTCTCAATGCGCTATCATTTATGATCAATGCATGTAATGCCTGTTGGTCGGGCTTCATCCACAGTTCATTGAATACTCAATGAAGCAATTCTGAGACCTCTGGCGGCAGACGGCAGCAAATATGTAGACATGAGGAATAAACATGTAAGCGGTAATAACGTTTATTTTATTTAAAAATCTTTAAGAGATTTCACACGAAAAGATCGATGGCATTACTTTTCACACGGCCTCGTACCCTCTATAAATTAGCGTTTCACCATTCAGTGTAGCTCCTTTTCCAAATTTTGCGTTCCCAGCGTTACAAGAAGTCGTTTTCACGATAACCAGCAAGGAACTCACCTGCAGAATCCTTGGAATATATGCGTCGAATCCTTTCTTGCAAAGTGGTCCACAACCCCGAGTGAAAAACCATAGCCCCCTAGAACTACGGCAACACTGAGTCGTTTCTGTAGAATAGTAACCAAAACCACGTCATGTGATTGGAAGTGGTGGACCCCCTAAGCCCACTTTAAACGCCACAGATCTTATCTGACCTAACGGATTTTTAATTATGTAGTGTTCCACACCAGACTGTGAATGAAAAGCACTGTTCGAGATCGGTCCACAAGCCGACAAGGTCAGCAGATACAGAGGTCGTGAAGAAACTTGATTGATGATGCACTTATTTTTGCTGGACCTTCTCTGGTTCAGCGTGGCGCATTATCCTCTCGACTGACGATGACCTGCTTCAGTTTCGCAGTGTGTCAGGGTTCGCTTACGCCACCCATTCTGCTGATCAGTTGACCTCATTCCGGTGCTCGTTTAGATGGATCCAATTTGCATCGCAAATGTGCTATAATTTCTCGGTCGGGCGGAGACAATTACGGCGTAGATTTATAGCTGCGACCGCAGGTCAGTGCTCTCTCGCCAAGGAGTCCGCCTTATAACTGTCGTGTAGTGGGTGCTTGCAATCGAGTAGTGGCGATACGTCCGAGTGTTCTCTCGAAGCATGCAATGAACGTTTTATCAACACATCGTGCAACATACTCTGCACGAAATTGCCGTAAAACGAGAAATCGGAATCCTTGAATTCTCTAGTATCAATCAGGAAAATATGTAATTTAAAGCTGAGAAACTACGTCATAAAAACTCATTACTTGTTATGTGAAGGGTCGTTCTAGTTTCTAGTCCACTTCCTATGCATGTAATAGACGTACGTTTTGATGGCCCGAGTGCGAATGGAACAATCTATATCTATTCATGATGGTCAGTCTCGAAGACGACAGAATGACAGAAATCTCAATATCATGCTTTACAAGCAGTTTTATTAGTGAAAATATTCTCAAAGACATTCGTGGGGCGTTTAGGTGTATAGGTGTATAAATAAACATCTGGAACGACAATAAGTATCTTTCGAACGAATGTATTAGATGCTTGAACCAAGATGGAATAAAAGAAATATTGAGGTTATGTAATAAAACATATTACAGTGGCGAATGGGCTGAGGACTTTCTGACAACAGTAATGATTCCATTACCGAGAAAACAAGGAACCAAGAAATGCAGTGAGCACAGGACAATCAGCCCCATTTCACATGCAGCCAAAGTGATGTTAAGAATAATTAATAAGAGACCTCAAAAAGTAATGGAGGAGAATCTTGACGAGGAGAAGTTAGGCTTTAGACGGAATACGGGCAGCAGAGATGCAATCGGGCTCCTACGAATATTTTCAACCTCTACTTGGAAAATATGATTGACCACTGCTCATTATGTGACAAAGAAGTAGAAATTGGAGGAAGAAGAGTAGGGTGTTTGAGGTTTGCTTATGAGATGGTCCTTCTAGCCACAGGGGAAAAAGAATTACAGGATTTGGTGGACTAAATTGAAGCTAACGGAAAGAATTATGGAATGAAAATTAACACAAAGAAAACAAAAGTATTGGCACTAGGAGGAAATAAAGAAATAAAAATTACGATGAATGGAGAAATATTAGAACAGGGGCAAAATGTTAAGTATCTTGGAATCAGGATAGACACCGACTGGAAATGCTCCACAGAAATTAAAACAAGGATAGAAATGCAAAAGAATTTTCTGGAGCAGTCTGGACAGAAAACACTGGAAGAGACTCATAAAATGTCTTGTATGGAGTGTTCTTCGGTATGGCGCTGAAACGTGGACTTTGAAGAAGAAAGACAGAGAAAGGCTGGAGGCTTTTGAGATATGGACATGGCGGAAGATGGAAAGGATAAGTTGGATGGACAGAGTAAAAAATGAAGAGGTACTGAGTACAGTGGGAGAGAAAAGACAGTTACTAGATGTAATAAAAATAAGAAAAAAAGTTGGATTGGGTATATATTAAGGAAAAATGATGGATTGATAAAAACAATTTTAGAAGGTTATGGAGAAGGGAAAAGGAAACGAGGAAGGAAGAGATTTCAGGTACAGGATGACGTGATGGGCGGTACAACTTACAGCGGCCTTAAGAAGGAAGCAATGGATCGCAGAAAATGGAGAGGCAAAGGAGCTGCTATTGTAGCAGAAAACTGTTGATCAGAACGAATAATTGTGGTTTTTGTGTAGGTTGTGAATTGGGATTAAGAGGATATCTCGAAATTTAAACTTTTTCTAATGTTTTCGTTCTGAATGACAAAGTAATTTATTACATCGACAGTAGAGCATAACTTAAATGTAGGCAAAATTCCACATTTAATCATCAATGAAAGAAAATTCCTCTCCCTTGCAGGATCTTTTAGTCATCAAACAAATGGAAAAATTTTATCCACACACAAGCGAAAATATCCATTGTTAGTCTATTGTGCGACTGGCAATCCATCACTGGAACATCTAAATATCTAGGAGTATCAGAGTGGAGCGATTTAATGAGAAATCTTATTTTCCCTTAACTTATCTCGTCTGTCAAGGGACCGGCATGTTAATCGGGATATGGCGATATTAGTGGTAAAGGGCGTTCAGATGCTTGTAATTTAATGTAGAATGGTCATATTAAACTAGCTGTCGGATACATCAGACTGGGAGTTACTGGAAGACTAGAAGAATGCTCCTTGTGTGGCAGAGTAAGGGGGTGCGGTGACGTCAGTCCTCTCAATCAGGAATGCCTTGTTTGGCTCTCCTATTATGCTGTTTATCTTCTCGCTGCTTCGACCATCATGGATTATTTTACTTTAAAAGTAACAGAATGCTTTACTTCGTCTACTTTGTGCTCCCTGATTTCCATTTTAAGTTTATCCCTAATCTCATTTCTATTACTCCTCATTGCTCTCAGCAAATCTGATCATTGATATCCTTTCACCCTGAATTTTAATCCCAGTCTTGAACCCTTCTTTTATTTCAGTCAGTGTTTCTTCGCTGTATATATCGGGCAGTAGGGCCGAAAGACTACATTCCTGTCTTGCAGCCGTTTTAACAGAACACTTCGTTCTTGGTTTTCCATTACTTTCAAAAAAAAAAAAAGATGTTCAAATGTGTGTGAAATCCTAAAGGACCAAAGTGCTGACGTCATCGGTCCCTAGTCTTACACACTACTTAAATGAAGTTAAACTAAATTATGCTAAGAACAACACACACACACACACACACACACACACACACACACACACACACGAGGGAGGGCAAGAACATCCGGCGGGTGGGGCCACGCAGTCCGTGACATGGCATCTCAAACCGCACGGCCACCTCGCATGGCCCTTCTTACTTTCCCGTCTTATGTATATGCCTATTTCGCACCCGTATCTCAATCCTTCACTGTGTCAAACGCATTTTACAGGTAAACAAATCCTATGGGCGTGTCTTGATCTTCCTTCAGTCTTGCTTCCATTATCACGCGCAACGTCAGAACTCCCTCTCTGGTTCCTTTGCCTTTCCGAAAACCAAACTGATCGTCATCTTATGTGTCCTCGATTTTATTTTCCATTCTCCTGTATGTTGTTCCTGTTAGAAACTTCGGTGCATGAGCTGTTACGTTTGCTGTGCGGTAGTTTCACACTAATTGCGTGTTTATCTTTGGGATTGTGTGATTGCAATTTTTCCAAAATGCCGATGGTATGTCTCCTGTTTCATAGATTCTACACACCAACTTGAATAGAGGTTTGGTTTCCACATCCTCCAATGATTTCAGAAATTTCGAAGCAATGTGTCCTATCTTTTCTGCCTTATTTGATCGCAAATCTTCCAAAGATAGTCCGACACTAATACCGGATTCCCTACATCTTCCACATAGACTTCCGTTCCTTCTTTTATCATCTCATCAGACAGTTTCTTCCCGTCGTTTAGGGCTTCAGTGTACTCATTTACTCTCACCTATGCGATTGACAGTGGAATTCCCATTTCAGTCTTAATGTCGAAGCCGTTGCTTTTACTTTCGTGAAGGTTGTTTTGATTGTTCTACATGCTAAGCCTCTCTCTTCGACGACTATTTCTTTTTCCATTTTTCTTGGAGCCATTTCATCATGGCTTCCCCTCACCTCCTACTTATTTCAATCCTATGCAACTTATACTTGTGTATTATTATCTTTTCTTGAACATTTTTGTACTTCCTTCTTAGGACAATATGATGAAAAATTTCTTCTCGTACCCAAGGTTTCCTCGCAGTTATCTTCGTTGTACGTACATTTTTTCTGCTTAGCTTCGGTAAGTATATATTTGGAGATGTGTGTTCCTCTTCAACTGAACTGTCTGCAGTAGAATTCATAATCACAGTATCTGCAACCTTAGAGAACTCAAACGCATCTCATCATTCTTTAATACATCAATATCTCACTTCTTCCCACATTCATTTGCTCGGACTGTCTATAAGCTCTAGTATACTCTCCTTTACTGAATTGTGATCCGGGTCTGTATCTACTCCTGGACGCGCCTTAGAATCCAGTATCTCATTTCAGAATATATCTGAGGCAATGATGTAATCTAGATGAAATATTTCTGTACTTCTGGGAATTTTCCTAGTATAGGTCATCCTCCTGTGATTTTTTAACAGTACGCTATATGATCAAAATTATCCGGACACCTGGCTGAAATGACTTACAAGTTCGTTGAGCTCTCGAAGTCAATATGATGTTGGCCCACTCTTAGCCTTTATGGCAGCTTCCACTCTCGCAGGCATACGTTCAATTACAAGATGGAAGGTTTCTTGGGGAACGGCAGCCCATTCGTCGCGGGGTGCTGCACTGAGGAGAGTTATCGATGTCTGTCGGTGAGGCCTGGCACGAAGTCGGCATTCCAAAACATACCAAAGGTGTTATATAGGATTCAGGTTAGGACTCTGTGCAGGCCAGTTCATTACGGGTATGTTATTGTCGTGTAACCACTCCGTCACAGGCAGTGCATTATGAACAGGTGCTCGATCGTATTCAAAAGTCGGAAGCAAGGAAGTGCTTAAAACTTCAATGTAGGCCTGTGCAAGTCCCCTCCATGAAAAACACCACCACACCATAACACCACCGCCTCCGAATTTTACTGTTGGCACTACACATGCTGGGAGATGACGTTCACCGGGCATTCGCCACACCAGCAGCCTGCCATCGGATCACCACATTGTGTGCCGTGATTCGTCGCTCCACACAACGTTTTCCCGCTGTTCAATCGTCATATGTTTACGCTCCTTACACCAAGCGAGTAGTCGTTTGGCATTTACCGGCGTGATGTGTAGCTTATGAGCAGCCGTTCGACCATGAAATCCAAGTTTTCTCACCTCCCGCCTAACTGTCACAGTTCTTGCAATGGATCCTGATGCAGACTGGAATCCCTGTGTGATGGTCTGGATACATGTCTGCCTATTACACATTACGACCCTCCTCAACTGTCGGCGGTCTCTTTCAGTCAACAGACGAGGTCGGCCCGTTCGCTTTTGTGCTGTATGTGACCCTTCACGTTTCCACTTCACTATCACATCGAAAAGAGTGGACCTAGGGATGTTTTGGAGTGAGGAAATCTCGTGTACAGACGTATGGCACAAGTGACACCCAGTCACCTGACGGAGTCCGTGAGTTTCGCGAAGCCTGCTGAGATCACTGATATAGAGTACCTGGCAGAAGGTGTCAGCACAATGCACCTAACATGAAAAACGTATGTTTTTGGGGCTGTCCGGACTAGTTGAATCTTCTAGCAGATTTCATTTAGTCCTTTTCCTGTCTCATTCTTGTTATGAAGCCCATATTCCTCAGTAACTCTGTCTTCTATTCCTAACCGTACCACCGCGTTCAGTCCTCCCGGATTATTAGACTTTCGTCACATCTCACGCACTGAATCACTCGTTCTGTATCCTCGTATACTTTCCCTACTTATTCATCTTGTGCTTGTGACATTGGCACGTGCAGCTCGACAATTGTTTTTGGCGTTGTTTTGCTGTCGAGTCTAAAGAGAACAACCCAGTAGGAAATTTTTAACAGTAATTCATTCTCTATGCTACATTCCTGTTGATAACGAAACCTAATCCCGTTACACCATTTCCAGCTACTGTTGACATTACCGTACATTCATCGGACGGGAAATTCTTATGTTGTTTCCATTTCATTTCACCAGTCGCCAATATATATGGACTGAGCGTACATTTTCAGGTTTTATCGCTTCCCTGCTACTTTTAAATTTCTGGCGTTCCACGCTCCGACTAGTAAAAAAAAAATCCCTTTCATTGGTTATTGAGTCTTTTTCTCGTAGTTACTTCCCGCTTGGAAGTCCCTTCCTGGAGACCGGAATGGGGGTTTATACGTAATCTCTTGCAAATCATCAAGACTTTTTTTCAATTACAGGCCTCACATGTCTTGTGGATACACATCATTTGTCTTTAATGGAGTGGTTTCCGTTGACTTCTGTATCCTTATGCCATTTATCATTGCTGATTATTCTGCCATTTAGGGACAGTTCCTACCGAGAACAAGAGCTTGCTCTGAAAATCGGTCTGCTTCCTCGACCACTTTGATCGGGCCATTGACAGATTGAGAGAGACTCCTTATAGCGGGTGTCTCTGGTTGCCATTAACGACGATTTTTATTCCGAATTTAATCTGAGGCTGGAATCGGATCCGGGACGTAGGACATTTTGATTATTAGTCAAGGAAGATTACCCTAGACGTCGGGGTTTACATACACTTTCTAAAGAAATCCCTTGGTGATAAACTGGATGAAGTAACTACCTAACAAGAGCATAAAGGAATCACGGTTCATTCCAAAGCGAACTCGTTCAAGAGATATACATGAGTTTGGGTTGCGCGGTGTCCTTTTACTGTAATGTTCCTATTTCTGTCATTTGATTTTAGTGTTCTCATCGCTGCAGCTCGTAAAGCTCTCTGGATGAACGCTAAGAGAAGAGAAGTTTGGAAACCAACGACACATAGCATAATATGTTCTCAGCATTTTCGAGAAGGCGACATAGGCCGACATACAGCTTCGTTAGCCCGTATTAAGGAAAATGTTGGATTACGAAAGCAGCCTTATCACATCATATACTTCACTTCTTGGTTATTAGAAGCGTATAACAAAAAGAAAGTTACATTCACTAGGTGAAGTGCTTCGTATTACTGGATCAAATATTCGTTTAAGGTCAGAACACACACCTGATTATGCCTTCCTGCCGCACTGTAACATTTTCTGTTGGAAACAACTGTTGCGTATACACGACAGAAGTCCATACAAGAAGTAGTCGTAAGCAGTAGTCTTCTAATGCTTTGGCGCATCTAAGGTGGCGGCGCCGGCTTTAAAGCAACTTAAGTCTGGAGCGCCATCTCCCTTTATTATACTCTACTGGCTGGTTTTGCGTGTTACTACTGCGCCACCAACCGCGCGACCGCTAAGGTCGCAGTTTCGAATCCTGCCTCGGGCATGGATGTGTGTGATGTCCTGAGGTTAGTTAGATATAAGTAGTTCTAAGTTCTAGGGGACTGATGACCTCAGCAGTTATGTCCCATAGTGCTCAGAACCATTTGAACTGTGCCATCTTTGTCGGTGGAGGCGTAATAAAAGAATGCAAGAACATAATCGATTATGGGAAACTTGATTAGAGAGTGAATAACTTCAAAAGCAATAGAAAAGACATAAAGGAGAGAGAGAGAGAGAGAGAGAGAGAGAGAGAGAGAGAGAGAGAGAGAGAGAGAGAGAGAGAGGAGGATGAGAGTGAATATGAAGATTTGTTTTTCTGTTCGACGATAAAAAAGTTATTTTTGGTGTTGTAACCCTGAATACAGCAACTGTTTCTTCATCTCATACTTAAATTCATAAATTTAGAAGTCAATGAAATGAAATGTCGTGTGACGAGGGCCTCCCGTCTGGTAGACCGTTCGCCTGGTGCAAGTCTTTCGATTTGACGCCACTTCGGCGACTTGCGCGTCGATGGGGATGAAATGATGATGATTAGGACAACACAACACCCAGTCCCTGGGCGGAGAAAATCTCCGACCGAGCCGGGAATCGAACCCGGGCCTTTTGGATTGACAGTATGTCGCGCTGACCACTCAGCTACCGGGGGCGGACTAGAAGTCAATAAAGTTTGTGTACTCAGAGAAACTTGTAAATCTACACAAAATTTCTAGATTGCGATCAGGTCAAAAGGCAATTTTCATGTTTGACCGAGGAACTGAATAATTTTAATTTGACATCAAAAACCTACGTACTTTTGTAATTCGACGTTCTCATGAATTCTGTGTTTTATATCCCCAAATAAATGAAATATTCGGCCCTTAATGCGTCGAAAAAATTTTGAAATTTGTGATACGTTCTATGGGACCAAACAGCTAAGGCCATCAAATTCAAAATGGCTCTGAGCACTATGGGACTCAACTGCTGTGGTCATCAGTCCCCTAGAACTTAGAACTACTTAAACCTAACTAATCTAAGGACATCACACACATCCATGCCCGAGGCAGGATTCGAACCTGCGACCGTAGCAGTCGCACGGGTCCGGACTGCGCGCCTAGAACCGCGAGACCACCACGGCCGGCGCTAAGGCCATCGGTCCCTAGGTTTACACACTACTGAATCTAACTTAAACTAACTTACGCTAAGAACAGCAGACACACCCATGCCCAAGCGAGGACCCGAACCTTCGACGGAGGAAGCCGCGTGAACCGCGGCAAGGTGCCCCAGACCACGTGGCTACTGCGTCGAAAACTGGAGCTCGTTGCGATGTAAATTATTTAGCCTTATTTGCTGCTCGTCATCTGCACCACGGTGGTTGTTGTGTACGACTCTCTCTCTCTCTGTGTCAGGTAACAGGTGGGACTGCGCGACGGCCGACCTGACGTGGTTGCTGGGCGACGACGGAGCGATCGTCAAGGACCGCGACGCCATGCGCTGCGGAGACGCCAACTTCACGGAGCGGCCAGTCGTGCGAGTCATGTACTTCATCAAGGTAACGACGGCCGGAGAAGTTCCGTCCGTTTTTCACATTAGCTTTGATATTACTTATAACTGACTGGAAGAGCATTGAAGGTAAGATGACCTACGTAGTGCATTACCATGCGTTGGTTTCATCGAGCAGAGGTACGGCTCTCCTACCCAGCGTGCAATCTGAATCAAGGTGCTACATCATTTTTTTTTTCTCTCACAAATGAAGCATTACCAAAAGCAACCATACATTCGTGGGCAAAGGGAAAGAAATTGTAATATAGCTCCTAATAACACCAATTATTGTAATATTCTTGCTTGATCGCTTTTGTTTGCGTATAGCATACGTCCTCATAATCTCTGTGACAAGAAAGAGAACGACCGAGAAGTAGTTTTACGCAAAGAATAGAATTATATATGCCGTATTCTCGACATACTGTTGGCTGGGACACCTACCAATACACTTTATACACTCCTGGAAATTGAAATAAGAACACCGTGAATTCATTGTCCCAGGAAGGGGAAACTTTATTGACACATTCCTGGGGTCAGATATATCACATGATCACACTGACAGAACCACAGGCACATAGAGACAGGCAACAGAGCATGCACAATGTCGGCACTAGTACAGTGTATATCCACCTTTCGCAGCAATGCAGGCTGCTATTCTCCCATGGAGACGATCGTAGAGATGCTGGATGTAGTCCTGTGGAACGGCATGCCATGCCATTTCCACCTGGCGCCTCAGTTGGACCAGCGTTCGTGCTGGACGTGCAGGCCGCGTGAGACGACGCTTCATCCAGTCCCAAACATGCTCAATGTGGGACAGATCCGGAGATCTTGCTGGCCAGGGTAGTTGTCTTACACCTTCTAGAGCACGTTGGGTGGCACGGGATACATGCGGACGTGCATTGTCCTGTTGGAACAGCAAGTTCCCTTGCCGGTCTAGGAATGGTAGAACGATGGGTTCGATGACGGTTTGGATGTACCGTGCACTATTCAGTGTCCCCTCGACGATCACCAGAGGTGTACGGCCAGTGTAGGAGATGTCTCCCCACACCATGATGCCGGGTGTTGGCCCTGTGTGCCTCGGTCGTATGCAGTCCTGATTGTGGCGCTCACCTGCACGGCGCCAAACACGCAAACGACCATCATTGGCACCAAGGCAGAAGCGACTCTCATCGCTGAAGACAACACGTCTCCATTCGTCCCTCCATTCACGCCTGTCGCGACACCACTGGAGGCGGGCTGCACGATGTTGGGGCGTGAGCGGAAGACGGCCCAAGGGTGTACGGGACCGTAGTCCAGCTTCATGGAGACGGTTGCGAATGGTCCTCGCCAATACCCCAGGAGCAACAGTGTCCCTAATCTGCTGGGAAGTGGCGGTGCGGTCCCCTACGGCACTGCGTAGGATCCTACGGTCTTGGCGTGCATCCGTACGTCGCTGCGGTCCGGTCCCAGGTCGACGGGCACGTGCACCTTCCGCCGACCACTGGCGACAACATCGGTGTACTGTGGAGACCTCACGCCCCACGTGTTGAGCAATTCGGCGGTACGTCCACCCAGCCTCCCGCATGCCCACTCTACGCCCTCGCTCAAAGTCCGTCAACTGCACATACGGATCACGGCATGCTACCAGTGTTAAAGACTGCGATGGAGCTCCGTATGCCACGGCAAACTGGCTGCCACTGACGGCGGCGGTGCAGAAATGCTGCGCAGCTAGCGCCATTCGACGGCCAACACCGCGGTTCCTGGTGTGTCCGCTGTGCCGTGCGTGTGATCATTGCTTGTACAGCCCTCTCGCAGTGTCCGGAGCAAGTATGGTGGGTCTGACACACCGGTGTCAATGTGTTCTTTTTCCATTTCCAGGAGTGTATAATGAGATTTTCACTCTGCAGCGGAGTGTGCGCTGATATGAAACTTCCTGGCAGATTAAAACTGTGTGCCGAACTGAGACTCAAACTCGGCGCCTTTGCCTTTCTCGGGCAAGTGCTCTACCATCTACCCAAGTACAACTTATGACCCGTCCTCCCAGCTTCAATTCTGCCAGTACCTCGTCTCCTATGTTCCAAACTTCAGAGAAGCTCTTCTGCGAACCTTGCAGAACTAGCAGTCCTGGAAGATAGGATATTGCCGGCCGCGGTGGTCTCGCGGTTATGGCGCTCAGTCCGGAACCGCGTGATCGCTACGGTCGCAGGTTCGAATCCTGCCTCGGGCATGGATGTGTTTGATGTTCTTAGGTTAGTTAGGTTTAAGTAGTTCTAAGTTCTAGGGGACTGATGACCATAGATGTTAAGTCCCATAGTGCTCTGAGCCATTTGAACCATTTTTTTGAAGAAAGGATACTGTGAAGACATGGCTTAGCCACAGCCTAACGGATGTTTCCATAATGAGATTTTTCACTCTGCAGTGGAGTGTGCGGTGATATGAAACTTGCGGCACACCGTTTTAATCTGCCAGGGAGTTTCAATACACTTTATGAATAATATACTTGTTTCTTGTTTTGTAAATAAACCGCCTTTTCCTGCTGCCACTTCATTAATTTTTCCCACACGTGTTTCGCCTTTTTCTTGTTCTAAGGCATTATCAGGGGGATAGTTTGCTGATCTGAATTTCCTATCATATGGTTTGGAGGTCACACTACCACTTTATTACGGACATATAAACACAACTTAGAGTTCTGACGTTTTTCACACTGTTCACCATGTTTCTCCTTCTTTTATGTGGTGTACTATTGTTCTTTTTCCACTCGATATAACTATTTCTTCGGACACTGCTTTTAACAACGTATTACAAAACAAGTATTTCTGTTCTCGTTGTGGAGGATGGCCACGCAAACAGAATTGTTAATATACGATATAGTCTGTAGAGACAACGACTTGGGAAGCGATCGTGACGATTGCGTGCTAGGGGATGGCATGAGGATGGTATTATGTACAGGAGCCGGTAGCCAGTAGCCAAAATTGAAAAAGATAGCGACTACAGACTAAAACCTATATAATTATCAATTCATATACGCATATGAAATAAAAGAAGATGATACGCGCTATCTCGTCAGCTTTTTGTGTACGGCAGTGTGTAGTAGACTAATGCTAGCTTCTTTCTATACGATATACTGCCATTTCTTCTTTTTATTCTCACCTCACGGATTCTGTCGATAGCGTAGGGCAAAACACGAGAAAGTTCTGTGATGCGGGCGTGAGAACCACGTTTCTGAGATTCTCTGGCCATTTGCCAAGGCGACAAGGATTTGCAGCTCGTAAGACATCTTTTATAATAGACATTTTAGAAAACCTTTCACAGGTACATTTGTCACAGCTTTTATTAAAACTAACTTCTTACAAAAAGTTTTAAAAGGTCTTCAGTAGGATAATACGGGGCCTACGGGGTGTGAACCTCTGAGAGGGCTTGGTCACCTTAGCGCAGCTGAACACCACAAACGTGAAGGTTGTGCCGGCCTCTTAAGTAAGCTCGGGTGGGACGCTAACGAAACTTCAGCAAGGAAAGATACCAAACATGAACTGGTCGCCAAAAAAAAATTATCGCTTGGCCAACTGTGGTTTTCAGAAACTTCTAACCATTCTCAAGTCGTCGCTCACTGACTCTCCCGCCCGCTGTCTGACTTGGTCTGCTTATCAGAATGATACTAGGTATTTAGTAAATTCGAAGGTACCTCTCTCGTTTCTCGCCTCATCAGGCAATGTCTATGACATCAAAGTCAATTTTTAATTTAATCTGCAATTGAAGTCTCACGCAGTGCTCCTGAAGATAGTGTCTGTCTTGGTGTACTGCTACGAGAGTGAAGGTTTGAGTGATAATGTGTTGGGCGGCGTTGCAGGCGATGCAGGAGAAGTGCCCCGGCAACTGCACGTGCTGGATGGGGTACGTGGCGCCCACCAAGGAGGGCTTCCTGCTGCCCATCATCACTGTGGACTGCAGCGGCCGCGGACTCACGCAGCTGCCGGAGGACATCCCGGAGAACACCACCACGCTTATCCTCACCGGCAACAAGGTCAGCCCGAGCGCCCTCTGCTATCCGAAACCCAGGCCGCACGCTCACACTTTCAAAACACTTCATAGTACACTACTGGCCATTAAAATTGCTACACCAAGATGATGACGTGCTACAGATGCGAAATTTAACCGACAGGAACAAGGTGCTGTGATATACAAATGATTAGCTTCCCAGAGCATTCACACAAGGTTGGCGCCGATGGCGACATCTACAACGTGCTGATATGAGGAAAGTTGACCGGCGTTGCCTGGTGAAACGTTGTTGTGATGCCTCGTGTTAGGGGGAGAAATGCGTACCATCACGCTTCCGACATTGATAAAGGTCGGATTGTAGCCTATCCCGATTGCGGTTTATCGTATCGCGACATTGCTGCTCGCGTTGCTTGACATCCAATGACTGTTAGCAGAATATGGAATCGATGGGGTCAGGAGGGTAATACGGAACGCCGTGCTGGATCCCAACGGCCTCGTATCACTAGCAGCCGAGATGACAGGCATCTTATCCCCATGGCTGTAACGTATCGTGCAACCACATCTCGATCCCCGAGTCAACAGATGGGGACGTTTGCAAGACAACAACCATCTGAACGAATGGTTCGACGACGTTTTCAGCAGCATGGACTTCAGCTCGGAGACCATAGCTGCGGTTACCCTTGACGCTGCATCACAGACAGGAGCGCCTGTGATGGTGCACTCAACGACGAACCTGGGTGCACGAATGGCAAAACGTCAGTTTTTCGGACGAATACCGGTGCTGTTTACAGCATCATGATGGTCGCATCCGTATTTGGTGACATCGATGTGAACGCACATTGGAAGCGTGTATTCGTCATCGCTATACTGGCGTGTCACCCGGCGTGATGGTATGGGGTGCCATTCGTTACACGTCTCGGTCACCTCTTGTTCGCATAGACAGCACTTTGTACAGTGCACGCTACATTTCAGATGTGTTACGACCCGTGGATCTATCCTCCATCGATCCCTGCGAAACCCTACATTTCAGCAGCATAATGCACGCCCGCATATTACAGGTCCTGTACGGGCCTTTCTGGATACTGGCCAGCACATTCTCCAGATCTCTCACCATAGGAAAACGTCTGGTCAATGGTGGCCGAGCAATTGGCTCGTCACAATACGCCAGTCACTACTCTTGATGAACTGTGGTATCGTGTTGGAAACTGCATGGGCAGCTGTACCTGTACACGCCATCCAAGCTCTGGTGGACTCAATGCCCAGGCATATCCAGGCCTTTATTACGGCCAGAGGTGGTTGTTCTGGGTACTTATTTCTCAGGATCTATGCACCCAAGTTACGCGAAAATGGAGTTCTAGTATAATATATTTGTCCAATGAATACCCGTTTATCATATGCATTTCTTCTTGCTGTAGCAATTTTAATGGCCTGTAGTGTATAACGTCATTACAACTTCTACTTGGTATCACTTCTACCGGCACAGGATGTTTCTTTGCAGCCTCCTATTGTTATTTTATTTCTCATAATAGGGTTATATTCGCTCAACTTGTCAATAAGACAAAGAGATGCTAGTTACTGACTCGGCAACGTATACTGGTGGGCCAAAATACAGTGTTCATCGACAGACAGAATGTCACCTGATTGCGCTTCTGACATTATCTGATAAGGAATGTATACGAGGTGTGACAATAAAGTGATGAGACTGATTTTCTTTTCAAGATGTTGCAACCCTGCAGGCTTTCACCTTGGTCTATAAACTGTTTCTAGTCCAAGCAGCACATCGATGCAACTGCTCAGTCGTGAGCTGTGCTGTAATACGTTAACACGTGGTTGTGGCTATCGTCATGGAAATGGAACCGCATAATATTGCGCAACGATTTGCCAGTTTCTTTCGCGTTAAATTGGATGATAACGCGTAGACAACTTACGTTAAGCTTCAGAAGGCTTTTGGAGAGGAGGTTATGTCAAGAGCTCAAGTTTTTCGTTGCCATAAAATCTTCAGTGAAGGCAGAACGAATGCTGAAGATGAACAACGCAGTGGACTACCATCAACCTCACTGACAGATGTCAACTTGACCAGGGTGCGTGAACTCGTACTATCTGATCGAAGTTTGTCCGTGAAAATGTTTGCAGAAGAAAACATCAATCGAGAAACGGTTTTTTTAATAAGAAATGAAGATCTTGGCATAAGAAAGATTTGTACAGAAATGGTCCCCAAAAATCTCACACCACAATAGCGAGAATTTTTGACCCATATTATCAGTGGTGATGAAAGTTAGTATTTTCAGTATGATCCAGAGACAAAACGCTGAAGTTAGCAATGGTGCTCAAGGGGATCACCTAGACCAAAAAAAGCTCTCATGTCAAAGTCAAAAGTGAAATGCATGCTTGTGTGCTTCTTTGATTCCAAGGGAATCATAAAGATTGGTTGCCTCCTGGACAAACAGTTAACCAATATTACTTCAAAGAAACTTTAGAAAGACTTCGTAAAAGAGTTCTTCACGACCGTGCCAACATTGCTGATAATTGGATTCTGCATCACGATAATGCGCCATCCCATGCTGCTCTGTCAGTACAGCAATCGCCGGCCGCGGTGGTCTAGCGGTTCTAGGCGCTCAGTCCGGAACCGCGCGACTGCTACGGTCGCAGGTTCGAATCCTGCCTCGGGCATGGATGTGTGTGATGTCCTTAGGTTAGTTAGGTTTAAGTAGTTCTAAGTTCTAGGGGACTGATGACCACAGATGTTAAGTCCCATAATGCTCAGAGCCATTTGAACTCTGAAGTACAGCAATTTTTAATCTCAAAACAAATTTCAGTACTACCACAGCCTCCTTATTCAACAGATATCGGTCTGTGTGACTTTTTTCTATTTCTAAGAGTCAAAACGGCAGTCAAGGGACAACATTTTCAAACAGCACAAGATGTCCAAAAAGCTGTGACGAGGGTCTTGGAGGATATTACAGAAGATGAGTTCCAGAAATGTTACCACCAATGGCAGAAGTGTGTGCAATCAGAAGTGAACTACTTTGAAGGAAACAACACTAAACTTGACTAAAAATGTAAGCAACAATTTTCACATCAGTCTCATTACTTTAGTGGCGCACCTCGTATAAGCGAAGCAGATACGAAATTAGCAAACCAATTGTAATTTTACCTACTGGTACCCGGACTTTAGATAATTGGCCAATGCACGGCTCTCTTTAAAAAGAGTAATTCGAAAATGTCTTATTGTCGTTCCGCATATTTCTGCTTTCCTGCCCAGAAGGTAACTCCCTGCAGATAACAACCTGTAACTATGGCCCTGGAGTCAAATAGCCTATGAATTGGTTAGAATTGCGAGTTAATAAAATAAACAGAAATATTAACAGCAGATAAATGAGTAGTTAAAAATGGTCCTATTCTGTCACCAGTAATTGACGTAAACGGAGTCGAGGATTCTGTCGAATAATGTTTATTCAAGAAAGTAGATACATTTGAGATAAATGAAATGTGATCCTACAATAACGAGTGACAGCGTAGACAGAAACATTACCTTATGAAATGTAATAGAGCGGCTTTGAGAGCGTTAGGAGAATGGTAGCAGAATGCCCAAGCCAAATAGTCACTCAAGCGTCGCAGAAATGAAGTCCATTTCATGATCACATTACAGGAAATATTCGCCAGCTTCAGAGTTCAACATGACGATTTACAGATTAAAACAATAAAAATAACGAATAACAACTCTGTCTATTCTCAGTTCCGAAATAGAAATGGTAAATTAAAGTTCAGCAACGGAACATATCAAGACCTAGCGAAAGTTGGAGACTCTTCAAAAGTTAAACTATTGTAGCTGCCATTCACTGCCCAAGAATCGATCACCTACATGATCGATTTTTGCACGTCCCACAGGCAGGTGTTCCTTCTACCACATCAAACTTAAACGTGTTCAGAAATTCTCCCTTGATTGCACCACTCAGAAGTACATGTCTTCTCTTTACTCCATCAGTTTTCCGTCAGTGCCTCTTTCTCCATTGGTTGAAGGCTGTCCCCACCACACATCTTTCTCATGTACTACAAATATTTTTTTTGACTCAGCTCCACTACTTTCCACAATGAACCAATATATTACAACATTATTTAAGTAAAGAATTGTTATAAACATTCGGTTACACTCAGACCATTCGATAGATAAATAAGCGTTAAATAGTAACAAAACGTTGTTACATATTGCTTAAACAATTAAAAAATGGCTCAGATGGCTCTGAGCATTATGGGACTTAACTTCTGTGGTCATCAGTCCCCTAGAACTTACAACTACTTAAACCTAACTAACCTAAGGACTTCACACACATCCATGCCCGAGGCAGGATTCGAACCAGCGACCGTAGCAGTCCCGCGGTTCCGGACGTTTAAACAATTATTTATGACTCCTTGATAGAAGTGTCTCTCGCCATTTTTCAGTAGTAGTCTCGGCCAACACATACGACTGACCACTTCTTAAATTACATATGTTTCATAATATCAATTGTAATCATCTTTAAATAAAGTTATTGGCAAAAAGAGTAACATATTAAATAAATACTCAAGTATGACATGTGGTATTAATGCTGCATACAGTTGCTATGTTATTTTGAGGGATATGATATTCTGACAAACATTTGCATAATGAAAAAGATATGCAACGCATTGAAGCAAGCAATAAAATAAATAGGCATATGGAGCTTTCAGGGATGGTAGCTATAGAGCAGTGCTATCATTTGAGTTGTCGTTTGTTGAATCGGTTGGAGCGTTAGAAATGGTTAACTCTAAGGTTAAGTGCAAAAATATTTATTCGCGGTGAAACGTTGGATGCTCCACGTGACCCGCTTTTACAGTCGTAAACAAGAGGCCCCAAGAGAATTTCCGTGCGGCATCAGTGTCTCGCTGAAGGGAAACTCTGCCCATGGATACAAGCTTCCGATTCGATGCACGAGTATTCGGGGCAAAAGCCTACCGTATAGCCATTCCTTTATGCAACACATTGTCAAGTTTACATACGTACAACAGTTAGTAAACATTACAACATGAATTTTAAAAAGTATCAATTGAAAAATTACACATTTTTGACGCTTTCACCCCTAAGCATTAACGTACACGTCACATTACAGCTATTGTACAATTCATAATAAATGTTTGTATATCCCGCTGTCAACTTCAGCGGATTTGTGACACTTGTCTCAGTGCCTCTGCACGTACCCTGAAGAGGGCAGCAGCGTCCATGTCGCAACCAAACAGTTCATCTCACGCATCCGGCTTTCCTTTGTATATCTCAGACTTTATCCAATCCCGTGAGCAAAAATCTAATGGCGTGAGATCGGGCGATCTTGGTGGCTAGTTCACTGTACTGAAACGACCAATCCAACGATTAGGATAAATGCGTTTTACATGTTCCCTCAGGATTCTGGTAAAAACTGAATGGGTCCCATCATGCTGAAAATACATTCAAGTCCGCGTGCCCAAAGAAACTGCCTCAAGATGGTCAACAACGGAATTTTCTAAAAAAATCCAAATAATTCTTTCCCGTGATTCGTCCATTTAAAATGAGAGCACGTTTCAACACATTAGCAGTCACGCCACGCCAAACACTGGTCGAAAAACGAACTTGGAAATTGGTTTCTACTAAAGTGTGTGGACTCGCCTGTAACCATCGATGATTATTACCTGTGTTTTTGATTCCACTCACTGCAATGTAACACATAGCTACATCAGTGAATAGTGTTAATGGAAGTACGTGAATATTGTCACTGGGTCAATGGCAATCGTCGAGTCGAGTGGCATTGTCGCTGTTATGAAGAATGCGGACCCGCTATATGTGAAACGGGTTCCAGTTTACCGAATATAATGTTACCCACATGTGTGTTCGCGGGACCTTGATACAAGCAGGAAGTGCTCGTGTACTGCTAATAGGACTACGCTGCTCCACGTCAACAGTCAGTTGTCGAACTACACGTTCATAAGACAAACTGGAACTTGGAAGAGCACGTGTCTGATGCCATGTTCTGAAAACTCTGGCAAAAAACACTATACGATCAGGAATTCGACATGCCGGGAAGCACAGTGTCGCGTCCCAAGCGTGGGTTTTGCGAGGGATTGAGCGACACGGTTCGTAAACGGGAATTAGCCGGTTGACCTAATTGAGAGGGAGACTTTTGATCTGGCTAAGATGTTAAATTCCCTCGTGTGAAGGTACAAGGCTAGGATGTTGGTAGAAGTAAACTCGTATGGACGTTATAAAAGTTCTAATTTATTCATAAAGAATACAGATCACCCTAAGTGCGTAGTGATTGTACCTACAGAATAGCCAAGCCCATTACAGAGACGGTGACTGACTTCCACCGTTCTGGCTGCCTGATAGAACTTTCCAGCACTTTGCTGCCCACACTAGCACCCTACGTCAGAGTCCCGCGGTCGCTGCCTAAACGCTCATCGGCGACTATCTCCAACTGTCTGCCTGCAGCCCGCCCTCAGCCCAAGTCGGCTGCTACTCACGCTGACTACCGTCGCTGCCTAAACCCGAGAGAGAGAGATCCCCGGAGCGGCGTGCCTCCGAGTTTTGTTAGCTCTTCCCCTTCGACCCCGCCAGCGCTTGGCATGACGTAGCGTCGAGTGCAACTTTTCCTTATTAGGGATTGTTTTAGTATTAACTTCAGTACTTTTCTTCAGAAGCTGGGTGGAGGGGTAGAGGGGCCTCTCCCTATATGGTCACGCACTGCGTCCTGAGCCCTTCATTGGCTCCTCATGACGTAGTGCGGTCCCCACCTAGGGCCCTCTTTCTTTCTCTCTCCGCTCCCAGACTTCTCCCTCTAGCCAAGACTGTTGATACTGTCAGTTATTGCTTATTAAGGGATCTGCCCAGAGCGCCCTTTTTATCTTAATAGCTGAGTCTGCTTCCTTGCTTATCACGCGCAGCTGCCTGGCCGCTTGGACCGCCGCCTCGGCTATCTGGCTGCGTCGTTATCTTTTGTGACCCCTCTGACACGCCTGGCGTCCCCTGTTAACTCTATCTCCCCGTATGATTTCTGGTGTATCGTCTGAGAACAACTGCATTTAGACTTGGCTTTTCTGCGGTTACAACAACAGACTGTATTTTCCGAAAGCAACAGTACCATCGCAGGTTCCGTAAACATATACCACATCTGCATGGTCTTCATTATTGGAGACGTGTGGCATTTTACTCATTGCGTGCACAACCACAGTTAGCCAATGTGCTCAGTCCGTCGATCTACACTACTGGCCATTAAAATTGCTACACCAAGAAGAAATTCAGATGATAAACGAGTATTCAGTGGACAAATATATTATACAAGAACTGACATGTTGTTACATTTTCACGCAATTTGGGTGCATAGATACTGAGAAATCAGTACCCAGAACAGCCACCTCCGGCCGTTAATAACGGCCTTGATATGCCTGGGCATTGAGTAAACCAGAGCTTGGGCGGTGTGTACAGGTACAGCTGCCCATCCAGGTTCAACACGGTACCACAGTTCATCGAGCGTAGTGACTGGCGTATTGTGACGAGCCAGTTACTCGGCTACCATTGAGCAGTCGGTGACAGATCTGGAGAATGTACTGGCCAGGGCAGCAGTCGAAAATTTTCTGTATCCAGAAAGGCCCTTACAGGACCTGCAACATGGGGTCGTGCACTATGCTGCTGAAATGTAGGGTTTCGCAGGGATCGAATGAAGGGTAGAGCCACAGGTCGTAACACATCTGAAATGTAACGTCCACTGTTAAAAGTGCCGTCAATGCGAACAAGAGGTGACCGAGACGTGTAACCAATGGCACCCCATACCATCACGCCTGGTGATACACCAGTATGGCGAGGACGAATACACTCTTCCAATGTGCGTTCACCGCGGTGTCACCAAACACGGATGCTACCATCATGATGCTGTAAACAGAATCTGGATTCATCCGAAAACATGACGTTTTGCCATTCATGCACCCAGGTTCGTCGTTGAGTACACCGTCGCAGGCGCTCTTGTCTGTGATGCAGTGTCAAGGGTAACCGCAGCCACGGTCTCCTAGCTGATAGTTCATGCTGCTGCAAACGTCGTCGAACTGTTCGTGCAGATGGTTGTTGTCTTGCTAACGTCCCCATCTGTTGACTCAGGGATCGAGACATGGCTGCACCATCCGTCACATCCATGCAGATAAGATGCCTGTCATCTCGACTGCAAGTGATACAAAGCCGTTGGGATCCAGCACGGCGTTCTGTACTACCCTCCTGAACCCGCCGGTTCCATACTCTGCTAACGGTCATTTGATGTCGACCAACGCGAGCAGCAGTGTCGCGATACGATAAACCGCAATTGCGATAGGCTGCAGTCTGACCTTTATCAAAGTCGTAAACGTGATGGTACGCATTTCTCTTCCTTACACGATGCATCACAACAACGTTTCACCAGGCAACGCTGATCGCCTGCTGTCTGTGTATGAGAAATCGGTCGGAAACTTTCCTCACGTCAGCACGTTGTAGGTGTCGCCACCGGCGCCAACCTTGTATGAATGCTCTGAAAAGCTAATCATTTGCATATCATAGCACCTTCTTCCTGTTAGTTCAATTTCGCGTCTGTAGCATATCACCTTCGTGGTGTAGCAATTTTAAAGGCCAGTAGTGTACTTCACTCACAACACACCACTGACAACTGTGCTTTCAACAGGCTATTTTAGTGGCAGAAAGGCATCCCGAGAAAAGAGGCTGAACGCAACGAGGTGGGCTGGGCTAGAATAAGCCGTCAAAGAAATTGGGTGGGTAAAACACGTACGAGTGCATCTCGAGACCAAAAACAAATGTACATTACATGTGTTGCATCTCGGAAACGATCCGGAATATAGATTATATCCATATAAATTTCTTCGCCTTCAAATAAGTATTCCTATGTCTCTCTGAACATTGACCATTTCTGCTGGAAGTGCATGCTCATAAATTTAGGATAATGCTGATACATGAGGAAACAACGGTCTGGTGTGCGGTTTGCTGTGTATGGCCATGCGATGCATTTGACTGTGGTCGATGCACGGTGGCGCTGGCAGCCGTCCACATATGCAGAGGTTTGTCGGTTTATGTCAAGATTGCAGTGCAGCGAGTAAGTGTGCAGACATTTTCCGACGTACTAATAGTGACTGCGTGTTGAAAATGGCTCAAAGAACACACAGTGATGACGTTATGAGGGGTAGAATACTAGGGCGACTGGAGTCTGGTGAAACACAGCAGGTCGTAGCACGGACCCTTCGTGTGCCACAATGTGTGATCTCAAGGTTATGGGAACGATTCTAGCAGACAGGAGACGTGTCGAGGCGCTACACAGTGTAGAACACCACAAGAAGATTGATATCTCACCATCAGTACCCGCAGACGGCCACGGAGTACTGCAGGTAGCCTTGATCCGGACCTTACTGCACCCACTGGAAAAGTTGTCTCCAGACACACAGTGTACAGACGACTGAACAGACATGGTTTATTCGTCTGGAGACCTGGAAGGTGCATTCCACTGATCCCTGCTCACAGGAGAGCCCGTAAAGCCTGGTGTCAAGAACACAGTACATGGTCATTGGAACAGTGGTCGCAGGTTATGTTCACAGACGAGTCCAGTTATAGTCTGAAAAGTGATACTCGCCGAGTGGCGTGAACCAGGAACAGATACCAACGGCTTAATGTTCTTGAAAGGGACCTGTATGGAGGTCGTGGTTTGATGGTGTGGAGTGGGATTGTGATTGGTGTACGTACGCCCCTGAATGCGTTTGACAGAGGAACTGTAACAGGTCAGGTGTATCGGGACGTCATTTTGCACCAGTATGTCCGCCTTTTCAGGGGTGCAGTGGGTCCCACTTTCCTCTTGATGGATGATAACGAACGGCCCCACCGAGCTGTCATTGTGGAGGAGTACCTTGAAACAGAAGATATCAAGCGAATTGAGTGGCTTGCCTGTTCCCCAGACTTAAATCCCATCGAGCACGTCTGAGCTGCTCTCGGTCGACGTATCGCTGCACGTCTTCAAACCCCTAGGACACTTCGGTAGCTCAGGCACTGGTGCAAGAATGGGAGGCTATACACCAACAGGGTAAGTCTCTAGAAGAGCGTAGCGTTCCAAAGAATTGGAAAACGGCACAGGTCATCCCTGTTTACAAGAAGGGGCGTCGAACAGATGTGCAGAACTATAGACCTCTATCTCTAACGTCTATCAGTTGTAGAATTTTGGAACACGTATTATGTTCGAGTATAATGACTTTTCTGGACACTAGAATCTACTCTGTAGGAACCAGTATGAGTTTCGAAAAAGACGATCGTGTGAAACCCAGCTCGCGCTAATCGTCCACGAGACTCAGAGGGCCATAGACACGGGTTCCCAGGTAGATTCGTGTTTCTTGACTTCCGCAAGGCGTTCGATACAGTTCCCCACAGTCGTTTAATGAACAAAGTAAGAGCAGATGGACTATCAGACCAATTGTGTGATTGGATTAAAGAGTTCCTAGATAACAGAACGCAGCATGTCGTTCTCAATGGAGAGAGAAGTCTTCCGAAGTAAGAGTGATTTCATGTGTGCCGGAGGGAGTGTCGTAGGATTGTTGCTATTCACAATATACATAAATGACCTTGTGGATGACATCGGAAGTTCACTGAGGCTTTTTGCGGATGATGCTGTGGTGTATCGAGAGGTTGTAACAATGGAAAATTGTACTGAAATGCAGGAGGATCTGCAGCGAATTGACGCATGGTGCAGGGAATGGAGATTGAATCTCAATGTAGACAATTGTAATGTGCTGCCAATACATATAAAGAAAGATCCCTTATCATTTAACCACAATATAGCAGGTCAGCAACTGGAAGCAGTTAATTCAATAAATTATCTGGGAGTACGCATTAGGATTGATTTAAAATGGAATGATCATATAAAGTTGATCGTCGGTAAAGCGGATGCCAGACTGAGATTCATTGGAAGAATCCTAAGGAAATGCAATACGAAAACAAAGGAAGTAGGTTGCAGTACGCTTGTTCGCCCACTGCTTGAATACTGCTCAGTGTTGTGGGATCCGTACCAGATAGGGTTGATAGAAGAGATAGAGAAGATCCCCGGAGAGCAGCGCACTTCGTTACAGGATCATTTAGTAATCGCGAAAG
This sequence comes from Schistocerca gregaria, assembly GCF_023897955.1. NCBI lineage: Eukaryota > Metazoa > Arthropoda > Insecta > Orthoptera > Acrididae > Schistocerca > Schistocerca gregaria. The sequence continues at coordinate 188,302,312 of NC_064920.1, read as the reverse complement.
CGTTACGGAGATGATAGATAAACTCCAGTGGAAGACTGCAGAAGAGACGCTCAGTAGCTCGGTACGGGCTTTTGTTGAAGTTTCGGGAACACACCTTCACCGAGGAATCAAGCAGTATATTGCTCCCTCCTACTTATATCGCGCGAAGAGACCATGAGGATAAAATCAGAGAGATTAGAGCCCACACAGAGGCATACCGTCAATCCCTCTTTCCACGAACAGTACGAGAGTGGAATAGAAGGGAGAACCGATAGAGGTACTCGACGTACGCTCCGCCACACACCGTCACGTGGCTTGCGGAGTATGGATGTAGATGCAGATGTAGATGTAGCTGCCCGACCACCTGATCCAGAGTATACCAACCTGCTGTGCAGCGTTTGTACGTGTGAAAGATGATCATATCCCATATTGATGTGGGAGTACATTCGTAGTAGACAGTGGCGTTTTGTAGCACATGTGTCTCGGGACGGTTTTCTCAACTTATCACCAATACCGTGCTCTTACAGATCGGCGTCGTGTGTGTTATTAGCGCCAGTTTTGTGTAGTGCCACGTTGTGTGGCACCACATTCTGCAATTATCCTTAGTTTATGAGCATGAGTGTAGTGCCGGTAGATGGACTGGAGCGTGTGAGAGCGCGCGTGCTGGCTGCCCGCAGATCCGCGACGTGTCGCGGCTGTCGCGCGGCCTGGGCCACTACCCGCGCGTGCTGGACGTGCAGCTGGACGACAACGAGGTGTCCTCGCTGGACGAGCTGGAGGGCTCCCGCTGGCTGTCCACGTTCCGCGCGTTCAGCGTGCGCGGCAACCGCCTCTCGCAGCTGCCCGCCTACGCCTTCGACGACGCGCTCGAGCACAACGGCAACGCACTGCGCCTCGCGCTCGGCCACAACCCCTGGCTCTGTGACTGCCACGTCACGCCTCCCTTCCAGGTACGTTCCGACGCGCCCCTCTCAGGTCTACATCTACATCTACATGATTACTCTGCAATTCACATTTAAGTGCCTGGCAGAGGGTTCATCGAACCACAATCATACTATCTCCCTACCATTCCACTCCCGAAAAGCGCGCGGGAAAAACAAACACCTAAACCTTTCTATTCGAGCTCTGATTTCTCTTATTTTATTTTGATGATCATTCCAACCTATGTAGATTGGGCTCAACAAAATATTTTCGCATTCAGAAGAGAAAGTTGGTGACTGAAATTTCGTAAATAGATCTCGCCGCGACGAAAAACTTCTTTGCTTTAATGACTTCCATCCCAACTCGCGTATCATATCTGCCACACTCTCTCCACTATTACGTGATAATACAAAACGAGCTGTCCTTTTTTGCACCCTTTCGATGTCCTCCGTCAATCCCATCTGGTAAGGATCCCACACCGCGCAGCAATATTCTAACAGAGGACGAACGAGTGTAGTGTAAGCTGTCTCTTTAGTGGACTTGTTGCATCTTCTATGTGTCCTGCCAATGAAACGCAACCTTTGGCTCGTCTTCCCCACAAAATTATCTATGTGGTCCTTCCAACTGAAGTTCTTCGTAATTTTAACACCCAGGTACTTAGTTGAATTGACAGCCTTGAGAATTGTACTATTTATCGAGTAATCGAATTCCAACGGATTTCTTTTGGAACTCATGTGGATCACCTCACACTTTTCGTTATTTAGCGTCAACTGCCACCTGCCACACCATACAGCAATGTTTTCTAAATCGCTTTGCAACTGATACTGGTCTTCGGATGACGTTACTAGACGGTAAATTACAACATCATCTGCGAACAACCTAAGGGAACTGCTCAGATTGTCACCCAGGTCATTTATATAGATCAGGAACAGCAGAGGTTCCAGGACGCTTCCCTGGGGAAGTTTTCCCTGTCTCGGAAACAGTAAACACTTTGATGCCACCCGCATGACTAAAGTCTTCAAAATGCGTGCCGTAAATAGGGTGTAGCAGCCTAGGCACGTACCCAGGCTGCCGCTTCCGTCTTGGAGCGCTTTTGTGGCAGGTGAAGAAAACTCGTTATTTTTCCTAAGTCTCTTTCTTTTTTCCTGTTTCAAAAGCGGCATATTCGCATTCTGTTGACCATCTACGAGAAGTAAACATGGCTTTTAGTAATACTGTAAACCTTCCCTCTGGTATTTAATTCGTTCGTTCGTAAGTCGGAACATTTGTTTGCTTTTCAGTGTCCACCCAAAAATATATCTGCTTCAGCATTCAATGTATGTATGCACTGCGGGGAAATTGCTGCTTACTAGTTGATTATCGGGTGTTTTCCGACCAGTTATTCTCTCCGTACTTCGACGTAGCAGAATGGAAATTTTTGGTTATATAGTTCTTTGATAAGGCTCTGCACAGTTCTATTCGTTCCACCAACACTGATTAGCCATGGGCTTAAACACCGTTGGGACTGTCAGCAATCACTCTGGAACGAGTGAAAAATAACGATTTGAGATTGATATCGGTAGTTTCTGAATGTAACATTTCACCCCGTGTTCATGCTCAGTCCCATACATATGAACGTATGTCCTAAGGCTGCAGTAATGTTATCCAATGAGTTAGTCATGTATGTGGCAGGTTTAATTGAAATTTAACATGGCGATACAAAGTAAGTCTTATTTTTATATAAATTCTCTTCCACCTCGCACACTCTCCTATTCCAGTGCTAGGGCTTAAGGGGAGAGGGGAGCTAAGACCAGTAAGATAGCAAATGAAATATGTCCCAAGTTTGACAGAAACCGTCCCCGGTGTTCCAGATTTCGCACCATGATATTCACCTTCATCCTCGTATGTAGGAGCGCTAGTGATATTTAATTCTAGATTGTTTCTTGCCAGATGTTGAAATCACAGGTGTACTAAATTAGCCTAAATTATTACAAGCAGATTAGAGTTACGTTGGAACCTACTGAGAAACCTGTACCCATTTTTATTCATACACTACTTGTTAAAACGATCGGGATACCGCTAGATAATGCGGAAGTGGGTCGCAGGTGTCACGATAGATGGGCCCGACATTGTACAAGGAGGTGGGGAGTATCATGTTGTCAATAAGGAAACAGTAACAGCAGAATGGGTTGCTCAGGAGAGCTCAGAAACTTTGAACGTGGATTAGTCACTGGACGCCACTTGGGTAACAGATCGATTACGGGCCACAGGTAAACCATAACAAGACAGACCTCATGCACTGACACGCAGGTGAGGAGGGTGACTGTATAAAAAAAAAAAAAAAAAAAAAAAAAAAAAAAAAAAAAAAAAAAAAAAAAAGAACAACCTTAAAATTAGCGGAAGGTGTCGGCCGCGCGTTTCAAAGTGCTGCCAGCAATCCTGTTAGCGAATGACTGTTCGCAGGATGTTAAAAAGAATGGAGTACAATAGTAAAATAGTTTCCACAAGGCCACTTATTTCTGTAGTCAATGGTAAGCGACGCTTCAAGTCGTGTAAAGAGAGAAACCAGTGGACAGTAGAAGGCTGGAAACGAATGAGCTGGAGTTCCGAATCGCGCTATACTCTGTGGTGTCAACAGTGAAGTTCAAGGGTGGCGCTGTTATGGTATGTCAGAGTTGTTGCGATTATGGTGTGGTCCTGTTATTGTGCTTAATAAAACGCTAAGTGCGGAAGGATATGAACATATGTTACAGCATTGTGTACCGCGTGCAACGAGGAAACAGTTCGGAGACAATGCTTGTTTGCATCTGCATGACGAAGCATCCTTTCACAAAGCAGCATATGTGAGGCAATGGTTTGTGGACAACAGCATTTCTGAAAAGCACTGGCCCACCGGGAGTCCCCATCTGAACCCAATGGAACACCTTTAGGATGAGTTACAACGTCGAATTCGCTGCAGACCCCAGCTTTCGACATTACTACCTCCTTCTGTTTCCGCTCTTGAGGAACTATGTGCTGCTAGTCTTTCACACACATTCAGGCTCTCCATTGAAAGTGCCATAACAGAGTTCAACCCGTCATTCAGCCTAATGGGAGATGCACTTCACATGTAATATTGTGTGAAACAGGTGTTCTTCCCAGATCCAATTTTTCTTCTGTACGTGTAGTGCAACGTTCTGTGCAGCATATCGCGGAAATAGTGCAATGTAGGCCTATTACCAGTAATAGGTTTCCTAATACGAGAGTTGGAACATAAATTGTGGCAACTATTTATTCACAAAAGTTATTTTTTTTTCTGTATTTACTCGTCGTAGCTATACTGGAAGAACACAGGGTGGTGCTGATATTCGGCGCAAATATTATAACCTCTGTCGCCCTTTCTTAAAAAAAAAAAAAGGGAGAGAGAGAGAGAGAGAGAGAGAGAGAGAGAGAGAGAGAGAGAGAGAGAGAGAGAGAGAGAGAAATGTTGGGAGCCATTATCTATGAGAAGCCAATACCCCCGCCTCGTTGCATACGTCGGTTCTCGCGAGATCACCGAAGTTAAGCAACATCGGACGTGAGCAGTACTTGGATGGATAAGCACTTCTATAGGTCACGTGTTGCTGGCTGCTTTCAGTCGTCTTCGGTTGTTTGCAGATGACGCTGTCTTTTTTCGACTAATGAAGTCATCAAAAGACCAAAACAAACTGCAAAACGATTTAGAAAAGATATCAGAATGGTGCTAAAAGTGGCAGTTGACCCTAAATAACGAAAAGTGTGAGGTCATCCACATGAGTGCTAAAAGGAGCTCGTCAAACTTCGGTTACACGATAAATCAGTCTAAGCTAAAAGCCGTAAATTCGACTAAATACCTAGGTATTACAATTACGAACAACTTAAATTTGAAGGAACACACAGAAAACGTTGTGGGGAAGGGTAACCAAAGACTGCGTTTAATTGGCAAGACACACAATTTAACAGATCTACTAAGGAGACTGCCTACACTACGCTAGTCCGTCCTCTTCTAGAATACTGCTCCGCTGTGTGGGATCCTCACCAGATAGCACTGACGGAGTACATCTAAAAAGTTCAAAGAAAGGCACCACGTTTTGTATTATCGCGAAATATGGGAGAGAGTGTCACAGAAATGATACAGGATTTGGGCTGGACATCATTAAAAGCCGGCCGTTGTGGGCGAGCGGTTCTAGGCACTTCAGTCCGGAACAGCGCGACTGCTACGGCCGCAGGTTAGAATCCTGCCTCGGGCATGGATGTGTGTGATGTCCTTAGGTTAGTTAGGTTTAAGTAGTTCTAAGTTCTAGGGGACTGATGACCTCAGATGTTAAGTCCCATAGTGCTCAGAGCCATTTGAACCATCATTAAAAGAAAGGCGTTTTTCGTTGCGACGGAATCTTCTCACCAAATTCCAATTACCGACTTTCTCCTCCGAATGCGAAAATATTTTGTTGAAACCTACCTACATAGGAGAAACGATCACCAAGATAAAATAAGGGAAATCAGAGGTCGTACGGAAAGATACAGGTGTTCATTCTTCCCGGGCGCTATACGAGATTGGAATAAGAGAGAATTGTGAAAGTGGTTCGATGAACCCTCTGCCAGACACTTAAATGTGATTTACAGAGTATCCATGTAGATGTATATGATGTAAGTGAAGGGCAGGAAAACCTATAAAATTAGGCTGCTGAATACGCCCTTCAATGTCTCCCACTCACCATTGTCATATGGCTTTGCTTTACTTACGAAAGGGACGATTTCTTGTAAGCCAGTTGCCCCATAAAGTGATTCCCATTAAATGTTCCGATCTTCTTTTCTCAGGTGCTGCTGCTAAAGTATTCGAAGCTGGTCACGGATCTGGATGACATTCGATGCCAGAACATCGATGGTGATGAAAATGCCAATGTCAAGGTAAGCATCGCTTATCTTAAGCACGCCATTTAAAAGCCCAACTGTCATCTATTTCTTCGGACCACGTTTCCGAATTAAATGCGCTCTCTACTTTTCTAAACTCTGCGTGACTGCAATCTGGAAAACGTGTGACACATTTATATACAAAAAAATGTTTGTTCAAAAAAATGGTTCAAATGGCTCTGAGCACTATTGGACTCAACTGCTGTGGTCATTAGTCCCCTAGAACTTAGAACTACTTAAACCTAACTATCCTAAGGACATCACACACATCCATGCCTGAGACAGGATTCGAACCTGCGACCGTAGCATTTGCACGTTTCCGGACTGCGCGCCTAGAACCGCGAGACTACCGTGGCCGGCTACCGTTTGTTAATTTCGTCCAATTTAAACAGAACGATTTCCCTGCACACTGTGTCCGTATCTGTGACATAGAACTACGTCATCATAGTGAAACTTTATTGGTAAACCTCTTGCATTTTTCAGAAAATATATAAAAAATTATTTGTAATCAATAAATAAAGATGTGTAAGGTGCACTGTAAAGTTCATCGCATAAGCAGTTAGATCAGCACATACACGTCACATATATTAAATAAAATTAGTGAAACATTTCAAAGCTTTTGACTTGTCAGTGAACAAGAAAAACATCATCAAACAACAATAACAACAGGCAGACAAGAGAAACTGTACAAATCGTGTGTGATGAAACGAAGAAATTTAGACATTATACATTTTATAAGTCGGACTGTGCACTGTCTCATATTTTATTTGTGGTGCAAAGGTTTTCTTCGCCTAACACACCAAACACGAGGAAACCGTGGATGCATAGGCTTTGCGAGTACAGTGTTTGCTTCACACCTTCTATCCCAGGAGTTGTACATACGTTTAAGAATTAAGATAGATATTTTAACAATCCACGTGCGAGCATGTGTTTTCTATATTTAGGCTGTTATTTCTTCATCACGTCAGCTAAAGTCTTGCAGTAGACAGTGATAGGAATTCTAAATGAAAAGGGAGTTACTACAACCGTCAGCTCTTGTAAAGACAGCGAATCTCTTCGCAGCCGAAGCTTGTGTTGAGGCGTAAGTGGATGTTCGGTTTTGTTGCCCTTATGTTTAGTTTATACACTCCTGGAAATGGAAAAAAGAACACATTGACACCGGTGTGTCAGACCCACCATACTTGCTCCGGACACTGCGAGAGGGCGGTACAAGCAATGATCACACGCACGGCACAGCGGACACACCAGGAATCGCGGTGTTGGCCGTCTAATGGCGCTAGCTGCGCAGCATTTGTGCACCGCCGCCGTCAGTGTCAGCCAGTTTGCCGTGGCATACGAAGCTCCACCGCAGTCTTTAAAACTGGTAGCATGCCGCGACAGCGTGGACGTGAACCGTACCGCCGAAATGCTCAACACGTGGGGCGTGAGGTCTCCACAGTACATCGATGTTGTCGCCAGTGGTCGGCGGAAGGTGCACGTGCCCGTCGACCTGGGACCGGACCGCAGCGACGCACGGATGCACGCCAAGACCGTAGGATCCTACGCAGTGCCGTAGGGGACCGCACCGCCACTTCCCAGCAAATTAGGGACACTGTTGCTCCTGGGGTATCGGCGAGGACCATTCGCAACCGTCTCCATGAAGCTGGGCTACGGTCCCGCACACCATTAGGCCGTCTTCCGCTCACGCCCCAACATCGTGCAGCCCGCCTCCAGTGGTGTCGCGACAGGCGTGAATGGAGGGACGAATGGAGACGTGTCGTCTTCAGCGATGAGAGTCGCTTCTGCTTTGCTGCCAATGATGGTCGTATGCGTGTTTGGCGCCGTGCAGGTGAGCGCCACAATCAGGACTGCATACGACCGAGGCACACAGGGCCAACACCCGGCATCATGGTGTGGGGAGCGATCTCCTACACTGCCGTACACCTCTGGTGATCGTCGAGGGGACACTGAATAGTGCACGGTACATCCAAACCGTCATCGAACCCATCGTTCTACCATTCCCAGACCGGCAAGGGAACTTGCTGTTCCAACAGGACAATGCACGTCCGCATGTATCCCGTGCCACCCAACGTGCTCTAGAAGGTGTAAGTCAACTACCCTGGCCAGCAAGATCTCCGGATCTGTCCCCCATTGAGCATGTTTGGGACTGGATGAAGCGTCGTCTCACGCGGTCTGCACGTCCAGCACGAACGCTGGTCCAACTGAGGCGCCAGGTGGAAATGGCATGGCAAGCCGTTCCACAGGACTACATCCAGCATCTCTACGATCGTCTCCATGGGAGAATAGCAGCCTGCATTGCTGCGAAAGGTGGATATACACTGTACTAGTGCCGACATTGTGCATGCTCTGTTGCCTGTGTCTATGTGCCTGTGGTTCTGTCAGTGTGATCATGTGATGTATCTGACCCCAGGAATTGTGTCAATAAAGTTTCCCCTTCCTGGGACAATGAATTCACGGTGTTCTTATTTCAATTTCCAGGAGTGTATGATGCAACACAGGTTTCGCGCTACTATAGCAAATACGCACGTATTATTTCAGGTCTTCATGTTTGTAATTAGAGTGCCTGCATTTCAAAATTCCAGTCGCAGCATTAAGTCACATTATCGCTACGTTTTCTCTTGGGTGACAACGTATGATACGATACTGTTTCGACACCTGGAGCAGATCTTGTTTACTTTTAATCAGACACTTAATAATTTTCTTCGCCAATTATTGCATTGAGTTTTTACATTTTAGTTCCCTAAAATCTGCCGTTTGTGTCTGTTGCTCTTTAAACGTAATAAATCAAAGGGTTTCACAACGTAGCGTTACTGATTATTGTTCAAATTATGTCAGAAAGCATCACAGCCTCCTTATCTCCACAAGTGCATCATATCACTCAGAAGGGGCCTATGTCATCATTAGAGATCGCACGATTAGAGAAAGTGTTTCAGATATTGCATACCGCCTTCACGACATAAAGGCTAACGTAAACATTTGTCATGTACTATTCGAATGCCGACAGTAACTACTTTATCCGTAGAAAGATGAGAGGAGAGCTGCTTATAACATTGGAAAGTGCGTATTTTGCTGTATACTGCGATGTCAGTTCCTCGTAGTATAACGAGAAATGCTATTTCATAATTTTTGTCAGGCTCCATAGGAAGTTCTAGTCTAGTACGCTATACGCAAGAGTGAGAACGTAGTTCGCATAATCAGGATGGGGAACAGGTACACGGGAATTTTAATCTTGACTTTGAGGCGTGATAAAAACGTTTCCGGTGAATGAAGATATGGGTTTAGTTACTGTGCCAACGCGGAGTTATGATTAGCCAGCAACTTCCGTTATCGTCTACACTCTGTGGCAGGCTGAGCGTTCAGGTCTTTTATTGTTATTTTATTCCCCAAGCTCCAAGGGGTTGGATAGTAGGCAGTCAGAATTTCCGATTTATTTATCACCTAAGATATATATATATCAAGCAGTCAGTGTAGGCCATTCGTTAAAAATATTTAGATTGTATAGGGTGATTCAGTTGCTCTACTTTGGATTTTATGCAATCCACAACACCTTCAGGTATAACACACAAGATTTTCACACTCTCTCGCTCGCTTTCCTACAGAAAAAATGAACAGAACGTTTTAATTTTCGAACTGTCCAAGAAAAATGTACAAAAGTTACCTCTTGGATAACTCAAAAACCGTGGCCTCCGGCAAAAACGTATCCCTGTAAAAAGTGTAGCTACACTAAGTTTCCCACAAAAAGGCCTGTTCATTTTTGCTGTAACACTAGTCGTTTAAGCATAGAGAGTGAGAAAATGACAGTTTCGCACTTGGTATTTGAAGGCATTTGTAAGGGCAGCTGAATCATGTTGGCGGATTCATATAGAGTTTTTTAAGTATGACAGCCCATTTCGTCAATGCTTTGTTCGTCAAATGCCATATATGAAGGAAAGTAGGAAGCTTCGGATTTAATGTTCTGTCAACAACGAGATCATTAGAGATGGTGCTCGTGCTCGTTTTGGGATACACATGGGGAGGAAAATCAGCGGTGTCCTACTGAACGATCCTGGAATTAGCCTTGAGTTATTTAGAGAAGCCACGGAAGATCTAAATCTGGATGGCCGGACGGAGATTTGAAGCAACATCCTCCTGGAAGCGAGTCCAATGTATTAACCACTGTAATAGCTGAGTTGGAGCTGCCTCTGATGTATAGAGTTTGACGATGATCAGTGTGCTCGAATGACCGAAACCGATTATGATCGGATCTGTGAATGTGTTTAAAATATAAAAAAATAAAAATATGTGTGACTCATCACTCACTCTCCTCCATAGACGGAATGCCATATATTCCAGTAATAAATCTACTTTTCTTCCAGAAATATTTCACAGAACTGATCATTAGGTAATAAGGGTATTTGTGGTGAATGAGTGGAAAAGGAAGTGAGAAATATGGGGAAGCTTCTATATATTTAAAAAATTTCATCCCATATTGAACGGATGTATTTATTATTTATTTGATTAACTCTCTTCTGGTCACCTGTTTCGTAAAAAGATGGTGAGGATTAATATGATATGCATGCTGACTTGGTGTGAACTTGTTGTTTAATATAATTTTTAGCCTATGTACTTTGATGACACACGATGTGTATATTACGAATGGTACTTTGAAGTCGTCATTAGACATTATTCAGAGACGAATATTTGTACTCCACTTCTGAGTGCTTCTATTGAATGTATATAAAGTTTCTGTTTTTGTAGCTTGTTGGATGGTCCTTATGTCGGTAGCACAAATGGAGAAGAAAAGTCCTAAACTTCTATAGAAAATGGGAGCTTTCATGGCATGTACAGTACTTGATTTCAAACTTAGGAAAAAACAGTAAGGGCACTAAACACAGACCCCACAGCTACAAATGAACTGACAATGTTTAGTAAACATTCGATAAATCATTTATATTCAGACATTATCTTCATTTTTTAAAAATATTTAGGTGGATTCTGCGGATGAATATTTGTCGTCGTTTAATCTGTTACATTACAAACCGTAGCCGTGTGACAAAAAGATCATTTGTCTGACTAGACTACATGATGATTTTTAAGTAACTGTTATGTGTGTGAATGTTTAATATTACGTAAGTATATTCTCCTAGCATAGGATAAACGACTGTGTGATATATCGACATAGAGGACGAATGCAGAATCCCTAATCAGTGATAGATGTTCTTTGAGCGTTATTGAATCAGTGAGCAATCAAGTAAGGCCACATACAGAATAATAAAGACTATACATCCGTAGTGGTTAGGTACGCACATCATACATCTTATATCAATTAGTGTACCATTCACAAAAGGACCTAAACTGAGAGTACAATATCTGTATTTATATGCAATACCTCCATGTCTTTGGTTTTGTGTTTATACTACGATGACGTATTTCAAATCCTATAAAAGAAAATTTATATGTACTACGCTCAGCTAAATACATCTTATATTAGCATAATTACAACCTAGTTTCCATAGCCTATAGGCTATTCTGTAACAGTGCTTAATGACAATTTCTTTTCCTATCTATAAGTCGGAGGAGGCCTAAAAATAGTTTGAAATCAGCTGTTAAAATAAAAAATAAATACAGTTCTACAATCATAAGTATTTCATTGCACACGTCGTTTTATTTTAGATACTATTACAGAAAATGATTACACTTGTAAACCGATTTCGGCACTACATTGGCCATCTTCAGAATATGTACAACAGCAGAATGAGAGAGGGTCTACATTCAAATTTTGAAATCTGTAAATTTTTTGCCACATCTGCTTGTAAGTGACGGTGGGTAAAAATCGAAATATATACCTGTAGTTCATACCCATACCCCATAGTCGATACTTCGCTAACAGGACGTTCACGATATGAGCCACACTATACCAGAGAACAGAACATACACAGATTAATGTTCTGTGGTTTTCCTAAATGGCGTAAAGGAAAAACACCGTGATGATTCCCAGTTCGAAGTTGTGCTTCTCTGGTACTGATGCTGTCGCTGGTGGGATGCTAAATCCTAATCTCCCTCCCGTTTTGCGCTAGATGCGACCAATATTTTTACGTTGATACATTATCTGGAAAACTCTAAATGTAATTAGATAATAAATATAGCAATTAGAGTGATTTATAACCTTTCACACATTTTTACATTAAAGATGTTACCTGTTTTACCTCGACATAATTATGGAGGACCCTTGGATCTAGAGCATAGAGTATGAAAAGCGAGTTATCACTTACGTATGCATATATGGTTCTTTGGTTTTTGGTCTCTAGGTTAGCTTGACAACAGTCTGTTCTTAAATGTCACCTTTGATGTATAGGTATATAGTTTTCACTTCAGTTTCGTCATTTACAAAAATAACTGTCAAAAATATAAAGAATTTAAAACATTAATCTGGAGTTTCTGTCCGTTTCCCTTGTAGATTCAGTAGATTCGGAAGATGGCCAACGAGCGGGTGGAAGCGGTTATGATTGTAATTGTACTTGATGATTGTATCTGATAAAAATAGGTCTACAATGCGTCAATCATTTTACACATATTTACGTTATATTTTGTTGTATTATCCAACTGGATAGTTTTCTATCGTACTCGATAATTCGTAGAAACAAAGTTAGTATTCACTAGCACAGATGGTGATGCGGATACGGATGGAATAAGCAGCCAGTTCCGAATGGCCGGTAGCGAGCGAGCTTCCGTAGGGGACGGCCGGCCAGAAACTAAGATCAGAACAAAGCGAAGTTCGTCAAGCCCAGAGAGTAAACCAAATCGAGAACAAGCAACAGCCAAAGTCTAACTGTAACTACCCGTACCACGCGATAATGGTAGCTTCGTAAAATGCGAGAACACGCGTGAGACGCTCTCATAAAATAACACCTGTATTTACGCACCAACCACTGGCTGCTGCCATATCACTAACCTTGTGTCATTAAAATTATGAAACATAAATAGATAAATTTAAGAATTGGTAATTCACAACATATGGCTTCCATGCCTCGATAGCGACTTAAACTACACAAGCATCGCACAGCTGACAAACATACATAAACTAATCCAAAATTTCAATTTTCGTCTGGGAAAATACAGAACATTGTCCCAAAAATAAACTGAAAAGTTCGAATCCCCCATTCTGACTTAGGTATTCTGGTGGTTTTCCTTGGTCGTCAGACGAATGCTGCTCTCCTAAATGCTGCTCTCCTAAATATTCCTAGTTGTGATTTCCTCTGCTCCACTACCACACGGATGGAATAATTATGTGTAAAGAACGAATAACTACAAAAGCTTCTCATATTTGTACGAGCTGTGAATGAAAGATGTCAAAAAATTTATGATTCTTTATGATTACGGTGTGGCGTATATTCTCTTCATTGTGAGGATGACATTGTGGAGGTTGCTAGTAGCTGGATACGGATTGGGGTGTGGGAAGTAATTTTCAGATGTTGTTATATGCAGCTTCAAGAGTAGTGACTGGCGTATTGGGACGAGCCAGTTACTTGGCCACCATTGACCTGATGTTTTCCATTGGTGACAGATCTGGAGAATGTGCTGGCAAGGGCAGCAACCGAACATTTTCTGTATCTAGAAAGGCCCGTACAGGCCCTGCAGCATGCGGTCGTGCACTATCCTGCTGAAATGTAAGGTTTCGGAGGGACTGAATGAAGAGTAGAGCCACGGGTCGTAACACATCTGAAATGTAACGTCCACTGTTCAAAGTGCCGTCAATGCGAACAAGAGGTGACCGAGAAATGTAACGAATGGCACCCCATACCATCACGCCGGGTGATAAGCCAGTATGGCGATGACGAATCCACGCTTCCAATCAGCGTTCACCGCGATGTCGCCAAACACGGATGCGACCATCATGATGCTGTAAACAGGACCTGGATTCATCCGAAAAAATGACGTTTTGCCATTCGTGCACCCAGGTTCGTCGTTGAGTACACCATCGCAGACGCTCATGTCTGTGATGCAGCGTCAAAGGTAACCGCAGCTATGGTCTCCGAGCTGATAGTCCATGCTGCTGCAAACGTCGTCGAACTGTTCGTGCAAATGGTTGTTGCCTTGCAAACGTCCCCATCTGTTGGCTCAGGGATCGAGACGTGGCTGCACGATCCGTTACAGCCATGCGGATAACATGCCTGTCATGTCGACTGCGAGTGATACGAGGCCATTGGGATCCAGCACGGCGTTCCCTATTACCCTCCTGAACCCACAGATTCCACATTCTGCTAACAGTCGTTGTATCTCGACCAACGCGAGCAGCAATGTCGCGATACGATAAACCGCAATCGCTATAGGCTACAATCCGACCTTTATCAAAGTCGGAAACGTGATGATAGGCATTTCTCCTCCTTACACGAGGCATCACAACAACGTTTCATCAGGCAATGCAGGTCAACTGCTGTATGTGTATGAGAAATCGGTTGGAAACTTTCCTCATGTCAGCACGTTGTAGGTGTCGCCACCGGCGCCAACCTTGTGTGAATGCTCTGAAAAGCTAATCTTTTGCATATCGCAGTATCTTCTTCCTGACGGTTAAATTTCGCGTCTGTAGCACATCTCCGTGGTGTAGCAATTTTAATGGCCAATAGTGTAGTTTGCCCAAGGCTGCACAGTCTTGGGTAGTACTGATCGGGAGGGGAGACCATCGACATCGCCCACAGTCGACAATATCGAGTCATTCTTTTCGACAGAGCGAAAGAACAGCTGGGTGGAAAGAGAATTTTCCAGCGACTAGGACGTTAGCACAGCCGCTCTTGAATCACACCGTAAGCAAGCAAGGAGCGGGATTTTATCTTTGAGGACCTCAACAATTGGAACAACGGACCAACTGTTATTTGTAGAGATTTAGTGACTATGTTGCAAAGTAGTATTATGTATCTGTGTCACTTTGAAGTGTAGTGTAGCATTTAAGAAAATAGTTGGACTGTCATAATGACATGTAACTGACTCTCTGAAATTACAATGAAATGAATACCCTTAGCTGCATACAGGCGTTGATATAAGTCAACGGAGACAGTTGAAAATTGTGCCGCGACCGGGACTCGAGCCCGGGATCGCCTGCATACATGGCAGACGCTCTATCTATCACTTTTCTTTGTACGTTGTTGCGTTTGGTCTGGGCGGACGTCACAAGTAGTGCCCCTGCCCATTATACTCATTACTCGCAGCTTTTTGCCGGTTCCTGTAAGAGTTCGGGCACTGTTTGTGCATCCGCACAGAAGATGACGAATGGGCGGTGAGCCTTAACTATGCATATACCATGGGTGACCATGCAGCTCGTTAGAATGAAATTATAATGAAACGAATTGTTAAGGCTCACCGGACATTTGACCATTCTCTTGTGTGCGGATCCAAAAACAGTGCCCGAACTCTTACGAGATTCGGCAAAAAGCTGCGAGGAATGTAATTGGCAGGGGCACTATGAATATAGGGTGGGACAATAAGTTGGGATTGTGGGTCTCACGGGAGGCGTGCCAGAGATAAGTCCCTGCAGTCGCACTATCCTCTGTGTCCTCGGTGGCTCAGATGGACAGAACGTCTGCCATGTAAGCAAGAGATCTCGCGTTCGAGTCCCGGTCGGAGCACACATTTTCAACTGTCCCAGTTGACTTATATCAACTCCTGTATGCAGCTAAGGGTATTCATTTAATTGTAATTTCATTCTAACGAGCTTCATGGTCACCGATGGTATCTGTTCTCTCGGACATACCATCTTGATGTATATACAGGGTGCGTCAAAAAAATGTGTACACACTTTGAAACGTCATACAAAATTTATTTCTACAATGTTACATTTCTGGAAATGGATAGTCCAATTGCAAAAATAAATTTACTTTGCAAATGTTATTAATGTTCAAACTGGCGGCCTTCAGCATCAATACATTTCTGAGTACGAGTCACCACTGATTCTGTACAACGTACCAAAGTGTCCAATGAGATTTCTGCACACACCGCCTTAACCTCATTCCAAAGTGTGTCCAGGTTACGTGGTTTACGTTTGTACACCTCATCTTTTACTGTGACCCATAAGAAGAAACCCAGTGGCGTGAGGTCTGGAGAGTGTGCAGGAAACATGATCGGTCCCACGTGTCCTATGCACTGGCCTGGCACATCGTGATCCAGGTATGCTCGTACGTCCCTGTGATAGTGCGGCGGGACGCCATCTTGTTGGAAATAAAACTCATCATTAATGCACGAATGGCAGGGAATACGGAGTCGGCAAGCATTGTTAGGTACGTTTCTCCAGTAACAGTACCTTCAAAGAGGAAAGGACCAGTGAGTCCCCTTGCAGACAAACCACACCACACATTTACACCAGACAAATTCACAGCCTTTTCAATTGTAAAATGGTTCAAAAGGCTCTGAGCACTATGCGACTTAACGTCTGAGGTCATCAGTCGCCTAGAACTTAGAACTAATTAAACCTAACTAACCTAAGGACATCACACACAGCCATGTCCGAGGCAGGATTCGAACCTGCGACCGTAACGGTCGCTCGGTTCCAGACTGTAACGCCTAGAACCGCACGGCCACTCCGGCCGGCTTTTAACTGTAATGTGAGGATTATCTTTAGCCCAGTACACACAATTGTGCCTATTGACAGTTCCATGGAGTCTGAATTGGGCTTCATCTGACCAAATTATGCTACCCATAAATCTCGCTTCACGTCTCACCATCTCCTGAACCCATTCACAAAACTCTAACCTTGGATCTGGATCGTCGTCACTTAGCTGTTGCACCAGCCTTGGAATGTACACACGAAACTTGCCTTTCTTGAGAATGCGCAGCATACTACCAACATTACTCTCACGCGCCGCTTGCCTTGAAGATTTTTGAGGCGAACACTGAAACAGTTCCAAGGCTGCTGTTGTGGAATCATCACTTGTAGCTGTGCGAGATCGCCCTGCTCGGCCTTTATGCACATCACAAACTGTTCTATGAATTTCGAATTTGTCACGTATGTCCCAGGACGCTTCCCAGGGAAGCGTCCTGGGACCTCTACTGTTCCTGATCTATATAAATGACCTGGGTGACAATCTGAGCAGTTCTCTTAGACTGTTCGCAGATGATGCTGTAATTTACCGTCTAGTAAGGTCATCCGAAGACCAGTATCAGTTGCAAAGCGATTTAGAAAAGATTGCTGTATGGTGTGGTAGGTGGCAGTTGACGCTAAATAACGAAAAGTGTGAGATGATCCACATGAGTTCCAAAAGAAATCCGTTGGGATTCAATTACTCGATAAATAGTACAATTCTCAAGGCTGTCAATTCAACTGAGTACCTGGGTGTTAAAATTACGAACAACTTGAGTTGGAAGGACCACATAGATAATATTGTCGGGAAGGCGAGCCAAAGGTTGCGTTTCATTGGCAGGACACATAGAAGATGCAACAAGTCCACTAAAGAGACAGCTTACACTACACTCGTTCGTCCTCTGTTACAATATTGCTGCGCAGTGTGGGATCCTTACCAGGTGGGATTGACGGAGGACATCGAAAGGGTGCAAAAAAGGGCAGCTCGTTTTGTATTATCACGTTATAGGGGAGAGAGTGTGGCAGATATGATACACGAGTTGGGATGGAAGTCATTAAAGCATAGACGTTTTTCGTCGCGGCGAGACCTTTTTACGAAATTTCAGTCACTAACTTTATCTTCCGAATGCGAAAATATTTTGTTGAGCCCAACCTACATAGGTAGGAATGATCATCAAAATAAAATAAGAGAAATCAGAGCTCGAACACAAAGGTTTAGGTGTTCTTTTTTCCCGCTCGCTGTTCGGGAGTGGAATGGTAGGGAGATAGTATGATTGTGGTTCGATGAACCCTCTGCCAGGCACTTAAATGTGAATTGCAGAGTAGTCATGTAGATGTAGATGTAGACGTGTAATTGTTAACCCTGGAGGTGGTTCTGTACCATACTCACTTCTCCACTGTCTTAGAAACCGCAGCTACGTTCTCAAACTTCCAGTACCATTTAATTATCTGCTTCCGCGCTTCAGAGCTCAAACGCACGTCCGCCATGTTGCAGTTACTTTCTTGCCACTGCTGCCACCTGTTGAAGAAACATAACATTACTTTCTCGCAGATGTTTAACCTTGTAGAACGGGAAATAAATTGTCTGTGACAGTTCAAAGTGTGTACACATTTTCTTGACGCACAGTGTATTATTCTCTGGATTCGCCTGGTGGGGGCAGTCCCTTAACCGGTGCCGGTGCTGTGCTGTGCAGGTGAAGGACGTGTCGCGCAACTCGGTGTGCCGCGTGCCGGAGGAGCAGCTGGTGCAGCCTCTGGACGTGGTCAACGGCGTGCTCGCGGCGCTCATCGCTCTCGCCCTCGCCAAGCTGGGCTACGACTACTGGGCCTTCAAGCGCACCGGCAAGCTGCCCTGGCTCGTCGGCAAGATGCCCTGAGCCGCGGCGCCAGCCACACGCCAAGCCACCCGCTCCCCGCCTGCCTGCGCCCAGGGCCACGTCCACAGTATTTCAAAAAGTAACGCAGCCTTACGGGCAGATGACCGAATTAGAAATGTTGCTAGAAGCGCCCCCCCCCCCCCCCAATGTCTTAAATACATGTAACGTTTATCGAGGATTTGCAAAAACACATCCTTTAAATTCTGTCTACGATTCAGGTATACAGGGTGAAAAGTATATAAACCGACAAACTCTGGGACGTTGTAGGGGACATCAAAACAAGTATTTTTCCCTAATGTCATTTTTTCCTATGAGGATTATTTAAACCTGTTGTGGCCGTATTACGCTCTTCAGTTGTTAGAGGCCGTATTATGCTCTTCAGCTGTAGCCAACTGCTGTCCACCAGTGTCTCTGTTTACTAATGTAGCGATACACCTGGAGTGAGTACACTGGTATGGTTGGTGCGTACTACGTAGCGCACCACAACGGACGAGCTGCACAGCGGGTTTATCGACAACAATATCCTAATCGCCGTATCCCGCATCATGCGACCTTTGCTGCTGTGTACCAGCGTCTGCGTGAGACCGGGTCATTTAGCCGATTACCTGGACAGGGGCGCCGTCGCACTGTAAGAACGCTGCAATTTGGCGAAGCTGTCTTGCAGCATGTGGGGCGAGATCCTTCAATCAGCACTCGTGCAATTGCACGTAACATGGGGACGAATCAGACGAATGTAACAACAGTCTATTAATGGACTGAGATCCGCCTCGATTGCGAAAAAACACCTAGTGTTTACCTAGGTTTCGGTGTAGATAACTACACCTCCTTCAGAACAATAAACTCAAAAGTGTCTATAAAGACCTTTGTCAATAATTAAAAGCTCAGCATAGCTATGTATTTATAAAAGAAAAAGATGACACATAAAAGTACATGTGAACAAAGTCAAAAGAATAACTTAACTTAATGGTGTACACTCCACCTCACATCAGCATGTGTTCGATGGGCCGTGTCCCGTCGCAATCGAGGCGGATCTCAGTCCATTAATATATTAACAAACGATTGCTGACGCGCTGCAATGTTGAAGGTTCTTAAGTAACAACAGTCCTTCGAGAGCAATTGTTACGTCCATTTCACTTACAGTGTGTCCACAACCTGGAACCAGTTGATTATCCTCCCAGAGCACAGTTTTCGCAGTGGTACCTGGAACTGTGTGAAATCCATCCTACATTTCCATCCTCATTTTGTTTATCGATGAAGCAACGTTCAGGGGTGATGGAGTCTTCAACATGCACAATTCGCATGTTTGGAGTGAGGATAACCCACATGCCACAGTTACTAGCGCTCATCAAGTTCGGTTCTTAGTTAATGTGTGAGTCGGTGTTGTGGACTGTTTAATTGGGCCGTATCTGCTACCTAGTTGTTGTCTCTTGGTCGTAAAAAAATGCAAAAGTGTTTGTTGGTTTAATTAATTTGCCGCCAGAGAAATCTTCCTTCACCGGTTTAAATACTCCTCATAGTAAAAAATGACTTTAGGGGAAAATAATTATTTTGATGTCCCCTACAACCTCCCAGAATTTATCGGTTTAAATACTTTTCACCCTGTAGTGTGAGGGTTGTTCGTTAGAACTGTGATCCAAGAAAGTTAAATGTGGTTGGCTGTTTGAGCTCTAAGACGGTCCTGCCGAAACGACGTGCTTTTATTCAGGTTTACTGTTTAAAAATTGTTGTACCATCTGTATGTAGCGCTCAGTGTTCACTATGCCACGAAATTATGTGACACTGCGCGTGGAACACACACTTGTTGTCTATCCAGAGGAGACTGTGATATGGATTTTGCATGGCCCATATGAGTGATGTATGTGCATTCACATGTCCATCAATATGGAGTCATGCCTCGTCAAACCAAAATAAACTGTCGAATTATTAACTATGTGGCGTTGTATATGACAGTGACGGGAAGGTATACGTATTGCATGGTCTCCAGAGGACAACTCTTGTGCATCTCGAATTTTGTACGGGAGCCAATTTAAAAGTTGGGTAATACAATGTGGATGTATCCTCCAGAAAGACCAGACGGTACCAAATGGGCGTCACACAGACTTCACGGGACCCAAAGAATATGCAGCTCCTTTTGGCTGCATTGGCACATTTCCTGTCCTCTGTCGTACAGGAACTTGGTGGCAGGTTAATTTGGTGCATTCTTACAAAACCTCTATGTGAAGACTTCGGAATGGCGATATAATTGTGCTGAGTGACAATGAATATTCTCTTTTGTAACGTGTAGCCCATTTTTTCACAATTAAACGAAAATCATCACCTGCAACGGGAGAGAAACATTGTTCCGTAAGGCTGTGTTACTTTTTGAACACTCTGTATTTGATGAGGACTGCACTTCGTCCAGCATTAATGATTAAACTACCAGAATCGTTGTAAAATGACAAAAAAGTTTCCTGCGTTAAATGCAATGGACGTGGCAACAGGACGTAACGTTTCAGTCACCATATCTCGTACACTATGGGAACAGCATCTCTCTTACCTTCATATTCAGAACTGCAAGCAGCTCTGTTCATCTTCAGCCTATCTGATGTCTGATGTTGTGGCTTATTTGTACTCCGTGTTCCTATTTGAATTTGTGTTTGTGTAATTAATATTCTGTTGCATGTCTGTTATTTTTACTGCTGATACCCAGGTAGCGGTCCATATTGCAAGAAATGTGTCCCAAGTACTCTGCAGGTAGTTGGCTACATAGTAACTGTTGAAACCTGCAGTAGTCGATGAAAAGTCTTGGTGCTGTTTTGTTTAAATCATAAAGGATGTATGTCCATGAATTTATCGGTATCTGAACACCTTTTAAAGCATTATGCTATGCATCGTACGTACAACATATAGTTTGAACTAGTCTGTTTCAGCCACCTACATAACTACTCGTATCATATTCATTTTCCCGAACATCCCTGAAACATGCAAAGCATGAGTAGCGGATATTGCTCCACTGAAATCCACCTACACTCAGAAAGTAATGAAATATGTCAATGGTTGAAAATCTTAAAAGGGTGAGACCTGAAATTTTGTCAAGATCGATTCTATTCATAGAATACCCCTTAAAATGATGAGTTACCGACTATACAGACGTCCACATAATCAATAAGTACGGTAGATCACATTCCAACAATTCATAAGTAGTAGTTGCTACAGTTTCAGACTATAGAAGGTTTAATTGCGTGCTGTGCAAGAAAAAAGTTGAAGATCAATCAATAGGACTTTCTTACATAAAATCGCTGACCAAAAAAGCGTGTGAACCACAGCAAACATTTACATTGTGGAACTCTTTCACGTCTCGAACAAGCAAAGACCTTCCTTTGGGACAAGTTGTCCTCCCACCTATTTCTCAAAATCAGGAGTGGTGTTTATTTGTGAGGCCGTACCAGTAATTGGTTTCTAATAATATTACCGTTTGTCAGTAAGTTACACAATTACTTCGGAACAGATTATCTGACTTTTTTAAATGACATCGGAAATTGTGCCACTCGCAAGATCAACAAGCAACCATCCTCTGCGTGTACTTGATTCTTCCTTCACCCAGTCTTCTGAAACACTAACCTATGTTGGAGCGCTTCTCAACTAACGTCGCTAGTGCAATTGATCCGACGATTGGAGTAGTTCCCCCCTCCCCCCATTAAGGCTCTGGTGACTGCCATTTCAGACGTCCTTCCTACTTCTCCAGCATGTTGGAGCTATCTGTTTCTCACAATGTTTATGATGTGGTGAGCACACATCGTATCACACATTTTTCTGTTAACCAACTACCTGCACACTGATCCACTTTTAACAGCTCTGAGAATCAGCTTCGTGGTCCTTTTCCGACGCTATTAACTTCCTTTCTATCATACTTCCTATATGTCCTTATGTATGGTCTGTAAAGTACAATTGAGCGAATAGTGGTTGTGTTGATCTTAATCTTTGTTCGATCTGATAGCCCTGTTAAACTTAGTGCAGCTCATGAAACTGTGTTCATTATGAACACTTACGGTTGATATTCTAGATACTCTATATATTTTAAATTACATTTCTTCATTATTTATTTCATACTGCCATCATAATATCCCATACTTATGATGAAAACTATGAGAAGTGTTAGAATTCAAGTATATAGATTACTAATTATTGCTGAAAAGTATCACCCATCGATCTTAGAATTTCTGTAACGAATTTCAGCTGCAATGCGCAACGAAACCTATTCCAAACCAGGATGGCTTCTGCCAACTCGGCTCAAAATTTTTCCAAATATACGTGCTAGCTGAGAGATAGCACTAATAGGGATTATTTTGCCACTTTTTGGTCACGCACTTGTAAAATGACAAGAGATCTCTTGATAACAGCAAGCACTGTAACCTGAATTACAAAACATTAAATCAATTTGTACGATTTCACAAAATAAATTTCTTTCTCAGTTGACAGCACGTACACATATGGTATTTTCGTAAACATAGTAACAAATACACAGAAGTAATGGTCAATATTCAGGGATGTGACAGGAATGATCATTCGAAACAAAAAGTCCAGTAAACATGGACTCTAAAGCGCATGCTTTAGGAGTTATGAGCAATTCTTGATCTTCGATACTGTAAAACAAATCTCTTCTACTTCAAGCTCTTTGCTTTCCATATTTTGGGAAATGGTAGCATCGACCAGAACAAGAATAGAAATGTCCATTAAATATGTGCTCTACAATGTATGTCTTCAAAATTATTAATACATGTTCATTAGTGGAGGAGATCTTAATAATGAATCTGAATAAACTGCCTCTCTCTTACAGTACTCACAAAGAAATGAATGTTTACCAACATTGTGGGAGGAGTTTTCAAATTGCTGTTACTAACAATCATATACAGCGATTTTTTTTTAATAAAGAGGCCATTTTCAAGGTCTGCCTTTCCCAGGCAGAGAAATACCTGCCTTTCAACATATTCATGCTTGTTTTCTGTCACGGTTTTGAGCCAATCTTTGCCCCCCCCCCCCAATTTTATGTTGCGTTTTACGCTACACTCCAGTATCATAGAAGATATTCATTCCCCCTGATGTCTTAAAGACGTCCTGTTAGCTTGTCCCTTCCTATAGTTAATGCTTCAACGTCTTCATCTTCTCGCTGATTCTGCGGATAACCTCCTCGTTTCGTGCGTTAATAAATCACTAAATTCTGAGAGCTATTCTGCGACACCAGATCTCAAATGCTTCTCGTCTCTTCTTTCCCGTTTATCCAACAGGCTGCATTTCACTTCCAAACAATGCTGTTTATTCTCTGTTACTCTGTTATTTCATTCTCGCGTTGGGTCCTGTGTTTAAGAACAGCATAAATATTTTGGCGAGGAGTTTTACAAAACAATCACAATTAGGGCACAGACCGCCTGAAACAACGGTTTATAATTACACAAACGTGAGATTGCACCTCTTAAATAGAAAAACACGCACAGAGTTTAAGAATTAAGCTACGATTTAAAAACAGAAAAGCTAAATACATAGCTTGTATGTCTGTTGGTGGCTAACAAGCGAAAGCTGGAGCCTAACAGAATCCTGATGCCTCCAAGGAGAGAATCACAAGGCGTTGTGAATGTTATCAAAAGTCTTCCTGCACCAAAATTCGGGATTTTGAATAGTTTCATCCACCTCAGATAACTTCAGTGTTGTCACAGCATGACAGACACATAGAGCTAATACAACGCTGAAAAGAGTAGCCAAATATTCATTCACCCCGGGTACAAATTTTTAGATCTGTGTGCCACTTCCTAACGGCTTTCATACTCGTCGTATTCCATAACAAGGATTCGCAACTGCTGCATGTCAAATCCAACACAATAGTTATCAAGTGCATGTGGTATCTCTACGTTTTCTTTTTCAGTTGTGAAAAATGAAAAAGTTCTTCATCATTTTCGAAAATGTTAATCTCGTTGAGAGGTAATACTTCTCAATAATGAATCTGAATAAGCTGCCTCTTTCTTACAGTACTCACAAAGAAATGAATGTTTACCAACGTTGTGGGAGGTTTTCAAATCGCTATTACTAACATAAATCATATACTGCGAGTTTTTCTTTGTTTTGTAAATAAAGAGGCCATTTTCTAGGACTACCTTTCGCAGGCGGAGAAATACCTGCCTTTCAACATATTCATGCTTGTTTTTCACATGTTTGACATCTGTGACTGTTTCGTCTCATGCACGCATTTTTTGGGGGGTAACAACAATATACATATACAGCGTTGGCTGCCAGAACTTTTTTTTTAGTCTTTTAAAGTTATGAAACTAAAGTGACCTGAAGAATTTACAGTCTGCAATAGATATTGCAACGAACTGGTGGAGTCGCGTTCAGCAAACATTATTTACACATAAGACACTCCCTTAACAAATACAGTGAATAAAATTACAGTATTAACAACATTTTTGTGCATAGTGAAAGAAACAGTGTGAGTGTTTATCCAAAAAGTATTACATGAAGTTACCACATAAATTACATATAATTAGTTTGTGACTTAATATAACAGTATTGTCTTTATTTTTAATTTTTGTTTTAGAAACTATTGTTGTAAGACTGAATATTACAAATTAATTTCATGACAAGCATGCAAACGTGCTTGTTGAGTTTCTTTACGTTTCTATTGTTTATCAGATAACTGTGTATATATGTACTAAACTGTCAATTTTATGTTACCATGGACACATACGTCAATGCTGGTCATTTTGATACGTATTGTGACATCTCAAAAAATGTGCAATAGTACGTATTTTTCCTATATTGAGAGGCTATGTATAGATATAGTGTTATATTTTTTTATTTATTTGTTTGAGAAGCAACAGTTTAAGGTGAAATTAATATATCAAATAAACTTTTATTTTATTTTGTTTGTGCTGTCTTTATTGAAATTTTCCCTTTATGTCCCTCTCATTGTCGTTTTTGAAATCTGATATTAAAATATTTTTGCTGTTCCTGTCATGTTCACAATAATACTGCTTTAATTAGTGACTGAGCTTGTCTCAGAAGTTTTCTTAGATAAGTAAGTCACTTTCTATCGGTTTATTTACAATGTGCAACTAGCGTATTCTGTCACTCAAAGTGTCTTATCAATGTAAACTGTGATAGAAAGCAGACTCAGTGACCATAAATTATTGAACTATCAACTACCAAATGCTCATCTACAGATAATAAAACCATCTGCTGTTTGCGCCAATGTAGATCTCACTAAATAAAGTGCAGCTGTAATCTTATGATAGTTCTTTATTGTACTAACTATAATCGCTGAAACACACAGCTAATCTGTGAGCCAGGTAGGTTCAAATGGCTCTGAGCACTATGGGACTTAACATATGAGGTCATCAGTCACCTAGACTTAGAACTACTTAAACCTAACTAACCTAAGGACAACACACACATCCATGCCCGAGGCAGCATTCGAACCTGCGACCGTAGGAGCTGCGCGGTACCGTACTAAAGCTCCTAGAACCGCTCGGCCACAGCGGCCGGCTGAGCCAGGTAGGTATTTAGTGGTTCTCACACAAAATCTGGAAGAATTATTTCCCACTTCCGCAAATGGTGATGGGTCTTAACAGCTAAATATTGCAATATGACGAGAAAGTCACCTCGATTCTGCAGCATACGGCCTGCAAAATCAATAACTTCCTTCATAAGTTTCAACATTGTGTGAATAATGGTCACGCCGTCGGCGATATTAAGCTTAAAGGGGCTACATCTACGTAGGAAGAAGACTGATTACTCAGAACGGTAATACCGGATGGTTATAATTAAAGAGCAGCTACTCACGGAGATCCTACGTGGGATGCAAATATCGTGTGCCAGTAAAACTTGGTAGACATGTTAATGCGTTAATACGAAACCCATTTACGATTGTAAGCAAATTACTTCCAATTAGCCAACAGGTGCAAATCTGGCGCTGTACATAGTATGACGGTACGACATCCACGATGTCATTTGACAAGCCAAAGCGTGAGCGAACAGCATGGCTATCGAGAAGAAATAGCGTGCGCTATTAGTGAAATTGTTTTATTTACCTGTATTGTGAGGGCATACCGACTGAAATGTCTGAAAGCCCTGGTTAATGAAACCTTCCACGAACGTCTTATCTCCCGAAGTTTTCCAGATGCATAGCCTGCAAGATCACCTGATCTGAATGCATGCGACGTTTTGCGCTGGGGACATCTAAAGGAACACGTTTATCAGGGACACATTCGGTCTCTACCTGATCTGAATGCCAGTATACAGGAACACGTTGCTCACATTCCACCGGAACTGCTGAGATCACATCATTTTAAGGATGTAGCTCGTATTGAGCAAATTGTGTAGGCGGTGGTTAATAATGTAATCAGTATTACGTCGTTCTTACTTTTTTGACCACGTTCCAATCGTATTCCATTAAAAAAGGCAACACCTGTGTGTCTTTCGTGCATTCACAAGGCCAGATTTGCACCTGGTGATCAAAATTAGAACTAATTTCCGTCCAGTGTAAATCGTTTCCTATCTACCATGTTTCGTTGCCAGACGATAATTGCAGCCGACACTGGACGTCTGACAATAGCTGCACTGTAATTATAACCACACAGTACAGAATTTACACGTTCTTGCTTAGCTTTCCTTTCATATTAGGTTTGCATCAGTTATATGTGCCGCTGGAGTAAGCGAAACATAGTGTCTATTTTTTCTGAACTTGTTAAAAATAGGGGTATTTCGAAGAACTTCTTTAAGAATTCAAGGACTCTTGCAGAAGGGCAAAGTGATAACCGATCAAGGTAAGAAATCTTCAACGTTTTTTCTTTCATCAAAATAAGACTAGCTGAGAAATTGGGCCCTGCCGGGGTTTTTATTTTTTCCAGTCATCTATTAATGCATGTACTTCTTCCCCCCTCTCACTCCCCACCTCTTTCTCATCTGCCCTCATTCTGTCCATTCCTGCTCTCCAACTTCTCTTTCTATCAGTCCATTACGACTTTCACCCCCACCACAGTGGGAGGTTAATGGTTTTCTTTCCACTGTGGGGAATAGTCACAAATGCCTGGGCAAAGTCTATGGAGCCTCTGCTGTCGACGGAAGTCCAGTTAGTTGCTGGGAAAGTGAGGTCATCAGAAGGCGGTTCGGCGGAGCTCCACGATTTGCAGCGGTCGTGGAGACCATTCACGGCTGTCAGACTTGACACACCTGACCTAGCCCCCTCGGACTTCCACTTGTTTGGGCCATTAAAGGATGACATTCATGGAAGGCATTTTGCGGACGATGAGGAGGCGATTGCCACAGTGAAGCACTGGCTCCGCCACCAGGGCAAGGATTGTTGCCGACAGGGCATACAAGCCCTTGTCTCACACTGGAGGCAGGCCATAGAAAGGGATGGAGATTATGTGGAAAAATATGTTGTGTAGATAAAACACCATTCTATCATGCGCGTAATTCTCATTATGTTCAACAAAGAATTGTTGAAGAAATAAATGCGGTGCATTACATTCTGATCAACCCTCGTATATTTGTGGCAGCCACACGTGGAAACAGAGACATTGTCGAAAGCGACACATCTTCGTAACACACCACAAGCAAAAATGTAAGAAGAATGAAAGTATTCTCTAGCGCGTTGGTGAGGAAGTTACAGTCACTTTCAACTTGACACTGGTGATATTTATTTACAAGAGCTTACTGCAATAGCAAGGAAGGCTGGTGGCTTGCTGTTCCGTGCGTCGGTAATGGAGACATCTGGAAATGACCTCTGGCTTCGCGTCGACGCTGTTGGCGTAGCTGGACACCTATGAAGGCAGTCCCGCAGGATAGCGAACGCAGATGATGGGTGAGTGACGACAGCCGCACGGGGGTAGCCCAATCTACAGTGGTCGCCAAATCTGTGCCACTGGGCGGCTGTGGTCGATGGTGAAAGACGTCTTAGATTTCAGCTACTCCTCTTACCACAATACCACCAAAGCATCCCAGGTTTTGGTAATACCACTGGTCATCGAGTCGACCATCTTTGGCTGACTTCTGTATCTCTGGCTGACATCTATATCTTTGCCTGAAAACTTTCTTGCATGTCGTTTATTTACGTTTCGACAATACTGACATATATTTGTAGGTGGAAGGTTGAATTCGCAAACCTTCTGAATGGAAGTCAAGAATTATGCACAGTGGGTGGTGGAAAAACTGTGTTTAGGAAACAGTAGTTTCATGGAAATCGGTTGCCCAATAAAACGAGGAACCAGCTCGAAATGAAGGACATAAGTTCTCAGCTTCAGCATCGAAACTTAGGACAGGGGAATTGTACAGGTGGGTGAATGTTGTTGATATGTATTCCGCTGGATTTAGACTTATATATGTAGAACGTATCTGCAAGGCTATAAAATTTTCATATGTTAGCTGTAAAAATACGGAATGCATGATTGTTGTAAAAGAATGAAGAGTGGGAATAGCTTGTGATTTTAAATTAATTTGTAAGTCGTGTGGCTATGAATTTTCCTCCCAAAAAAAAAAAAAAACACTGGTACCTATGAAAGCAATTTTAGGTTAGCATATGCTATGAGATGCCTTGGACAGGGCAGGGAAGGAGGTAATTTATTGTGTGGTTTTCTGAACACCTTGTGCAAAGTTTGAAAAATAAATAAAGAAATGTCTTATGCTGTATGTGATACTGCCAATATTTCTATGTAGAAAGCAGTGGAGGAATTGGAGGAAATAAACTAAAGAGAAATAGATCGTGGGTTAGATATTCATAACAGTGAATCTCCTACAAATGTTAGTGACCTGTGTCTGTCTGTAAATGGAACCTGGATGAAAAGGGGTCACACATCTCTGTATGAAGTTGCATCAGTAATTGGTATTGACGTAGGTAACGATTTATATGTAAAAATTATGTCTCAATACTGGCACCAGTGTGCAACAATGAAGACAGTGAGAAACTGTGGCAAAAAAAGCATGCAGTAACATGCTCTAAAAATTTGGGTGGCACAAGTGGGGGCATGGAGGATGGTGCAGTTGTAAGGATGCTCTCCAGATGTGATGACTAGTATGGTGTTATACTAAATACCTTGATGATGGGGACCCCTCTTGGTTGAAAGCTGGAACAGATAAAAATCTGTACAATATAACAATCTAAAAGTTGGAAAGAGTTGGCCACATCCAAAAGAGGCTTGGTCGTAGGCTTCGTCGCTTGCTGAAAGAGAAGAAAGGTGAAGTACTCGAGGATGGAAAACCACTAGGAAGAAAAAGCAGGCTTACACTGAAAGAAATTTATTCTCTTCAGTTATTTCATGGGAGAGCTGTCAGGAAAAACACATATAATTTAGAGGCAGTGAGGCACGCTGTGCGCAATTTTTTTTCCCGCAAACTATCCACTGACCAAACACCAATGCACAATCTGTGTCCGAAAGACGATTGGTGTAAGTTCAGCAACAGAAATGAGACATTTTCAGATAAACACTCACTACATTGCAGCATGTGGTATGCAACAGTTGGAATACACTCCTGGAAATGGAAAAAAGAACACATTGACACCGGTGTGTCAGACCCACCATACTTGCTCCGGACACTGCGAGAGGGCTGTACAAGCAATGATCACACGCACGGCACAGCGGACACACCAGGAACCGCGGTGTTGGCCGTCTAATGGACAACAGGACAATGCACGTCCGCATGTATCCCGTGCCACCCAACGTGCTCTAGAAGGTGTAAGTCAACTACCCTGGCCAGCAAGATCTCCGGATCTGTCCCCCGTTGAGCATGTTTGGGACTGGATGAAGCGTCGTCTCACGCGGTCTGCACGTCCAGCACGAACGCTGGTCCAACTGAGGCGCCAGGTGGAAATGGCATGGCAAGCCGTTCCACAGGACTACATCCAGCATCTCTACGATCGTCTCCATGAGAGAATAGCAGCCTGCATTGCTGCGAAAGGTGGATATACACTGTACTAGTGCCGACATTGTACATGCTCTGTTGCCTGTGTCTATGTGCCTGTGGTTCTGTCAGTGTGATCATGTGATGTATCTGACCCCAGGAATATGTCAATAAAATTTCCCCTTCCTGGGACAATGAATTCACGGTGTTCTTATTTCAATTTCCAGGAGTGTATGTCTAATAATGTAATAAGAACAAGAAAATCCTAGAATTTAATTCCAAATATTTCTAGTCTGAGAGGGTTGAACTGTTTCCTCGTCTTCAGTCAGAATAATAAGGATTTCGGACTCTGAAGTCGAAGTGCTGATAGACGTACATCATCGTGCTAGCGAAATGGGAACAGCCGATTGGGACACCATTCAGTAACACAAACGACGCTCGGAAATTTTATCCGGGTAGCTAAATCGATACAGGTCTAACAGGACGGCAAAAATTGGTTTCTGATTTCCATTTCTGTCCTCCGCAAATTGTATCACATGTAAACGTGGTGAATACGTCATTAGAAAACAAATGTATTCAGTCTACTCGTGAGGGACAACCGGTGACAGTTATGGTCTATAAACTGAAGAGAGGAAGTAATTTTTGGGAGTTCACATCAAACGCCTTTGCTTGGACTACTTTAGCAGCACCTCTCAACGTATCACTTAACGCTGCCTGACCTTATTTCCCCAGGAATAACCATCATTTCCGCGGAGGCGGGCACGTCGTTTTTCACTCCCAGTGGACCCACTAATGAAGCTGCAGCTCCGGTCAGGGACCGCTTCTCCTAGTGGTGGCTGGCTGGCACCTCTGCGGAGAAATGCGCGACGGTAAGGCCACGGCATAATAAATGGGGACAGGTCTGGCATCGTTTAGAGCTCCTCGCCCCAGCTGGCCGCTCTGGAATTAAATGCCGGCGACAAGTAACTTCCCGCGGATGCGGGAGGCTGCCACATTTCCTGCGTAATGAGAACAGTAATATATGGCGTCCGACGGTTTTGTGGTCGGTAGACTGGTAAAATGTGTGTGTGTCGTCGAGCTGAGCAGCCAGGTGTGAACTGCCGGGGAATAGACATCCGCAGGCACTAGTAACTCGAAGAAATTAATGGAGAGCTCTCTTCAGCCAGGTCTCGGCGAGCGGAGTACAGACAAGTCGTATCCCCACTAGCAGAGAACACTCCCAGTAAACATTTACAGTGACTGAAAGACAGAAACAGGTACTACATCGGAAATTGGGGTCAAAGACCTAAACGATGATTAGTGAGCGTCCTGGCTGATAACGAGATAGTTGTTATAAAAGGATATACTGACACTACAACAAAGCTTTATAGCTACTTGCTCCGAACAGTTTCCTGCTGTATACGCTTTTTCTGAATTTTCAAAAAATTGTTCAAATGGCTCTGAGCACTATGCGACTTAACTTCTGATATGCAACTTAGCTTCTGAGGTCATCAGTCGCCTAGAACTAATTAAACCTAACTAAGGATATCACACACATCCATGCCCGAGGCAGGATTCGAACCTGCGACCGTAGCGGTCGCTCGGTTCCAGACTGCAGCGCCTAGAACCGCACGGCCACTCAGGCCGGCTCTGATTTTTCGACACCAATCGGACGCAACCTTCAAGATTCTAGGAGTTTGTGTAAAGGGTGGTTCTAAGCAATTTAACTGTGGGTATGTTGGATGCCAGACTCAGATATACTGGAAAATACCTAAGGATGTGTAACAGACAAGAGAAATACGTTGCTTAAAACACACTTTTTCGAGCAGTTGCTGAATGCTGTTCATTGTCTGGAATCCTTGCCGTGACAGATGTAGAGGTGCAAAAGACTGAAAGGTAAGCTGCACTGTTTGCTACGTGTTTGGTTAATCAATGGGAGAGAGTTACAGAAATGCTCAACTGCAGTGAGAGAGACCACAAAAAAGACGTTCTGCATCATAGATATCGCTTCTCACTAAATCACAGTTGCTCACCGTTCAAAATGAATCAAGAAACATGCTATAACTGCAGACACACGTACTGTGTAATGACCTTAAAACCGATTTCGGGAAGAGGAAAGGGGGGCGGGGCGGTGGGTGGCTTGTCTCTTAAGGTTTAGGATCCCCCTGGATGCCAATTTGACAAATTTCAGACTTCTATTGACGAATAAATTCTGTATCATATCTATAGTAATAGTACAACTGTAAAACCATCGTGTCTGTTTGAAAATCCAAATCTCCAAAATTGCTGTAACTTCCCCAATACATTTCGTTTCTGTATGAAATTTAGCCCAGCTTTACCTCCCATTCTACAAAAGTCTAAGAATTACCAAAGCTATGACCTCCCATGCTAATAATCCAACTTAACTCGTACGCTAACCTTTGACTAAACAGACCTAATTTGAACTGAACGCAACCGGCCTCAACGCTTAGTTTTATATCAAATGAGCAACTGGAGTAAAGCAATTATCAAACTTTCCACCTACCTAGCGTCTTCAGAACATTGTTGCAGATGTCTCGAAACCACTACAGCCAACAGCAAGCAAGGAGAGACTAAGCTAGATTTCTTTTGCTGAATAAATACACTCCTGGAAATTGAAATAAGAACACCGTAAATTCATTGTCCCAGGAAGGGGAAACTTTATTGACACATTCCTGGGGTCAGATACATCACATGATCACACTGACAGAACCACAGGCACATAGACACAGGCAACAGAGCATGCACAATGTCGGCACTAGTACAGTGTATATCCACCTTTCGCAGCAATGCAGGCTGCTATTCTCCCATGGAGACGATCGTAGAGATGCTGGATGTAGTCCTGTGGAACAGCTTGCCATGCCATTTCCACCTGGCGCCTCAGTTGGACCAGCGTTCGTGCTGGACGTGCAGACCGCGTGAGACGACGCTTCATCCAGTCCCAAACATGCTCAACGGGGGACAGATCCGGAGATCTTTCTGGCCAGGGTAGTTGACTTACACCTTCTAGAGCACGTTGGGTGGCACGGGATACATGCGGACGTGCATTGTCCTGTTGGAACAGCAAGTTCCCTTGCCGGTCTAGGAATGGTAGAACGATGGGTTCGATGACGGTTTGGATGTACCGTTCACTATTCAGTGTCCCCTCGACGATCACCAGAGGTGTATGGCCAGTGTTGGAGATCGCTCCCCACACCATGATGCCGGGTGTTGGCCCTGTGTGCCTCGGTCGTATGCAGTCCTGATTGTGGCGCTCACCTGCACGGCGCCAAACACGCATACGACCATCATTGGCACCAAGGCAGAAGCGACTCTCATCGCTGAAGACGACACGTCTCCATTCGTCCCTCCATTCACGCCTGTCGCGACACCACTGGAGGCGGGCTGCACGATGTTGGGGCGTGAGCGGAAGACGGGCTAATGGTGTGCGGGACCGTAGCCCAGCTTCATGGAGACGGTTGCGAATGGTCCTCGCCGATACCCCATGAGCAACAGTGTCCCTAATTTGCTGGGAAGTGGCGGTGCGGTCCCCTACGGCACTGCGTAGGATCCTACGGTCTTGGCGTGCATCCGTGCGTCGCTGGGGTCCGGTCCCAGGTCGACGGGCACGTGCATCTTCCGCCGACCACTGGCGACAACATCGATGTACTGTGGAGACCTCACGCCCCACGTGTTGAGCAATTCGGCGGTACGTCCACCCGGCCTCCCGCATGCCCATTATACGCCCTCGCTCAAAGTCCGTCAACTGCATATACGGTTCACGTCCACGCTGTCGCGGCATGCTACCAGTGTTAAAGACTGCGATGGAGCTCCGTATGCCACGGCAAACTGGCTGACACTGACGGCGGCGGTGCACAAATGCTGCGCAGCTAGCGCCATTAGACGGCCAACACCGCGGTTCCTGGTGTGCCCGCTGTGCCGTGCGTGTGATCATTGCTTGTACAGCCCTCTCGCAGTGTCCGGAGCAAGTATGGTGGGTCTGACACACCGGTGTCAATGTGTTCATTTTTCCATTTCCAGGAGTGTACATTGAGACAGAATAATATGGAAACCAAGTGTTACATTTATTAATTGTACACATACGGGGTGATTTCATATGGAGTACCAGTGCATGAAATTTCTCTAATTTTGTGATAAAGTAAAACACAGTTCCTCTCTGCAGATAGGCATAGGGGTACAAATAGAGAGCACACTTCCATCTGGTTTTGTGATGTTTCTTCTTTATGCTACAGTCTACACAGTGCCTTGAGGTAGTATGCGTTGGTAGATGCTTATCTTGTTTTGCATATTTTTCCAGCTGGAACAAAAGTTTTACAATTCTTTGCTAATGGCTCTTTGCTTTCATTCTCTGAAATAATGAAAAACAACAATATTTTCGTTCGAAAATCAAGATCACTGTCTTAAACTAATTCATCGTCTCCGCTTTCACTGCTACTGTCAGTATGAGGCGGCGTCAAAAGAAATCTTTTCCAGAATGCACGCCCTTTATTCTGTGAGAGTACATTATGTGAAAGTGGAAGAATGAGAATCTGTCACAGCTAGTCATATTGTCCTTAAAGTTGCAGTGGTTTCAAAAGGAACTACCACATTAACTACCACAATAAGTATGAAAATAAATACATTAATTTAATTATTGTTGCAATACACAGAGCATAAACTTGCTTTGTGTACCTAAGCTATATGCAAAACTTGCCTTACAGAGACAGATTCACTCACTATTTGAAAACAAAGACAATCGTACACTTCATACAAACAAATGGCTCCTACGTTTGCTCGACTAACTGCTAAAATTCCAAACCTGCGAAGTAGTTCAAGCTGCAGCAACTACAATGTAGCATCTACTGGAGACGTAAAGCACAGCTACATTTGTAGCTACTGTGCATATGCCAGCAAATGAGAAAATTTTAGGTGGCTTCAAAGGAAATCACACCGTCTGAAAGGGTAGAGAAAATTGTTGGAAAATTTTATCCATTGCAAACATGTAGGCCCTACGTAACTGTCTTCTTACGGCCAGTTCTATCAGTGAATGTTATTGTACTCTAACTCTTTGGTGGCTTGCAGTTGCAAGAAAAGTTGCTTTAACATTCAGGTGCACAGATTTTGGTATATTTTGCCACCAATCATCGATTGTGGTCGAGAGCCCTTGCCACTGAATAAGAGGGTGCATATAGAGTACAGTTAAAAATTCTTACCAGTGCGGTAAAGAACTATAGATTCTTGTGCAAGACGACGTTCGACAATTAGCACAACTGGTGCGAGCAATATACAGCACACACTGAGCATTAGATTGAGTCAAAATACTCAGGAAGTTCTTTCTATTCATTATTTCTTTTTAAGAGAAACTAGAGCGAATAGACAGAACTTACAGCCTAACGTGACAGTCTAACGCAGGAACTAGCAGATATGTAGCCCAATGGAAACTAGTGCTTTAAGACTTTTACGAAATTTATGACCCACCATAGTGCCTCTAGAAGACATAAAGGGTGATGCAGGACATAGATCCCTGAACCTTACAGGCAGGCAACACTGAATATTCTCAGTTACGTGAAAATTTAAATGCCGGATGTAGATTTGATGTAGTCCACACGAAGTCAGCTGCTGGTATCCTAGCTGTGCATGGACTGCAGTGACGGCTTGCACGCATCTAGCGGGCTCTTATTTTCCTACTGCAATCAGTTTATAGTGAAAGTTATGGGAGGCTCCTGTGCAAAATTTACACTCCTTCCTGCAGTTCGACACCTTCAAAACGCTAGGGAATTGAGGCGCAATCAGATTACGGTATATCCAAATTTAGGAAAATGGTCGTGTCTGAGAATTGCAGGCGGATCTTGGAGATCCTAACCATTATCACACGCCCTGAAAATTACTGAGGACTTAGGGAATAATTAAACGTTTGGCTAGAGATCCTTCATCGAGTTGTTCAGTTTATGATGGCTCGAAACGTGTTGTCAGGTTTGTACTTTACAGTCCGGAGCACACTCTCTGTTAGACCAGGAAGGGGAAGAACATAGGTGCAACCTTGTTAAACGACTCACATTGTCATTCGCCTGAAGTCATCTGGGGGAGTCATGGTAATCCCATATCTGTTTAATATAGAGCCCATTGTCTTAATCACTAAAATCAGGACCTACAGAGTAATGGTATGACCCGTACCTCATTTTCTACATGCCTCCTTGACAGGAGTGTCTGCTTATCTGTCTCCTATATTTACAGCAGAACGTAACTTTCACCTTTCTGCAGTGGAATGTTGTGTCATAAATGTTCTGCGTTTTTTTCATCTGGTCGATTAATGTGCTGAATGCCTGCACGGTAGTCAGAGAAACTGAGTGGAGAAGAAATTGCAGTACTCCATTTCATCTCACGTGTTACATAAACCAGTAATTCTTAGACATCATTGTGAAACATGATTTGCGCTGTCCTGTAGGCAAGGTCGGAAAAATTATAGTGACAGACAAGAGTAACTTCCTGGTTAGATACTTCGCTGCACGCCACTATAAAATCACTGCTGTGATAGTGGAAGATTTGGCAGGTTACTTGGTGGACGAATCTTGTTTTCTCGCGGTCTCGGTTGCAGGTATCCTTCAGGAAGCCCAATTTCCGTTCTTTCTAAGGAAAACCACTCACGGCGAGATCTAAACTTCGAGCGTTTCACTTCCTCTTCCTCTCATTAGAGTAAAACTTAAGCTACAACGTAGATAGCTGGAGGTTATTTACGAATAGTCTCCTAGAAGACCGGCAGTGGAGATAAGCGTCTTCGGATCCAAGTGAAATGGTCGGAGTTAGAATGAGCATTCTTGGTGGGTCTCATATATAGCCTCCGGTCCAGCAAGAACTGAAGAGACGAGCGATGCTGTCCCCTATTTTGTGTAGCCAAATGAAATGACGTTAGTAAAAATAGATATCACCCAAGTTAAAGCTGGAGTTATTAGTTTGACAGAGTGCCATCATCTGTATTGTCTGACCACCAAAACATTTCCTTGCTAAGGTGTCAATGCGTGCGAGGGAGACCTTTTCGTGAAGGTATGTCTTGAATGGAATACGCCGTGTTGGAAATAAATTACACACTCAAAAAAAGAAAAAACGCCACGAAAGAATTTCGCGAATGGGATCGAAATCGGTAGGTGCGATGTACAAGTGGGCAACAGTAAAAAAATGATTATAATTTCTTAAAAACTCGATTTATTCAACAGGAAGAGCTTCACAAATTAACAATATTCAGATTAAATATTGTAACCCCAGAAACCCCGAAAACAAACGAAAAATATGACTATTCAAAAAATCAGTTAAAAATTTATTTGACGCCTCCTGACGGACAATTTCCATTCCTTCTAAATTAAGAATATAAGTGCATACAAGATGTGGCTAGATTTCAAAGAAATAGTATCGACAGCAGTTGAGAGATTTATACGAAATAAATTACCAAACGACGGAGTTGATCCCCCTTGGTACACAAAACGGTTGCGAACAGTGTTGCAGAAACAACGAAAAAAGCATGCCAAATTGAAACAAACGCAAAATCTCCAAGATTGACGATCTCTTAAAGCTCGAAACTTAGCGCGCACATCAATGCGAGATGCTTATAATGGTTTCCACAACGAAACTTTGTCTCGAAACCTGGCAGAAATTCCAAAGAGATTCTGATCGTATGTGAAGTATGTTAGCGGAAAGAAACAATCAATGCCTTCTCTGCGCGATAGCAGTAAAGATACTATCGAAGACAGTGCTGAGAAAGCAGAGGTACAACACAGACTTCCCAAATGCCTTCACAAAAGAAGACGAAGTAAATATTCCAGAATTCTAATCAAGAACAGCTGTCGGTATGAGTAACTTAGAAATAATATCTGCGTAGTAATGAAACAACTGAAATCACTTAATGAAAGCAACTCTTCTGGTCCAGACTGTACCGCAATGAGGTTTCTTTCAGGGTAAGCTGACGCAATAGCTCCGTATTTAACAATCATAAACAACCGCTCGCTCAGCGGAAGATCCGTACCCAGAGACTAGCAACCTGCATGGGTCACACCAATGTTCAAGAAATTACAGGCCCATATCATTAACGTCGATTTGCAGTAGGATTTTGGAACGTGTATTGTGTTCTAGCGTTATGAATAACCTGGAGAGAACGGTCTATTGACATACACTGAACACGGATTTAGTAAACATCGTTCTTGTGAAACACAACTAGCTCTTTACACACACGAAGTGTTGAGTGCTATTCACGATGTGTTTCAAATTGATTCCGCATTTCTAGATTTACGAAAAGCTTTTGACACTATACAACACAAGCGGCTTGTAGTAAAATTGGGTGGTTATGGAATAACGTCTCAGTTATGTGACTGGATTCATGGTTTCCTTTCATAGTAATTGACGGCAAGTCATCGGGTGATTTCTGGTGATCCTCAAGGTGATGTTATAGATCCTCTGCTGCCCCTTATCTAAACACATCAAAGAAAGTGTTGCATCACCCCCGTTCCCAGAACTCCTGAAAATAGACGTTGACTGTGGATACTGTATTACAGACACAGCCCCTTGGCCTGTTCAGAGATGCCATTAAATCTGCCAAAGATGTAAACAACCATTTATGAGCAGCTCCTATTAGACGGCTGGGGTCCAATAGCCGATCAGTTCCAGTCATTCCACCAGGAAGGAGGTACACGGCTCGTGTTGTCTGTAGTTCAACCATACCTAGACGGTCAATACCGCGGTTCGATGGCATCCTCATTTCTACTTTGTGCCGTGATGGAATCTCAACAAGGGAAGTGTCCAGATGTCTCGGAGTGAACCAAAGCGATGTTGTTCAGACATGGAGGAGATACAGAGAGACAGGACCTGTCGACGACATGCCTCGCTCAGGCCGCCCAAGGGCTACTACTGCAGTGGATGACCGCTACCTACAGACTGTGGCTCGGAGGAACCCTGACAGCAACGCCGCCATACTGAATAATGCTTTTCGTGCAGCCACAGGGCGTCGTGTTACGACTCAAACTGTGCGCAATAGGCTGCACGATGCGCAACTTCACTGGCAACGTCCATGGCGAGGTCCATCTTTACAACCACGACACCATGCAGCTCGGTACAGAGGACCCAACAACATGCCGAATGAATCGCTCAGAATTGAGATCATGTTCTCTTCGCCGATGAGTGTCGCATGTGCCTTCACCAGAGAATCGTCGGAGACGTGTTTGGAGGGAACCCGGTCAGGCTGAACTACTTAGACACGCTGTCCAGCGAGTGCAGCAAGGTGGAGGTTCTCTGCTGCGGACCGGCGTAGGCCGCTGGTGGTCATGGAAGGCACCATAATACGTCATTGCCACCCTCCGACCGATAGTGCAACCATATCGGCAGCATATTGGCTAGGCATTCGTGCACATTTTGTGAATGACTTCCTTCAGGACAACGACATCGCTCGAAGAGAGTGGCCAGCATGTTCTCCAGACATGAACCTTATCGAACATGCCTGGTATAGATTGAAAAGGGCTGTTTATGGACGATGTGACTCACCAACCACTCTTAGGGGTCAACGCCGTATTGCCGTTGAGGAGTGGGAGAATCTGGACCAATAGTGCCTTGATGAACTTGTAGATATAGTATGCTACGACGAATACAGGCATGCAACAGTGTGAGAGGACCTGCCACTGGGTAAGAGATACCGATGTGTACAACAGTCTGGACCACCACCTCTGAAGGTCTTGCTGTATGGTGGTACAACATGCAATGTGTGGTTTTCATGAGTAATAAAAAGGACGGGAATGATGTTTATGTTGATCTCTATTCCAATTTTGTGTACAGGTTCCGAATTTCTGCGGTCTGGAATCCTTTCTAGATAGGGTTAACGGAGTACATCGAGAAAGTTCAAAGAAGAGGAGCACGTTTTGTATTATCACGAAATAGGGAAGAGAGTGTCACTTACATGATACAGGATTTGGAATTGACACTACTGGAGCAAAGGCGTTTTCTTTGCTGCAGAGTCTCCTCAGGAAATTCCAATCACTAACTTTCTTCTCCGAAAGCGAAAATATTTTGTTGACACCGACTCACTTAGGGAGAAACGATCATCGCAATAAAATCAGAGATCGCACGGAAAGATATAGACGTTTGTTTTTCCGCTCGCTGTTCGAAACTGGAATAATTGAGAATTATTGTGAAGGTGCTTCGAAGCATCCTGTACATGTCACTTAAGTATTATTTGCACACGGTCCTTGCAGATGTATATGTAGAACGCGTTGGTCCACCTTTGGCCCTTATACATGCAGTTATTCGGCTTACCACTAGTTGACAGAGTTGTTGGATGTCCTGCTGTGTTATATCGTGCCAAATTCTGTACAACTGGCTCGTTAGATCGTCCAAATCTCCTGCTGGCTGGAGGACCATGCTCATAACCCACCATTCTCATTTGGAAAGACAACCGGCGATCTGTCCAAGGCAGGGTTTGGTAAGCGGGGAGACAAACAGTAGAAACTCTCGTCGTTTGCGGGCGGGAATTATCTTGCTGAAACATAAGCTCAGGATAGCTTGCTATGAAGGGCAACAAAATGCGGCGTAGAAAATCGTCGACGCACCGCTGTGTTGCAACGGTTCCGTGGATGACAACCACAGATGTCCTGCTGAAAAATGAAGTGGTTTTCCAGACGACCTGGTTGACGGGCCGTATGGGACACGACAGATTGGTACCCCGTTACTTTCGGGAGCGTCTCCAAACACATCTTTGCTGGGAGTATCATTGAAGACAGTTCTATCCTGATCAATAAGAATCAACGCCAAAGATGCGTCTGAGGGCGTCTGACTGTCACCCGTCATACAATCCGACAACCAGGAGTGATGTCTGGCGTGTCTTTGCATTTCATGGTAGGACCCTTTTATACATCAAAGGCATTCTACGCCCTGTTTTGTTGTTCTTCATGGCAAGGCCTCCTGGGCTTACATTCCAGCAAGATAATGCGCATCCGCACAGGGCGAGAGTTTCTGCTGCCCGGCCTTGACCAGCAAGGCCACCGGATGCCTCCACAATTGAAAACTTTCGGAGCATTATTGGCTGGACTCTCCAATCAGCTCAGTTCTTTAACGATCTACCTCGCCAATTGGACAGAATTTTTTGCAATATCCCTCAGGAGCACATCCAGTATGTATACCAGTCAAAGCCAAGCCGAATTACCACTTGCATAAGGGCCGGAAATGAGTCAAAGTGTAATTGACTTTCTCAGTTTGTGAAGCTCTTTCTGTATTTCTTAACTTGTAATCATTTTTTTGTATGTATGTGCACATCACATCTACCAATTACCGTCATATTCGGTAATTCCTTAGTGGTGCATCTTTCTTTTTTATTCTTTTGTCTTAGAGTGCATTTCAGAATGTGGATTGTTTCGGAAAAACTAAAATTATCTGAGCAAGCTGCAAAACTTAATGAAGTAAGGATCGTGTCTTTCTCGGTTATGGGACAAAAATAAATTTTATGTACGAGGGTAATCCCAAAAGTAAGGTATCCTTTTTTTTTTTAATTTCATAGACCTCTTTACTTCTACAATGGTTTACATCAGTTTACAGCTTGAACATTTATCTATTTTTCGACATAATCACTATTTCTGTCGATGCATTTTTGTAGACGCTGTGGCCGTTTTTGTATGCACCTTCCATACCACCTCGCCGCCATGCTGTTCATAAAGTTGTGAACCTCTTATTTCACCGCGTCGACGGAGCTGAATCGCTTTCCGGCCAAATGTTCTTTTAACCTAGTGAACAGGTGATTGTCACTAAGCACCACGTCAGCACTATAGGGTGGGTGGGTGATTATACAGGGTGATTCAAAAAGAATACCACAACTTTAAAAATGTGTATTTAATGAAAGAAACATAATATAACCTTCTGTTATACATCATTACAAAGAGTATTTAAAAAGGGTTTTTTTCACTCAAAAACAAGTTCAGAGATGTTCAATATGGCCCCCTCCAGACACTCGAGCAGTATCAACCCGATACTCCAACTCATTCCACACTCTCTGTAGCATGTCAGGCGTAACAGTTTGGATAGCTGCTGTTATTTCTCGCTTCAAATCATCAATGGTGGCTGGGAGAGGTGGCAGAAACACCCTATCCTTAACATACCCCCATAAGAAAGAATCGCAGGGGGTAAGATCAGGGCTTCTTGGAGGCCAGTGATGAAATGCTCTGTCACGGGCTGCCTGGCGGCCGATCCATCGCCTCGGGTAGTTGACGTTCAGGTAACCTTTTTCGTAGGACTCTCCATACAGTTGATTGTGGAATTTGCAGCTCTCTGCTAGCTCTACGAGTCGATTTTCCTGGGCTGCGAACAAACGCTTGCTGGATGCGTGCTACATTTTCATCACTCGTTCTTGGCCGTCCAGAACTTTTCCCTTTGCACTAACACCCATTCTCTGTAAACTGTTTATACCAACGTTTAATACACCACCTATCAGGAGGTTTAACACCATACTTCGTTCGAAATGCACGCTGAACAACTGTCGTCGATTCACTTCTGCCGTACTCAATAACACAAAAAGCTATCTGTTGAGCGGTCGCCATCTTAGCATCAACTGACGCTGACGCCTAGTCAACAGCACCTCAAGCGAACAAATGTACAACTAAATGAAACTGTATAGCTCCCTTAATTCGCCGACAGATTGTGCTTAGCTCCACCTTTCGTCGTTGCAGAGTTTTAAATTCCTAAAGTTGTGGTATTCTTTTTGAATCACCCTGTATTTCACTGAAACTGTTGCAGGAGAGTAACGGTTTGCCGAGTGATGTGTTCAAAATGAATCTGAGCACTATGGGAGTTAACTTCTGAGGTCATCAGTCCCCTGAATTTAGAACTACTTAGACCTAACTAACCTAAGGACTTCACAAACACCCATGCCCGAGGCAGGAATCGAACCTGCGACCGTAGCGGTCGCGCGGTTCCAGACTGTATCGCTTATAACCTCTCGGTCACCCCGGCCGGCGAGCGATGTGTGGGCGAGCGTTGTCATGGAGAATGTGTACGAATTGTCCGTTTGAGTTTTTTCAAAGTCTCACAGTACCTGTCAGAATTAATTGTGGTCCCAGTGGGCATAAAGTCTACCAACAAATCCACTTTCCGATCCCAAAAAGCGGTTGTCATGAATTTACCGGCAGACTGTGTTTGCTTGCATTTCCGCGGCTTTGGCGAAGAAGGATGCCGCCAGTGGCGTTATTGTTGTTTGGTCTTAGGTGTAAAGTGGTATGCCCACGTTTCGTCACCCGTGGCAATTGAGTCCAGAAAGTTGTCCTGTTCATTTGCAAGGCGGTGAAGAAATGCGGGGGCAACATCAGCTCGTTGCCGTATGAGGTCCTCAGTCAGCATGCGTGGCACCCATCTTGCTCACATCTTCCGGTAGTTCAATGTTTCCGTTAAAATTCTGTGAGCGATGCTTCGGGAAACCTCAGGAAC
Organism: Schistocerca gregaria; assembly: GCF_023897955.1. Lineage (NCBI taxonomy): Eukaryota > Metazoa > Arthropoda > Insecta > Orthoptera > Acrididae > Schistocerca > Schistocerca gregaria. Next base: position 188,258,821 of record NC_064920.1, on the reverse strand, counting down.
CAACGTGCAGAGATCATCCAGGGTGATCTCCCGATCTTTACGCATGCTTTGCTCAACCTTCAACACTGTCTCCTCAGAAACTGGCGGTCTCCCGCTCCTTTGTTCGTTGTGAATTTCGGTCCGACCAGCTGAAACTCTCTACACCACTTACGAACATTTTTCACATCCGTGCAAGCCTCACCATATACTTCCGTCAATTGCCGATGGATTTAAATCAGCGCAGTGCCCTTTGCGTTCAAAAACCGTATAACTCCGTTCAATTCGCACTTGGCGGTAACATCCAACGGGAGCTCCATTCTCAACGGCTGCCAAGCCAAGGCTGAGCGCCTCAGCGCGGCGTGTACATGTTAACACACAGCGCGTGAAGCACTCTTCATAACAGTTTGACCAACTGCCACATAAACAGAGTTCTGTACTTATAAAAAATGGGATTGTCCTCGTACTTAGGTGAGGGATTTCTAATTAATAATTTACCGATTGAATTAGACACTAAATGCTGCTTTCCCGTGGTGTCCATTCCTAATGAACGTATGACTTGTTCTATGTCTAAAGAGTTTTGGTTGTAGCACCATACAATGCAGAAATGGCTGATAACCTCCCAACACCCATTACATCAATCTAATCTCCCTTTCCATATAGATATCTCCAAACAATTGTCACCCAGAATACCTTTGTCCAGTAGGGTGGGTACTGGTCTCTATATACAGTTCTTATTCACTTCCACACTTTGATGGAAGTTGTAAAATGGTTGTTAGAATTCACTGGCCTCTTCGACATTCTTCAGCGTGCTGTCATAGATACAAAAAATAAAAAAACCGTAGCTTTGACAGCACTTCAGTATTCGCAGCAACACCCTATCCCTTTTTGCTTACCAATAGATGTCCCAGCAAAGGGAAACTTCCACCTACGTCTGACTTCGATATGGATAGACGAGTGGCTTGGTGATACATTGTGACACATAATTTTGCGACGCAGACTGTTTGCTTGCTTCCGTCACTCTTCTGTATGCGTCGGGAAGAAGGTTTCTCCTGATTGACGGTGAAGGGTCAGTCTTTCCCTAAACCTTCTAGATGGTTTGTGGAGGAAAGATAAAAGGTATTTTGACGAGGGGGGGGGGGGGGGGGGGGAATTATCTTGAGCAGGGAATGGCCAATGAAACTGGAGCTTCCGAAATCGAAGGGTCAGAAGAGAGCAAAAGATGTGTGGCCTCTGCGACGCAGGCAGTGTTCCATAGTGAATTTCAGCGGGCAACAGGGGGCGATCCCTCCTGGTCAATCGAGTTTTCCTTCGCCGCACGGAAAATAGATTCCGAAAGTATGCTCATGTACGCGGGCGTGGACCCCGGCTTGAACTTTCTGGTGTTGTGGGCGAGTACCCGCTTCAAGCGAGCATAAACGCGTTAGGTAGACTGAAACCCTGAAGTCAGATCGCGGAGTCAGTATTTTATAGTTGGCTGGACAGTAGCGTTTAGATGTGAGACGATGGTTCAGTAGAAGCTAGTACATAATATTATTTCTGGATATTTGAACGCGATGTCTTTGTGTGATACTTTCGCTAATGACGTTGAACTGTATTCCTGTTTTGCCGTTGTGAGTATTATCTGCAGGAGTTTCAGGTAGCCAGCGGGAGGCAGTGTGTTGAACTCTTAGCAGTGAACATATCTCAGTCTTATTTCAATGAACATTAATAGGGTCGGTTCAATTAAGAATGAAACACATGGGTACCACACCAGTCACACATATTAATGGGAGGATGAGTCTTCTCCCTATTAATGGAAACAAATGGTCACTGTAACGATTAGATTTACTGTCTTTAAACATGAGAATCGCCCACTGATATATTAAAAAGAGCCGCTGACAAACGGACAAGGGACTACAAAACTTAAGTATAACCTTGCCACAGGCGGGTGGGTAGGATGAAACACAGCTAACATAATAATTCGCAGACACTGCCAGTAACGAAATGAGTTGTTAATTAAATGCAGAAAGCACGTGGAAAGATTGCAGCGAATACCATAAGACTGCCAAACCGTGCACTGAGGGCAACAAGCTCGATGAGGGACTTTTGGATCTTTTACTTGCCCTCTGAAGGGAATGACTTAACATCGGGCTCAAACGGCGCCCGTGCTTGTAACGAAGACTCATCCTATCAGGCGAGCAGAGAGGGAATAAATTGGACAGCAGCAGTAGCGACTGGACTGTCAGGTACAGCCATTTCGTCGTATTTAATTCTTCTGGCAGCGGCAAGGCTCGTGTCATCATCTTTCCTCTTCTAGCCTGAAGTGTCTACTCTGCAAAAATCTAAAGTGAAGATTTCTCCTTCTGGCTGCTTTGAAACACTGCTGTTTTTCGCCAGAGCAAGAACTCGCTGGTCAGTGGTCGCAAAGATTGCGAGCACTAACTAGTAAGGTGTGGAAGAAAGCAGAAAAATTTTCCCATTCCATGGCTCGGTTCTCAAAAGGTCCTATCAGACGCTCTGCTCGTAGACACAGCGTAAAAGCGTTGGCTTTGCATAAAATAACAGCACGACGCAATGAGAAAACTGGAAGTTCATCTTTCTGAGAGCCTTCTGCAAAGAACTCCACATTTCTGTCGTCAGAAAAACGGGGCGTCCTGAGTCCTGCCTGGAGAATGAAGTCGGTACGCTTTCAGCTCTTGGAGACCTGCAGCGTACTACCGAGGGAAGGTAAAGAAACTAACAATGAAATGAAAAGAGCCATTGTCGCTGCTAACCCAGAGCTGCAGTTACAGAGCAGTGTAACTGAACGACTACTTGATCAAGGGAATTTGCCTATCAGCCTCTGAAATATGTTAGTGGAAAGTTTCAGAGGAAAATAGCTATGATACAAGGGTTTTAATTACCGACTCTCGAACTGTGAGAAGTTTAACCTTGTCTGGGGGGCCAAAGCGAGATAGGCGTCCCTGATTTAGACTGACTGGGCAATGGGGCAGTGCAGAGAATTAATGCGGTCCGGAAAAAAAAACAACACACTTTCGATTACTGGATCTCGGCACCGGCTTGCGAATTTGAATCAGTGTGACACGATGAAATGGGCGAAGCAAATGTTTCAGCATCCAGAGTTGATCGCTATGTTGAAGTGAGAACACAGTCAATTGACTCTACACATTCCAGTTAGATTTTCTCTAACAATTCTCCTTCCATTTCTCTTATACTGAAGGGGAAAAAAGTTATTAAGAAGTGAAGCTCATATAAACTATCCAATGAACGTCATCTGTAAAGCCTTCATGGCAACGTGAGAGGGCTGTGGTGCAGAAACATTGTTATTGATCAATACACTTTTCTAAGACTCGAAACATAATCAGGTATGTAAGGGGCACTGAGCACAACAAAGGATGCCACCTCACCTATGATCTCACTGATGAATCAAGGGTTCACTACACCACCATCACCACCAACCCACCCACATCCCAATCCCACAACCATCGTGTGTCCCAATCCCAACCCCTATTACAACACCATTACAACCCCATCCACACCCCATACCAACCCTACACCACACCCAACACCATCCCCATGCCAATGCTAACACCAGTGCCAATAACAATGCAGACACCAATGACAATGCCAATACCAACAACACTGCTGCAACAACCACAGCCAGTGCTGTAGTACGCTCATGTCCGCTGAGAGATGGTGTGCTGTGATCTAGTGATCGTTTTTCCTGTTGAAATGCGCTGTGGTCTAGCACTGATAACTGTGTACCGTATTAAAATATTATGGATAAAAGGGGAACAGCCTATTACTCTCGAAGACGTCGCTGTTTTGGCACATGTTTACCACCACCGACGATCATTTTGTGGGGGATGGTGTGAATATACCACAATTTCCAAACTGAGTTTGCGTACGAATTTCGTAAACAGTGCTTTTACAAACTTTCAAGAATTTATACTGTAAGTGGGTAGTGCCAGACACAGTCAATACAATATTTCGTGTCCAACGTAGTAACTGCACCCTCTTAAAGTCTGTGACCGTAGTGTGTGGAACTTGCTATACAGATGTATATTTAAGAACTGTTGGATGGCTTAAATTACTATCAGTATTTTTGCACTTGTGTGTTGTGCGCTCCCACCTTGTGTGCATACATCTTATTTTCAAGAAAGACGAAAAAACGGTCTACCGGTTCAAAAACTGCACTGCTCGTCAGAAATATGTATGGAACGTTCAGCTTCGAGGTTGTGGTGGTTTCGGGTCTGTGATAGAAATGCGAATACCTTAACATGATAATTCAATGGATAGTACTGCTGTATGTCAAACTACGTCCGTTCTGTTAGTTTGAAGTTATAGTAGAAAAGTAAATGTACTGTGTTGTTTCACACAACCAGCCGCTAGAGCTGCCCGCCTCTTCAGTTTTGGAGAACATGTTATACCTTTTCGGGAGAAAAGAATAACAACATGTTTTCCTTCCCTTTCAACCTATCAAGATCTTGTTTAATCCATGTAACAAAAGATCGCGATACTGAATAGAGGTGTAGTAACACAGCAAAATCAGTATGAGTTCTGAGATGTTACAACATAAGCAAAATACAGTATGTTTATATGGGAATTATAAATTATTTGATGAGCCCCTAACATGTACCTTGTTGTTCTTAAAGGGTGAGCGGGGCGTGGGGTGCTCACTCTGTGCTTTCAGGATCCTGGAAAGCCCAACTAGCGATTCATTGTTCGTTGATTCCACCATAAAATTTATGTGAAAATTCAATGACATGCGGTATGCATGGTGGCTATCGCTATTTAGAAATCAAAATGGTTCAAATGGCTCTAAGTGTTATGGGACTTAACATCTCAGGTCATCAGTCCCCTAGACTTAGAACTACTTAAACCTAACTAACCTAAGGACATCACACACATCCATGCCCGAGGCAGGATTCGAACCTGCGACCGTAGCAGCAGCGCGGCTCAGGACTGAAGCGCCTAGAACCGCTCGGCCACAACGATTTAAAAATCCAATGGAGGCAAAGTTCCTTGATATAACGGCAAATTCGAGTGGCTGTATCACCTAGGTGTCAGTGTGTGGCTGGGCTGCGTGCAATGGCCAGCAGGTCGCTGACGAGCCAAAACGCGTGGTTCATAACTAGTTTAAAGAGCGCTGCCGCTTTCCTCGAGTTATTGTGTTCACATTTGCTCCTTCGGACAGAGCTAACAACTTGGGCTCTAACGCTACTGATAGTTATAGTCATCTACCACCAGTCGGTGCTGCACTCTTTTGATGGCGACAGTTCAGTTTTTCGTCTTGAAATGTGATGTACAAGTGTGGTGTAGACCATTACTCTCATCGAAAATATCATAATTTAACAATATATGTATCTGTTGCATTTTGACAATTATGATTCAACTTGCAAATGTGTATAAGGCATGTTTCATTCGAAAATGTCGATGCTACATGCCGTCCGCACATTAGTTCGCATGTTTGAAAGCTCTGTGCATCCTTTCCCAGCACCTTCCGCATAGAGTACTGTCTAATACTTCTTTCACTTTGCTGGTTTTTTCTGTACAGCATAGATTGGTAGGGGCCACTCTCCTATGCTTTGTGTCCCTCCTTGTTCGACAGTGTTGTTTGCTTGTGTTAACAAAGTTTCATACATTTGTTATTGTGTCATCGAGACTTTCTTCTGTGTGTTACCTGCAACATCGAAACTTTGGATGAATCTGTGCATCGTTTCTGCCTCTGTCTCCATCTCACTGTCATCGCCGCACCACCTCCATCTATTTGTCGCCGCCACCGCATCACACCTTATGTAGCTGCTTACATCGCTGTCACATCAGACATTCTCATCATCCAAAGTTCCACCACAGCTCGTCAGTGTCGTCCCAGCGCCGCTTTGGCGACCACTCACCCCAGTCAACGCTGTTCATCACTGTTCGCTGTCAGAGATCATCCCACAGCTACTATCATCTATCTTTCCTTCTGCTGCTCCCATCGCCATCACATTGAGCATGTCCTCTCAACAACCCCCTTGCATCTATCCTCTTTTACCTACAGTATCCTCTCCCACCACACCAGTAATGCATGTATCTCATTCAGTTCCGAGCTCCCCCCATCTTTTTTTCTGTCAGCCACGACTCATCAGCCACCACACCCACCATTGTCACAGCTGCAACAGCCCACCAGGCAACACTTGCCTCAGATGACATCACGACCATAACTTCATCAAGCCTCACCACACAAACCAATAAATGCTGTACTGAAGGAGCTACACAACTCTCAAGTAACCCTCAACAAAGTAACATCCTCACACCACCATTCCACAACCATAAAGCCATTAAAACACAAAAAAGTCAAAATGCCGACATCAGCCGAACTTCCACACCAAAAAACTACAAACTGATCTGACATTACCCAGCATAAGGACACAGATCCTCCCTCTACAGCATTTTCACCTACTATTCACGCTTTTATCCTCTGTAACCCACGTCCGAAATTCCTCAAACCCAAATCCCCGGTCCGCAGCTCGTGGTCGTGCGGTAGCGTTCTCGCTTCCCGCGCCCGTGTTCCCGGGTTCGATTCCCAGTGGGGTCAGGGATTTTCTCTGCCTCGTGATGACTGGGTGTTGTGTGATGTCCTTAGGTTAGTTAGGTTTAAGTAGTTCTAAGTTCTAGGGGACTGATGACCATAGATGTTAAGTGCCATAGTGCTCAGACCCATTTGAACCATTTGAACCCAAATCCCTCACCCTCTAAATCAAAAAATAGCTACATAGTCTCCACTCTAATCATAACCCCACTACATATTACGTAAGTCCATGAACCCAAACTTCCTCAGTGATCTTCTCTCTAAATTTCCTTGTGTTACCTTTGGTTCCAAAGCTGCCTTAATACCCCCTACCACAAAACCGCATGCCAGGCAACCGTACTCTTCCTGCCATCCTCGTACCCTCACCACAGTGATCCCCAAAGCTGAACTTGAGATCATAGAAAGGAATTGGAATCCAAACTGAACAAGAACCAAAATTCAGAAGTTCAAAAAGCCCATTGGATCAATAGTGATCACAGTTCCACTCGCCTTGTCCATATCTTTACTGAATCTGCCTCCACCAGAGACCTCATTAAAGAGGGAGCCCTCATATACCTCCAACACGAGAGGTCTAATCTCCAATATTCCTTCCTCAGTCCTACCACTGTCAAAAGTGTCTTCACTACAATATTCACCTAATGGCAAGTTGCGAAATCCCACCTACTTGTCCATGTTTCAAAGACTCCCATTTCCTCAAACAGTACCCTAACCCTGTTTCCCCTGCAATAACTCTCACTCCTCTTATTCTATGAAATGTAAAGACAAGCCTGAACCAGCCACACCAGAACTCACTGTTCCAAACTGTCTCATTGATTACCCCATTTCTTTGAATAATTCCCTCTGCTCAGCCTCCATTGCTGAAGATGTTATCAAATTCACGACAATCGTTCTCCAAAACATTAATCCATTCTATCATCCACATCTAGTTCAATAAATCTTGCTCACTGCCATCTTCCATCTCAATACCCAAGCCACCTACATCCACAACAAAGTTCACTTCCTTTTCACCCACCTCAGCACCCTAGACTAAGCTCTGTATAATCCTCATCCACACACACTGTTCTTATTTTTTTATACTGGTGGGATGGCACTACAAAATCCTGTAGTACAACATCTCTTAATGCGCACACTGTCCCAACGAAACATCCTTACATTTATGCTTAATAAATGTACCTCCTACTCTATCACACCATCAGAAATGCTCCCTATATTTTCCAACACACTGATAACACCATTCCCTAGGAAAGGAGCGAAGTTGCAATTGGCCACCACAAGAACATTCCTGTTGGGCCACAACCCTTTCACAACACTCCCACTGACCACCTTGTCCTTACCCTCTTTTCCCAAACCTTAACCATTACCTGTTCCATCATCTACATCTGAACTAATCACCCCAGCCCCTATGACTTCCTTAATGTCATAGCCTATACCTTTTTCGATCTATATTTTTGCTCTGTCCTCAACATCTGTCGTAGAATCCCTGCAGAACTCCAGCTGTGGTGTCAGTTTACCGACTCCTTGCAAACTGACACTGTTATCATGACATACCACACCTATCCTGAAAGCAACACCACCCTGAACGTTGTCCTATCATCTCGAAAGTCCTTGGACGCCTCACTACAGAAGCTATCAATCCGATTGGAAGTGTCCACGTCCCTGTACTCTGTATCACCTCCTACACACAATCTCATCCCCATGCATCCCATCCCAATCACCATCTAAGCGTTATCCAAGACTACAAGTGCACCAATTGGAATGCCTAACAAGAATCCATAGAAACACTTATTGGTACCCTCCTCTGACCCTCCAACGATGTGAATATTTCCATCATGCCATGACTTCCTGCAGCAGACCTTGCCAGATGCTGTATCCACTCACATTCCTACAAAGACCACATATCCTCACCATTCTACTCTCCATCCACAGGCCTTACAGAGATACACAAGGAATTTATTAAATGCAAAAAACAGATAACCAGGAGCGTCAAAAGACATGAATCAGACTCGACTCTACACAACCAATAAATTCTTCCAAGTATAGAAAGCAGTTCATTGACTCACTGGCAACAACTATATACCTCACTACCTGATCCTCCACAACAACCATCCCTTACCTGATAACTGGAGCGAAGTTGACCACAATGCATTCTACCTCTCCCTCACCTTCTCCATCTCTGGTGACACACGTTTTAATTATTCCCTGTTCCCTTACATACTGGACTCGCATTCGGGAGGACGACGGTTCAATCCGGCGTCCGGCCATCCTGATTTAGGTTTTCTGTGATTTCCCTAAATTGCTCCAGGCAAATGCCGGGATGGTTCCTTTCAAAGGGCACGGCCGACTTCCTTCCCTGTCCTTCCCTAATCCGATGAGACCGATGACCTCGCCGTCTGGTCTCCTTCCCCAAACAACCTAACCCAACCCTGTTCCCTTACATCTTGGATGTATTAACATGGCTATCCCACCTACTGCCCCCAGCTTCCAATACTTGGACAACATACCAGAAACAGACTTAAATACACCAATCACAGTTCATGACATAAAAGTTACTCCACAGAAAATGGAACACCTTGCACAGTCAAGGCTGCATCACCTATCAATATATCAAAGAATACCCTTTTCTTTCTAGTCACCCTTGCAACACTTAGTACCACTACCTTCTCCACAGGTTACTATCCATAGTTACGGAAAATCTCTAAAATACCACTTTCCTTCAAACTGCACAAAGCCCCTAATGATACCTCCGCGGCTGGCCGCGGTGGTCTCGCGGTTCTAGGCGCTCAGTCCGGAACCACGCGACTGCTACGGTCGCAGGTTGGAATCCTGCCTCGGGCATGGTTTGTGTGATGTCCTTAGGTTAGTTAGGTTTAATTAGTTCTGAGATCGAGGCGACTGATGACCACAGATGTTAAGTAGCATAGTGCTCAGAGCCATTTGAACCATTTTTGATACCTCCACCTGCTGTGCCATCTGCTTCACCTCACTGTTCAACAAGGTCTTCAAACCCATGTCTCCTGTTGCATCCATCAACACAAGAACCACCACCATTTTCTTCCACTTAAGCAGTGTGGCTTCCATACCAATTTTTCCTCTGGTGATCAGCTACTGCACCTCACTCATCTCCTATCTCACCAGTCAACCTCCCGTAAGTCTGCTATTTTTGTCTCCCTCGATTTAGGGAAAGCTTATGACCGTGCATGGCATTCCAGTCTCCTTCTCAAACTCCAGATACACGCACTTCCAATTAACTGTGTCCACTTTATTACACATTCCTATCTAATAGCCCACATTTTGTCATATTAACAATACTAATTCCTGTATATTCCATCCCACTGCAGGAGTGTCCCAAGGCTCCAGCCACTCTCCTCTCCTTCGCCTCCTCTTCACCATCCCTATCAGTCCACTTCCTTCACTATGCTGATGATACTGCTTTGCATGTCACTTACCCTACACTCGAGAAGTCATAACAATCCTTCCAAATCCACCTCAATTCCTTTACCTCCTGGTGTAACCAATGGCTCCTCGAAATCAACACCTCCAAAACTCAGGCAATAATTATATGACCACGCCTCCCGCCTCCATTACTTCTTCCATACCATTTACAACTATCCTAACCAGTAAAACAAAACACTAAAATATCTTGGTCCAACCATCACCTGGTAATTAATGTGAAAACCTCACCTACTAACCACCCAAAAAAAGCTCACAACAGACTGAAACTACTAAAATTGCTACCAGACCAAACTTGGGGATTAAATCTCACCAATGTTCTACACACCTACGAAACCCTGATCTAACCCATTCTATGTGAATGTTGCATCAATTTCCACCCTATCACATTTCTGTAAGTCCTTCCAAATACTCAAACACCATGCACTCTGTCTCGCTTTTTGCATCCATTTACCTTCTTCCACATGAATTTTCAATCGTCTCATCAAATACCCACTCCTCCTTACCCACATCGAACACTGCTGCATTTGCTACACTATCTGTAGACTAGATTCCAATACCCTCTCCCCTTTCATCACTAACCACTGCAGCACCTTCACAAACACATCTTTCCACCCCTAAATCTATAGAGAGTCCATATCCCATCCCAACACAACTTCTACCGACTCTTTCTACCAGAAAATCAGGATGACCGGAGACGGGATTGAACCGTCGTCCTCCCGAATGCGAGTCCAGTGTGCTAACCACTGCGCCACCTCGCTCGGTGGAGTGAGTCTCTACAATAGGCGTAGGTGCGTGTAAAGTACAATGAAAAACATAGCCTGAGGCACATATTTAGACTAAAAAGTATTGGGGTGGTGCATAAATTCGTAGCGTTTTTCTATGTGCTTAATAAACGCAACAGGTACACATAACGTAGACGTTAGTCATCAATAACGTGTTGTCCTTCACTATTTACAACAGTGTGCCAACGCTGCAATAATTTTTGATTCACGGCTTTAGAAATCACGTAGTTTTGAGGCGAAGAACTCGTCGTGCCATGTTTGGAGTGCGTTTTCATCCTGGAAGGAAGTTCCTTGATGGCGGTTCGACAAACAGGAAAGGCGATAATCTGAGGGCACAAGTTCAAGTGGGTGAGGTAGGTGGGGGGAGGGGGGGAGGGATGACTTCCGTCCAACTCGTATATAGCGTTTTCTGTCAGTATAGCTGATGCGGGTGGGCGTTATCCTAGAGTAGCACCCACTGCTCGCAAGGGCATCCATACGATACATTATACGGGATGGAAGGGGGGGGGGGGGGTGGGCTAGTCCTGGGGTATGGTAAATTTTTAATATTTTTGAAGATGAATGGCGACCTGTAAATACCTATAAACTTTTCAGGTCTGACTGAGCTAAAAAAATGTAATACTGACTTTTAAATCGTTTTTTTGAAACAAAAACACCTGAAGACACTATACTTTTACTTTTCCCAGGGAGCTACAGGGCCGCCCCCCACCTCCACACCCTTGTCCATTGTTATACGCGCCCTTGATTTCACGCAGTCTATGCTGGTCGTTGTTCTTGGATTGCATCTGCAAGACGTTTTAGTTGTTGACAACGAATGTCAGCAATGATGATTATACTCGCATCTCGGAGAAGGAATTCGCAGTGCCCCACTCTGTCGCTGTTGCGCCAAATGTAGAACATTATCTTTTGCGGACGCGCTCTGGTCTTTGTATGTGAAGTTGCTGCTCTGTTTGGACTCAATCATTCCTTTATTTTCCTTATATTAGCATAAAAATAACAGTTCTCGTCACCAGAAGCGATACTGTAGAGGAATCATTGGTATTGTTCGCGAACCAGTTGATGACGAGCAAGCAAACATGCACATATGGCCATCTGCTATGTTTTGTGATTTTGGATTAGAGTATGCAGTACCAGTAATGGCAAAAATCGACTGGCTAAAATCGATATCGGTATTTTAGTTCTGAATAACCGTTATTTTTTTTATATTTGTTTGGTCTCGGTTATAAGAAGTGGTTTTTTATTTTTACTAATGACCGAGTTAAAAAACGAAATATCAATTAGCTCTAGCAGCAGTGAAATTTTTTTTTGTCTCTGAGTAAACTTTCTTTTAAAAAAAGGAGTAATCCTCTGCAAGTAGACTGTTTAGGTATTTGTGTTGGTAACACCACGCAGCGCTCTGTATGAAAATCACTGACTGTGCTGTGTGCAGTCTGTGGCTGGTTGACATTGTTGGAATATTCGCTATTGTAGTGTTGGGCAGTTGGATGTGAACAGCGCGTAGCGTTGCGCAGTTGGAGGTGAGCCGCCGCCCGCCAGCAGTGGTGGATGTGGGGAGAGAGATGGCAGAATTTTGAGAGAGGTCGATCTGGAATTGTGTCCATCAGAGAGAGTAAATTTGTAATACTGTATATCATGAGGTGTTACAAAAAGGTACGGCCAAACTTACAGGAAACATTCCTCACACACAAATAAAGAAAAGATGTTATATGGACATGTGTCCGGAAATGCGTAATTTCCATGTTAGAGCTCATTTCAGTTTCGTCAGTATGTACTGTATTTCCTCGATTCTGATGATCAAATTGTAAATTTTCACAATCAACATGTGTGGGCTGACGAGACTCCGCATGCAATTGTGCAGTCACGTCATCAACGCAGATTTTCTGTGAACGTTTGGGCAGGCATTGTTGGTAATGTCTTGACTGGGCTCCATGTTCTTCCACCTATGCTCAATGGAGCACGTTATCGTGATTTCTTACGGGATACTCTACCTGTGCTGCTAGAACATGTGCCTTTACAAGAACGACAACATGTGGTTCACGCACGATGGAGCTCCTGCACATTTCAGTTGACGTGTTCATACGCTTCTCAACAACAGATTCGGTGACCGATGGATTGGTAGAGGCGGACCAATCCCATGGCCTCCACGCTCTCCTGACCTCAACCCTCTTGACTTTCATTTATGGGGGCATTTGAAAGCTCTCGTCTACGCAACCCCGGTACCAAATGTAGAGACTCTCCGTGCTCGTATTGTGGACGACTGTGATACAATACGCTATACTCCAGGGCTGCATCAACGCATCAGGGATTCCATGCGACGGAGGGTGGATGCATGTATCCTCGCTAACGGCGGACGTTTTGAACATTTCCTGTAACAAAGTGTTTGAAGTCACGCTGGTACGTTCTGTTACTGTGTGTTTCCATTCCATGATAAATGTGATTTGAAGAGAAGTAATAAAATGAGCTCTAACATGGAAAGTAAGCGTTTCCGGACACATGTCCACATAACATATTTTCTTTCTTTATGTGTGAGGAATGTTTCCTGAAAGTTTGGCCGTACCTTTTTGTAACACCCTGTGTAGTATGGCCGCTCGCTGTATTGGAGTAGTTCGAATAACGAAGATTTTTGTGAAAGGTATAGGTTATCGTTAGTCAGGGCCATTCTTTTGTAGGGATTATTGAAACTCGGATTGCGTTGCGCTAAAAATATTGTGTGTCAGTTAATTGATGATCAGAATAAGTAAAGAGAGAAATGTCTGAGTATGTTCAGATCTGCTCAGCTGTTTGAAAATCAAATAACGTCATTGTTAATTTTTCTAAGGGGATGTTCCACCTTATTCGTAAAATTTGCATTGGTCCGAAATACTGCCTTAGTTTAGAAAATGGGGAAAGGAACCATTGCAATTTTAATAACACTGCTGACAGAAAGTAGCAACGAACACAAGGAGTTAGAACCGGTACAGCAACTGAAGCAACAATGTCCCTCTTGCAGTTTGTCGTGGCTTAAAGTATGCATGTACGTGCAGTATTGAAGACCTGGCCCCACCCGGTCTACATGGTATGTTCACTTTCAGAAAAAAAAGAAACAGGATAACTTCAACAAATAGAGATAGGAGTTTCACGTTCACAGGACATGTACATTAATATGTTCCGCAGAAATAATTAGCATTTCAGTCACCGCCGTTTCCCCAGTAGGCACAGGATTGGCGCTGATGAGTTGTTAAATCCGTGATTTCAACATTACGCATAAGGGGCGAATGGCGTCCTGTGGTACAGCCATCCATGCTGTTTTACCTGGTTCCAGAGTTCGCCTGTGGTGGTTGGCATTGGGTAACAGGGCTGCACACGTCGTTTTCAAACAAACAAATCGTGGATTAGTCCTGAAACACTATCTGATGCCATTCCTGTCCCCAGTGACGTCGTTCGATACAGCATGTTTCTGCACATTCGTCAAAGGTAGCTGCAGAAGAGGGCGACGCGTACATAAACCGTGCCGTAATAACGTTGACGGACTGTCACCTCTGATAGTATATGATCTGTTACACTGTTCCAATGTTGCGCCAGTGCCGAGTAGGACGCATATCTGTCATGCTTTACATTGCTTAACGCCAATAACGCGCCGTCTTTCAAACTCACTGATTTGGCGACACTGTTCGCGTATACGTCTGCGAGGCATCTTGCACGTTTGCTTAAGTCACACTGATCCATTACCTTCGGTTTATAGCGTCAACGAGAGCCGAAGGCACTTTTTAGTGGTAGGTGGTGTTACGCCGCGATGTCAATGTAGTGATGTGTTGGCAATAGCGAATCCTGTGCCTACCGGTGAAAAGGACACATGCCGAACCGAGGTTCGTTATTTTTGCAGACATATTATTGTACATTGTGTAGAAAGAAGGATCTTTTATTGTATGATTATACAGGGTGTTTCAAAAATGACCGGTATATTTGAAATGGCAATAAAATCTAAACGAGCAGCGATAGAAATACACCGTTTGTTGCAATATGCTTGGGACAACAGTACATTTTCAGGCGGGCAAACTTTAGAAATTACAGTAGTTACAATTTTCAACAACAGATGGCGCTGCAAGTGATGTGAAAGATATAGAATACAACGCAGTCTGTGGGTGCGCCATTCTGTACGTCGTCTTTCTGCTGTAAGCGTGTGCTGTTCACAACGTGCAAGTGTGCTGTGGACAACATGGTTTATTCCTTAGAACAGAGGATTTTTCTGGTGTTGGAATTCCACCGCCTAGAACACAGTGTTGTTGCAACAAGACGAAGTTTTCAACGGAGGTTTAATGTAACCAAAGGACCGAAAAGCGATACAATAAAGGATCTGTTTGAAAAATTTCAACGGACTGGGAACGTGACGGATGAACGTGCTTGAAAGGTAGGGCGACCGCGTATGGCAACCACAGAGGGCAACGCGCAGCTAGTGCAGCAGGTGATCCAACAGCGGCCTCGGGTTTCCGTTCGCCGTGTTGCAGCTGCGGTCCAAATGACGCCAACGTCCACGTATCGTCTCATGCGCCAGAGTTTACACCTCTATCCATACAAAATTCAAACGCGGAACCCCTCAGCGCCGCTACCATTGCTGCACGAGAGACATTCACTAACGATATAGCGCACAGGATTGATGACGGCGATATGCATGTGGGCAGCATTTGGTTTACTGACGAAGCTTATTTTTACCTGGACAGCTTCGTCAATAAACAGAATTGGCGCATATGGGGAACCGAAAAGCCCCATGTTGCAGTCCCATCGTCCCTGCATCCTCAAAAAGTACTGATCTGGGCCGCCATTTCTTCCAAAGGAATCATTGGCCCATTTTTCAGATCCGAAACGATTACTGCATCACGCTATCTGGACATTCTTCGTGAATTTGTGGCGGTACAAACTGCCTTAGACGACACTGCGAACACCTCGTGGTTTATGCAAGATGGTGCCCGGCCACATCGCACGGCCGACGTCTTTAATTTCCTGAATGAATATTTCGATGATCGTGTGATTGCTTTGGGCTATCCGAAACATACAGGAGGCGGCGTGGATTGGCCTCCCTATTCGCCAGACATGAACCCCTGTGACTTTTTTCTGTGGGGACACTTGAAAGACCAGGTGTACCGCCAGAATCCAGAAACAATTGAATAGCTGAAGCAGTACATCTCATCTGCATGTGAAGCCATTCCGCCAGACACGTTGTCAAAGGTTTCGGGTAATTTCATTCAGAGACTACGCCATATTATTGCTACGCATGGTGGATATGTGGAAAATATCGTACTATAGAGTTTCCCAGACCGCAGCGACATCTGTTGTTGACAATTGTAACTACTGTAATTTCGAAAGTTTGTCTGCCTGAAAATGTACTGTTGTCCCAAGCATATTGCAACAAACGGTGTATTTCTATCGCTGCTCGTTTAGTTTGTATTGCCGTTTCAAATATACCGGTCATTTTTGAAACACCCTATATGATAGCGGAACAAACACTGGTAGCAGTTACTTCTGTAAAATATCTGGGAGTATGCGCACGGAACGATTTAAGGTGGAATGATCATATAAAATTAATTGTTGGTAAGGCGGCTGCCAGCTTGAGATTCATTGGGAGAGTCCTTAGAAAATGTAGTCCATTAACAAAGGAGGTGGCTTACAAAACACTCGTTCGGCCTATACTTGAGTACTGCTCATCAGTGTGGGATCCGTACCAGGTCGGGTTACGGAGGAGATACAGAAGATCCAAAGAAGAGCGGCGCATTTCGTCACAGGGTTATTTGGTAACCGTGATAGCGTTACGGAGATGTTTAGAAAACAAACGGCAGACTCTGAAAGAGAGGCGCTCTGTATCGCGGTGTGGCTTGCTGTCCAGGTTTCGAGAGGGTGCGTTTCTGGATGAGGTATCGAATATATTGCTTCCCCCTACTTATACCTTCCGAGGAGATCGCGAGTGTAAAATTAGAGAGATTAGAGCGCGCATGGAGGCTTTCCGGCAGTCGTTCTTCCCGCGAAGCATACGCGATTGGAACAGGAAAGGCAGGTAATGACATTGCCCTCCGCCACACACCGTTGGGTGGCTTGCGGAGTATAAATGTAGATGTAGATATAGTTTCTTGTTGCCGTTACCAGACATCCTTTTCATTGCAGAATGGCAATGGTCTGGAAATATATTTAAGAATGACGCAACAATCAGGCAAAATGCTTATTTTTAATTTAAAAGATTAAAGATATGTCTACCATTTTTATGAAATAATAAAAGAGAAACGAAGTTGTGGTAACAGTAATAAATTAAAAACTTAAAAAAATTCATACATAGTTTACAATAAAAATAGAAAGTAGCTGATCTGCCATATGTTTCTATATAATATATCTTTAGTTGATCATAGCCCTTTAAAACTCACAAATTAACAGGAAAAATACAGTTTTTTCAACATCAGTTTTCACCCTTTAGCGCTGACTATTTGTAATGCCCAAATAGTGGCAACATCCCCGATTACGACATGATTTTTGAGAAGCGTTTCAAAAAATTAGAATCAGTAGGAGGGCACTGGCGTTTTTTTGTAATATTCAACCACTTGACAATTTTCGAAGAAAGCAACGAACGGTAAACGGGGTAACATCTTTTCATTTACCTACTTAATTTAATGACTTTTGCTGTTTGGGGAGCAAAATAACTGATGATGGTCGAAGTAGAGAGGATATAAAATGTAGACTGGCAATGGCAAGGAAAGCGCTTCTGAGGAAGAAAAATTTGTTAACGAGTATAGATTTAACAGTGAGGAAATCGTTTCTGAAAGTATTTGTATGGAGTGTAGCCATGTATGGAAGTGAAACGTGGACGATAAATAGTTTAGACAAGAAGAGAATAGAAGCTTTCGAAATGTGGTGCTGCAGAAGAATGCTGAAGATTAGATAGGTAGATCACATAACTAATGAGGAGGTATTGAAGAGAATTAGGGAGAAGAGGAGCTTGTGGCACAACTTGACTAGAAGCAGGGATCGGTTGGTAGGACATGTACTGAGGCATCAAGGGATCACAAATTTAGTATTGGAGGGCAGCGTGGAGGGTAAAAATCGTAGAGGGAGACCAAGAGATGAATACACTAAGCAGATTCAGAAGGATGTAGGTTGCAGTAGGTACTGGGAGATGAAGAACCTTGCACATTTGATAGAGTAACATGGAGAGCTGCATCAAACCAGTCTCTGGACTGAAAACCACAACAACAACAACAACTTAATTTAATATTTTGATTCTATATATCTTGAAACTGTGTGAGCCAAAATTTAACTGGTGAAGAATATGAGCAGTAAATTCAGTTGCAGACAAATGGTATCTTCGGCCATTCAAAGCAAGTTTTTATGGTAACTGCAATTCCAGAGTTGGCTATCGCTGCCATCACAAATTATTGCGATCTCTTCCCGGACTCTTGGAATGACCGTGTTTGTGACATATTACCGCATTATCCAAGGATATTTAAATGCAGGTCTGCTAGTTTTCAAAACACCGACAAAGTGAAGTAGATAAGTGAATCTCGATTCCCATTTGCGATAATGAGCAGCAAAAAAAAAAAGCCTCCACTGAATTATCTACATTTACAGGCGGGGTAATTTGCTTTCATATAAGACGGTGAATGCTAAAAGCTACCGCATTCATGTGGGAACATTAACGGATATCATTGCTGTGGCAGATCGCAGAGATGAGAGGCGGCATCTCTCTCAAGACCTGTTTAAAGGCATGCCGTAGGCGTCAGGCAGATAGAAGATTCGTGCTACATAGTCAGTTAATGGCGGCGTACTTTAAGAAATTTACAAATACCAACGAGTCTTCGTGACACAGTGCTGATAAGTATAGTCCACGTTTACTAAATGTAAAGTAAAAATTTCTTAACCCTTCTGGCGAATTGACTTGTATTGCTAGGGAATTATTCTTCCTGTATCTCATGTAAGGATTTAATTCGTGGCACCAGAGGTCGTGCCTACGTTCTTTAGATTACATAGCGTAAAGATTGGCGAAAGAGGCTTTCCTGGGAGCTACTGCGTACTGGTGGATAATCTGTGCTTGTACCTCTTAAACGGGCGCTGACTAACCACGCCTTTTCTTTGCATCTTGTTTTAACGGATATTGGTAAAGTTAGCTGTGCTGGCGCTACATTTGATCCTCCCAGAGCACTAGCTTTTGACACAAGTCATCTATCGGTAATCAGTGTGTCACTTATAATGTTATAATGTCTCAGCTGTTCATTTGTCTCCTCTCCTCTTTTACAGCTATAGCTTTTCTCGTTAACAGATGTGTGAGGATTGTAAGTTTGAAACCGTTAAGAGACCAGTGATAGAGTAGCATGGACAGCTTCATCAAACCAGCCTTTGGGCTGAAGACCACAACAACAACAACAACAACAACATAGCGGTTCACGAAAGGTCAGTGTTTGATCTGGCTGTGACTTGAGGCATCTTCCATTCCTGTCTACAGTTGTCGTTTACAGGGGAAACATAGTGCCACACTACATATGAAAGTAATAGCTTTGGCCGAGCGGTTCTAGGCGCTAAAGTCTGGAACCGCGCGACAGCTACGGTCGCAGGTTCGAATCCTGGCACGGGACTGGATGTGTGTGATGTCCTTAGGTTAGTTAGGTTTAAGTAGTTCTAAGTTCTACGGGACAGATGACCTCAGAAGTTAAGCCCCATAGTGGTCAGAGCCATTTGAACCATTTTTGTTCTCGAATAACAGATACCATTGATGACCGTGCAGCTTCTCTAGAATAAATGACAATTAATTGAAACCCTCAGCTTCCGACAGGTTTTGATATACCTCGAATGGGACAGCTGAAAATGTCTGCCCCGACCGGGACTCGAACCCGGAATCTCCTGTTGTTTCGAGAACAGTTACTATCTTCATATACATATAGTTACAGGCTACCCAGCCATTGTCCTTCGTCTGTGCGAATGCGCACAGGTTGCTCGAACTCTTGCGGGAATCGTCACCTTAGTGTGCGCTAGTAATGAGTGGATGGGCAAATATCTATTAGGTACATTACGTATGTAGACTGTGGACAGTTGGGAACGTGGAGGCCGAGAGGTTCTAGGCGCTGCAGTCTGGAACCGCGCGACCGCTACGGACGCAGGTTCAAATCCTGCCTCGGGCATGGATGTGTGTCTTGTCCTTAGGTTAGTTAGGTTTAAGTAGTTCTAAGTCTAGGGGACTGACGACCTCAGATGTTAAGTCCCATAGTGCTCAGAGCCATTTGGACCATTTTTTTTTTGGGAATGTGGATCTCACGGGAAGCGTACAAGGGATAAGTCCCTGCAGTCGGGCTATTCATCCGTGTCGTCAGTCCTCAGTGGCTCAGGTGGACAGCCGGCACGGTAACTCAGCGTGTTCGGTCAGAGGGTTAGCTGCCCTCTGTAATAAAAAAAAACTGAGTTAATGGATCCACGACGAACTGAAACGGGTGTCTTGCGCCTTCCGCCCCGAGCAGATACCACGAACAAAAACGAACAAAATGAGATTAAAAAAATAGATGGATAGAGCGTCTGCCATGTAAGCAGGAGATCCCGGGTTCGAGTCCCGGTCGGGGCACACATTTTCAGCTGTCCCCATCGAGATATATCAACAACACCTGTCGGCAGCTGAGGGTTTCAATTAATTATCATAGTGACACAGTGACTGCGTGTAATTTCCCTGGTATTGGGCTGGTTACAAGTCGGTTGAACACTGGCCTCGGTGACTGATACGGTTTGAGATATCACGCGGATGTGGAAACCAAGAATCTCAATTAAGTGGTCTCAAGGCGCAGGATTACAAAAACACTTTCTGCGTTTTGTGTGTGTGTGTGTGTGTGTGTGTGTGTGTGTGTTTTAGTTTCACTAGATTTTCAACGTTCTTCTTCAATTTGTGCAGTGTTGGAACCGGTCACTTACCTGCTCACATAAGACCATTGCGGCACGGGTGCCCCGTCCGTCAGTCAGCCACAACCGGTCACAGCTGCGCAAGAGCCGGCATTTTCGACTTCCCGCTGTTCCAGGGCTCGCTGTTCGCAGAGTGTGGCGCCACACATACACGCCACAACAGAACAGCCCACTGCCTGCCAACCTAATTGGCTGGTCCATCTTTCGCCCAAGCTTTCCTCCAGATTCAGTTCATCTGTAGACATAGCAACATTAAGCACGAAGACTTCACGTTAGTGTGTTATCCAAATGTATCAGTCCTGGAATGGTTCAAATGGCTCTGAGCACTATGGGACTTAACATCTGAGGTCATCAGTCCCCTAGAACTTACAGCTACTTAAACCTAACTAACCTAAGGACATCACACACATCCATCCCCTTGTCAGAATTCGAACTTGCGAACGTAGTATTCGCGCGGTTCCGGTCTGAAGCGCCTGGAACAGCTCGGCAACAGCGGCCGGCTCACTCCTGGAGACTGCTTGTTTCTGTCTAGAAAATTACCCTCGTTGTAAATAATTTACCATCAAGAAGAATCTAGAACCCTTCAGACATATGTATGTCTCATTTATTGTGTTATACTTTTGTCCAATTGTCTTACTACCAACACATCAAACATGGCAAGAGTTCCCAAGCAGAGAGAGGATTTTAATGGCCCTATGGAAGTCCAGCATTCTTCGGCAAAAATGTTTATTCATACGAGCTACTCTCTTAAGTTTGGCAGCACGTTTAGTTGGTAACTTCTCTGTGCGATCATTCAGCCGTTTGAAGGTAAGTTTCATCGACATCTTTGTAGCAGCAACTATATCTTATGCTCCATTTCAGACTTGTTTGGAAAAGTGTTAAGATAAGAATTTGCTAATAGGAAATTTGGTCACTATAGTTCATTTAAATGTTACATTTATGCCCATAGATCAAACCGCTGCGCAAGGTAAGCCTTTTTCTTCTTCTGAATTCATTCTTAAAATAATAGTCAAACAGCGTTTAATAAAAATCCGTAGGTCAAAACCTTCATGTTATAAGGTTCATCTCACTCCAGCACAGCCACTCATTGTAAGTCGTCTTTTTTCAAATACGACTAGAACTGTACGTTTAACCAAAATCGTTCTGAGCTATGTTTCACGTTTATCAGTTAAATGTATAGAATCAGCTACTTCGTCCTCGATAGCTACTTTCAATCTAGTTTTGAAGTTCTGCGTGACTTTACGATGTCAGTGACAGTAGCTCAACATTTTCACAATACTTCCCATGATATAAGGTCTCGTCCTTCTAGTAGCAGATATTGAGTATTTCATCTTTCTTTCAAAGAGAGTTTGCTCCCAGAATATGCCGGACGATCATATGTCCTCGACTAAAACTGTGTGCTTGGTGGACACACCGATTAAACTCCATTTCTAAATGGTCTTTTAAGCAAGCTTTGACTTCGGGCTAATTATTTTTCTTGCACATACAGATAGGATTAGTGCTTCTTGGATATCTCATCTTCTCGAATAATTTGAGTGTTGCAACGCTCATTTGTGCCCCAGTATCTAGAATTACGACAGCTAGTACGCCTCGTTGTGTGTGTGTGTGTGTGTGTGTGTGTGTGTGTGTGTGTGTGTGTGTGTGTGTGTGTGAGAGAGAGAGAGAGAGAGAGAGAGAGAGAGAGAGATAAAGTTTATTATCGATTGCTTATAATCAGTAACTGCACTATGGCGATATATGCCCCTCTAGTTTCTACCGGCCAGTACAGCGAGGTTGTGATTGACCATACTTTCTACCCACCGGATCGTTTTCCCTTCTGACTTTATCGGCTGTCGTTTGGGCGCACCTCTATCGTCGTAGCTCTCCTGGTCGCCGCGTCAAGATAAGTTCCAGCAACGGTCGACTTGCTTACAGTCGTCGAACTGAACACATTTCTTGCTTCATAGGAACCTATTTCCAGACTCATGGTAGGTTATATGGCTGTATAGCCCTGCAAGACTGGGCGGACAATATGCCTATTCTCTCAGGCACTGGCCATGTGGGGCCACTAGAATCCTGCAAGACGTTAAGTATGACCCTAAGGACTCTACGGAAGTTATTGGATGCGTACCAACGAGAGCAACAACGTCGCAAAAGTACAAAGTGCAGCATAGATAGGTGTCTATCCGCCGCTGCTGAATTTCAACACTTTCTGGTTGATGTTTCTGCTTCTTATGAAGCACTATACTATGTTCTCACAAGCAGCCAAGGTTAAAATGAGATTTCTCAATGAGAAAAGCCGGACTGTGAGGCCGTGCTGTTCTAGGCGCTTCAGTCTGGAACCGCGTGACCGCTACGGTCGCAGGTTCGAATCCTGCCTCGGGCATGGATGTGTGTGATGTCCTTAGGGTAGTTACGTTTAAGTAGTTCTAAGTTATAGGGGACTTATGACCACAGATGTTAAGTCCCATAGTGCTCAGAGCCATTTGAACCATTTGAATCAATGAGAAAGCTCCTGCAGTATCTTTCCTTATGTACGTAATGTAAATGGAAATACTTGTACGTATGCGCTGTTGTGTTAAAATGCTAATCATTTGCATAGCAACTTGACGTTTGCTCATGCCACCTCCATAGTGTTCCAGTTTTAATGACTAGTAGAGTATTTGATCAGCACAAAGCTCTCGGTCACTTTGTCATCGTCAGATGGCATGTTATTATAACTTTCATCTTTATGTGCATTCTATATAAAAATAGTACTGAATGAGATATTGGATTTCTACACAGTTTCCGAAGGCATTCATTACAATTATTTCTGACCTGTCTGTTTTCTCGATGCAGCCAGACAGTCCAGTATTTATTGTCATAGCCAATTGTCATCTAGTATTTTCAGTTCCGCAGTTTTTGCTTTAACTTCAAAAGCTATAAGGTATTGGGTTATCCGAGGAAGAATTGTCGATTGCTTCTTCAAATAACAGTGGCTCAAGAAACCGAAAATCAGTCGATGACCAAATAAATAATATTTTTATGAATACTAGTAAAGTGTTCCTTATATAGTATCCATAGTTAATTTCTCAGTGGAGTGAAGATTCATATGTCAGTTTAGGGTTCATAAACCGTCTTGGTTGAAACCATGAAAATATCGAATTCTTGCAATAACCTTGCCGAACTGAGACTGCTTTCCGTCTCTTAATCACCTCGGACCGAGCAATGTGGCGCAGTGATAAGTCACTGGGCTTCTACTAGCAAGGACAGCGAGTGAAATCTTGTAGCGGATCCGCCTGCTTTATTTATTTTGTTTGTTGTCCTCGGTGTCGACGTACTCCGTTGCTACACTGGCTGAAAAATGGATTGTGGAAGTACTTCACAGACTACTTCAAATGATGTAGCCGACATTTCACTGTCTTTTACTTTCACTTTTCTCAACCCCCCCATATCACACAGTTATATGGCCAGTGCATTATTGTTTAACTTTCGATAACCCTCATTAATAGGTTGCACGCGAACATCCAGATACTGCTACAATAGTTTACTGTTAAACATCTACAAATAGTAAAAACCTAACCACATTGTTCACAGTTCTTGAAGACTAGCAAGGTATGTATGGAGAAGATACTGTCATTGTTTCTACACACGGCCTAATTATTTACTACTTATTCCACATTTAAGTTGAAGAATTGTTGTTGTTCTAACCAACACAGGTTTCTCGTCTGAAGCTCGGCCGTGGACTGATTGTTTCGTGACCAAACACTGGGCCCTTATATATCCTCACAATAATAGGTACTGAAACTACACATTGTTGGAAGTGAAATTTACAGAAATTACAATTAAAACTTACTTCATTAAATTAACTGAATACATCGAAAGATTGATTCTTTCCACAGTTTCTTCCACTGCAGGAGTTAGGCCGAATTATTTGTTAAAATCATGAAATTAACAATTATAGTCATGTAAACAATACTTAGGAAAAAACTATTAATTACTTTTGAATTTATGAAGGAATTGTTTTGCTAGCATGTTTTGGTAAAGAGCCAAATAGATACTTTAAGGTTACTAGCATTTCATCTTCAAAACATTTATAATTAGTGCAGAACTTATATTTGTTTATATGTCAACAACAGAATATACGCCACGAAACAATTACTGATCTCAACCTATAACACAAGATACTAACTAGGAATAGCCAAAATAAATTATAGAATGAATTACATGCCTAAAACCAAGCACAAAATTAGATCAGGTTTTATATTCTTTAAAACTGAGTGCCAACCATTCTCTTTTATGAAAATGCAGATAATACGTATGTTAATCGTAACTAGTCCAAAAAATGAAAAAAGTACGCAAATGGCAAAACAAGAAGGGAATTAAACATTCCAGCTTCCTTCGTCACAATCTCCTTCATAGCACTCAGATATAAATTTTACATAATGTACTTAGATCGTAGCAGAAACGTACACCAGGAAAAAAACCTTGTTACTCCAGGGGATATCACGCTAATCGTAATGAGCATTGATCCTTTATAGTGGCCTCCATTCTGCAAGGAAGAGGATCCATAAGCTTCTTCAGATATGCTACCTTCAGTCGATGCCACTCATATACATTGAAGAGCCAAAGAAACTGGTACACCTGCCTAATATCGTGTATGGGACCCACTAGCATGCAGAAGTGCCGCAACATGACCTGGCATGGACTCGACTAATATGTGAAGCAGTGCTGAAGGGAACTGACACCGTGAATTCTGCAGGGCTGTCCATCAATCCGTACGAGTACGAGGAGGTGGAGGTCTTTTCTGAACAGTACGTTGCAAGGCAGCCCAGATATTCTCAATAATGTTCATGTCTGGGGAGTTTGGTGGACAATGGAAGTGTTTAAACTCAGAAGAGTGTCCCTGGAGCCACTCTCTGCCAATTCTGGACGTGTCCTGTCGGAATGCACAATGTGCATGAGTAGATGCAGGTGATCAGACAGGATGCTTACGTACGCGTCACGTGTCAGAGTCTGATCTACACACATAAGGGGTCCTATATCGCTCCAACTGCACAGTCCCCACACAATTACAGAGCCCCCACCAACATGAACTTTCCCCTGCTGACATGCAGGGTCCATGGATTCATGGGGTTGCCTTCATAACCATACACGTCCATCAGCGCGATACAATTTGAAACGATACTCCTCGGATCAGCCAACATGTTTCCAGATATCAATAGTCCAGCGTCGGTTTTGACAGACCCAGGAAACGTGTAACGTTTTGTGTCGTGCAGTCATCAAGGGTACACGAGTAGGCCTTAGGCTCTGAAAGCCCATATCGATGATGTTTCTTGAATGCTTCGTACGCTGACACTTGTTGATGGCCTAGTGTTGAAATCTGCAGCAATTTACGGAAGGGCTGCACTTCTATCACGTTGAACGATTCTCTTCAGTCGTCGTTCGTCCCGTTTTTGCCGAATCTTTCTCCGGCCACAGCGATGACGTAGATTTGATGTTTTATTGAATTCCTGATATTTACGGTACACTCGTGAAATGGTCGTACGAGAAAATTCCCGCTTCATCGCCACCTCGGAGATGCTGTGTCCCATCGCTCGCGCGCCGAGTATAACACCAGTTTCAAACTAACTTAAATCTTGATAACCTGTCATTGTAGCAGCAGTAACCGATGTAACTACTTCACCAGACACTCGCTATCTTATT
Source organism: Schistocerca gregaria (assembly GCF_023897955.1). Classification (NCBI taxonomy): domain Eukaryota; kingdom Metazoa; phylum Arthropoda; class Insecta; order Orthoptera; family Acrididae; genus Schistocerca; species Schistocerca gregaria. The sequence goes on along the minus strand of NC_064920.1, from coordinate 188,232,499 downwards.
TAGGCGTTGCTGACAGCAGTGCCGTATTCTGCCAGTTTATATATATCTGTATTGGATTACGCGTCCCTATACCAGTTTCTTTGGCGCTCCTGTGCAGCCACCAAACTATGGGAAAGAGCATTGCAGCATGTAGTCTCAGTCCAGACACGTTAATGTGGCCACCGCCTATGTTCGACGTCAACGTGCAATAACCATTCACAGACTGAAGGTCGCAGCACTACAAGTGTAGAGTGTATAAAGCATCTCGCGGGGACGCGGAATACAGTGCACTCGTTATCGAAATGCAGAAACGGAGCGATTTTGCGACGCCTGAAAGGCCATGACATTGGCTTTCCGGCTCAAGGGTGTAAGAGTTTCCGAAATGCTATATTTGAAAAATGTTAGCGTGCCGCCGTGGTTTAAGTATACCGTGCACGGAAAAATGGCGGCATTCAAAACCAGTGCCAAAGCAACTGTGACGCAACATGAGCCACAGGTGGCAGGAGTGAGCGATGGCTGCACAGACCTATACCGGCGAGTAGACATGATACTGTTGAGCAACTGATCGCCCAGATGAACCAAGGGCCTACCAACTGTGTCTCCTCAACGACCATTGAGAGAATGTTGCTGCATATGGGCCTCTGATTGCTGTTCAACGAACGATGGAATTTGCGGGACAATGCAGCAACTGGACGTCCGCTGAGTGGTGAAGGGTGGCCTTTCCAGATGACCGTTGGCCGTTGACGTGTACGGCGCGAAACGTCTCAGAGCAAAGACCCTACAAAATCGGCGGAAGGATCTAGGCCGGGAGAGGGAGTGTTATGATGTGGGGAATATTTTCGTGGAATTCCCTGGATGATCTCGTCATTCTGGAAGGAGCGCTGCATCAACAGACATGCAGCCATCCTCGGAGGTCATGCCCATCGGTACACGCATTTTGTCTTTGCTCGGCATGATGGCATCTACCAGCAAGGCAGTGCAACGTGTCATACACTTCACAGTGTATGTGCATGCTTCTAAGAGCACTTGGATGGGTTTATCATACTCCCATGGCCACCAAACTCAATGGAAATTAAATCCAACTGGGAATTTACGAGACCACCTCGATCGAGCGGTGCAGTTGGTTACAGAACTGGAGGCAGCATGGTTCCACATCCCTGTCAGCGCCTTCCAGAACCTCACTGCCCCTCTTCTTGCACATTTATGTAACTGAACAGTGTATTTCCTATAGAACTGAGATTGCATAATGCAGCGGGCCTGTGTAGGTTCGACAGGGTTCCTAAATGTTCGTCAAACCAGAACGTATACGTGGCAGCCCGTGAACACGGTTCTTGTCATCTCGGAAGACGGAAATGCCAGCAGAACACACATCACGAAGGGGCAGAAGAAGGGAAATATTTGATGGCCGAGAATTAAAATATACATCCTGTTTGACGTCCACGGTAACATGGATGAGTGGGCCCGTGTCGTGGTATGAAGTCACCCCTAAACCATCATAAAACCATCCTTGGTCTAAACTATCGTCTCCACACACTGCGGATTAAACGCCCGTTGGTGCACGTCAGCGCTTGCATCATTTGAAAACAGGCAAAATCGTGACTGATCGGACCAAACCAGGCGACTGCTCTCAGTTACTGCCCATTTTCTATGTTCTCCGGCACATTCAAGAGGTGTAGCTTTACCTGTCACAGTGGCCAGTGTCCTTTTGCAAGCCACCCTTAGCACACTGGACTCGCATTCGGGAGGACGACGGTTCAATCCCGTCTCCGGCCATCCTGATTTAGGTTTTCCGTGATTTCTCTAAATCGCTTGAGGGAAATGCCGAGATGGTTCCTTTGAAAGGGCACGGCCGATTTCCTTCCCCATCCTTCTCTCACCCGAGCTTGCGCTCCGTCTCTAATGACATCGTTGTCGACGGGACGTTAAACACTAATCTCCTCCTCCTCTCCAAGCCACCCGACTCAAAAGTGTCCACTGTATGCAGTTCTCTGCGCAACATCTGTTCGGAAACTGTCAAGATGAACCTGCGTTCACTGAAAGCAGCATTTTCTGTCGAGTCTGAAACTGATTTTGATTTACACGTTTCTGGTGCCCGTGGATTAAGATCTTTTTACAACCACTGTTACAACGATGTGTTACATGACTATGAATGGTCACCCATTCCTATTTGACACAACAACCAGTTCGCGTTGATACACGAACAAGTCGGGCTTTTTGATTCACGGTGTTGTCATGAGAACGTCCAAAGCCGCTAGCTCCTTCCTGCTATTCTGCCACTCCTCCAAGTCGAGCTATCTCACTGTGATGATTCCATACAACAGACTGCCACGTGCAAACTACTTCACTGCCAAGAATTACGTCTGCGTCAGAGGGTCAGATGACAACCTGGTACCAGTTCTATATCGTGTCAGCAGCTCGTGGTCTCGCGGTCGCGTTCTCTCTTCCCGAGAACGGGGTCACGGGTTCGATTCCCGGCGGGGTCAGGGATTTTCACCTGTCTTGAGATGACTGGGTGTTTGTGTTGCCCTCATCATTCATGAAAGTGGCGAGACTGGACTCAGCAAAGATTGGGAATTTGTTTGGGCGCTGATAACCGCATAGTTGAGCACCCCACAAACGAAACATAATCATCATCATCTACTTCGTCTCCAGTGCTCCATAGCTCTTTTAAGAGGGCGATTAACGTTGTGGTCAGTGAGCGCCTTGAAACTGGCACGACCTGTTTCCTTACCCAGACTGGAGTATGTGCTACGTCTCTAATGACATTGTCGTCGACGAGATCCGAGACCCTAGTTTCCCTCCCTTCCAACGACACCAATTTCTGTAAGAAATTCGATACTCATCTTCCTCCACACAAAGAAAACTATGAAGAGAGAATAGCAACACGGCCCTGATAAAATAAGAAGAAAGCTAGGACTAGGCAGTAAATAATGCCTATTAGAGAGAGAGAAAGAGAGAGAGGTACATTAGGCTGCGATTAATGTTCTGGAGGAGAAAACAAAATTGGGAAAAGAGACAAGGGATCCATGGCGGAATGAGGAAGTAGAGAAGTTACAGAAAATGGAAAAGGAGGCCTACAATAAATAGCTGAGCACTCGGCTTGACCAAAAATGTATAACATATGGACTTAAAGGGAAAGAAGTAAAAGGCTCAATGCTAACGCAAAAAATTAGGTGTAGTAGAAAGTCAGAGAGGATATAGAAAATGACATTGGTGGTACTAGAGCAAGAAGAGAGTGTAAAATGCTGAAGACGATAAGAGTCGAAAACGAAGATAGTGCTAGGATAAGGCTAATACGCAAGGAGGAGTGGGTAAAGTATTACCAAGCCCTGCCCAAATAGAAGTGAGAGGTATTTTTACAAAGACACTTATATTTGACAGAAGAAGAACATCCACATACACGACAGATAATCTCGAAAGAAATTTGTAAACCTGTGAAGCGTATGGCAAATGGAAAATCACAGAGCGTGTATGGAATGGGCATAGAATTAATAAAGGCAGCTCTAATGGATATGTATGATATCTCGACCCAGCTGTATAATGTTTGTAAGGGGACCAGGTATCCAAAGAATCGATAAAGTCTGCTATTCTGCTATTACTTCCATCTATATGAAGGGAATAGATAGGACTGTGGAAATCACAAGGGCATGTGATACCACCAATGACGCGATTATACGGGAGAACCGGAAAAGAAACAATAAATGAAAAGGCTGTTATCAGAAGAGCAGAATGATTTGAGAACAAGGCGCTCATATATTTATGGAATATTCCCATTACGAAATCTAATAGAGATTTGCAGAAGGGCTATGGTACGGTATCACAAAACATTCTATGGACAAGTATGAAAAGAATAGTGGTGTGTCAACTACTTACAAAAATGGTTCAAATGGCTCTGAGCACTATGGGACTTAACTTCTGAGGTCATCAGTCCCCTAGAACTTAGAACTACTTAAACCTAACTAACCTGAGGACATCACACACATCCATGCCCGAGGCAGGATTCGAACGTGCGAGCGTAGCAGCAACGGGGTTCCGGACTGAAGCGCCTAGAAGCGCTCGTCCATAGCGGCCGGCTCAACTACTTACACCAAAGCAGTTAATCCGTTCTATATGGACTGTGTGAGTGCCGTCTAAGCAGGAAGTTCATTTTCATTTGAGTTTTTTGTAAGCAAAGGGCTACAGCAAGGTTGTGCTACGGCACCGACGCTGCTTGGAAAGTATGTGGAGGTAGCATTTAAACCCTGGAGGAGGTAATACTGAAGCTTGGGAGTCCCTGTGCGGGATCAAATCTCTTATACACTCCTCCTCGCTGATGACCAGGTCATCGTAGAAGGGACCAGGAAGATGCTGAGAACATGTTTCTGGAAGCTGAAAGAGGTGTATGAGAACCGGGGCCTCACAACTGAACATCTGAAGGTTTACGACATTACCATAGTGGATCTGGAGGTCGGAGACAGAGATCAGAGAATGTATGTCTGGGGGTCTGATGCCATCAAATGATAGAAATGAAAAGGACAAGAACAATAAAATAGGCCAAGGTAGGATCGTCTTACGACGGCTGAACATGATCCTTTCGAATAACAAAAAGGACCGAAGGTGATACATGGTTCAGTCGTTGTAAACATCGCTACATACGGTGCAGAAACTTGGGCAGGGACATTTGGAGGCGAAGTTGTGGCATCTCCAAACTGTACTGTGGGCAAAATACCAATATCACAGGGACTATGGACTTTGAAAAGTCAGACGCCGTAGAGATGAAACGTCCTAAATTGTAAGGACATCTAGAAAGGATGAATGATAGCCGATGGCCAAAGAAAGTGTGGCAGAGGACCCCATCGGTAACAAGAAAGCGTCGACGGCCTAAGAGAAGATGGAGTTGAGAGGTCCGGGACACGATGGATGTCAGCGGACTACAAGAAATACACTGGCGGGATCAGAAGCGACAAATGATGATGATGACGGCGATGAGAGAGAAGCTGAGTAGGAGAGTATTTGCAAATATGTGACTGGAGATGACGCTTCAGATTTCAGCTACACCGATAGCGCTTTTGTAACGACGGCGGTATAAAATCGCAGGCAAACTAAAGGTCTCTTGAAAGAACTTGTAGGCAGGTACTGAGAGCGTGCTGTGGCTGCTCGCCGACTCAATGGCAGCCAGATGGTATCTGCAGGGAGGCGCTCTCTGTCAAGCGCACCTCCTCGCTCGCCGGTGGTGTTCGGTAATGGCCGGCGCAGCATTTGTAAGGCCGGGACATTAACAGTGCGCCTCGGCCACGAGTAATTGCTTCAGATTATGCAGCAGATACAGCCGCCGCCGTGTAAGGGATTTTTCACTTCTGCCACATGCGGCGACCGGCTTTAATACAACAGGCGCACGCATTAGTCACCGGTCGTATAATGCGACGTAGCATTCTTGCGTTGGTCTCCTCCCCAATGTAATTACCGCTGCTGCTAATCAGCGAGTACGTGAGTTTGCAAATGACGGCCATTTGCTACGCCAGTGTTCCCTGGCCGGCTGGTTAGGTGCAGACGAGGATACGTGCTCAGTCAAGCCGGTCTGCTGACACATACCATACAATGACTATCAGACTGTAACTCGGTGAGACAGTTCCGCCCAAGACAGCATCAGCACGAAATATTACGATATTTTTGCAATAGTTTTATGAGTAACGTCTTAATGCCAAAGGAGATGACAGCTGTACCAGTCATCGACGTGGCTTTCATCTCGGCATAGCTCAGCTTTCTGTCCACCAGTGAATCATTTTCTGGTCACATGGTCAATACTATCCATGCTTTCCTCATCTCGATCCGAGCCCGGGTTTCTTTCCTGTATCTTACCTGCTAAGCTTATTCTAATATTACTTACCCTTCTCGAGACCACTCAAATTACTCTTCAGGTCTGCGTCTTTCTGTACCTTTGCAACATATTTTTATTAGATTTCATTACTCATGTTAGAAAAATAAACGTAACGAGATAATAAGAGCAATTATAATAATACGGAGGTTCCACTTCTTTCCCCGGTAGGAGGGGGTATTTTTTCGTTCCTGCCGCTCAAGGACTGCCCAACGGTCACTCGGCTACTATCGAATGAGTTTTGGGTTCTTTCATGGCGGACAAAAGCGAACAGGGTGATGCGGACACCACCCTATCTCTCCTAGCGCCACGACGACGAGGAGCTGAACTCTACCTGCAGTCAGACAAGTAGCCCAGTACTGGACTCGCACACAGAGTTTACTTTACGTCTTGTTGATGTAATGATAAAGTTATACTACTTTCATTATATTCTCCAGGAACCCGACCAACTATTCTGTACTTGCCAACAGTACGAAGGATCAGGTTTTAGATCCTATAGGGCTCAGTCCTGTTTGGAACTACGCCGGTTATTATCACACAGACTGTCCGCCCCCGGTAGCTGAGTCGTGCCGGCACGGTAGCTCAGCGTGTTCTGTCAGAGAGTCACGTGCCCTCTGTAATAAAAAAAAAACTGAGTTAATCGATCAACACTGAACATAAAACGGATGTCTTACGACGTCCGCCCCGAGCAGATGCAACGAACAAAAGCGAACAAAATGAGATTAAAAAAAAAAAAATTGGTCAGCGCGACAGACTGTCAGTCATAAGTGCCCGGGTTCGATTCCCGGCTGGGTCGGCGATTTTCTCCGCTCAGTGACTGCGTGTTGTGTTGTTATAATCATCATCATTTCATCGCCATCGACGGGCAAGTCGCCGAAGTAGCGTCAAATCGAAAGACTTGCACCAGGCGAGCGGTCTACCCGACGGGATTTGCAGATTACGGGTGTTGGGTACAGCGAGATCTGTGAGGAAGGTGTCTGCTGAGCTGTTTTGACCAGGTTGAAAACAATGGAGTGTTATATGGGTTAATATGATGAGGTTCCAGTAAATTTTGGAATTTTCATTTTCTGTTCGTATTGTAAGGAAAAGGTGTCATTAACTGACACTCTCATCCCAGCTTCTAGTGTATCATTATTGTTATTGTTATTTACTATTTGTGTATTAGGCACATTGTAGTGTTACCTTACTAAGAGAGGGACAGAAAACCCTAATCTTATCAGTTGAAAAAATGAACAGATAAAAAAATAAAGAAACTTCAGTGGTTTGTATGTTAGTACCTTAACTGTTTCACCTTGAAATAAGGACAAGAGAGAGAGAGAGAGAGAGAGAGAGAGAGAGAGAGAGAGAGAGAGAGAGGAAGAGAGAGAGAGAGAGAGAGAGAGAGAGAGAGAGTGTGTATGTGTGTATGTGTGTGTGTGTGTGGACCTAAAGCATGGCAGTACCATAGTAACGCTTCTTTTCATTAACAAAATAACTTTGCATTCTGGACCACACTATATTGTTACTAAAGAGGGTGCAATGTGGAAATATGAGAAACACTTATCAGTGGTTTCTTTTTCGTTTGTGTGTTTGGAAAACAGAAGATTGTTCTCCAGTGCCAACAAGAAGAAAAATTTTTTTTCTCTGACTGGAATGATCCATATTGGAGAGGATCACAAGTCATTTTTTATGGTCTACTGCTTTCTCAGCTTGTACTAATTGTTGCTGTTGTTGTTGTTATTATTGTTTTTGCTGGTGCTGCTTTTGGTGGTAGTGGTGGCGGTGATATAATTAATGCGGATATTGGTTTGATGCAGCTCTCCATGTTACCCTGTCTTCTCCAGTTCTTCTCAGATATGGATATCTGACACACCCCACATTTCGAACCAACTGATTGTATTCAAACCTTTGTTTAACCCCTACAATTTATATCCACACATGTGACTCCATTACCGATTTAACTATTCCTTGATGCCTCAGAGAGGGTCCTATCAACTTATCCCTTCTTTTAGTCTGTTTCTGCCCTAAACTTGTCTCAATTCGATTCAGTACCTTGTCATTAGCTACTCGACGTACAAACCTAATCTTAAGCATTCTTCTGAGGCACCACATTTCAGAAGAATCTGTTCTCTTCTTAATTATCAGTTGCTTTATTTGACACTTAATAAAATGGTCAGATTGCAAGCAACGCAAGTATCAATTTCAAATACGAATATCACAAAAATCATTTAGGAACCAGGTTATAAGGAACCGAGTGTAGCTTATCAATGACAGATTATCGCTCAAACTGCAGCAAATAACAGGGCACACGGGTCATGACACATTAGTCTCTGAAGGGGGTGATTTTATTGGCGCAAGATCATTATTATTATTATTATTATTATTATTATTATTATTATTCTTGATTGTTATAATTATTTTTATTGTTATAATTATCATTGTACTACTGTTATAATCTTTATTTTTTTCTTTAACATCAATACTGCATAATACGTCATATGTCCTTAATGTTATGTAGAAACTGTAACTCGTTCAATCTGAGTATGCCTGGTTAGGTGTAAGAGAGGGCCTGATGGCCCTAATCTTGCCAGGTAAAATAAATGCATAAATAAATAAATAAATAAATTAGTTAATTAAATAATCAGTTATAACGAACATTTGATGTCGTTAGGCTTGACGAGAGATGAAAAGTTCCCACAATAACAAGCATTCAGGGTCTAATCAGTTATAACGAACATTTGATGTCGTTAGGCTTGACGAGAGATGAAAAGTTCCCACAATAACAAGCATTCAGGGTCTTGCACAGAAACTGAGTGCTACTGTTCATATCGTAATAATAATTTCTACTGTCTGACACTAAAACATAATAGTATTACTATAGTGCACGCAAATAACGCGGCACTCCCACAGAAACGCATTTTTGTCTTAAGCACTGGGCGAGTCCATTCCGTTGTTCTGAAGGGGCGGCAGCCTCACCTGAATACCACCTTTCGACCTGTGCACTTCCAGGTTATCGGTCCTGTCGCTTTACAACTGACCATGTCACTTCAGTCTTCACGCACAACAGATGAAGGAAAAGTCCTACACAATCCGGTACAACACTTTTTGTCAGAAGAGGCGAATGAGGAAGCAAAAATTTCAATAAAGACTGTGCTTGAGAGAATTCTAGAAAAGTGCTGGCTATTCCAGTTCCTAAACAAGGAGAATAAAGAAAGAGTGCTAAACCATAGCTATAAGTACTTACCAAGTATTCACTGCTACAGAAAAACGTGAGAAGAAGGAAAAGAAAATTTTATTTTTAGGTAATATTTCTGAGTAGGCTATGAGGAGACTGAGACATAATTTTCAGGTGAAGTATGTTATTTATTTTACATTGTCAGTATCGTAGCAAGCGACATTGTCTGCAACACTACATTTTTATATCTTTTTTTTTGTTTTATGAGAGTCCTTCTGGAAGCGTACCATCTTCTACATTTACACTGCACAAGCCACCTTACAGTGTGTGCGTTCTTATTTTGCTTCGACTGACGGTTTGTTTATGTGACTTATTTCTTTTTCTATACACTACTGAGAAACTACTGACTGAATGTCTGTATTTGTAGACGGTTTGTTTGTGTAACTATTTCTTTTTCGATACATTACTGAGAAACTTCTGACTCTGTATTTGCAGAGTTATTGGTTGTAGTGACATAACGTTTTAAAACAGCTGTAGTTACAAGTTACACTATGTGGTCAAAAGCATCCGTACACCCTCAGAAACAAACGTTTTTCATATTAGTTGCATTGTACTCCCATCTTCTGCCAGGTACTCCATATCAGCGACTCAATAGTCGTTATACAGCGCGAGAGAGCAGAATGGGCCGCTCCGCGGGACTCACGGACTTGGAATGTGATTGGGTGTCACTTGCGTCATACGTCTGTACGCGAGATTTCCACACTCCTAAACATCCCTAGATCCACAGTTTTCGATGTGATAGTGACGTGGGAACGTGAAGGGACACGTACAGCACAAAAGCGCACGGGCCGACCTCTTCTGTTGACTGACAGAGACAGGCGACAGTTGAAGAGGGTCTTAATGTGTAATAGGCAGACATCTATCCAGACCTTCACACAGGAATTCCAAACTGCATCAGGATCCACTGCCAGTATTATGAAAGGCGGGAGGTTGGATTTCATGGTCGAGCTGCTGCTAATAAGCCACACATCACGCCGGTAAACACCAACCGATGCCTCGCTTGGTGTAAGAAGCATAAATATTGAACGATTGAACAGTGGAAAAACGTTGTGTGGAGTGACGAATCACGGTATATAATGTGGCGATGCGATAGCAGGGAGTGAGTATGTCTAATTCTCAGTGTACGTCATCTGCCAGCGTGTGTAGTGCCAACAGTAAAATTCGGAGGCGGTGGTGTTATGGTGTAGTCGTGTTTTTCATGGACGGGGCTTGCACCCCTTGTTATTTTGCGTGACACTATCCGAGCACAGGCCTACATTGATGTTTTAAGCGCCTTCTTGCTTCCCACTGTTGAAGAGCAATTCGGGGATGGCGATTGCGTCTTTCAACATGTTCGAGCACCTGTTTATAATACATGGCCTGTGGCGGAATGTTTACACTATAATAACATCCCTGTAATGGACTGGCCTGCACAGAGTCCTGGCCTGAATGCTATAGAAGAACTCTGGTATGTTTTGGAACGCCGACTTCGTGCCAGGCCTCACCTTCCGACCTCTCTTCAGTGCAACACTCCGTGAAGTACGGGTTCCTATTCTCCAAGAAACCTTCCAGCGTCTGATTGAACGTATGCCTGCGTGAGTGGAAGCTGACATCAAGGATAAGGGTGGGCCAACATCATATTAAATTCCAGCATTACCGTTGGAGAGAGCCACGAATTTGTAACTCATTTTCAGCCAGGTGTCCGGATGCTTTTGATCACATAGTGAATACGGAAAACACGTTAGTGCATAGGCTTCGCCCGTATCTCGTGGTCGTGCGGTAGCGCTCTCGCTTCCCACGCCCGGGTTCCCGGGTTCGATTCCCGGTGGGGTCAGGAATTTTCTCTGCCTCGTGATGGCTGGGTGTTGTGTGATGTCCTCAGGTTAGTTAGGTTTAAGTAGTTCTAAGTTCTAGGGGACTGATGACCATAGATGTTAAGTCCCATAGTGCTCAGAGCCATTTGAACCACTTTTTTGCATAGGCTGCAGCTGTCACACAGCTCCTCTCCAGCCCTGTCGTGAACGCTCGTGAGATTCGGCAGCACTACTGTTATCCCCTCCCTGCGTTTAGTATTCTTGATGCGCCTGCATAGTCAGTGTTGATAACAAAGGTTAGCACGATATCAATCGTCCCCGTGGAGGCCAGTTTGAAGTTTGCGTATTACAGAACTATACATCATTAACATTTGGCGTGCAGGGGTTAGCCAGCAAATGCTGGACATCGGATGTCATCTGTGAGGCAGTGTTGATACCGATAGACCATGGAAAGTGTAACTGCTCCTACTTCTGGTTCCATAAAACAGCACTACTAGGGGAGGGTGGGGGGGAGGGGGGGTCGCCACATGAGAACAGTAACCATCACCATTCCGGCACCAGTATTGCTGAACAAATTAAGTCAAGTGATGCATTCAAATTATCAGTTAGGACCACTGGGAAAGCTTTGGCGTCAGCGGGTTTGCGACCTACTGCGCCTCACATCATGCTTCATCTTCGTCCAGCCTGCATTCAACAATATAGTTACATTACTAGAAGGTTATGGTTAGTGATAAAAGTAGATAACGTTCTGACGCCAGCAGCGGGCGTCTGTGAGAGAGACCGTCGACCAGAAAAATCGTACATACCGGAGTTTACTCTGTATAAGCACACAGTATCGAATCTGTACGTTTTGGTGTGGCTAACCATGACTTTCAACGTTCGTTCACCTCTGGTATCTGTTGGGGAAAAAAGAGGCGTATAAGCTCCTTCCCTTGCTGTTCCCAGAATGTCAGACACACATGTCATTAATCGTGTTCAATGTCTTGCAAACACTTCTCGCGATACCTAACCAGGGTGATAATGTACAAAAGACAGTAAAAGGAAAACAGAAAGTACGCCAGTCAACAGGACTACCAGATAAAATTGATCTGATCTCCGTTATTGGCAATATCCGTTGAGTGACTGAGACTGAAACTGTGAGACAAGACAGTCTGTCCGTAAGTGTCTGATGCTCTGTACTCGATCATTACAGTGCTCGATCTGTTTAATACGTAAATAAAGTTTCAGTCCTGTTTGAGTATTGCTCTGGGTGTTATAGTGTCCCTTTTGAAATATTCAAACCGATATATTTGAAGCAAATAATAAAGTGACTCTGAATAATATTATATGGACATAAACGACAAATTAATTATGAAAACGTATAAATTAGCTTCAAAGAAAGATTATATTGATTGCAATGTAATAAAAAGACATTATTTATATGAGATGAGATCGTAGTGCATAACGTTTTCGAAACTAACATTGTCATTATATATAAGAGAAAAAAGATATTTAAAATCACTTCGAGTCAGATCATTTCTTCTGCTGTGTGTAAGGTAGCCTTGCTATTGTAAAGCGGTAGCTTTTCTTCTATTTATTCTAGTACGTAGCGAATAATTCGAGTGTGTGTTCTGTGCTTAGTGAAAATATATTTACAGAAAGTGAGTGCATTGTGTTACTTAAAGAATTCATGCTAACAATTCTTCCTGAATTAATTATTGCAAGAAGTTATTTAGCAATTTTTCAGTCTCTGCGAAGCGAGCAGCGGTGATCTTTGATTGGCAACAATTGGCCGCCATTTCGCGGCGTATTTAAATTTATTTTTTTGTGAAACTTATCACCACAGCCGGAACAGAAAGAATCATTCAAAGTTATTCAATTAACCAAAGTGCAAAGCTTCACTAATTTTGTTTCGTCAAAAAAAATGCGTACTTCCAAAGATACGATTTATTCTAGGTCAGTGACTTAGTCTGCATTACTTTTCCCCGAAAGCATTTGTAGGGAGCCTGGCGCTCATTTGAAACATAATTTAATATTTATCTTTGGCCACCTACAAATCAATTTCTTATATTATCCCTTTCTTGTATTTCACTTAATAATAATAATAATAATAATAATAATAATAATAATAATAATAATTAACAACGACAGAAAAGAAGGGATAATATAGTGTCTCTCTTAACTGTATGTTATGATAACGTTTCCATCTTATTGTTGGAAAGTTTCTGTAGTACGGGTGGAGCTCAAACCTATTATTAACGAAGAAATATGTCTGAAACGTTTATCCAGTTACTGCTGATCGCGTCGTTACCCTCATTTAATAAATCTAGTCTGCTTCAAAAGAAATAAACAGTTAGACATTATACACAGTCGTGTTTAACAAACGACGGGAGCTTGTGCGCCGACACCTCCTGCTGCCCCAGGGTTTCGAAGCCGCCCTCACTCCGTGACCGCTGACATTTCACGCCCACACCGTTACTGCGCTTTACAGCTGGGAAACTGTACTTTGATTAAAAGACCACGATCTTATCTTCAGTGACTGCTAGTGGCTGATTTACATTATACTTTCTGTTGCTTCCAGATATGGACTTTTCACTAGCTTTTTAAAACGGTCAAAATAAGGAAGACTGAGGTTTAATGCTGTGTCGACAACGAGGTCATTAAAAGCGGGGCAAAAGGAAATACCACTGCACTTGCCTTAAATGATTTGCGGAAATCAAACAAAACCAAAATCTGCATGGCCAGGCATAGGTTTGGTTCATCGTCCAAAGGAATGCGCCATGACATTCTGCCAAAAAGGTCGGACACCGACTAACATTCCTGTTTTCTGGAACTCAAAGTAATAAGTCTTACACTATACAATAACGATCAGTGCAAGGTGAAAACTAACAAGCAATGATATTAAATGATATTTTATGCATGTTTCACATAGATTACATATTGTGTGTTATGGAAAGAACACAGTTGAATACCTGTTTACTGAATCTCTTGTTAAATATGTTACTATTTCTACCATGTAGCCCTGAAATATTGCAGTCAGATGGGCATAGAGGTGTCAGTCGTTATCGTGTGAGGCAATCTTCCACAGAACTTCTGCTATTTATCATAAGCGGTCACGAAAAGCTGTTGACAGTTGAGACAGCGTCATATGGCATCTCATCAAGTCTCACACATTCTCGACGCAAGACATATTTGGTTCTTTGGCCATTGGGGCAAGCGAACATTTTGAGAAGTGCGCTGGAGACACGAGAAATATACACGGGGGTACTGTATTAGAGGCGGAACACATTTCCCTTTGGTTCTAGGAATGGCAACGGAACTGCCGTTTCAGACTTTTCAGTTATTCTCCAAAACATACCGACTCAATGTCGTATCTTCTTGCCTTCCGCACTGCCGTAGTTTATCCCTACTGCTTGACTCTACACTCACAAATGACCATCGACGGTGTGGTACTGTCTGTTCTCATCACTGGACGCACCATTCATCCTACCTTTGACAACATCATTTGATTCGAGCTGTATGACGGTGTAATGTCGGAGACCGGGTGAGCAGCAATTTGGTTGCAGCCTGCCTCCCACCATAGAGTTCTTGGTCGTCCTGACTGACATCCGGTGTATAACAGTTCCGTAAGATCAGCAATGGCTGCTCGGTCACAGTCGTTGGACAACCAGAACTGACATTTTACATTCAATAAGTTCGGCAGTTTTTAAGAAGACTACCCAGTGATGGTCGAAGTACAGATGATATAAAATGTAGACCGGCGATGGCAAGGAAAGCGTTTCTGAAGAAGAGAAACTTGCTAACATCTAGTATAGATTTAAGTGTCAAGAAGTCGTTTCTGAAAGTATTTGTATGGGTTGTAGCCTTGTATAGAAGTGAAACGTGGACGATAAATAGTCTAGACAAGAAGACAATAGAAGCTTTCGAAATGTGGTGCTGCAGAAGAATGCTGAATATTAGATGGGTAGATCACATAACTAATGAGGAGGTATTGAATAGAATTGGAGAGAAGAGGAGTTTGTGGCACAACTTGACTAGAAGAAGGGATCGGTTGGTAGAACATGTTCTGAAGCATCAAGGGATCACCGATTTAGTATTGGTGGGAAGCTTGGAGGGTCAAAACCGTAGAGGGAGACTAAGAGATGAATACACTAAGCAGATTCAGAAGGATGTAGGTTGCAGTACGTACTGGGAGATGAAGAAGCTTGCACAGGATAGAGTAGCATGGAGAGCTGCGTCAAACCAGTCTCTGGACTGAAGACCACAACAACAACAACCCAGCGGGCTGCGGATTAACAATGCTACCTCACTGGAAAGCAGTTAGCCACGTGAATCGATCTCATCGAAGTAGTTCTAGAATATCCCCAGTGTGTAAATATATATCTTGAGATATTTAATAGAATTTTTTTGGGGGTCATCAGTCTTCTGACTGGTTTGATGCGGCTCGCCACTAATTCCTCTCGTGTGCCATCCTCTTCAGCTCAGAGTAGCACTTGCAAACTACGTGCTGTATTATTTGCTGGGTATTCCAATCTATGTCTTCTCCTTACCTGTGTTTTCTACATATTCCTTCCCTCTATGATTCTGCACAGAATCTCCTCATTACTTACCTTATCAGTGCACTTAATTATCAACATTCGTCTATAGCACTACATCGAAAATGTTTCGATTCTTTTCTGTTACGGTTTTCCCACAGTGCATGTTTCTCTACCATACAATGCTGTACTCCAGACGTACATTCTCAGAAATTTCTTCCTCAAATTAAGGCCGATATTTGATATTACAAATAGAAGACTTCTCTTGGAAAGGAATGCTCATTTTGCCATTGCTAATCTACTTTTGATATCCTTCTTGCTCCGTCCGTCACTGGTTATTTTACTGCCTAGGTAGCAGAATTCCTTAACTTCATCTACTACGTGATCATCGATCCTGATATTAAGTTTCTCGCTGTTCTCATTTCTACTACTTCTCACTACATTCGTCATTCTTCGAATTACTCTCAATCCATACTGTGCACTCATTATCCTGTTTATTTCATTCAGCAGATCATTTAATTCTTCTTCAGTTTCACTCAGGATAGCAATGTCATCAGCAAATCGTATCACTGATATCCTTTCGCCTTGAATTTTGATTCCACTCCTATACCTTTCTTTTATTTTCATCATTGCTTCCTTAATGTACAGAGTGAACAGTAGGGGCGAAAGGCTACATCCTTGTTTTACACCCTTTTCAATAAGAGCTCTTCGTTCTTGGTCGTCCACTCTTATTATTCCATCTTGGCTCTTGTACATATTGTTTATGACCCGTCTCTCCCTATAGCTTACCCCTATTTTTCTCAGAAATTCGAACATCTTGCATGATTTTACATTGTCGAACGCTTTTTACAGGTCGACAAATCCTATGAACGTCTCTTGATTTTTCTTTAGTGTTGCTTCCGTTACTAACCGGCACGTCACAATTGCCTCTCTCGTGCCTTTACCTTTCCGAAAGCCAAACTGATTGTCATCTAGCGCATCCTCAATTTCCTTGTTCATTCTTCTGTATATTAATCCTGTCACCAACTTGGATGCACGAACTGTTAAACTGTTTGTGCGATAAATCTCGCACTTGTCAGGTCTTGCCGTCTTCCGAATTATATGGATGATGTTTCTCTGAAAGTCAGATGGTATGTCGCCAGACTCATACAATCAACACACCAACGTGAATACTTGTTTTGTTGCCACTTACCCCAACGATTTTAATAATCCCTTCTGCCTTGTTTGATCTTGAGTCCTCCAAAGCTCTTTCAAATTGCGATTCTAATACACAGTCACCTATCTCTTGTAAGTGGACTCCTGTTTCTTCTTCTATCACATCAGACAAATTCTCACCCTCATAGGGGCTTTCAATGTATTCTTTCCATCTATCTGCTCTTTCGTCTGCATTTAACAGTGGAACTCCCGTCACACTCTTAGTTGTATCACCCTTGCTTTTAATATCACCGAAGGTTGTTTTGACTTTCCTCTATGCTGAGTCAGTCCAACTGACAGTCATTTCTTTTTCGATTTCTTCAGATTTCTCATGCAGACATTTCGTCTTTGCTTTCCTGCACTTCCTATTTATTTCATTCCTCAGCAACTTGTATTTCTGTATTCCTGGCCTTTTGCAAGTATACCTCCTCCTCTGGTGATTCCTGAGCAGAGTATTCGCTATTACAATAGTTCAATTCTTTTATCTTGGCGGCTCGCTCATGCCCGTCCAGACGCGGGAGATTGCGGCGTTGCCAGTTGCACGCGGCAAGAGAAGCACCGCCATAGTATAGTATAGCTCGCAAACGTACGTATAGGGGGGGAGCACGCAGTTTATGAAGCCGCCACGGCCGGGTTAACAGACGCGTACTCCCCGAATTCCGCGCTGTGCGCGGTTTTGTCATCACTGCACTGCTCGCCTGTGCAGACACATGGTGTTCCGACTGCTGTGACACACTTATCATTCGATTTCACAAAAACTATTTGGCCCAAAAGTTTGATTTTTACACATCTTCTTGACTGATACCTTCCCCAAATAAATGACTTACTTTTGTTTCGATGTTCAACGCAGTCATTGTTGTTGTTGTTGTGGTCTTCAGTCCTGAGACTGGTGTGATGCAGCTCTCCATGCTACCATATCCTGTGCAAGTTTCTTCATCTCCCAGTACGTACTGCATCCTACATCTTTCCGAATCTGCTTTGTGTATTCATCTCTTGGTCTCCCTCTACGATTTTTACCCTCCGCGCTGCCCTCCAATGCTAAATTTGTGATCCCCTGATGCCTCAGAACATGTCCTACCAACTGGTCCCTTCTTCTCATCAAGTTGTGCCACTAGCTACTGTTCTCCCCAATTCTATTCAATACCTCCTCATTAGTTATGTGATCTACCCATCTAATCTTCAGCATTCTTCTGTTGCATCACATTTCGAAAGCTTCTATTCTCTTCTTGTCCAAACTATTTATCGTCCATATTTCACTTCCATACATGGCTACACTCCAAACAAATACTTTCAGAAACGACTTCCTGACACTTAAATCTATACTCGATGTTAACAAATCTTTCTTCTTCAGAAAAGCTTTCCTTCCCATTGCCAGTCTACATTTTATATCCTCTCTGCTTCGACCATCATCAGTTATTTTGCTCCACAAATAGCAAAACTCCTTTACTACTTTAAATGTCTCATTTCCTAATCTAATTCCCTCAGCATCACCTGACTTAAT
The DNA here is from genome assembly GCF_023897955.1 of Schistocerca gregaria. Lineage (NCBI taxonomy): Eukaryota > Metazoa > Arthropoda > Insecta > Orthoptera > Acrididae > Schistocerca > Schistocerca gregaria. The sequence continues at coordinate 188,214,450 of NC_064920.1, read as the reverse complement.
TCGACCACATTCCATTATCCTCGTTTTGCTTTTGTTGATGTTCATCTTATATCCTCCTTTCAAGACAATGTCCATTCCACTCAAATGCTCTTCCAAATCCTTTGTTGTCCCTGACAGAATTACAATGTCAACGGCGAACCTTCTCCATGGATTTTAATACCTACTCCAAATTTTTCTTTTGTTTCCTTTACTGCTTGCTCAATGTACAGATTGAATAACATCGGGGAGAGGCTACAACCCTGTCTTACTCCCTTCCCAACCACTGCTTCCCTTTCATGTCCCCCGACTCTTATAACTGCCATCTGCTTTCTGTACAAATTGTAAATAGCCTTTCGCTCCCTGTATTTTACCCCTGCCACCTTCAGAATTTGAAAGAGAGTGTTCCAGTCAACATTGTCAAAAGCTTTCTCTAAGTCTACAAATGCTAGAAACGTAGGTTTGCCTTTCCTTAATCTTTCTTCTAAGATAAGTCGTAAGGTCAGTGTTGCCTCACGTGTTCCAATATTTCTGCGGAATCCAAACTGACCTTCCCCGAAGTCGGCTTCTACCACTTTTTTCCATTCGTCTGTAAAGAATTCGTGCTATTATTTTGCAGCTGTGACTTATTAAACTGATAGTTCGGTAATTTTCACATCTGTCAACACCTGTTTTCTTTGGGATTGGGATTATTATATTCTTCTTGTAGTCTGAGGGTATTTCGCCTGTCTCATACACCTTGCTCACCAGATGGTAGATTTTTGTCAGGACTGGCTCTCCCAAGGCTGTCAGTAGTTCTAATGGAATGTTGTCTACTCCCGGGGCCTTGTTTCGGCTCAGGTCTTTCAGTGCTCTGTCAAACTCTTCATGCAGTATTGTATCTCCCATTTCATCTTCATCTACATTCTCTTCCATTTCTATAATATTGTCCTCAAATACATCACCCTTGTATAGACCCTCTATATACTCCTTCCATCTTTCTGCTTTCCCTTCTTTGCTTAGAACTGGGTTTCCATCTGAGCTCTTGATATTCATAGAAGTGGCTCTCTTTTCTCCAAAGGTCTGTAGGCAGTATCTGTCTTACCCCTAGTGAGGTAAGCCTCTACATCCTTACATTTGTCCTCTAGCCATCCCTGCTTAGCCATTTTGCACTTCCTGTCGATCTCATTTTTGAGACCTTTATATTCCTTTTGCCTGCTTCATTTACTGCATTTTTATAGTTTCTCCTTTCATCAATTAAATTTAACATTTTTTCTGTTACCCAAGGATTTCTAGCAGCCCTGGACTCTTTACCTATTTGGTCCTCTGCTGCCTTCACTACTTCATCTCTCAGAGCTACCCATTCTTCTTCTATTGTACTTCTTTCCCCTGCTGCTGCCAATTGTTCCCTTATGCTCTCCCTGAAACTCTCTACAACCTGGTTTAGTCAGTTTATCTAGGTCCCATCTCCTTAAATTCCCACATTTTCGCAGTTTCTTCAATTTTAATCTGCAGTTCATAATCAATAGATTGTGGTCAGAGTCCACATCTGCCCCTGGAAATGTCTTACAATTTAAAACCTGGTTCCTAAAACTCTGTCTTACCATTATACAATCGACCTGATACCTTTTAGTATCTCCAGGATTCTTCCATGTATGCAACCTTCTTTTATGATTCTTGAACCAAGTGTTAGTTATGATTAAGTTATGCTCTTTGCAAAATTCTACCAGACGGCTTCCTCTTTCATTTCTTAGCCCCAATCCATATTCATCTACTATGTTTCCTTCTCTCCCTTTTTCTACACTCGAATTCCAGTCACCCATGACTATTAAATTTTCGTCTCCCTTCACTACCTGAATAATTTCTTTTATCTCATCATACATTTCATCAATTTCATCATCATTGTGCAGCATTAAATGTAGTAAACCATTGCACGAAATTTTGAAGAGTTTGCAGAGATAAAAGTCCATAGCGTATACTTTCCATATGATTGATTTTAGTTGCCACTAGAAATTTCAAAAATTTACATTCAAACGAATAAAATTCATGAAGTAAGACACTTCGATATTGTTTTTAAACAAAGAAAATATTAAGGTTTGAACTCACAACCTTCTACTTAGAATCCAAACACCTTAGCCATTATGCTACCGCAGCTCGTCATTGAATTGAATTCCTGGAGGACTTTAAAGAATCATGCAAAATACCGACAAACACTGTTGGTATGACTATGAACTACTCACTTTTCTCGAAGTACAATAGGAAATAAACAATTACCGCTGTTCTTTATTGCGAAAAAGCAGTTTGTGAGAATGAATTTCCTTGCTATCGCCTGAATCAGGAGGCTTATTGCTTGTTTGGTTTAATTAATTAATAGAATATGATGCAATTGGTATAAATAATGCTTTTTCCAAACTTTCTTTTATAGAAAGTCTGCTATCAAGACATTGCTTTTGTACAATTACTTTATTTATGACTGAACTTTTCTAAAACTGAAGACACTCGTCCGTGCTGTGCACTGCAGTCGAGCGCTGGCAACGTTGTTCTCTGTTCATTGGCTGACTGTGTTTTGTGACGTCAGATGCGCAGAACGACCTTAAACTCGGTCGCCGTCGTAAATGACGCGCACTTTAGCAGAAGTTTGTTACAGAACTCTATCAATTTTTCTCCTCTCTCATTCCTTGTCCCCAGCCCATACTCTCCTGTAACCTTTTCTTCTACTGCTTCCCTTAGAACTGCATTCCAGTCCCCCATGACTATTAGACTTTCATCTTCATTTACAAACTGTATTACCCTTTCATTATCCTCATACACTTTCTGTATCTCTTCATCTTCAGCTTGCGACGTCGGTATATATACCTGAACTATCGTTATCAGTGTTGGTTTGCTGTTAATTCTGATAAGAATAACCCTATCACTGAACTGTTCACAGCAAAACACTCTCTGTCATGTCTTCCTATTCATAACGAATCCTACTCCCGTTATACCATTTTCTGATGCTGTTGATATTAGCCTATACTCATCTGACCAGAAATCCTTTCCATTTTATTTCACTGACCCCTACTATATCCATATTGAGCCTTTGCATATCCTTTTTCAAATTTTCTAGTTTCTCTACCATGTTCAAGCTTTTGACGTTCCATGCACCGACTCGTAGAATTTTACTATGTCGTTGATTATTGATTCTTTTTTCTAATGGTAACCTCCTCCTTGGCAGTCCCCTCCCGGAGATCCGAATGGGGGGCTATTCCGGAATCTTTTGCTCAAGGAGAGATCATCTTGTCACTTCTTCAATTACAGGCCACATGTCCTGTGGATATACGTTAAGTGTCATTAACGCTGTGGTTTCCATTGCCGTCTGCATCCTCATGCCACTGATCTTTGTTGATCCTTCTGCCTTCAGGGGCAGTTTCCCACCCCTAAGACTAGAGAGTGCTCTGAACCTCTGTGCGCTCCTCCGTCCTCTTTGACAAGGCCGTTGGCAGAATGAGGGTGACTTCTTACGCCGGAAGTCTTCGGCGACCAATGCTGATTATTAATAAAAATTTAAGCAGCCGCGAAATTCGTACCCGGGACCGAAAATGTTTTGATTTTGAACAAAAACGCTACCCCAAGACCACGGCTTAGCACTAACCGAATAATATGTGCTCTTAACTATTTCAACAGCTTATTGCTTAACAAGATTACGTGCGACAGGAGTAAGAAATGGGATGCAATTGTTTCAGAAATGACGTTACTGACAGATTAAAGTAATACGAGTTTGGTCGCAACTAAGTATGTAGATTTCTTTACAGACACTTACTCGTCTTTTTTTAGCGAGATAGTGTATGGACAGTATCCACCTACTCACTATCCTTCGAGGACTGGTAACTGGGTGACCATTGGTACACCTGCATATACCATGTAACATACAACGTTTTCACATCGAACAGCTCTTGGTAAATTATATCGATATTCTATTTTAATTACGGTAAATATTCATGGCGAGCTAATAACGCACTGATCAGCGTGTTGTTAAGGTGCAGAGATAAAACTACTGTTAATTTTTAAAAGAATTGCACTGTGTTTTGGCCTCAGAATATCAGTTATCGACAAATTTATTATACAACAATTCTGTTTTGGATTTCGAAGTTAATAGATTTATTAGGCGTAGAGTGAAAACGGATATTAGGTTTGAAAGTAATAAAATTCAGGCAAAAAATAAAAAATACTGCTCATGAAACGTTACTTAAAACTTACGTTAAACAAGAAGTTCAGCTCCTTGAAAAATGAAGATTATGTATCACAGAAGAAAGGACGCAACTATCTGGTAAAATTAGTAAATTCAAACAGCAAATTACGTCTTAGTAAAGAAAGGTGACAATTCATAGCGATAACTATGATAGAATACATTGAATTAATTTAAACTCTTAGGAAATACTGCATAGCACTTCTGAGAAAATAACACTAAAATGTGATGAGATTAATTATTGAAAAAAGCTACAGTATGAAAAAGACAGAATGGAAGCATTTGGGCAGACACCACATTTTCTCATTTCAGATGACGGGGGATGCAGTAACTAAAAACGGGAAAAGAAAACTGTGAAAGTGTTCGAAGATTTCTTTATACGTAGGTATAGCTCCAGACATTAATAAGAATTACAGATAGTTAAAAATGGTAAGATGATATTCCGAAAGTGATTAAAGGTAGCTTGGACGAAACCTACAAGAATTTCCTTCATTATTCTGCAATCTCATAGTGTCAGTTTAATCAAACTGTTAATATAAGATTAATTAAAATATGAGGTGTGTTATAAATAATAATTTAATATTTTTGTGCCGAAAACCATTTTAGTTAACAGTATCGAGACTTTTACACGTTCATGTTTTTGTCAGTTGTCGATGTCCAGTATAGCGTCGAGATGGCCAGTTTGGTGGAACACTTGAGTTAATGAAGCCAAAAGCTGGAGTGAAAGAAGGATTGCGAGCCAGGGAGGGCTGAAGGATGAGGGCACCTTCTGTCTCGAAATACATCATCTCTATGTCTTTTTTACGACATGGTTCTCACGAGAATGAGATCGAAAACATCATCTCCAATAGGAGCAAAGTTTAGACACACTGTTAAATGTTAAAGTAAAAGACAGAACAGAAAGGAATGTGACGGCGCAGTGGTTTGGGAGCCGATATGCGTACAGTAAGCTCCAATCCAGTAGCAATACGAAGCTGTGGCGGGGAGGGGGAGGGGTAGGGGGGAGGGGTGAAAGGAGTCGGCTGTATCCCATTTCCGCCAGTCAGAATCCTAGGCTCTCCGAGCATATTGAGGCGAGCCCAGCAAACAGCATAGCCTAACCGCTTGCTAAGTACTTAACTAAAAGAGAATACTTCTGCACTCTTTTTCGTACAAATTTCTACTCTCTGTAATTGCATGGTGCTCTGTTGGTTGAAAACAAACGTCCTGAGTTCTGTGTATAAGAGAAAATACTATAGCCAAGATTGACATTTCTTACATTGTTGTTCCTTCTGATGGAATTTTCAAGCAGATACGTGCGGTAACAACTCGAACAGACTATACTCTGACGAAGGCGAAGTAATTCTCTTCTCTCTCACTGTGTTGTGATCTCTCCTCCGCCACTTTTTATCGATACTCGACACCCAAAAGGTCGAAGGATATTTCAGTTTTACTTTCTGGGAATATCTGGTTAGTGATATCTAATAAATGAATGTTCGGATAGTACTTTAAACTCTAAAAGATTACTTCTCTCTTTAGACGTTCTCCTTCGGTTAGTTGTGAGTTGTAGGAGAAGCGATGCTACGATTTTCGGCGGATACCTGGTCAGTTAAAAAGTATAGGATGAGACCAGCGTCGACATACAGCAGAGTTGATATTTCATCTCCTCCGGACATCCGCTGATACTTCATCAGCCTTAAAAGTGCACACAGCTCACAAGAGATCGGTAAGCAGTCGAGTAAGGTGAAAAGTATAAGAAGCAAGTCAAGGTATGAGGAAAGGGAAGATGGCTAGAGATGATGGCATTTCAATAGAAATGATTAATCTCTGAAGCTGAACCATGCAGAAAAGTTCACAAAATATTTATAATATATCAGAGGGGATAACGTCTCCTTAACAATTTGAACAATGCTGTCACTGTTCTTCTTCAAAAAGAGATGACAATTACGGCACAAAATGCTATAAACCTATCAGCTTCCTCTGCGTAATGTACAATATATCACCAAAATTATTTCCAAATACATCGAAAAGCATATTGGACCTTAATGAGGCAAATGAACAAACTGTCTTTAGAAGTCAATATAGCCCAGTGAAGCAATTTCAAGTGATGGACGAAATTACAGTGCGGAACAGGGGGTAAAAATGCCACTTCGGAATTTTGAAAAAAAATCTTTGACCTAATTACAACTAAAGCCATAACAAGAGCCCTTAAGATACTGAGAACTGACTCAACCCGTGTCGGCACACTGCAGAATTCGTGCATAACGATGTGGCTTTCATTATAATGTATCACAAAAGTGAGAAATTAGGAATTGATAAATGAGACAGATGAAGTAATTCCGTGTCACCAGAACAATTTTTAGCAACCGTAACGAAATTTCTGCAACCCCCAAATCTGAAAAAGAAGAAATACCTATTGATTCAAAATTCCTAAAGCTCCTTCGTTTTTCTGCTGCCCTGTAGTGCAGACAAACCTCATGAACGAAAGGCAGGACTTAATCGAACAATCAATTGTAGACAGGCTAAAATAATATATAATCAAGACGAAAAAAGAAATTAGTGCAAATTAACAATAACCTTACAGAAACAGCTAACGAGTTGGTCAGGGAAACAAATAAACAAAATAGTAAAAATGAAAAGGAGCACCTTTACCACAATACCTCATTATAAACTTTTTTAAATGAGTTAAGTACTGATTTACAAAAGGCTTTTCTAATGACGAAATTACTCATTTAAAACACAAGGCAAAACGTTAAAATTATATTGAGTTAGCACGAGCCAATTTGAGTATGAAACCACTTGTCTGAAGTAGTAGGTACTGGTGTATTTTGCAGGAAGCTGACAGTAAGCCGTGAAATTTATGCATATAGTACACCATAGTTTTTACTACTGCACTTGTGTTTCCTGAAAACTACATAGATATTGTAAATATTTCAATTTATATATAACTCTTATTAAACTAGTAGTGAAAGGCAATTATTTTCTCCAATAACATTCGATACTCTGATATTGTTTACGATTCCATGAAATAATGCAATACTTCGTATCGATACCGATACCATAAAGTATCGCTATTTATGTTAGTAATATAAATATAAATAGTTGTTAGTCCATAAGAAGAACCTCCTTGTCGGCAACGCTTTTCGTGTTTCTTCAATCAACAACTGGATGGAAACTTGCATCTGAGCACGCGGGGATCTTCAAACGCTGGAGAACCGGTTCTGTCCTGCTAATGATCTCACGCAATGAGAATGCCGTAAGTTGTCGGACAGCGGTTGCCATCAAAGTAATTGTTGGCTCTTACTCATTGAGATTGCCGAGCTTAGCCTTTTTTAATAGCAGTGAAAGCTCTTAGACGACGAACACCGGCAGGAAATATTTCACTTTTTTTTTCTTTCAAACAAAGCAGAAAACCTGGTTGACAGCAACTCTCCTGAAGCACGGGACGGCTACGACAGACCATGTTCAGTCCTGTCGAGCAGAACGTACACAACTATTCGCTCAGCTTTCGTATGATGTATATCACAAAAACCACGAGGTAGTGAATTAAACGTAATCCCCCCCCCCAACAACTCCTGTTCCTCTATTATAACATTGCAGCATGCCCGGGAATGGACCTCTGTCAGCATGAATTCAGTTTCGTAACACACAGTCGGGCAAGGAAAATACTGTAATTTCTACACCTCATCAATTTCCCGTAAAAGCTAATCCCCAAATGAGACTAGTGCTCAAAGGTAAATTATTAAAGCTACAAGTGTCCTACATTGACATTACTCAACGAGCCGGAAAGCCATTCTTTATACTATTGGAACGCAGTAGTTTCTTGTGTTAAGCTGCTATAATAACAGTGAACTAGAGTAAACTGCTAACACTTACTTTATTTAAACAATACCAAAAGATGGTATGAGTTAAATAATGGAACTGTAGGTAATAGTACAGTTTTGAAAGCGCCAAAGTACTGAAAGACCTACTGTAAGTCGAAACAATGCACCTGGAGTATGCGACATCCCCTCGGAATTATTGAGGTCGGTGAGAGAAACAATCATCACAAAACAATTCCACTTGATATACGAGATATGCAAAATACCCTCGAACTTCAAGAAGACTGTAATAATCCCAGTAGTACAGAAAGCAGCTGCTGAGAGGTGTCTGTTCAACTGAGCCTTCAGTTTAATAGTCCACGCTTGTTGTGGTATCGATAGCAACGATGCCACGGCGTAGTTTCATAAGTTGGCACTATGAGACACCGACGACAGCGCACTCTAGCCGGTGCTGTGGAGGTCTACGAGCTCCGCTACAGATTTTGCCCGTTTGATGAAGAGCAGAAGAAAAACAAACAATGGGGTAAGACATTTGCTGACTGAGGATAACCATTTCAAAATGTTGGTTGAAATACACTCTTCGAAATTTTCAAGATATTAAGAAGCTAAAATTATCACCAATTTGTACAGAGGCTAAACTGCAGTTTTAAGAGACGAAGGTTATGAATAGGGGGCAGTATTGATAACTTTGCAGCCCATCCAGCGTGTTATTCAGGTTGACGTACAGCAAGTAGAAAAGGAAGCCAATGAAAAATTTGTAAAACTGTAATCACTTCAGAGGATGGCGAAAACTTGGAAGTTCGAATGCCAATGGAATGTACTAGACGTAAATCAGATGGTGCTGAGGGAATTAGATTTGAAAATGAGACACTGATTGTGATTAATCAGTTCCGTTATTTGGGCGTCAAAATAGCTGTAGATGGATATACAATGCACAGTGGCACCAGAAAGAAAGGCGTTTCTCAAAAAGACGAATATTTCAACAACTAAGACAAATTAAGGAAGTCTTTTCGAAATGTGTTTATCTGGAATGTAGGTTTATGCGGAAGTCAAACGGCGACGAAGAGTACAAACAAGAAAATAGCTTTTCAAACGTGATATTTCAGAATAATACTGAAGATTAAATAGATTGATCGGATAACTAGTCACGAGCGCTTGATTAGACCGCTTGATTAGACTCGGGCGTAAAATAAATGCGTTGCACAACTTGAATAAAATAACGAATAGGTTGACAAGATATATCTGGACGCATAAAGAAATAGATAATCTGGTAATGGAGGGAAGTTTGAGTGAAGAGATCAAGGTTGAACTACATTGATCAGATTCGTGTGGGTGCAGGCTGCAGTAGTTAGGTTGAGAAGAGGAGCCTTGCAAAGGATAAATTACTGTGCTAAGCTGTTTCATACTTATTTTTGGAATGAAGACCACAACAACCTGGTGAATGATCTTGAGAGTAGAACCTTGTCCAGTACGTAGCCACTAACATTACACCGTTTCTGGAATGTGGGTGAAGAAGAGAATTCACTCTGTCGTTAATTAGGTTCGTCACGTAAAAGTCTTTAAAAAATCAGTGCTTCTTACAGGACTCCTGTTAGATTCCGTATCGAATATGCAACGTGATGCAGAATCTAGAACAGACTTTCTGCTTGAATATGACCAACATGAAGTAATTGTCTAGTATTACCAAACGTCAATTAACCCTTTTGATTTGTTTACAAGATCCAACGACTTTAGATAATGGAGCTTTTGTTTTCAAAAAGCATCAGATTTACTTCCACATTGCAGTTGTGTTATTCAGTACGAAGACAGATTTTCTGCAGCTCTCCAAGCTACTCTGTTTCGTGCAGGTCTCTTGATTCTACTATCTACTACATCATCATGAAATTCTATAAAACCTTGGTCTCCATCTACAATACTGTTAGTCCCCGCGCATACCTCCATAATCAAATTAACTACTCTTTGATGCGTCTGGACACATTGTTTCAAGCTATTTCTCCTTTTAGCCGTGCCATTAACTCATTTTCTTCCATATTCATTACAGTATCTCCTAATTAGTTATATCATCTTCCGCATTCGTCTGTAGCACTCCATTCCAAAACTTTACATTCTCTTCTTGCTTGAACTGTTTATCGCCCACGTTTCAGATTTGTAAAAGGCTACACTCCACACAAATACCTTCAGCAAACACTTCCTAACTTTTACGTTTATCTCGGAAGTTTACATATTTCACTTTTTTTAGAAAATCTTTCCTCGCTGTTATGTATGTATTGTATATCCTCTTTATTTATGCGGTCAACACTTGTAATGCTGTCCAAATAGCAAAACTTTACTATCAACTTCCGTTACCTAATGTTATTCCTCAAGTATCAACTGATTTAATTAGATTTTATTTCATTACCCTTGTTCTGCTTTAAAAGATATTCATTTTATAACCTCTTTTCAGGAAGGGATTCATTCCGCTCAACTATCTTACAGGTCCCGTGCGACTCTGGTAAGATCACAGTACCATTGATAAACCTTGAAGTTATTAATTTTCCCAGAATTTTTATTTACTTTTTAAATTTATCCTTGATGTTCTTTAATTTTTGCCAGATGTACTGTTTGTAAATCTTGCGAGACAGGCTACGTTCCCGTCAACACTCCCTTATACACTACTGCCTCCCTTTCATGACTCTTGTCTCAAGTTGTAAATGTCCTTTCACTCCCTGTTACTTTCTAAACCCTGTAACTGTAGAATTTCAAAATATGTACTCTTCTAAACACTGTGAAAAGCTTTTTTCTAAATTTAAACACGCTACAAATATAGTTTTGTGTCTTCTATCTGTCGTAAGGTAAGTACTGCTGTCGATTACTAAATATGACGCGAGTTTACTGAATAGCAAGTACACTGATTTCCCGTTAACGGACAAACCACAGTATGGCTTCCTCTGGGGCGACGGCAGGCGATGGCCCGCTGCCATAAGTCGGCTGAGGCAGTGTGGTTCCTCCGAGTCATTCCATTCATTGGGTGAGATCTCTCTCATTGTATTTTACCTACTGTAAAGATCCATTTTGGAGACATCACTTTAACGAGCTTCACGCAGACGCATCGAGCAACGAAATGGTAATGTATACTGTAATTTGCATGTATTTGATTATTATTTTCTGTTCTTTAGTAATTTGTAATATAATTATACTTATCTTTTGTAAAGTTGCATGTAAAAAGCTTAAGAGAGGACGACGCTTGACAGATAACTTGGTACAAATGAATGAGACTCTAATACTGGTATCCTCTATCAGTTCCGATTGCCTGCATACAATTCTGTAAATAACAAACCATTCAGAAAAGAATAGCAAATTGGGATGCGCTTTTCCTAGCTCATCTGCAGCACACATTTCCATTAATAGTAATGGCCACTGGAGCAAAGCTCACCTTGACGTATCATATTTTATTCGTATTAACCTCGTTACGAAAAATAATAGGGTCTCATGCACTCATAATAATAATCTATATATTTTGGTGTTAATATCTGAAACTCAAATAAAAATATTTTTTCTTTATTTATACAGTTAGAGACAGCGAGAGATATTATAACATATCAAGTTAACCGCGCTGCATCACTGACCTCGTAGACTAGACCAGAGACCAGAGACATTATTTATTCTCTTTCATAAAACATGTCATTTAAAAGTTATTGTAATGAGACGCTTCAAAGCCCCGACTGGAGAAAGACAATTTTAGTTCCAACTCACTATTCTAGTTTTACTCTCTTCTCGTCACCTTTAGTTTTTAAATGTCTCTTTTAACATTTAACATTATGTTTCTTTGGTACCAGTTTTTGACAGCAGAGCGGAGAGTTTGGTAAAGAGCATCTCTTTATGCCCACAAACGATGACGAGTGATGCTGACGGTTTAAAACACAATGCAATTAAGTACAGTTCAAGACAGAATACGTTTAAGCTGAATAAAGCTACATCAATAAAAGTATTAAATCCGTTTTGAACGAGACTGTTTCATAATTCAGATAGTAATTTATGAATATCCGTGTGGGGACTACAATTCAAACGCGTGAAAAGAAATAATTTAGAATTCTTTTTAATTTTGTGGGCAAGAGAGGTACGAAATTGGAAAAAAGCCTCCTCTTCGGTCGTGGCTTATAGAAGACTAGGATAAAAACATAGATTGGGCTTTCAAGCTCAAGCTTTAAAGTGACTCGTATGTGACTTAAAAATTTACAAACAGTTTTTTATAGAGTACCTGTACCTTAAAGGTCTTAGTCTCGAACTGATGTTTTCGCTGATGCGTCTTATATGTGAGTGTGGTCATAGCTAGACGTACTTTTGTCCCCCAAAAAGGTTTCAATCCTACGCAATATTGGTAGTGGACTCACCCATACATTATTTTCAGATTTATTTAAAGATCGCTCACTCAGCATATGGTACGTTTTTCACAGTTTCTTTAAATGGATCAAGCTGCCATTTGAACAATACGTTCTAATAAAGCTATTAAATTTCCTAAAGTCTCTCTCTCTATACAGGGTGGTCCATTGATAGTGATCGGGCCAAATACTCACGAAATAAGTATCAAACGAAAAAACTACAAACAACAAAACTCGTCTAGCTTGAAGGGGGAAACCAAATGGTGCTATGATTGGCCCGCTAGATGGCGCTGCCATAGGTCAAACTGATATCAACTGCGTTTTTTTAAAAATAGGAACCCCAATTTTTTATTACACGTTCTTGTAGTACGTAAAGCTATATGAATGTTTTAGTTGGACCACTTTTTTTCGCTTTGTGATAGATAGCGCTGTAATAGTCACAAACGTATAAGTACGTGGTATCACGTAACATTCAGCCAGTGCGGACGGTATGTGCTTCGTGATACATTACCCGTATTAAAATGAACCGTTTACCAATTCCGGAAAAGGTCGATATCGTGTTGATGTATGGCTATTGTGATCAAAATGCCCAACGGACGTGTCCTATGTATGCTGCTCGGTATCCTGGACGACAATATCCATGCGTCCGGACCGTTCGCCGGAGAGTTACAGTACGTTATTTAAGGAAACAGGAAGTGTTCAGCCACATGTGAAACGTCAACCACGACCTCCAACAAATGATGATGCCCAAGTAGATGTTTCAGCTGCTGTCGCGGCTAATCCGCACATCAATAGCAGAGAAATTGCGCGAGAATCGGGAATCTCAAAAACTTCGGTGTTGAGAATGCTACATCAACATCGATTGCACCCGTACCATATTTCTATGCACCAGGCGACGACTTTGAACGTCGTTTACAGTTCTGCCACTGGGCACAAGAGAAATTACGGGACGATGGCAGATTTTTTTGCACGCGTTCTATTTAGCGACGAAGCGTCATTCACCAACAGCGGTAATGAAACCGGCATAATATGCACTATTGGGCAACGGAAAATCCACGATGGCTGCGACAAGTGAAACATCAGCTATCTTGGCGGGTTAATGTATGGTGCGGCATTATGGGAGGAAGGATAGTTGGCCCCCATTTTATCGATGGCAATCTAAATGGTGCAATGTATACTGATTTCCTACGTAACGTTCTACCGATGTTACTACAAGATGTTTCACTGCATGACAGAATGGCGATGTACTTCCAACATGATGGATGTCCGGCACATATCTCTGGTGCGGTTGAAGCGGTATTGAATAGCATATTACATGACAGGTGAGTTGGTCATCGAAGCACGCACGCACGTTCAACGGATCTGTCGTCCCCGGATATCTTTCTGTGGGGAAAGTTGAAGGACATTTGCTATCGTGATCCACCGACAACACCTGACAACAAGCGTCAGCCCATTGTCAGTGCATGTGCGAACATTACGGAAGGCGAACTACTCGCTGTTGAGAGGAATGTCGTTACACATATAGCCAAATGCATTGAGGTTGACGGACATCATTTTAAGCATTTATTGCATTAATGTGGTACTTACATGTAATCACGCTGTAACAGCATGCTTTCTCAGAAATGGTAAGTTCACGAAGGCACATGTATCACATTGGAACAACTGAAGTAAAATGTTCTAACGTACCTACGTTCTGTATTTTAATTTAAAAAACCTACCTGTTACCAAGTGTTCGTCTAACCTTTTGAACCATATGTTTGTGACTATTACAGCGCGATCTATCACAAAGCGAAAAAAGTGGTCCAACTAAGACATTCATATTTCTTTACATACTACACGAATATGTAATAAAAATGGGGATGTCTATTTCAAAAAACGAAGTTGATATACGTTTTACATATGGCAGCGCCATCTAGTGGGCCAACCATAGCGCCTTCTGGTTTCCCCCTTCAAGCTAGACAAATTTCGTTCTTTGTAGTTTTTTCGTTTGACGCTTATTTCGTGAGATATTTGGCCCGGTCACCATCAATGGACCACCCTGTATATATAGCGTTAGCTTCCGAATGGTACCACAATATTAACAGTTGTCTGAGTCCCTGTTCCTGCAAGAAACCTTTCGATTGTGCTTTAATAAAGTTACTGCACTGCCTGACAGAAGTGAAATGGGCTTGCCAGATTTCAGAGTATTCGTGTAATCTTCTACATGTCATAGAGAGAAACTATGTATCACACTCCTGCACGACTATGGGAGAGGTCCATAAACCACTATAGCCGTTTTCAGTAAAAACTTGGTAGGAAGAATGGAATGCAAACCACCTTTACAACATCTGTTTGATGGGTTAGCCTTCTGACATATAAATCTTAATAAGTTGCTGCACCCTGCATTCCATATTCACAAAGTAACAGTAAGGTCCAGTCTTTTTAGTGTACTTTACTACCCCAAAATTGACCCACATGTGGTGCATGTACAACTTCTTTCGAGCAGTGCATACACTCGACACCAGCATTCATTTTTGAGGATTTCACCGATAAAACAGTACATCATTTTGTAACTTATTGTGGATGCAAATTTGTTCAGTGGGGTTATTCTGACATTGGCGTGTTACCTGTTGCAGACAGGCTCAGTATTCTGCAATCGAGCGATGTTATAGTAAATATCCAAGTGCTACTGTCTGTGGGCTACATCCTTCGTCAGTATAACTTTAAAAACACAAAGTTTCTCTCTACAAGTGGGTAACATTTCCATGGCTTCTAGCAGATGAGAAAATGCATGTACTTACATATTTTTCGCTCTCTTTACATTTAAGATATCTAAATTATGTTCTTGTCTAGGCGCTTCACTCTGGAACCGTGCGACCGCTACGGTCGAAGGTTCGACTCCTGACTCGGGCATGGATGTGTGTGATGTCCTTAGGTTAGTTAGGTTTAAGTAGTTCTAAGTTCTAGGGGACTGATGACCTCAGATGTTAAGTGTTATAGTGCTCAGAGCCATTTGAACCATTTTATATTCTTTTAGGGCAAGGCTCAATCTAGATATGTAGGTATCCTCTTCACCACTCTGAAGTGGAAGGAAGACAAGGATTTCTGGTCAGATGGGTATAGGCTAACATGAACAGCATCAGAAAACGGAAGTAGGATTCATTATGAACAGGAAGGTAGGGCAAAGAGTGTGTTACTGTGAACAATTCAGTGATTCTTGTCAGAATCGACAGCAGACCAACACCGACAACAATAGTTAAGGTTTGCTTGCCGACGTCGCAAGCTGAAGATGAAGAGATAGAGAAAGTGTGTGAGGATATTGAAAGAGTAATACAGTATGTAAATGGAGATGAAAATCTAATAGTCACGGGGGACTGGAACGCAGTGGGAAGGGAAGGAGTAGAGGAAAAGGTTATAGGAGAATGTGGGCTTGGGACAAGGAATAAGGGAGGAGAAAAATTAATTGAGTTCTGTAATAAACTTCTGCTAGTAATAGCGAATACTCTGCTCAGGAATCACAAGAGGAGGAGGTATACTTGCAAAAGGCCAAGTTATACGGGAAGATTTCAGTTATATTACATCATGGACAGACAGAGATTCCGAAATCATATACTGGATTGTAAGGCGTACCCAGGAGCAGATATACACTCAAATCACAACATAGTACTGATGTTTAAGACATTAGTCAGGAAGAATCAATTCGCAAATAAGTGGGATTCGGAAGTACTAAGGAATGACGAGATACTTTTGAAGCTCTCTAAGGCTATAGATACAGCAATAAGGAATAGCTCAGTAGGCAGTGCAGTTGAAGAGGAATGGACATCCCTAAAAAGGGCGATAACAGAAGTTGAGAAGAAAAACACAAGTACAATGAAGGTAACTGCGAAGAAATCATGGGTTACAGAAGAAATACTACAAAAATGTTTCGGGAGACTCAGGAATACAGAAATACAAGTTGCTGAGGAATGATACAAACAGGAAGTGCAGGAAAGCAAAGACGAAATGTCTGCATGAGAAATCTGAAGAAATCGAAAAAGAAATGATTGTCGGCAGGACTGACTCAGCATACAGGAAAGTCAAAACAACCATCGTTGACATTGAAAGCAAGGGTGATACCACTAAGAGTGCGACGGGAGCTCCACTTTTAAATGCAGACTCCTTACGTCCAGAATAAGACTTTTGAAAATTGGCATTAATTCCAACCTCCTACAATTTATTTAGAATTCTCTCAATCAAATCAAAATTGTTATCCCATGTTCACTGCTGTTTTGGAAGGTCATCAAGGAACAAAGTCGCCTTATACAACAATTCAGGCTCAAGTACTGTGTTTAATACTGCAATAAATATACCAGAACCTACATTAAGACTGAATAGCAAGACCTTGTACTGATAGCTTTTGTTAGTGAAGATGAAGTCAGTGTAACTGTCAATAATAAGCATATAGATCTATGTTTTTTAGAGATATCAATCTGTGAAACCTTTTAATCTGCTCCTCGATATTTTTAGCGCTTATTTTAATAGTTACTATAATCTTAATTGCTCTGGCATCTACTGTTAAGTGCATATTTCCTACAGGTTTCGAGACCGCTAGAAGACACTACAGTACAGTCTTTAGATGGCTCAATAACATTCCACTGTAACATTTTCATATTTCCTTAGTAACAGCTGTTTTGGTTGTCCAGTGTATGCAGTACATCAAATTGTTTTTAGCGAATGATCCTGGGCTTACTAAGTTTAACAGAGTGCCTTTCAGTTCAGATTGCCGCCTTGCATCCAATAATCAGATTCACTAACTTTGATGATTGCTTTGTCCACAATACATTGAGAAGAACTCAATTCAGGTGGTCGAGTGTGATAACTGTCATGCTCAAAAATAATAATCCTTTCCTTGCACAATGGCAAGATTTGCCATAGCTAGCCTCTGTTTCCAGTAAATCCACTCTTATCCTGATTGATAATCTTAATATAACAATTTCCTGCAATTGGTAGCTGGCGAATTCTGGGGCATGTTCAGAAAGTAAGTGTACTAGATTTTTATTTTTTTATAACATGTGTACCTGAAAAAAGATCAGGATATTGTTGATGCAATTGTTGATTACTTTTCCACAGAATCGCCACCACATTCAACATGTGTGGTGTGCCATGGCCCAAGCTTCTTTATATCTCCTTGAAGAACTTGACCATTAGCTCCTGCTCCACTTTAAAACCTTTTTCTATACTGCTAATTGCTTGAAAATTTAATTACACTCATGTGTGCCTTTAGGCAGGTGAAAAGACTATAATCTGAAGGCGCCAAGTCAGGGGAACACAGGTCAGGGGAACATTGGAACTGGTTCAAAATGTCCCTATAAATTTTTGAGTCCAAGAGTGCCTTGGTAGCTAAAGCTGCGTGCGTATGGGTGTTCTCATGCAACAAGCGTACTCCTGTCATGA
Organism: Schistocerca gregaria; assembly: GCF_023897955.1. NCBI lineage: Eukaryota > Metazoa > Arthropoda > Insecta > Orthoptera > Acrididae > Schistocerca > Schistocerca gregaria. Next base: position 188,196,700 of record NC_064920.1, on the reverse strand, counting down.
GCATTCGCTTCCTTTTGTTTTTAATGGTCCTGAGCTTTTTTTATGGTCTCATAATATCGTTGTGCATTGATGGTCTCCCCCTAAGGCAGAAATTCCACCAAAATAGTGCCTTTTTAGTCCCAAATCACTGGAGCCGTTGTTTTTTGCCCAAAATTCTGGAACTGAATTTTTTGGCAGATAGAGTATTTCTGTGACACCATCGTGACGACTATCTTTTTGTCTCAGTCATGTAAAGAGACGCCCACGTTTCATCTCCAGGCACAGTACAACTCAGAAAAACCTCACCTTCCAATTCAAGTGGCCCAAGAAACTCATAGGCGCTGCTGTTGACCCGATTTTTTTCTTTTGTATTGCTTTGTCAGCTAGTTTGGGAGCCATATTGCACACAGTTTCCGGTATCCAAGCACTTCTGTGAGTGTCTCACATAAGAGAATTCTAGGAAGTTCTGAAATCATCTCATAACTTTCATCCATTATTAATCAGCCATCTACACGCACAGTCTTTTTTTGATTTTCTGCAACAACTCATCAGTCAAAATGGAAGGTCTTCCACTCCTCTGTTCGTCATGAACATTTGTTCTGCCTTCACCAAATGCCATACCTCCCTTAAACACGCTCATTCTGTTCATAACACCATGGTCAACAACCGTTTTGATTCGCAAAAAAAATTTCAGTAGATGTTGTTCCTGTCACGAGTAGGAAGCGGATCAGATCACATGGCTCGCACTTGACAGGACCCCTTACCGACATCTTTCACGCAACTGGACACAACGACATGAGTTTACGTACAACCGTGTTCTTGCTATGTACTATTCACAACCAGCATTCTTTGGCCTAATTTGGTCATATGTAGTTTTCCTATTAGGAGGTGCTAGGAAAGTTATTAACTTCGTCCACTCTTGCCTCCATAGTACAACTGTTTCAATTCTGATTTTGTTGATTGGTTGGTTGGTTGGTTGGTGGTTGATTTGGCGGAGGGGATCAAACAGCGAAGGAAGTCGACTTTTAAAGGAACCATCCCGGCATTTGCCTGAATCGATTTAGGGAAATCACGGTAACCCTAAATCAGAATGGCCGGACGCGGGTTTGAACAGTCGTCATCCGGAATGAGAGTCCAGTATCTTAACCATTACACCACCTCGCTCGGTCTGATTGTGTGGTCGCTCCTGCCTGTAATCTTGCCATCCATTTGTATTTTGATAACCAGAACTGTACTGGTTATACCGCTGTTGTTGCCACTTTCTTTTGGCAGGGCAGGCGATCCAGGTGGACTGCTGTGATGTGAATCGGCTGACAAATTTGTTTTCCCAGCACCATGGGTAACGTAGTAGTCATTGCTACAACCATCAGTTAATGTATTATTATATTACTGATAGAACGGAGATATTAGTGGCAGAAGAAACAATTTGGTTATTTATTCACTCTCCTCCCATCATTTCTCATCCAAATCCTTGTCACTCATTTTCGTCTTCAGATTCGGGTGTATGTAAATGATGAGTTTTTGGGGCACACTTTCCATGGGAAAATCGCTACACATTCAGCACTTCTGTGAGTCTTCTTTATGTGGCCTGATATTTCCAGCACACAAAAACAAAGGACTTGCTTACAGTATCTCATATTTTGTGCGCCATTTCTGGACAGTTGTGAAAATCAATTCTTTTTTTTTTCTTGGCGCTCTGTTCCTTTAGGTCCTTCTTTTCATCTTTTTCCTCTCAAGTTTCTTCTCCTCTTCTTCTTTTTTTTTATTGCCTCTTCCTGCTGAATTATTTTCCAGGCTTCGTTTGATATAACAAAAGGAAGTTATCCTATTTGTCACTTTCCTTTTCTTACAGGTGATTCAGGCCACGACAAAATTTCATTTAACTGTGTAGAGTATTATGCTTTTAGAAGCATCAAACAACTTCTGCTTCACTGGCTGTGTCAGTAGTTACACCTCCTGGCAAAGTGGCATCTTCTCTTTCTGCTGCACTGTTTTGCCTTAGAATATGACTCTCTTCCCCTCTGGCTATAAAAGACATAATGGACTCTGGAGCACTTATTTTTGACGAAGTATTCGTAATAAAGTTCCAGAATTTACTGCCCTCCAGGGAATATCTCGCTCTCAAATTATTCTTGGAACTGAGAGCTGGCTGAAACCCGAAGTAGAAAGCTCTGAGATGTTTAGTCGTGGGTCGTACATCACAAAGACGGATTAGAGGCTGTAGGTGGTGGAATTTTCATTGCAGTTGACAAAAATATTGTCTCTATTGAGGTCGAAGTGGAGTGAGACAGTGAAGTCTCCTGGTTGCGTATAACAGGGGTAGGTGAAACTAAGTTAACTGTTGGATACTTGTACCGGCCACCGGATTGCGCTGTGGCAGGCCTAGAGCCATGCAAAGAAAGTCTACGGTCAGTAGAGCGTAAATACTCACATCACCCAATATTAGTTGGAGGCGACTTTAATCTGCCGAGTATAGATTGGGATGTCTGTGGCCTACAGACAGACAGTCATACGAAATAATTTTGAACACGTTTTGTGAAAACTGCCCTGAGCAGCTGGCTTGGCAGCCGACACGAAATGGAAATAACTTAGACATTGTAGCTACAAATAGGCCGGACCTTATCGACAATGTCAGTACAGAAACGAGGATTAGTGATCATGACGTCATTACAGCATTTATGATTACGGAAGTTAATAAATTAGTCAAGGAGATTAGGTTAGTGTTTCTGATAGGTAGAGCAGATAAGTAGATATTAAAATTTTATTTAGACAGTGAACTGGCATAACTTAGTTACATTAAGATGAATGTAGAGGAACTATGGGGAAAAGTTAAGTAGTTTGTAAATCGTGGCTTAGAGAGTTACGTGCCTAGTCACTAGATAAAGGATGGAAAAGATCCACCGTGGTTTAATAACGAAATTCGTAAGATGCTGAGGAAGCAGAGGCTGTTGCACTTTAGGTTAGAAAGGGGACGCACAAACGACGACCAGTGAAGGTTAGCAGAGATTCGTGCGTCTGTGAAACGATCTACGCGCGAAGCATATAATAGTTACCACCGTCACGCCTTAGCAAAAGATGTAGCAGAAAACCTGAAAAAATTCTGGTCTTACGTAAAATCGTTAAGAGAGCATGAGGTTTCTATTTAGTCCTTTGTCAACCAGTCTGGCGTGGCAGTAAGAGATAGCAAACTGAAAGCCAGAATTTTAAATTTCACGTTCAAGAAATGGTTCACACAGGAGAACCGTACCAAGTCATCTGACTATAGGACAAGCTTCCGTATGGACGACATGCAAACATGCATAGTTTGCGCAGAGAAGCAACTTAAAGATTTGAAAACAATAAATCATTACGGGCTGCTGGAATCCCAGTTCGATTTTACTGCACTGGCCGCTTACCTAGCTTGCATTTATCGTGAATCTCTCGCCCGGCACAAAATCCCAAGAGATTGGAAAAAAGCTCATGTGACTCCGGTATATATAAGAAAGATAAAAGAACGGACCATCAAAGTTGCAGACCAATATCTCTTACTTCTGTTTGCTGCAGAACCCTTTAACAAATTCTCAGTTCGAATATAAAAAACTGAGGCTAAGCAGCTTATGTCCAGGTACAAACCTGTTATGCACGGATTCAGTATTACTTATGTCAAGCTTGGCACAGTCAAGTCGTTTAAATACTTGGGCGAAAGCAAAGCGATATGAGGTGGAACGAGCATGTGAAAACTGTGGTAGGGGAGGCAAATAATCAACTTCGATTTATTGGGAGAATTTTAGGAAGGGGTGGTTCACCTGTAAAGAAGATCGCATGTAGGCCGCTGGTGCGACCTATTCTTGAGTACTGCTCGAGTGTTTGGGATCCGTACCTGGTTGCCCCCATAAACTATGGACCTTGCCGTTGGTGGGGAGGCTTGCGTGCTTCAGCGATACAGATGGCCGTACCGTAGGTGCAACCACAACGGAGGGGTATCTGTTGAGAGGCCAGACAAACGTGTGGTTCCTGAAGAGGGGCAGCAGCCTTTTCAGTAGTTGCAGGGGCAACAGTCTGGATGATTGACTGATCTGGCCTTGCAACAGTAACCAAAACGGCCTTGCTGTGCTGGTACTGCGAACGGCTGAAAGCAAGGGGAAACTACAGCCGTAATTTTTCCCGAGGGCATGCAGCTTTACTGTATGATTCAATGATGATGGCGTCCTCTTGGGTAAAATATTCCGGACGTAAAATAGTCCCCCATTCGGATCTCCGGGTGGGGACTACTCAACAGGACGTCATTATCAGGAGAAAGGAAACTGGTGTTCTACGGATCGGAGCGTGGAATGTCAGATCCCTTAATCGGGCAGGTAGGTTAGAAAATTTAAAAAGGGAAATGAATAGGTTAAAGTTGGATATAGTGGGAATTAGTGAAGTTCGGTGGCAGGAGGAACAAGACTTTTGGTCAGGTGAATACAGGGTTATAAATACAAAATCAAATAGAGGTAATGCAGGAGTAGGTTTAATAAAGAACAAAAAAATAGGAGTACGGGTAAGCTACTAAAAACAGCATAGTGAACGCATTATTGTGACCAAGATAGACACGAAGCCCATGACTACTACAGTAGTACAAGTTTATATGCCAACTAGCTCTGCAGATGATGAAGAAATTACTGAAATGTATGATGAGATAATAGAAAATATTCATGTAGTGAAGGGAGACGAAAATTTAATAGTCATGGGTGATTTGAATTCGAGAGTAGGAAAAGGGAGAGAAGGAAACGTAGTAGGTGACTATGGACTGGGGCAAAGAAATGAAAGAGGAAGCCGCCTGGTAGAATTTTGCACAGAGCACAACTTAATCATAGCTAACACTTCGTTCAAGAATCATCAAAGAAGGTTGTATTCATGGAAGAAGCCTGGAGATACTGACAGGTTTCAGATAGATTATATAATGGTAAGACAGAGATTTAGGAATCAGGTTTTAAATTGTAAGACATTTCCAGGGGCAGATGTGGACTCTGGCCACAATCTACTGATTATGAACTGCAGATTAAAATTGAAGAAACTGCAAAAAGGTCGGAATTTAAGGAGATGGGACCTTGATAAACTGACTAAACCAGAGGTTGTAGAGAGTTTCAGGGAGACCTTAAGGGAGCAACTGAGGGGAATGGGGGAAAGAAATAGAGTAGGAGAGGAATGGGTAGGTCTGAGGGATGAAGCAGTGAAGGCTGCAGAGGATCAAGTAGGTAAAGAGACGAGGGCTAGTAGAAATCCTTGGGTAACAGAAGAAATATTGAATTTAATTGATGAAAGGAGAAAATATAAAAATGCAGTAAATGAAGCAGACAAAAAGGAATACAAACGTCTCAAAAATGAGATCGACAGGAAGTGCAAAATGGCTAAGCAGGGTGGCTAGAGGACAAATGTAAGGATGTAGAGGCTTATCTCACTAGGGGTAAGATAGATACTGCCTACAGGAAAATTAAAGAGATCTTTGGAGATATGAGAACCACTTGTATGAATATCAAGAGCGTTGATGGACACCCAGTTCTAAGCAAAGAAGGGAAAGCAGAAAGATGGAAGGAGTGTATAGAGGGTCTATACAGGGGCGATGTACTTGAGGACAATATTATCGAAATGGAAGAGGATGTAGATGAAGATGAAATGGGAGATACGATACTGCGTGAAGAGTTTGGCAGAGCACTGGAAGACCTGAGTCGAAACAAGGCCCCGTGAGTAGACAACATTCCATTGGAACTACTGACGGCTTTGGGAGAGCCAGTCCTGACAAAACTCTACCATATGGTGAGCAAGATGTATGAGACAGGAAAATACCCTCGGACTTCAAGAAGAATATAATAATTCCAATCCCAAAGAAAACAGGTGTTGACAGATGTGAAAATTACCGAACTATCAGTTTAATAAGTCACAGCTGCAAAATACTAACGTGAATTATTTACAGACGAATGGAAAAATTAGTAGAAGCCCACCTCGGGGAAGATCACTTTGGATTCCGTAGAAATATTGGGACACGTGAGGCAATACTGACCCTACGACGTATCTTAGGAGCTAGATTAAGGAAAGGCAAACCTAAGTTTCTAGCATTTGTAGACTTAGAGAAAGCTTTTGACACTTTGACTGGAATACTCTCTTTCAAATTCTGAAGGTGGCAGGGGTAAAATACAGGGAGCGAAAGGCTATTTACAATTTGTACAGAAACCAGATGGCTGTTATAAGAGTCGAGGGGCATGAAAGGGAAGGAGCGATTGGGAAGGGAGTGAGACAGGATTGTAGTCTCTCCCCGATGCTATTCAATCTGTATATTGAGCAAGCAATAAGGGAAACAAAAGAAAAATCCAGAGCAGGCATAAAAATCCATGCAGAAGAAATAGAAACTTTGAGGTTCGCCGATGACATTGTAATTCTGTCAGAGACAGCAAAGTACTTGGAAGAGCAGTTGATCGGAATGGATAGTGTCTTGAAAGGAGTATGTAAGATGAACATCAACAAAAGCAAAACGAGAATAATGGAATGTAGTCGAATTAAGTCGGGTGATGCTGAGGGAATTAGATTAGGAAATGAGACTCTTAAAGTAGTAAAGGAGTTTTGCTATTTGGGGAGCAAAATAACTGATGATGGTCGAAGTAGAGGAGATATAAAATGTAGACTGGCAATGGCAAGGAAATCGTTTCTGAAGTAGAGAAATTTGTTAACATCGAGTATGGATTTAAGTGTCAGAAAGTCGTTTCTGAAAGTATTTGTAGGGAGTGTAGCCATGTATGGAAGTGAAACATGAACAATAAATAGTTTGGACAAGAAGAGAATAGAAGCTTTCGAAATGTGGAGCTACAGAAGAATGCCGAAGATTACATGGGTAGATCAAATAACTAATGAGGAAGTATTGAATAGAATTGGGGAGAAGAGAAGTTTGTGGCACAACTTGACCAGAAGAAGGGATCGGTTGGTAGGGCATGTTCTGAGGCATCAAGGGATCACCAATTTAGTATTGGAGGGCAGCATGGAGGGTAAAAACCGTAGAGGGAGACCAAGAGATGTCTACACTACGCAGATTCAGAAGGATGTAGGTTGCAGTAAGTACTGGGAGATGAAGAAACTTGCACAGGATAGAGTAGCATGGAGAGCTGCATCAAACCAGTCTCAGGACTCAAGACCACAACAACAACACCAGGTTGGACTGAAGGAAGACATCGAAGCAATTCAGGGGAGTGCTGCTAGATTTGGTACCGATAGGTTCCAATAAAACTTAAATATTACAGAGTTGCTTCGGGAGTTCAAATACCTGGAGGGAAGACAGTGTCCTTTTCGGGAAACATTATTGAGAAAATTTAGAGAACCTATATTTGAAGGCGACTGCTGAGCGATTCTGCTCCCGCCAAAATACTGCACGTAAGGACCACGAAGAGAAGATACGAGAAACTGGGGCTTATACGGAGAGGTACAGACAGTCGCTTTCCCGCGCTCTATTTGCGAGTGGAACAGGAGGGAAAGTGACAAGTAGTGGTACGGGGTGCCCCCCCCCCCCCACTCACCCTACAGTATCTGTGTGGATATAGATGTGGATGTGGATGGATATTTGGAGCTGTATCAGTAGTTCTGAGGACGTTGCTGGTTTCATTAGCAGCGCTTCAATCGCGTTCATTTTCTTGAATTGTAATGATACAGGTTGTGGGATGCTCTTATTAAATACTTCATTTCACATACGAGAGAGAATGTAAAACTCATTTCTATGTTCCTATGTACATTAATTTTCTATGTTGACAAACTTTTGTAATTACTCATTTCCAGCCTTGTTACTGAAAGTTTTAAAATGCAATTGGCGCATTTCGACTTTTTTTTTTTTCACACGTCCAACAGTTGAACTGCCAAGACATTTTGTGAAACTCATTGCGTCTCCATTCCAAGGGGACTAGACCACAGGCCTAGAAACCATTCTTTAGTGTTTCTGGTTTTACACGTGTCTAAGACAGATTTCAAGAGGGGACAGAACTGATCATTAGTCAGATAGTTTTCATGGGGATTACTCCTCCATTCTTCAACTCCTTTTCTCCACTGCTCTTTAATTGGCCTAAATTGTGCTACGTCTGAAGGTTGTAAAATGTGGGCGGCACTGGGATACAGAGCTAAAAGTACAATACTAAGCTAGGTGCACAAATCACTCATCTGACACGTGAGGTGACTCTTACCACCGCCAGCAAAAGGTTTTATAGGAGTTGTGATATTATTGGTTTTGATAAACAATTGCCAGTATACTCAAAGAAAACTTGGACTTTCATCCAGTCACTCTCACTACGACTAATGCCCCATGAATTGGAGCAGAATGAAGAACATCCGCAGGAATCTTTTGATACGGAGAAATTACCATTGGTGGTACCATCAATCTTGATGCACAAAAGGAAAACGTAACTATAACAGAAGTCTTATTCTTCGCTCTTTCTATTTCAGACACATTTTAGCCCGCTTTGGTCCTAGCACTTTGTTGCTTGTTTAGTAAAAAAGCTGTCTCATCACCATTAAATAGTCTTGCTGGATCCTGTAGTATATCAAAATGGACTTTATCCTTAAGCCATCGATTAATTTTTGTGAACCAATTACGCATATTCTTCTCACTCACACAGCCACTAGCTGCCGTCACAGCTTCACTAGTTGTGTATGTTATCTCTGGGTGTCTCCGAAGAAACGCTCGATACCATCCAGCTCCAGGTGCATTGTTTTTGAAAGGATTCCCTTAAAATTCGTTTCTAGAAACTTCTTTACGCTCAGGACTATATTCTACGAATGTCTTGGAAAACCCTTATTGCAGCTTTTGATTATCCATCTCATCAGAGTGTCCTCTTCCTTTTTTAAAGTGATTGGCTCTGGTCCACGCTTTGTTTCTTCAACATCCCGTTTGATATGAAACTGTATTGTAACTCTTGGGATGTATTTTTTACGATACTGCAGTACCTGCGTTACTGAGGATCAGGCACTAAGGCGACTACAGCCGTTATGACAGACATTAAACAAACTCGCAATTGCGAATGAGGACAACCAACAAGAATTTGTGCAGGACCGGGACTCGAACGTGGATTTCCCGCTTATCACGAGTGGTCGCCGTACCTTTTGGCTACCCGTGCAAGACTCACGGCCAGACTGAAGCTTCTATATGTCATCGACCACTCGTCTACGACCCGTACTCGTACATCCATTATCTTTATTCCCGTAGAGGTCAGAAGTTGTACTTGAAAGTCGCTTGCCCAGTATAGGCAGATAAATGCGATATTGCAATGCCTGTGTTATTCTTATTACGATGAAAAGCTACTTTGGAGATGCTTGCATGGTTGACAACTTCAGTAATTCCAAGAACTGCCAACAAGTGTCACAGATATTTTACAGCTTATTGGCACTTGTACGCTCAATTTCAATGGTAGAAGGAAATTTAATTGCAAATATATAAAAGTGCTTCTTAAGATGAGGGGAAGCATATACAAAAAACATAACACCAACTAAACACATACAGTAGTTGGTGTGGGTTATCAAATACCAGAAAGATGCAAAATACGAGGGTTGGAACTTAAATAGTGGCAACTATTTATTCACAACCGATACAAAAGAGTAACTTTTGCACCTGTTACTGTCCTTCAAGGTAGTAACCAGACTGCCAGCGATGTGGAAGGCGTAGTATACCGTTAGCAGAGCCTGGGGGTGGTGCGAATCGAGCGGTCTAAAGTTATGGATATTCTCGTGTACGACTGTGATGGCGTTATCCTAACGCATTACGTTCCTCCACGGCAGTCTGTCAACGCACAGCATTACTGTTCGTATTTGGAGCATCACCTGCGACCAGCTTTGCGAAAGAAGTAGCGACGCTTACTGCGCAACCCACCAATCATTTTGCACGATAATGCACGGGCGCATAAAGCGCAAGCTGTGGCTGCTCTGTTCGATTTATGGGACTGGGAAGTACCGTACCATTCACCATACTCATCAGACGTAAGTCCTTGTGACTTTGATTTGATTCCGAAGATGAAGGAACCACTTCACGGGAGAGGAATTCGTGTTGGACAGCATCATACCAGTCAGAAGACTGATGACTAAAAAGAAAAAACACGAAGACAGAAACATATGATCATTTCACATGCTGGGCCCTTCTACAGTCAAAGACAACCATTTTGTCCCTATACCCCGTAAAATACTACAAATGTATCTACAGTACTAGCGAACATTATTGATTACACTAGTTAATTGAATACCGAGAGCACTAGAGCAAACTCGTATGCAAATACAAGAGAGCAGAGGATTTTTTAATGTTTGATTTTGTTTGCTCATCGACGTTCATCTCGCCTCATAAATTTATTTCTGGACCTTACTCCTGGTTTTCGTCGGTCAGTAAGCTCAGAAATACTTACATTCTCCTGCATAGCAGATTTTATGACCATGAAATTGAAAATAGTCATTATTTGTAGTTACAAAGAAAATCATAATTTTTCACAATTAATATTAATGCACATTATTTTACAAATAAGGATTTACAATGCTTGGCAAGTTCTATTTGCTAGTCCTGAGACTCGGTAAACATTTCTAATATTGCTGTCCTTTTCATGCACTTCCCACTGCCTAAAAAAGTAATAAGCTTAAACAAGAAATTCTGTCTTTGGTGAACTAGAGTAGATCAAATTAATCACTACGTCCACGGAGATGAGAGCTACGAAAATTCTGTTAGCAGCACTTAGGAACAGTTTAGGAAAGAATAGCAAATTAGAATGCAGTTCTTCCTAACTCGTCTACAACACACATTTCCATTAATATTAAGGGTCATCAACAGTAAGTGAATAGTCAGTAGCTGTATAAATGCGCAATCTGACATACCATATTTGATTAATCGCGTTAGACAAAGTAATGGCGTCTCATAAGCTCGTAACAGCATCTCATGTATGTTCGTACAAACAGCGGAAGGACAAGGATCAGAGATTATGACAGTCCAAATTAACTGTGATGCATCTTCGGCGACGTAGGTATGTGTTATTAGAGCAGAGATACTAATTATTCTCTTTCATAAAATATCATGTTTTAAAACAATTTTTGCGGTGACACTATAAGAGCTGGTGAAGCAGAGAAGCTGTTGGATCGATGCGCCTTATAGTACGCACCGAATTAACGCAACGGTTGTAAAAGTAATAACGTGGAGGAAGCAACGATCGCCGGAACGTTACCACGCACTGTCTGCGTAAAGTCACAAACAATAAATATTCGCTGTTGCGGTTTTACTGTCGTGAGTATAATTATCATCCATTTTGACTGATAATCCGTTTTCAGTACCGATAGAAAGCGAACGCGTTTTCGTCAGAGCTGCGAAGAACTCCACATTTATGGAAAGAGACTGATAAGTCAACTGCTTCTCCTTCACAAGCAGCAATCTTCAGTGACAGTCAATTAGTCATATAGTATTTCGAAGAACCTACGGTTGTAGCTAGTTTTGCAAAGGGACTAGTTGTAGTTAGTGGTACATGCCTGAAATGGTAAAAGATGTGACATTTCAGGCTATCCCGACAGATCTATTGCAAATACACTTCTCGGGTTTTTCCCCCGGTGATCATCCAACCAACTGAAACCGCCTCCCCGCGCATGAGTAGTTTCTGCTCCCCGTGATAATTTCGACGCTGCCGTGCGGTTATCACTGGGCGCATATTGTAGCGGCGATGCCAGCAGCTATCACCACCTCTTTCTATGAATTATTGTGGGACTTACACTCCGTTATACGTCGGTAAACTTGACAAGTATATTTGTGGACAGAAGATATTTTGTTTGGTAGTTAAAGTGGTAGACGGGAGCAGAATTAATGTTTCATTTTTTTCTGACTGAAGATCAGTTTTGGGAATTTCACGCTAATAATGTAACAACATGCCTCATGCAATTACTCAGTTGCGATACGTAACGGAAACAAGTCCATATAGACATAAAATTAAATTTACCACTCTTATGGGTTATTAGTAGCTTGACTTTGAAGTAATCAGCAATTAAGTAATGTAGTAGGAGGCACTTCATAATAATTTATTCTTTCTCACCGTCAAACTTATAGAGCGGTAATATTCAAGAGCAAAAACCAAACTCAAACAGTACCAAAGCGAAATAAATTAATAAAATCAACCATCAAATTAATTCTACTACTTGCCTTGCATCCAGTGGGAATAATATTAGATAGTCGAAACACGAAAACAAGTCTTTGTGACACAGAAAACTACAACAAATATGTTCGTTCTACTAAATTAAACCAGGGTAACGTGCTGAGGTAATAAACCGAGTAATTAGTGCTTTATCACATGACGAAGTTTTTATTTGTGAACGCTGAGTAGCTGTTTATTACGGAGGCGTGCTTAAAGCAATGCCTCCGAAGTTTTTGTATGAAAACTCACAAAGGTTTTAAATGAAAACAAACGTTGTTAGCACTCTGTGTCTTTATTCTTCATGTCTACATATTTATTTCTCAAAATAGTCGTCTCGGAGACGAATACATTCCTCGCATCGAGAGACCAGTTTGTTGATACCGTCGCTGTAGAATGTTGGACTTCGTAGACACAGCCACAGCCTCACTGTCGTAGAGGCCCCTTATTATTTAGAGGGCCCGCCCAACCGATAAGTAGGATGGGCTGCCGACCTCCCTTCAAGTGCGCAGAGCGAAACTTCGAGCGTGGATATAAACAACAACAGGCTTTCAGAATAAACACGGAACTACTTCGTCAGACAACTTTTGACAGTGTTCCACCAGTCGGAACTCATGTGAACTTATATAGCACTCCGCCAACTCGGCCTTATAAGCACACCCAGACAGTCAGACCGGCTCTCCCACCCTCAGCTACCTTGGACTCACCACTGACTGTCACCTCACCTGGATCCCTCATCTTCACTCTATCCAATTGAAGGCTCACAATCGCCTCTGTCTCTTTAAACTCCCTTGTGGCCGGACATGGGGGTTGAATCCCTCTACCACCCTCCACACCTACAAATCCTTAATCTGTCCCATCCTCTGTTATGCCAGTCCTGCCTGGATACCTGTCCCCACCCCCCACCCCCACCCCCAAATTCTATAAGTCCTTCCAGATCTACGGGCGCCATGCACTCTGTGTTGCCTTCCGTATATGCCTCCTGTCCTCCATGCGGATCCTCTATGACTTGATTCCTTTGCCCCATCTGCTACTTTTCCTCCAACATGTACACATCCTCTACACCTCCAGCCGACTTGATCCCCCTCATCCCCTGGTTGCTCCTCTACTACCCCCACCTGCTGCTGTGCCTTCACTGTTGTGTCCCACCTACCCTCCACCTGTATGCCCTTCATCTCCTTTCCCGAGGTGGCTTCCATCCACTCCCCCTCCCAGATGATGCCCTCTCTCCCTCCATTTATCCCTCCTATAAACTATGATCCTCACCTACCCTCCATGCCACTGTCCTTTTCCCGGACTCTCTCTCAGCCCCCCCCCCCCCGTTCCATCCTTTTTTTTCTCCACCTACCCACTCCTTGACTCCATTTCTTACCACCCAAATCCTTTTTCTTTCCACTCCTGTGTTCCCCACAACTTTCTCGCATCCGCCCTGCACCCCCCCCCCTTTTCTGTACCCTTTGCCTCTATCGCCCCCCTCACCTGTCCTGGTCCTACTCCCCCCCCCCTCATACACATATGCCTTCGTACACTATAGTGCAGTGTCTAAACATACATGGTGGTGTCTGTTTCTTCTATATCGTGTCTCCCTACCACTTTCGCGCAACGACGCTCTGAGCGTGTTTTTTAGGGAATTGACTAGTTTGAACCTGGGACCTGTTGCTGGTAAGGAGACGCCAGACCACACACGACATGTAGAATTCAGAAGAGTTCAGTGAGACTAGCGATGATATAACCAAATACTAAATGACCTCAGCATCAGCTCCACTGCACTCCCTGTAAAAGAATCTTAATACTAACTAAATTTAGTGGAAGGGGTTCAAGGCTTTCCTATTTTTAGTTAGCTAGTAAAATAACGTCGAAAAAGCAGTTAAGTTTACCATTGGAAATTTTATTCTACTCACAAAACATTGTTTATAATTGCACTATTGATAAAAGGAAGTGTTTTAATACAGGTTGGTAAAAACCAACTGTGTTCAACAAAAATGTGAACGAATATTCCCTGAATGGGTTTCCAAGTTCTACAATGGATCGAAGGATGACCTATGCCATATCACATCTATAATCTAGGTTTAAATTAAGTTCCACTAAAGAGAAAACTATCAAAATGGTCTACAGTGACCCTCAATTATCTTTAATTAACTTGTCGTAAATTACAGTGGCTTCTCAATAACTATATAACAGAAGAATCATCGCGTTTCAGATCTTTACTCCAAGTGGCAAATGTGAACACCATGAGCTTTAATTGACGATCGACACTAGTATTACGCAAAAAAAGGGGGTGTAACAGATGAGACTTCTGCAGTTCTGAGTGAAGCTTTATGCGCTGTTATGCGGCATCGCGTGCGTTCATTACCTTGTTGGTGTTCGTCAGGGGGGCGGCGGCCGGCGCAGCAGCCATCCAGCTCGCCGTCTCGGAACTAACTCTTCCTAACTTCTCCTTACTACAATTTATCGAAGTTGGTTTAAAAAAACTATCTGGCTGTATTTTCATCTGACCAATCAGGGTCTCAATGTTAACCTTAAGCTCCGCCTAAAAAAATTCTGTCTATCAATGAGAAACGTTGTACTTTTCGTGGTGGGGCAATGTTTTTAAAGTTTGCAACGTAACAGAGACGCGAAAAAGTCTCACGCTAAAACCTGCAACTGGTGTGGTCCTTTTAGCGTTATCGTAAGATCTATACTGTTCTTCTGGAGGGCTCTATCTTTTAACATGGGCTGGGGGGGGGGGGGGGTGGTTCTAATGTAACAGACACGCGAAAAAGTCTCACGCTAAAACTTGCGGGTGGTAGTGGCCCTTTTTGTGTTATCGTAAGATCTATATTGTTTTTTTGGAGGGCTCTAGCTTTTAACATGGGCTGGGGGGGGGGGGGGTGGTCCTTGACGTAACAGAGATGTGAAACGGTCTCACGCTAAAACGTGCGAGTTGTGTGGCCCTAGTGGTTAGCTGGCGACGTGGGTGTCCAGTCCGTCCCTTATCGTAGGGCCTTCTAGCTTAACATGGTTCTGCTCTCGGCTTCTGTCCTCGTTTCTCCCCTCGGAACTGCGTCGGTCTCACGGTGGGAAGGTACGACATGCATTTAGGCATTCTCGTGTTAGTCTGTGGTATTCCATTTTCTCACTCGTTACTTGTATTACTTTGGTTAATTTAATGTCACGATTTATTCTGAGCTATGTGACATACTATTCGATTTGCTTATCATGTCAGGGTTTTCATGGAAGGTGTTGGATTTGCCTGGCACCTTACAAGTGTATTCCGTGAGTGTTCAGTGGTGTACGTCCCGTTTTTAAAGTGTTACGAATAGAAACCAGACTGTTGCCGTGTTTTTTTAATTGTTCCTGTCTATTTGAAAAATGGTTCAAATGGCTCTGAGCAATATGGGACTTAATTTCGGAGGTCATCAGTCCCCTATAAGTTAGAACTACTTAAACCTAACTAACCTAAGGACAACACATACATCCATGCCTGAGGCAGGATACGAACCTGCGACCGTAGCGGTCGCGCGGTTCCGGACTGTAGCGCCTAGAACCACTCGGCCACTCTGACCGGCCCTGTCTATTTCCTTTTTTAATCATCATCACTGACCTCTTCGTTTTTTATGTTTCTTCACAACTTTTTCGCCATGTACATGTTTCAAACAATCAGCATTTCATCACCTCTTTTTATTGTTCTATCTCCTCATTATGTTTTTTAACTTTATTTTTAGGCTGCAGAGGGGCGTATTACGCTGCTGCCAGCCCGACTCCCGTCTGGGGGGGGGGATCGAAATACAATAAAGAAAAACAGAAAAAAAAACAAAATCAGACCAGCAGTGTCTTCCTACCGCCAGGGACAGCTCCGGCCAGTACCTACCTCAGCCCTAGCATAGTATACACTCGCCGTAGAATTTAGTAGCGCATTGTAACTGGTAGACTAGATTTTGGTCATTAGTTCCTTTCATTGTTTTGTTTTCTTATCTGGTTTTGCAACCACAAGAATTGTGGGGTTTTCGTGTTGTTCTTGCGTTTGACAATTAGTGCACGCCCAGAAGGCGTTTTTCTTTTTTTTTTTCATTACAATAAGTGTGTTCATACTTGACTGCTAGTTCTCTCCCGCCGACCACAGGACACTATACTTACCTTTGCTAGCACCGCGTCGTCACCATCAAAGTGAAGTCTTCGATAGCGTTCTGTAAGTCTTGGAAACAGATGCAAATCGGATGGGCCACGTTTGCAATGTATGAAAAATTATCAATGAAAGAGAAAGCAAGGTGCCGGATGGTTACAGACATTGCAGCGCGCGAGTGTGGTATGCCGTTGTGCTGCTGAAGGAGGGAGTGCTTCACGTGTGGACTAACTCTTCTGCGGCTAGAAACTCGATTACAGCACGCTGTATCTCACGCACGACGACGCACGCTACAATTCGAGGTTCTCTAGCGGCAATGGGTTGCGATTTGCGTCGCCGAAGCGGGAAAGTCGACCGAGTAACGTGGAAGACATTTATTACTTCTTCGAGAAAAGAATAAAAAATTGGGAGGCGTTTCTCTTCAGCACTCCTTCGTCACAGACCACAAGCCTGATTTCGTCTGTACGTTTAGTGTCGTTATTAAGTATCGTTGATTGCTTAGTAGCGCATTAATTAAGCCGCAGTATAGCCTACCTTGGAATTACATAATACACCTCACGTAATTATAATAGCTGTCAAGGGGGGAAATAGTGGATCATTACACAACCCATCTGACGAATTCTCTGTTCGAGCTCAGAGTATGATGTTACCCCGCTTCTTAGTGACAGCGTTAGATAACTACCTCTTATCAAGCGCCGGTCGTAAGAAACGTGAAAATCAGCAACAAATTTGAGCAATGCTCGCTGCATGTACTTTGACTCAGCACGAAGTAGACTGGAAACCAGCATGCAAGTCGAATGCAACCCACGTATGCCTATCCCCGAAACAATCGCCATGCAACTCAGATTAACCCCGAAACGCCTCTTTTCTGCACTGTTCTCGTACGTAGTATTCGCAAATGTACGTAGCTCGACGAGATGTGGGTCACTGACGTGTATGTGTGTGTGTGTGTGTGTGTGTGTGTGTGTGTGTGTGTGTGCAACCAGTACGGTCTTCGTTAATGGTGCTGCACACGCAATTTACATGATGATCCCATCTTTCTGGACGATTTCGGTGATCGAAGCAGTCTTCTTCTCCAGTTGATGCGAGTTGTGTCATTATATGCACTCGCTGCCTCTGAAGTATTGTTGCTTTCACGCCACTGTATATAGCCAACTTCGACCTTTTTTTATTTACAGTAAATGAGCAACCTTTCAACATGATACAAACTCTGACGTCACGCAGCGCACAAAAATGTCTTCTTCAGACGTTATATAGTGTTACATTTTCTTAACCTAGTAATCACAGTTTCTTTCTTCTGTTGTTATTGTTGTTGTGGTCTTCAGTCCTGAGACTGGTTTGATGCAGCTCTCCAAGCTTCTTTCTTCTAGAGACTAGAATTACAATATCATTACAACCAGCAGTTTGACCGTTTTCTTCATTTTCTCCTTTTGCTTCTTATTCTTATTCAGCATCTTCACTGCCATCATCTTGGTTGCTTCACTGCCCTGCTGTGTTCGTGCCATCATTCCACAGTAGTCTCTTCTGATTTTTGTCGGTTCAGTACGTAAAGCTTAAGAACGTGGTCTCTTGCCCTTTTCCCTGTTTCAGTAAGAGGCTGTTCAAAATTACCACTATTAATGAGCCTGCAATAAAAATACATTAATTTAGGAAAGTGACCAGTGGCATCAATGTCGTCCACTTCAGATCGTTCATTTGTTTCCTCTCGAAGCAAGCTTTATTACACACCCATCAGCTAGAACATTATGACCACCCACCTAATAGCCAGTATGTCCACCTTTGGCACGGATAACAGCGGCGACGCGTCGTGGAATGAAAGCAACGAAGCCTCGGTAGGTCGCTGGAGAGAGGTGGCCTCACATCTGCACACACAAATCACCTAATTCCTGTGAACACCGGGGATGGGGGTGATGAGCTCTGGCCCCACGTTCAATCACATCCCAGATGTGTTCGACCAGGTTCAGATCTGTTGAGTAGTGGAACCAGCACATCAATTAGAACTCACCACTATGTTCCTCGAATGACTCCATCATATTCCTGGCCTTGTGACATGGCGCATTATCTTGTTGCCGTCGGGTTGGCCGTCATGGTACCTTGCACGAGCTCCACTGGACCCATCTCTGCCCACGTGAATGTTCCCCAGAGCATAATGGAGCCGCCGCCACCTTGTCTCCGTTGCACAGGAAGCGTCAAGGAGCTGTGCTCCTGGAAGATGACGGATTTGTACCCTCCCATCGGCCTGATGAAGAAAGTATCGGGATTCGTCACAGCATGCAACACTCTGCTACTGCTTCAACGTCCAGTGCCGAAGGACACCTGCCCATTTCAGTCGCAAGTTGCTGGCGTCGTGGTGCTAAAATTGCCGTATGTCTGGGTCGTCAGCTCGGGAGGCCCATCGTCAGGAGTGTTAGATGCACTGTGGGTTCAGAACATTTAAGTCTAATGTTAGGTCCGCCATAGTTCGCCGCTGCCCCGTTTTACCAGTCTGCCAAACTTACAACGTCCGATATCTGCAATGAGGGGCGCCCGCCTAACATCACGACGTTTGGACGTGGTTTATTCTTGATTTTGCCACGTGTTAAAGACACTCAATACAGCACTCCTCGAACATGCATAAAGTCGTGTAGTTTCCGAACTTCTCGCGCCTAGCCCCCGGACTATCATATTCTGCTCTCAGCCAAACTCAGATAGATTGCACGCCTTCCCCATTGTCCATACGGAGAGCATGCTTCCCGATACTACATGCGCCTTACGTGTGTCTCACTAGCAATCATTTTTCACCAATTGAGGTGCTATCACCTGGACCGGTTTATGTCAACTGTAGATTGGTGGTCATAATATTCTGGCTGATCAGTATGTATTGTGCCCAATAGAGAGGCAAAAACACCAAATTCGCCGGAGGAAGACACCAGCAGCAGCCAACCAGACAGAAGCTGCAGAAGCATCATTCTTATTTCTATCTCTTCCTTTTATATTTTTTTCCTTCTTTTATTCTAACTCATATTTTCGTAAGTGACAGTGCTGAGATATAATCTGCAGATTTTCGCCCGTATTTAACGTCTTTCGTTAGTATTGTGCCGCCGTTGTGAAGTACTGTCTACGACCTGAACGCTCTTCCTGGTCACTGGTTAAGTAATCCAGAGTGTGTCCTACCAAACACGTTCAGGTATTTTTATTGGGCGTGGGATGACAGTTTCCGTTTGGTTGTACCACCGACGTTAATGAGATATGTTGTCTTGCTGTTAACAGATTAAAGACTAATTCTTTCTACATAATTTCCATATGACGTAGTTCTCTTCACAGACAATTCACAGACAATAATGCAATTAGTGTGCTTACCTAAACGCTACCTGATAAAAAAAAGTTGCCAGGTCCATCTGAAACTGTATAACCGTATTGCAATTAACTTTTACCAAAAATAATTTGAAAACGTAAAACTGTGTACCAAATAAGCTACCCTGTGAAATTGTGTATTGTGTGCCCGGCAGTGCACAGTGCTACAACACCTGACGTCTCAGAGCTTGTCTTACAGTTCCAACACACAAAACTAACAATAAAAATTCTACTTAAACTACAAACTGAATTTCGAAAGAATAAATGTCCAAAATGCTTCAGTCAAAATTCGTTGTAAATTTATTCACGCAAGCTGATTAAACAAAATCTCGAACATTAAGGGACACACACACGCGTATGTAACACTGCACTAAAAGAATAAGATTATCTGACAAAGTAAAAGAGATTTCAATTACATTTTATTGAACTGTAACTGATAACAATTTTGAAATTTAAAGCTTGAATGTGTACAATTTTACTTTGACCCGACTGATGATAAACTGGCACTAACAAATTTTCATGACTTGCCTTGTTGTAACGGAAACTCGGTACTGCTCGAAAGTTGTGAATACTAAAATGCAATGCAGCAGCAGACCAGCTAAAGGAAAACGTTGCCAAGTGCAATCAAGGAAAAGCAACTATGCTTTATATTTTTAGCAGCTGTGTTCCGCTGACTACCATTCGTGGACACACAGTTACAAAATTATACTTTCGTGAGGAGACGGTGGAGGAAACTAGACTTGTCAAACGACTGACAAGAGACTAGCTTGCAAATCTGTATTATGAACCTCATTGTATAATACTTTAAAATCTGTATTATGAACCTCATTCCTTAAAAACTGCACCGATCTCGACAAAAATCATTTCTTATAAAAATTATTTTGTCATAAAATAAGTTAATGAACTGGTAAAGGAGTGGTGAATCTGTAACTTTTAGTCTAAACTGCGTGAGAAGATAACTTTGTTTAATCTCGTCTCGACAGTCAAACTAACTCCCCGAACTATGCTACAAATGTACCTTTCTAAAACTCATGATAAATTACCTTTGAGCAAGCAATGCAGCCACAACATTTCCTGAATATCTCTAGACTTTTCAAATCATTCTTTACAAAATCATACTTCCAAAAAGCAACATGCTCTGCGTTTGCATCTCCGTTATTTCCAGACTGTTCGGCAGCATGATCAACACCCAACGCTCTCCTATATTTCTCACTGAATGCTCCACTTGCAACGACAATGTGACTGACAACAAAAGTTTGCATTGTTTGCACTCAGAACCTATGGGGCGTACCTTCTCCCTATTGAAGATTTCTATTTGAAAAATATCCAGTGTGTAGATGTGAAGTATGATACATTGAATGAAAAGAGAGCTCGCATCACTTTCGTTGAATATCAAAAGTATGCCAGAAACTTTACACAATTTGTTGTCGACATTCTTCCAGAATGTGTCCATCTTTAGACAGTTTAGAGGGATGTATGATTTCCATATGGTTAACTCTTCCATTGTTGTTCATTAGACGGTATATTTGAGCGTTGGCTAGATTTCGCAATTCACTTGATATTGGCCGAAGGTAGCTTATTTCCCGTAGAAACATACTTATGTGGTTCTCCTTGTGGTGTATTTTTCCGAAACTTTATTGGTACTGTGACATTTTCCAGCTTGCAGGACTTCATAGCCTCGCTCAGCACGTTGTCCGTGTATTTGTGGCACAGCTGCAACTTTCTCTATATCAAACATTTGTCAGCCTAAAGCCCCCTTTTTGTGATGGGATAGTTATAACATATATCCCCACCTTGATGATTTCACCCTTCCAGATACACCAGCCTATTACAGCCACTTTCTATCACAGGAAGCGTTTGTCGCTCGTAGAACATTTTTTTAGAATGCTTGATGTACATTGATTGCTCATTTATTTTTCTGAGACCACGCTGTTATTGAGCGAAACGCACATTCTCTCAGTGTTTTCCAGCTTTGATATTTGAGATGGTCGACAAGATCTTACAAGATCTTAATCAATTGACTGTCCCAATACTTGCTTAAATTGACACCTCATCCCCTTTTATTAGGTTTCTCGCGATCTTTACTCCGATAGACTCCTTAATATGCTATACCAGAAATTTGTCATCTGCACACGATGCTGATCTCGTAGCATTTCATTTCATGATTATATTCGAAGTAGTGTTCGGTGATAGCTGATATGCTTGGTTGTTTTTGTTGGGCGTGTGGTGTTCTTTGCACCTCTAGTCGACCTTTCTAATAGTCTGCACCATGTAAGACACGCCGAGAATGCGGTTTACAAACTACTTTCAGAAATCTAGTTCGTCTGTAAAACTACGAACAAGGCTTTTTATCTTTGATGGCAGGCCTACCGATCTTTCCAGAGACTAGGCCAGCATACACTGAGGTGACAAAAGTCATGGGAGATGTCCTACAACCATGTCGGGTGCTGAAACAACTAGAAGTGACACGGACTCGAAAGTCACTGGAAGACCCTTGCAGAAATACTGAGCCATGCTGCCTCTAAAGCCGTCCACAAAAGCGAAAGTGTTGCCGGTGAAGGATTTTGTGCACGAACTGACCTCTCGACCTTGTCCCATGAATATTCGACAGGATTCCTAACGGGTAATCTAGGTGGCCAGATCATTCGCTCCAACTGTCTAGAATATGCTTCAATCTGATCGCGAACAGTTGTGGCCTGGGCACATGGCATATTGTCATCCATACAAATTTCCATCGCTGCTTGGGAACATGAAGTCCATGAATGGCTGCAAATGATCTGCAGATAGTCGAACATAATCATTTCCTGTCAATTATCGGTTCAGTTGGACCAGACGACCCAGCCCATGTAGACACAGCCCACACCATTATGGAGTAAACCATCAGGTACGCAGTGCCTTGTTGACAACTTGGATGCACGACTTCATTGAGTCTGCGCCATATTCGAACCCTGCTATCAGCTCTCACCATCTGAAGTCGAGACTCTTCTGACCAGGCCACGGTTCTCCAGTTGTCCAGGGTCCAACCGATATCGTCACTAGCCCAGGGGAAGCGCTCCAGGCGATGTCGTGCTGTTAACAAAGGACTCGCGTCGGTTGTCTGCTGCCACAGCCCGTCGGAAATCCCTTTCTCATGAATAACCTGAGTACTGATGACAGCTCCGCCAACTCATTTGTAGTGCGTTTAAAATTAGTTGCGACTTTTGACGTTTGGCTCACCCTAGAGGACATGACGCCTTTGCCTAGGTAACACCTACGACAAGCCGGCTTTCCCTATCACTCCGCCAGCAGTTCGGCTGTGTAAGTGGCCCTGCTGCCACGCCGTGGATAAACACCACGTGGTGTCGCGCATTAGAGGCACCTACGTTCATCAGCTCTTGCTGTAAAGTGATATTTTCTGGTGTTGAATTGTTCTACAGTCGTCAGGTATTGTGAACGAGTGTTTCGTGTTGATGTTGCATTGATAACAGTGTAGTATGTATGAAAACGATATTAGCAATTAAATGGATCGTCGAAGAACACGTACACCCTTTGTAAATATAATGTTCTGTTGCAAAATATTCCTCCGAATACGAGAATAGCAATGGAGAACGCGCAATAACACTCAGTTGTGATCAGGGGCTTTGGCCAGGGGGGGGGCTATAGACCCTCCCCCGCCCCCCCTCCCCCACACCCCCGTCTCGTCCTGTCCCCCAATGGAGTATCATATTACACTGGAGAAAATGACTTCAGAAATCAGCGAATATATGAATATATTACTTCAACAGATTTAGAAGGAGATCTGAAACTACTGAAAAAAGGTGGGTCGATGAAAGTAAAAGATCTGAAACAACATCTGAAGATTTAAAGAACTGTGACAAGTATTTCCCAAATGTATATGTTTTATTTCAAATATCTGGGACTATTCTTGTCACCGCAAGCACTCCTGAACGAAGCTTCTCTACTTCGAGAGGAATAAAGACTTATCTGTGTAACACAATGGGGCAAGTGAGACTAAATTGACTGGCTCTTGCAAATATCGATAAAGAAAGAGATATGGACACTGAAAATATCATTGAAATACACAATAAAAAGAAACAGTCAAATGAGCGTGCGAAATTGGGCAGAAGACGGAAATAACCAGTGAATTTCGTTACAGAGCTTTTTTTCTATATTCATGTCAGGTTCAAAATTTTTACATTCATGTCATCTCCTGTATCCAGGAAATTAATGAAAACTTACTTGTTGTAAATTGGCCTTTTCTATGGTTTATGTAATTTATAAAATCTCCCATGTTAAGTAAGTTTTTTTTTTACCCTGAACTCCAAAACAGTTACTAAAAACTGACGTCTATAATAGTCTCTGGTTATGATGGATAAAGCTCCAACGATGGAGCGAAGGAATATGGCTATTTTTCTCTGGGTACAAAGAAATTGTCGACTGGATAAAGTTGAACCTTGCTTGTGTAAGGCGAAGTTAATTGAACTTTTAGTACTGTACAAGCTAAAAACACCATGCTAGCAGGTCGTAGATATGGCTAACGGTAAACAGCATAGTTTAATCAGACTTCCTCCGAATAATGTACTTTTAAAGCCGTCTGGGAATATATTGGCCTAGGCAAAAAGTAAGGTGGCAAAAAACAACAAAAAATTTACACTCAGTGAGGTTGAAATGTTGACAAAACAAGTCATTGCAAATGTGATATCACAGGACTGGTCTCAAGTTATCAGCCATACCAAGAATGTAGTTGAGGAGACATGGATTCATAAAGGACTGTGTCACGTTTAGAGTAATACGCTGCATCTCTTGTTGTTGTGTTAACGTCGCTTCTTTTGCCTAAACATAGCAGAGTTTACAGGTAAATTTCTCACTACCATTCTAAAGCAACTGAAATTGTGGCAAAATCCTAAAATAGCGCATTATTAAAGTAGCGACTGAGAGTGGACCATATAAATGGTTATGAGAAAATCCATATTCAGTATATAAATGTGCAGCTCCTTCACTTATATTCTTACAAAACCCACAGCAATTCTCGTTTCGGAGGCTATTGATGGTCCTTCAAAATTACATTACTTCATTTACAAAAATCTGCAGATGCTTATATATTTCGGTAGATATGGGAGTTTCACAAATGGATCATATGGAAAAATACTCTTCTCTTTGCGTACTATCATTTACCAAAATCTTGTTGCGATATCTCAGACCGTTTGTGAGATACGAGGAATTTATGACTGTCTCATTTTGGCTTTTTTCACTGTCAAGTGGATTCGTGACCGAGCCCTTTACGTAGAGTCCAGTTTCTCGACATTGGAGACAGATAGCGATATCCTTCGAGTTTTAAACAACAATTTTATATGTTATATAAATTTCATATGCAGCAACATACGACTTCACAAGAATGAGACCCCTATTTTACAGTGCGTACTTTTAAGAATTTCTGGCAGTAGTTTAGCTAATACCGAAATATCACAAAAAATGACCATTAACGAAATAACAGGTAATTCATCATGAAACTGACGAATGGAGGTATAAAATGTCCGAGAATCAGAGTTTATTATCGCTCTAAAATTTATTGAGAAAGACTGCAGACCGGCCAGCTTGCGCAGCTGATAGGTTACGCGCCGAACAGGCTTGCGATATACTGTCAAAAGTCGCAACTAATTTTAAACGCACCATAGTTTGCTATACTGCTGCCATCTGTATAGGTGCATATCGGTATCCCATGACTTTTGTCACCTCAGTGTAAGACAGACAAGCGGTTCTTCCTGTCTTAAACTGCTTCATCAGGCGTTGTTGATTTTGACAGTTACGTCCGCTCACTCCTTCGAAACACAAGTCGTGGGCAGACATTGTACACTACAGGCCATTAAATTTGCTACACCACGAAGATGACGTGCTACAGACGTGAAATTTAACCGACAGGAAGAAGATGCTGTGCCGGTCTTTGTGGTCGTGCAGTTCTAGGCGCTACAGTCTGGAGCCAAGCGACCGCTACGGTCGCAGGTTAGAATCCTGCCTATGGCATGGATGTGTGTGATGTTCTTAGGTCAGTTAGGTTTAAGTAGTTCTAAGTTCTAGGCGACTGATGACCTCAGATGTTAAGTCGCATAGTGCTCAGAGCCATTTGAACCATTTCAAGAAGATGCTGTGACACGCAAATGATTAGCTTTTCAGAGCATTCACACAAGGTTTGTTCCGGTGGCGACACCTACTACGTGCTGACATTAGGAGAGTTTCCAACCGATTTCTCATGCATAAACAGCAGTTGACCGGCTTTGCCTGGTGAAACGTTGTTGCGATGCCTCGCGTAAGGAGGAAAAATGCGTACCATCACGTTTTCGACTTTGACAAAGGTCGGATTGTAGCCTATCACGATTCCGGTTTATCGTACTGCGACATTGCTGCTCGCATTGGTCGAGATCCAATGACTGTTAGCATGATATGGAATCGGTGGGTTCAGGATGGTAATACGGAACGCCGTGCTGGATCCCAACGGCCTCGTATCACTAGCAGTCGAGATGACAGGCATCTTATCTTCATGGCTGTAACGGATCGTGCAGCCACGTCTCGATCCCTGAGTCAACAGATGGGGACGTTTCCAAGGCAACAGCCATCTGCACGTACAGTTTGACTACGTTTGCAGCAGCGTGGACGATCCACTCTGAGACCATGGCTGCGGTTACCCATGACGCTGCATCACAGACAGGAGTGCCTGAGATGGTGTGAGCTCAACGACGAACCTGGGTGCACGAACGGCAAAACGTAATTTCTTTCGGATGAATCCAGGTTCTGTTACAGCATCATGATGGTCGCATCCGTGTTTGGCAACATCGCGGTGAACGCGCATTGGAAGCGTGTATTCGTCGTCGCCATACTGGCGTATCATCCGGCGTAATGGTATGGGGTGGCATTGGTTACATGTCTCGGTCACCTCTTGTTCGTATTGACGGCACTTTGGACAGTAGACGTTACATTTCAGATGTGTTACGACCCGTGGCTCTACCCTTCATTCGATCCCTGTGAAACCCTACAGTTCAGCAGGATAATGCACAACCGCATGTTGCAGATCCTGTACGGTCCTTTCTAGATACAGAAAATGTTCGACTGCTGCCCAAAAATGGTTCAAATGGCTCTGAGCACTATGGGACTTAACATCTATGGCCATCAGTCCCCTAGAACTACTTAAACCTAACGACATCACACAAC
The DNA here is from genome assembly GCF_023897955.1 of Schistocerca gregaria. Taxonomy (NCBI): domain Eukaryota; kingdom Metazoa; phylum Arthropoda; class Insecta; order Orthoptera; family Acrididae; genus Schistocerca; species Schistocerca gregaria. The sequence goes on along the minus strand of NC_064920.1, from coordinate 188,169,979 downwards.
ACTCAGTCATCACGAGGCGGAGAAAATCACTGACACCGCCGGGAATTGAACTCGGGAACCCGGGCGTGGGAAGCGAGAACGCTACCGCACGACCAGGAGCTGCGGACGACTGCTGCCCTGGCCAGCACATTCTCCAGATCTCTCACCAGTTGAGAACTTCTGGTCAATGGTAGCCGAGCAACTGGCTCGTTACAATACGCCAGTGACTACTCTTGATGAACAGTGGTATCGTGTTGAAGCTGCATGGGCAGCTGTACCTGTAAACGCCATCCAAGCTCTGTTTGACTCAATGCCCAGAGTATCAAGGCCGTTATTACTTACAGAGGTGGTTTTTCTGGGTACTGATATTTCGGGATCTATGCACCCAAATTGCGTGAAAATGTAATCACATGCCAATTCTAGTATGATATATTTGTCCGATGAATACCCTTTATCATCTGCATTTCTTCTTGGTGTAGCAATTTTAATGGCCAGTAGTGTAATTCTTCTGCGAAACTGAAAACGTTCGAGTTCTGTGGACAAGAGTCTTCAGCATGGTATTTGTGGCTAATAATGCAGGCTGGAGACGTAGAGACTGAAGTCAACGTTCTTAGGTTTCCCTTATTCACTATGGCCCAGGACCAGTCCTTTTTGAAGACAATGCACGAGTGGCTCATATGAAGCGTCAGTGACCACGCACTTCGTCCGACAGAGGATGACAGTGCAGAAGCCGCTAATGAAGCGGCCTGCCGTGGTGTGTACACAGCGCAGTGTTCAGTATTTGGGCTGCTGTGTGTTGCCGCCGTCAGACGCGCGGCGCTGACACGGCCGCTTTAATTGCCTGCTATCGGCGCCCGGCATCTCTCAGGGGCGTCCATTAGCATCGTGGACAGCGGCCTCGAAGAGCAGAAAGCAACGATCGCGACAGAGTGCCCGTCTTATAGGTTGGCGTGCGGCAAGCGGATAGTGAATGTCACCTGTGTCACAGAGTCTCGCCTTAGTCACTCTGGTGATCCGTAGCTTCTTAGTTCGCAAATGGCTCTGAGCACTATGGGACGTAGCTTCTGAGGTCATCAGTCCGCTAGAACGTAGAACTAGTTAAACCTAATCAACCTACGGACATCACACACATCCATGCCCGAGGCAGGATTCAAACCTGCGACCGTAGCGGTCGCGCGGTTTCAGACTGTAGCGCCTAGAACCGCTCGGCCATTCCGGCTCTTAGTTCGCACTTTAAGTGGCTATACATTGATTTTAATCACACGTTCCAATTGCTTACATAAACTGCCAAGAACTATATTTTTTTAAACATTTGTTGACATACTTGTACGGAAATTATGACGTACCAACTGTACACTCGAGAGGGAGTTTTTGAAATGCCTTTACTTCTCGTGGGACTGTATTGTAACTAGATAAAGTCTTAGTACTACCCTCAACAACGATCCTCTTCTCTTTGTGTATGTAAGGCCCGCCTCGGATAGGAGATGTGGACAAGTTCGAAGTGTCAGGGACGATACCAAATCCTAAGGTCCGCACACTGTTACGTACCCTTCACGGAATTTGAAAGAAGTGTGGATAGGATAAATATCGGACCTCACTGAATTCATTAGCACGTACTATTGATGTTCAAATACTAAATCGCACAATGGATAACTCGTAAGTGAATTTATATCAATGAAAATTACGCAAAGTGAGCCACTCACTGTGTTATGTTGACAATGGCGGCCATGTCGATACCGAATGTCGGAGGTAGGTGTAAGGTATGGTTTCCAAATCAAAATGAACCTACCGCCATCTTTTTTTAACACTTTCAATCTCGTGGCCGGAAATGGATAACATTTTCATTTGTCGTGTACTAAAACGACAGGTCTCCTACTTACGTCGTAAACTATTGACAGTTATCTTACAAAATCCCAATATTGGTTGGAAACAGTAGGTTTATTCACTTTCCCCACAGAGCGCTTGACCTCTAACGCAATGTTTTCTGTACTAGAAAAGCGGAACGGACGTGCCCTCAACTAAACATTCTCACAAGCTCAAATACTACCTCGCTAAGGTCTTTTACATCTGCTAGAGTTTAAAGAAGAAAGGAATGTCAGAACATGAATGTAGCCAATTGTAGTATTCAAGCACGTTATCCCAAACTTGGCACTTCACACAGCCATTATTCAAACCCTGAAAATATCACTACTTTGTCGCAGTCCCTAACGGGAGAATTTCTTTCACATGCACATACCCAGTTCTGGTCTAAATAAAATTAAATCCGCAGTTCAATAACATATTTCCTTTCCAAAAAAACATGTCATGAGCTAGTTAATCACACCATTTGTTGAGTAATACGAGTTAAAACTGCACTCGCCAGCCTCGTCTGAATTCGGATCGAGCACAGTCCCTCCATAATCATCGTGTGTCCATCCAGCGTCCACGAGGTCAGCCACAGACAATCATAATGTGCTCACCATGTATACGAGCTTGTCTGCACAAATTATTTCATACGTGGGTAGAAATTCAGCTCAATTCTACGTTGCGCTAGCAACTAATCTCAAGACTAGCACACGTAGAGACCATTAGCAAACCTGGTTGCAAAGGATGTCCTCTGTATAAGACAAGGGCGCCTGGTTTATTAAGTCATTCCTATTCAATTTTCCTATGCATGTAAGTTAAAAAAATTACCCTTCCATTTACTCGTAATATCTCCTAAAGAGGAACAGATTTAATTTGTAATTGAACCTAAATATCCCATATACAATTCCCTCGTCGTCAACAAAATTATCGAGGTACATAGAGGAGTCAAAGCCCATCTCCAACGCCAGTGAATGTCTAACACGTCGACACCAGTGACCGGTCCCGCTTCCGGTAAGTGGTGCGGGTGATGGACTTCTTAGCAACCATGGTCTACCACACCTGCAGAACCGTACACGCTCGTGACGCATCATTGCTGCTTTGCTATCCTTGATAGAAAACTAAAATTGGCAACTGCTTGGAACTGCACATCCAACATCTATAAAAGCTTCCTCTGTCACCTAAACAGACTACACACTCCCAGGAAACAAAAATGAAAACACAAACATAATAACTGAGACAATGAGGACACTTGAGGATTATTGAGGGATGTGCATTGGAAGATAAGATAACATTGTCTGTACATCCTTTCTCTATAGCACACTGGTACTACTGTACCGATTTACAATTAAATTTGCGCAGATCACGGCTTGCTGGCCTGTCAAGAGTGGACGACAGTGAAAGGGCAAACGTGGCATCCTTTCAACATGTGTGGTTTATTCAGTTTAAGAATACATGTTTCGGGAAGACATGAACTCATTATCCAGTTCTGCAGACAAGAGAAAGACAAATCATTACGTCCTATTACAAACATCATTGTCCGTTAAGGCATGCAATAGTTCTTACCACACTATATCTATGATTGTATCTGAAATACTTTTTAATAACGGATTTAGGAACAATTTATTTTAGAATCATTGACAACTGAGAAGTATAGAATGCAACAGTCGCAAATCACCAAGGTCCATTACAAACGCTCTGTCATTGCATTTTTTTCACACTCATGGCAAAGCCGAAAATTAATTTCATATTTGTAGCAAGCAATGTTTTTTCTTAGTAGCCACCATTTTAAAACGACTTTCGTTTACTGTTCCAGAGATACACAAAACTTCATAATCATTATTTTTATAGCTTCTCAGTTTTATTTTTACTTAATTTATTCACAAAATATTTTGTTTTGAGGCTAGCCGGCTTAAATCTTTGTGTTATAAATATTTTGTTTATTGCAGATGCAGCACGAGAAAAATGGAGCGTTTAAACAGGCTGCTTACCAGACGAAAGTCTATTGCTTCTCACAAAGAAAATTTCCTGACCAGTCCACAACAGCACACGAAAGTGTAAACAACGTTGATAGTGGAAGTGAGAGAAGGACTCTCACCTTCGACATTGTTTTTGCGGTAGGTGTACTTGTTTACATTTGTTTAGAAATTGCGATTACCTTGTCAGAGAACTTTCTCAACATAATTATGAAATGTTTTAATCTCGTCTCTAATCGCTCAAGAGGCAACTTGGCAACCAGTCGGTTGCATTTCCTGTAGGCCCTCAGTGTTTTGTGACTCAAGACACGTACAGTTTTTTCGTTTTTTTAAGTATAAAAATCAATCATCAATTGCAAATAATTTTTTATGTTACTTTACCGGTTCCGGCAGATTAATTTCTCATTTCAGAAGCTTAGTATTGGTTTATCAGATGTCAATATGGTCAAATAACAGCATAATGATGTTGTATGTCCAGAAATGCACATCTTGAACGTGATTATTTTAAACACTGACTGACAATTTACGGTAAGTGAACGACATCTAAAAATCCTGAAAAAAAAATTCAACAGTTGTGAAATTTACAGCTATGACTAAGACTGTACATACAGTTACCTACTGATGTAGACGTAGCGTCCTTACTAGTGTACATATGTTCCCTCAGTTCTGTTCTGTGTTATGCCAAATGCAAGCAACTACTGTTATTTTAGTAACTTTGGCAGGAGGTAGAGTTATAGAAGAAAAACCTGAAGCGACTGGCAAGAATACCAAAGTCACTTTCCAATAGTCTCCTTCCTCGAGATAACTTGTAATTAAGAACCATTTCTTTCTTAATGATTCCCTTCAAGAGACATGGCTTCATAATGTTGTAACTTAGAGGAGAAGCGTCGCCTGCAAGCACAAACGTTGGAGTTGTTATATTCGTGTTTCCTAGCTTTCTGCCAAAATTAATGCTGAAAACAGATCTGTCAACAAGACATTCTTGGAGCTTCCTTTTGCAAACAATCCAGCATCACCAACATGCCCATTAGTTCCTACATCCACGTACAAGAACTTGTAGTTAGCATCTATAAGGCAAAACAAAACTATGCCGTTGAAAGATTTGTAATCGAAGAAGTGAGACCCACTATCATGTGCACATTTCATGCAAATATACTTTCCATCCATTGCTCCTGGTATGTTATAAACTTTCCACATTAACTCGAAATCATTTTTAATTTACTCCCACTCTTCAGGTGCTTGTGGGTACTTGTAAGCAAATTTTTGTACGTCTAATATAATAACACATAATATATAACAAATGGTTTTGGTTTCTATATTTATAGTTCTCGACAAGTACATGAGAAGAAGGAGAAGAGTGAAGTCGTCCACAATAAGCCCCAAACTTATCTTCAAGAACAACCTCCAAGAAAAAGAAGAGGAAGACAATCTGACGTTCTTCTGGAGGCTATTAGCACGCTGCCAGTTGTGGGTACAATGACTAAGAGCAGTTCTCAACCAACCCCAGAAGGTTGATTTAGTGCATTTGCATACGACATCGCGAGTGAACTACGGGGGATGAGTATTTGGTGGTGGTGGTGGTGGTAGGGGGGGGGGGGGGAGTTTGTGATGGTCAGTATGAATGAGATAAATAAGGTGCCAATGCGTAGATGGGACGTGGAAGTGGAGTATCAGCACATCCACAGCCGTCCACCTCTGCCTTAACTTTGATATATACGGCATTGGAGTAGGCAGGCGTCCCGCCGGAGGACACTCCGTGGAATGTTTTTGTATTTAAGTGTGTGGGCTCATGGAAGAGATCCGTTTCGTTGTGTCGTAGTTGTGTTGTGTCTTCGATATCAGAGACGTATTTTAATTTTGTGCGACATATGAGTACGTAAAGGTTTATTGCGTAGTGTTAGTATTTTAAGAGCTTTAAATGTTGGCCTACACGATTCTTTCCAGTTAAGGTTGGCTGTCATTCTTATTGCTCTTTTCTGTAATTTGAATACTTTTTTTAAAGATTGTTTTGGAGGTGCCTCCCCATAAAATTATACCATAACGTAATGTTAAAGGGATTAGTGCATAATATATCATTTGCATAACATTTGTGCCTCTGTGGTAGCTGAGTATGAGCAGTACATATAAGTTTGAGATAAGTTTCCCACTTACATATTCTGTGTGTTTATCGCAGTTAAAAGCTTCATCGGCAGTTATTCCAAGGAATATGGTGTATTTGTAGTTTTCTGCTATGCACCCATCGGGTACTTTGGAATTGTAAATGTCTAAGGAACAGAACTGCAAGTTAGTATACCTCCATACAGAACTCAGTTCTTGTTTTATTAGGCTATCTCTGCATTTAGGTCATTTTAGTTTACGCATCTTCTCACTTTGAAATCTTACCTATTAAATGCCATTCAGCATGTAGCTAACAATAGCGAAAAACGATAAATTCGTTCTTGAAAGCAAATTAGAGCTTTTAATATTTCGATAAATGTCACCAGCAGACAGTTCTGGTGGTACTAATGGACATTTAAGGTAATACCTCCTATATTAGTTAATGCGAAAAAATGCATTGTGAATAAAGAAATGGTCTTGGTCTCAGTAGCCTAGACTCTGTAAACTAGATTTTTGCTTCAACATCTATGTAACTCATTTTTTCAGTAATCATAACCTAGCCTCTGTAAAATGTATATGCTTCATAAACAAGTGTTTCACATATATTTTAATAAAGATTTACATCATAACATGTAGAGTCACACTTGCTTTCCCGAATAATTTATTTTATCTTTTTAATAGTAGCCTATTTGCTTCATTTCCCAGAATAATTCTTGCCTGGACCTCTCTGTGTCTCTGTATCAGTATTTCAGGAATAACCTACTTGACTCTACTTTTGGATTTCATTTTGAGGTTTCCAGAGAACATACCTGTAATAAGCCTACACCAAGCTTTGTGCTACACCAATAATAATACCAGGATCCCATGCAACTACTGCTTTTCGTTAGTCATTCATCCATACATAGAAGATAAAATTTGCTAAAATGTACTTGTCAACTACAATTAAGAGCGTATGGGTGCATATAACAACAAGATAATATAATATGATCACATATTATTGTTGTATGCGTTATCCTGTATAGTTGTGTGTTCACGAGTGTCGTGTTAGTGATCGTACTGTAATAGACTAGTATTCATCAGAAAAACTAGTATACTAGGGAGAAGCTTATGGTGGGGCCCTGGATGTGGGGGTTGTTATTTCGGGGCCAAACAGTCCTGAAGTTGTATTTAATTGGTGCATCGTTGCACCGAAAAAGTGTTGAGTAATTTAATTGAAGAACATATTGCTGAAGAGTCGACAGTAATGGATTTGCATCGTACAGGGGTTTGGGGAGGAGGGCTTTTGTAATTTGGTAGTGAGTCACAAGACTGAATTTAAGAATTATCGTAATGGGGCGGGACCAACACCACAGAGAAGTATTACCGATGTGGGGTTGTTTCTCTTCTTTTTAATGTGTGTTGCTTGATTGTTTGTAGAGGGTGGTGTTTCATTTGTGTCTTAGGTTTTTGTTATTTTGTGTTGGTTCTTTTCGTGTGAAGCGTAGTAGGTGGAGATTGGGGATGGTGGACAAAGGGTGTCGTTGGATATTTTGGGATGGTTTTTGTTTTTGTGGTTGTGTGTGTGTTTCTGTTTATGTATTTTTTGTATGTTTGTGTACATTTATTTCTGTTCGTGTGTCCGTGAGTTCGTGATTCGTACTGGTGCTTGAGCACGCCAACTTAGGTATGTTGCGGAGAAAACACTGTTTGGTGAGTTTTATGGTTTTTTCCTGTAGCAAAACTTTTGGTTTTTATAGTGTTTTTGTGGTATTATTGCTACATAGTTTTATATTGTGATTTGGCTTTTTGATATTCGTTTTTATGCTATAACTATGTAGGTGAGTGCCGTGTGTTGTAGGCATGTATGTGTATAACTTCCTATTCTGGCTGTACTGCTTTTGGTTTCTTTTTGTTTGTTTGTGCTGTGTAGTTCAATCCATGTCAGGGTCACCAATGGTCGAAATCTTGTAATTTTCGTTCGGTGTTATACTTCTATTCCTATCATCGTGGGCCCATGGAGGTCAGATGAAGACTATGATACCAATACTTGGTCTGTTGGTTTTTTGCACCAAGCGTAATACTGTATCAACTAAAGAACAGGTTACTAATACTCGGTTTGTCGGTATTTTCACTTTGGGTAATAGAGGTATGGTTTTCTTCAGATGACCTATATACATTCATACTCATAAATTAAGGATAATTGCAGAATGTGGTGCCACACAACGTGGCACTACACAAAACTGGCGCTAATAGCTTAGGCACATAGGGAACACACATGACACAGATCTGTAAGTCCACGGTATTGGTGATAAGTTGAGAAAACCGTCCCGAGACACATGTGCTACAAAATGCCACTGTTTCCTGCGCATGTACCCCGACATCAATGTGGGATGTGATCACCAAGCACACGTACACAGGCCGCCCAACGGGTTAGCATACTCTGCATCAGGTGGTCGAGCAGCTGCTGGGGTATAGCCTCACATTCTTGCACCAGTGCCTGTCGGAGCTCCTGAAGTGTCGTAGGGGTTTGAAGACGTGCGGCGTTACGTCGACCGAGAGGATCCCAAACGTTCTTGATGGGGTTTAGGTCTGGAGAACAGACAGGTCACTCCATTCGCCTGATATCTTCTGTTTCAAGATACTCCTCCACGATAGCAGCTCGGTGGGGCCGTGCTTTATCATCCATCAGGAGGAAGGTGAGACACACTGCACCCCTGAAAAGGGCGGACATTCTGGTGCAAAACGACGTCCCGATACACCTGACATGTTGACATGTTACAGTTCGTCTGTCAAAGACGTGCACCAATCATAATCCCACCCCACGCCATCAAACCACGACCTCCATACAGGTCCCTTTCAAGGACATTAAGGGGTTGGTATCTGGTTTCTGATTCAAGCCAGAAGAAAACGCGGCGAGAATCACTGTTCAGACTATACCTGGACTCGTCCGTCAACATAACCTGGGACCACTGTTCCAATGACCATGTACTATGTTCTTGACACCAGGCTTTACGGGCTCTCCTGTGACCAGGGGTCGGTGGAATGACCCTTGAAGGTCGCTGGGCGACTAAACCATGTCTGTTCAGTCGTCTGTAGACTGTGTGTCTGGAGACAACTGTTCCAGTGGATGCGGTAAGGTCCTGAGCAAGGCTACCTGCGGTGGCCGTCTGCGGGCACTGATGGTGAGATATCGGTCTTCTTGTGGTGTTGTACACTGTGGACATCCCGTACTGTAGCGCCTGGACGCGTTTCCTGTCTGCTGGAATCGTTGCCATAACCTTGAGATGACACTTTGTGGCACACGGAGGCCGCTTGCTACCGCCTGCTGTGTTTGACCAGCCTCCAGTCCCCCTAGTATTCTACCCCTCATAACGTCATCAACATGTATTCTTTCAGCCATTTTCAACACACAGTCACCATTAGCACTTCTGAAAACGTCTGCACACTTACTCGCTGCACCGTACTCTGACATGCACCAACACACCTCTGCGTATGTGGACTGCTGCTAGAGCCACCGTGCGACGACCGCTGGTCAAATGCACCGTATGGTCACAGCCCGAGGTGATTTAAACCTGCGAACCGCCCACCAGAACGTTCTTTCACCATGTATCAGCATTATCCTTAATTAATGAGCATGAGTGTACATTAACTGAAGAACAAGTTACTAATGTTCTGTTTTTCGTTTACTTCTCCGTGGATAGTACTGGTATCCAGTTCTTCAGTTCACCTATATAGGGAGCTCAACTGATAACAATGTTGGGCTTGAAGTATTTTCCGCCGTGAGTAATACTGGTATTCTTTTCTTCAACTGACCTATGTATGTCAACTGAAGACCATGAGTGTCTGGTTTTTTTTGGTTCTTGCGCCACAGGTAAAGAACAGACCAATAATGTTCGGTCTGTTGTTTTCTTTCGCCTTGGATAATATTGGTATTCTGTTCTTTAGTTGACCTATATAACTTTTAACTCAGCTGAGGAACAGGCTACCACTTCTCGGTTCATCTTCTTTCCCGCCTTGCGTAATCGGAGAAGGGAGAGTAAGACGACGACAGCAAGCTTTCAGACATTTTTATCCTCATGGTTTGGACCTGATGCCTACATTAATACTTTAGAGCAACCGTTACAGTTTTCTTGCCAACTACTCTTCTCGTAGTTTTTCTGAATGTAACGTTTCCCTAGCTTTTTTAAAATGTTGTTAAATTATTCGTCTTACCTTCGTTTCCGGGTAAGTTGAGGTAAGTAAGCGGATAAGCTGCAGAAGGAAAACACAAGTGAATAAACATAAAAGATCATTTTAGTTTGAGCTGAGTGACACATACATACGCTTTGCGCTTCCTTTCTCCTTCAGTGAGCCTGGTACAAGCAGCATTGGCCAACTTTTGACAACGAGTACAAGCATACCAAAGCTCTGATATACCGTAGTCATTGCAGATTTCACAATGTTCTTCTCCAAAGGAACCACGATCATTATCATCTTCAATGGAGTTGATTGATATCGAAGAAACTGAAGAATCTTCCAAAAGGAGTGCCATTTATTGTTTCTTTTCCCGTTAGTCAGTTTTTGGCATTCTGTTTCTCAGTTCTTTTCTTTTGGTTTCCTTCTTTCTTCTTCTCTTTGGCTTTCTCCTCAGCTTGTTTATTTTCTAAAGCTCATTTGACAGGGCTGCTTGTGATGTGCAGTGATGGTAATATGGTCCAGAAATTACAGTTTCATCGGCATTATCTTCAGGAGCCTAAGAAGGACCATCTGCGCCACCTCCAGAAGCATCACACGGTCGAGCTACTCCTGTTCCATCCAGACGTAACACTGTGGTATTATGCGGTCTCTCTGTTGTCATCGAGGGCTCAAAGTCAGAATCATTGAACAGCTGAGAATTCAGTGGAACTAATCCAGTACTTATTGAAGTATCCTTGCTATACGCTACATTCAATAACCCAGGAACATCTTAAATCGTTATCAGTTGCCCTGGGTGTCCCATAAGATAATCATCACAAGCCCGGCTGTAGGCAGTATAAATGAACCAGAGAAAGCCTCGTCCAACACTTGCATACAATGGCTGGTATGTGGGGGAAACTCGGTAAACTAACATGAATTTATGGACATAAATTGACAGCTATCAAGGTAATATGTGAAGTGCTGTTATCCACCAACAGAAGAATGGGATTTTCCTATCTAGGCCTTAAACTTTTTCTGAAATGTTCTAACCATTGTATCCACCCCAATTCATAATACACACCTAGGGAACTGGGTGTCGCACTGCTCACAAAGCGCTACTGCACCCGCACCCTGGGTAGAATGAAGAAAGGTTGGACGTAATGACCAACAGCATTGAAAATGCGTGGTACACTGACCTTCGCACACCTTTCAGAAGAAGATAATTTTATAATCTTGCGAATTCCTTTTGGACTTAAGAAACTCAGATTTTTAGTGGCAAAGGTTCAGCAGCTAGTCTCATCTACATTATAAATCTGATGGGGCTTATACCTTTTCTCGGCTAAATTCTGTCAGTACAGGTTAAATAACACTTCCAGTGTGGCTGCAGATGAGGCTTCTGGTATCTTGAGGGAGAAGTTGAATTTGTCCTTAAAGCTCTGAATGAAATCTTAATCATAGGCGACCTTTGCAAACTGTTCCCTTGTTAAGCCAAAAGCTCTTCTGTCCAAGTCCTCAACATCTTCCTTGAAGTTTTGCAGCTACCCATCAGTGAATTTACATCGCAACCGTTCGGCTCTTGTAGGCAAAGACCGAAAAAAAAAAATTAGTTAGTTTAAACTTAATACTTTATTTATAATCCATGAGATTTAGATCCTGTGGTGCATAAAACTTAAACTGAGGTGTTACATTTAAATATACTTACTTATTCTGTGTATTTCCGGGCTAACAACGCAATGTAGCTTCTGGTGGACTGTACGTTTTGGGAATTGCAAATACCACTGCACAATTTTTAACCGCCTGCACTGCTGAGGTCATCAATTCCCACGGCCATTGCTGCCTGTTGGTCTTTCTTTTATACTTGTTACCTATGTTGAATACAGCAAATTAAACTGAAAATCTCATTAAAATGATTTACGAATTGTTCGGGTAGGATGACTATTTCGACAGCTTACCTGTGCGCGAATTCCGATCCGCCACGAATTTCCAACTTTCCCCATCGATATAAATCAAAGTTCACTGGCAGCTGTAACATCCACGAGAAAAATATTAGCTTTAGTGCGACGAGAGGAAATTATGCCGTTAACAATTATAAACATTATCTATTCGACGTATGAAAAAACAGTGAAAACGATGATACATAATAATTATTTATATACTATTTTATAATGTAACCGGACATATCGATGTGTATCATACAAAGACAATGATACACTCCTGGAAATGGAAAAAAGAACACATTGACACCGGTGTGTCAGACCCACCATACTTGCTCCGGACACTGCGAGAGGGCTGTACAAGCAATGATCACACGCACGGCACAGCGGACACACCAGGAACCGCGGTGTTGGCCGTCGAATGGCGCTAGCTGCGCAGCATTTGTGCACCGCCGCCGTCAGTGTCAGCCAGTTTGCCGTGGCATACGGAGCTCCATCGCAGTCTTTTACACTGGTAGCATGCCGCGACAGCGTGGACGTGAACCGTATGTGCAGTTGACGGACTTTGAGCGAGGGCGTATAGTGGGCATGCGGGAGGCCGGGTGGACGTACCGCCGAATTGCTCAACACGTGGGTCGTGAGGTCTCCACAGTACATCGATGTTGTCGCCAGTGGTCGGCGGAAGGTGCACGTGCCCGTCGACCTGGGACCGGACCGCAGCGAGGCACAGATGCACGCCAAGACCGCAGGATCCTACGCAGTGCCGTAGGGGACCGCACCGCCACTTCCCAGCAAATTAGGGACACTGTTGCTCGTGGGGTATCGGCGAGGACCATTCGCAACCGTCTCCATGAAGCTGGGCTACGGTCCCGCACACCGTTAGGCCGTCTTCCGCTCACGCCCCAACATTGTGCAGCCCTCCTCCAGTGGTGTCGCGACAGGCGTGAATGGAGGGACGAATGGAGACGTGTCGTCTTCAGCGATGAGAGTCGCTTCTGCCTTGCTGCCAATGGTGGTCGTATGCGTGTTTGGCGCTGTGCAGGTGAGCGCCACAATCAGGACTGCATACGACCGAGGCACACAGGGCCAACACCCGGCATCATGGTGTGGGGAGCGATCTCCTACACTGGCGGTACACCTCTGGTGATCGTCGAGGGGACAGTGAATAGTGCACGGTACATCCAAAACGTCATCGAACCCATCGTTCTACCATTCCTAGACCGGCAAGGGAACTTGCTGTTCCAACAGGACAATGCACGTCCGCATGTATCCCGTGCCACCCAACGTGCTCTAGAAGGTGTAAGTCAACTACCCTGGCCAGCAAGATCTCCGGATCTGTCCCCCATTGAGCATGTTTGGGACTGGATGAAGCGTCGTCTCACGCGGTCTGCACGTCCAGCACGAACGCTGGTCCAACTGAGGCGCCAGGTGGAAATGGCATGGCAAGCCGTTCCACAGGACTACATCCACCATCTCTACGATCGTCTCCATGGGAGAATAGCAGCCTGCATTGCTGCGAAAGGTGGATATACACTGTACTAGTGCCGACATTGTGCATGCTCTGTTGCCTGTGTCTATGTGCCTGTGGTTCTGTCAGTGTGATCATGTGATGTATCTGACCCCAGGAATGTGTCAATAAAGTTTCCCCTTCCTGGGACAATGAATTCACGGTGTTCTTATTTCAATTTCCAGGAGTGTAATTGTAAATTCCTTTTGTGATCTGGGTTTTTCTGCCTTTCTTTTTATCTTTTGTTGGTTCAGACGCATCTCAAACTGAGGTCCGTTAAGAAATTGTAATTATTTGCTAACTATTACTTGCCAATAGAGTTCATTATTATTATAAATATGAGTGAATAACTATTTGTAACTTTAATTCCTCTCTCAATAACCATTATCTGTGTTAATTATTTATTTCCGCTGCAAGGGGGCCAGCCCTTGATTATAGCGAATTGTATCGCGTTTTTATCTGTGTTTCTTATAAAAAATCAAAAGGTTTTCTTGATGAAAATAAGTCTAAATAGTGCATAATATGAAAGTAAATTTTAATAAGCATTTCAAATGCTTATCCTATTAAAAAGAAAATTTACTCTAACAATAGAGAGTCTCTATCAATTGTCTTAACAATTATCTCAGCGGCAAATTCAAATTACGCAACTCTGAAGACATAAATGCCGAAGGTAATAAAATTGTGTAAAAAGAAATGTGCACCGGTGGTCCCGAACTCATTAAATGAAAATAATTCGAATCAGATTGGTTCATTAAAAACAGTGCTCATAGCACGATCCATATAACAAACTTTTCTTGCTAATGTATGGAGTGAAAATTAATTACGCAGGAGTTGCGAATAATATTGTTTCAGGTAACATACGTCAGTGTTGTGCGCGGCTGATATTCGGTGGTTTAAATGATCATTTTGCTGAAGATAAGTTTCCATCATAATCAGTAGTTGTACAGAATCTGTTGTATGAACTGTGATTTAGTGACACTTACACAGATTACAGACAACACTTTAACACAACGTTAACATGGATTTCTTTAGCAACGTGACCAAATCTTTAGCAGGAGAAAAAAAATAGTAATTACTCAGTGTAATGAAATAAGATTTTCATTTTCATTTACAAATTAGTTACATACCAAACCACTGGATAACACAGCGAACGCCACACAGCCAATGTCTGTAACTTCTTTGTATCTTAATCACTAGTGGCTTCCGGGTCGAAATCGCGCATGCACTTTCGGACATGTCCGAAAAAACTGACCCCACATATGTACAAATGATAGAGTCTCAGGGCTAAATGACTGCAGCTAGCTTTAGTTCATAAAGCAACACACGTAGAGCGTTACCCACTTGCAAGGCAAGTCTTTCAAGTAATGTTCTCTTTAGACAACTCCATTATATTAATGATTCCTCATCTTAGATTGTATAAATCATGGAATTCTTTTAGATAAGCTAAATCATTATGGTTTGAGTGGGGCAGTGCACAAATGGTTTAATTCATACTTAACTGGAAGAATGCAGAAAGTTGAAATAAGTGGTTCATGTAATGTTAAAACAACAGCTGATTCCTCAAACTGGGGGGCTATCAAGTACGGGGTCCCACAGGGTTCGGTCTTAGGTCCTTTGCTGTTCTTGATATACATTAATGACTTACCATACCATATTGACGAAGATGTAAAGTTAGTTCTTTTTGCTGATGATTCAAGTATAGTAATAACATCCAAAAACCAAGAACTAAGTGATGTAAATTGTAAATGATGTTTTTCAAAAAATTATTAAGTGGTTCTCAGCAAATGGACTCTCTTTAAATTTTGATAAAACACAGTATATACAGTTCCGTACAGTAAATGGCACAACTCCAGTAATAAATATAGACTTTGAACAGAAGTCTGTAGCTAAGGTAAAATTTTCAAAATTTGTAGGTGTGTCCATTGATGAGAGGTTAAACTGGAAGCAACACATTGATGGTCTGCTGAAACGTCTGAGTTCGGCTACGTATGCTATTAGGGTTAATGCAAATTTTGGTGATAAGAATCTCAGTAAATTAGCTTACTATGCCTACTTTCATTCACTGCTTTCGTAGGGCATCATATTCTGGGGTAATTCATCGTTGAGTAGAAAAGTATTCGTTTCTCAAAAACGTGTAATCAGAATAATTGCTGGAGCCCACCCACAGTCATCCTGCAGACATCTATTTAAGGATCTAGGGATCCTCACAGTAACCTCACAGTATATATATATTAACTTATGAAATTTGTTGTTAATAATCCAACCCAGTTCAAAAAGCAATAGCAGTGTGCATAGCTATAACACCAGGAGAAAGGATGATTTTCACTATGCAGGGTTAAATCTGACTTTGGCACAGAAAGGGGTAAATTATGCTGCCACAAAAGTCTTTGGTCACCTATCAAACAGCATCAAAACCCTCACAGATAGTCAACCAACATTAAAAAATACTTTAAAAGAATTTCTAGATGACAACTCCTACTCACTGGCTGAATTTTTAGATATAAATTAAGGGAGGGAAAGAAACTAACTTAAACATTACTGTCATGCTGTACTAGTGTATTTTTAGTTTGTACCTGTTCGGAAACCTCTACTTCCCATGCCTGGCCCGTTAATTTTATTCATTTTATGGAGTTTAATAATTCACAAGTTCTTCGCTTTTTCATTATATAATATTTGTTATAATTATGGGTGTACGTGATTTAGGTCCACGATATCGATTATCTGTGTTACATGTCACTGTTTAGTTTTTTTGTGCGACATGATGTTAGATATATCGGTTTAATTAATATAAATCTATTCTCTCTGGTTTTTTGCTACATTTCTTTGTTAATTAATACATTTGATGATTTCAAATGTTTGCTCTATATCGTCTTTGGCTTTGACATGACGGCACTCGCCAAATCCAATTAGTTGTATCCCATTCTTTACTATTCCCCACTCATATATACAAATGCTGATTTACAGTATGAAAGTGTTTTCGTTTGAAATTTAGATAAAGTGTTTTAGAAATTTTGCTAAGTAAATTTAATTCATTAAGTCTTTGAATTACATTACTGACTTCTAAGAGGGCTTTTATTCTAGATTTTCTGTGTCTTTGTTCATGAACAGTAGAGTTATGTCGTTTGCCTAAGTAACCCTGCTGTAAATATTCAATTTCTATCATGATATTCCGTGAGTTCCACAGGGTAATGTTTGTTTTAGGTTTTGTATAATCTGCATAGTTTCTTCTGTCACTAGAATCAGGGCCATAGTCTTTCTGTAAGGGTTAATAAAAGTTTTTCTACGTGTTTCTGTATTTAGTATTTACTTCTCTTCTAGTTTTTGGCCTTCTGTGGCAAAATTGTTATTGAAGATATGCATGGTATTATTGTATACTTTTATAGTTTTTCCTTATCATAAGCTGTATTTTTCTATATTCACATGAGTATAGTGCTGTACAATTCGCATTTATAATAAATCAGCTTTATTGCAGCACTACTTATGTAAGTTTTGGAATCTAGTTGTTTGGCTGCATGCAGAACTCTGGCATACATTCTTTTTATTTTATGTAACATTCTTCAAAGTTTTCATCATTGCTGGTTTTAATACCTTATGCTATGTTTTTATCTCGTTCCTAGAGATCATAATACCATTTGTTACTCATTTTCATACTAAAAGTCACATACATTTCTGAATATGTGATCTGCTTGTGTACAGGTGTTGCGTTGGGTTGATATAGCTTTATTTAAACCATATGTTTTCATTGTGTACAGCAAACTTTTGTAATCTACTACTTTTGTAGAAATAATAGTTTTTATGGCTATATAGTGTACTAAACAGTTATTTTTTTTCAAATATTTCTCCTTTGGTGCTTTATAGATAGCTTTCCACTGGCCAGGTATTATTTTTGTCAGTATCCACTACGGTATTCGAATGCTAAACTGTTAACGAGAGGAACTTTCTCCTGTTGCAAGAATTCATAACTAACGTTTGTTTATAATAAGTCTGTCCGTTGCAAGTGTAACATTTCTGAGGTGATTTCTGCTTCATAATATGTGGAGCCATTTCATGGACTTTTACTCTACTGTAGTATCTTCCATTCGTGAGTAATTTTCATATGACTAACCGTCCTCGAACTCCACCTGCCTTAATAAAGTTTGTTGCTTGTTTTTCTTATCTCGCCGTGAAGGCTACGGCTTCACTCACGTACCTTTACGTTTCCTCTTTTTCTCTCCTCTTCCAAATGCAAAGACAATGCAATTGCAGCACTCGCAAGTGCAAAATATTATGACAAGTCTTCGTCGGCCATTATGAAAGTGATGGTTAAAATAGATACAACCTTTGGAGTAACTTGTCATTCAGTCTAATTACAGTAATATCCAGACTGGTTGCCCTGTGTCCCACAATATCCCTTATGTTCTGATGTTATCAGCATTATTAATTTCGGTTGTTATGCATTCGTTTTTTTTGTGCATTTAATGACTTTCTATTTTTGTAAAATGCAGCTAATTTGGATTTTGACTCTTCCAATTAATTTCGACTTCCCTCTTACTTTATATTTTAATCCCTTTATTTATTTTTGGCTTATATGTTTTTAATGGATTTTCTGGACTATTTTTTTAGGAAACCTACGATCAGACATTGAACAAATTTAATATGGCATATATTGAATTTCACATTTGTATCTAATTACACGTGTATCTACCTCATTCCATACTACCACTTTTAACATAAATAAACATCTCTGCTTTGTATAAACGTGCCACGGAGCTGTAAGGTACTCCATTGTTCATTTAAACTGGTTTTGAATCATGAGCAGATATTTCTTCAATAATTGGGTACACTTATTGTCTTAGCCTGACTGCTGTCTATAAAAGTGGTACGAGTCATGGTACTGCTGTTATGCAGCACACAAGCTGAAAAGTTTGATACTAAAATTAGCAGCTAAATAATTGTTCCTGTTCATTTTTCCTACTTTTTCTTTAAGAAATCTCCACCGAACTGTCTACAAACTACTGTTACTTCTTGTCTAAATGTTAACACAATAGTCACACTAGATTCCCTGTAAATAACCGAAAGTTTCGTAGAGGGAGTCTGA
The DNA here is from genome assembly GCF_023897955.1 of Schistocerca gregaria. Taxonomy (NCBI): domain Eukaryota; kingdom Metazoa; phylum Arthropoda; class Insecta; order Orthoptera; family Acrididae; genus Schistocerca; species Schistocerca gregaria. Next base: position 188,151,433 of record NC_064920.1, on the reverse strand, counting down.
ACCGTGAAAATTTACTTTCAAAATCTTTTCTCAAGGAATTTACTTTATTTACTAGCGATTCCTAAATAGTTGCCCATGAGTAACTGATGGGCACAAATTACATTTCAACCAATGGAAATTTTATTCATCAAAGCCTTTTCACAAACAGATTTAAAATTTATAAGCAGAAAAGCACCCTCGAAATATGAAGTTACAATTATTCAGAGGCAGAATAAAAAAAACTTTGTTACAGTAGGAGCCTTTAGGCTGAGAAGCTTCCGCTTCCACCCAACACGGCCGTAGTCACGACCGCTAACAACGACCTCTGAAAAGCTACACTGGTACAAATCTGCAACACACCAGATTACTTTAAACTAAAATTTTTAACAACTCACCCAAACACATTAACTATGCACCCCGTAAGAGGGATGGAAATCGTACAAACAATCACACTAAGAACTTATTTTCCACCAAAAGTGCAATTTGTTTTTAAAAGGGCTGTTACGTTCAAATAGTGGCAACTTTATAAAAATGACCATTTACTATTTAAATAAAACCCATAAAATTCAGACTTATATTTTAGGAATTCGGCCTTTCCCTTAAGCAGTAAATTCGTTAACACCGAATCCGACAAACATGACAGAGGCAGCTAATTAACGTACGGCAGACTGACAGACAGACAGACCGACACTAACTGCCTAACAAATGCGGACGAGAGACAAAGGAGCAAACTGGGGAAGAGAGACTGACCAACAACACAAGTAGAATTTAACAAGTAACTGAAACAAGATATCACTAATCACTCAGCTTCTAATAACTTCTGGCAAAGACCTGGTGCAGCACCCTCCAACGCTCTCCCGAGCCGTCTGCTGCCAGCCGCTTCAACGGAAGCAGGTAGGCGCTCCGATCTCCCGTCTCACGGCGTCGCAGCTCGCCCCGGCGAGACCTATGTCGTGGGTTGACTCCTGTTGCTCTCGTATCGACCGCGAAGCCACTACGCCTCGCTATACGTCGCGGCCACTGGACTCACGAGGCGACCTCACATGTGCTTCGCTCCAGACAGACAAGTCATCTTGTGTCCCAGTGCGTGACTGACCAACCGATCGATCCAACCGCCAATGCCCGTTGCCTGAGCCAACTTGAGCAGACTGGCGGCCTAGCACATAGTAGCACTCCGGACGACAGACAGACAGACACTAACCACCTCACAACGAGGACGAGAGACAGACCCAGACTAACTTGGCTGACCAACTAACCAGACTCGGCGACTCAGACTGACAGACTGACCCTACCGAGTTTTTTTTTCTTTATTGTAATTTTAAAACCTGTACAACAGGCAGGCTGTCAGCTGCGTTCTTTGCTGCTCTTCAGCCAGAGGATACAAGATGAGAAAAAACAGAAAGATTACACATAGGTTACAGAACGGTGGGCAAGAAAACAGTTGACACAGAAAGGCAAACACGGAGCCGTTCACACTCGACGGTAGTCCACACTTGAAACTGTTGACACGACGCACAAACACGGAAGACGCCGATGGCAAAGGTGAACGATGGAGTGCGACGGTGAACACTGAATACTAAACACGACGGCACACACGAGACACTGATGGCGAAGATCTCCGGCGCGCGAAAGTCCACGTAGCGTGTGCGAATCCGGGGACCTGCCAAGAGGGGAAGAAGGGCCGGGGGGTGGTGGTGAGGGGAGAACAAAGACACCAATGGCTGAGGAGATGGGAGGAGGAGTAGAGGGACAGGGGAGAGGAAGCCAGGGGAGGAGTGGAGAGAGAGGGATGAGGGAGGGAGGATGCCCATAGGAACAGAGACAGGAAGGGGGAAGGAGAATCAAATTTGGTAGGAGGGGTATATGGAGGAAAGGAAGACATCATCAGGGACAGGGAGCTGGCGGAAGCCACCTTGGGAGAGGGTAAGGAGGGTAGAGAGATGGAGACCGGGAGGGACATGGGAATACAGGCGCGGCAGCGGGCAGGGGCAGGAGAGGATAAGCGAGACAAGCGGGTGAGGTGGATCGAGTTTGCGTGAGGTGTACTGGATCCGTATCCTCTCAAGGAAAAGGAGGAGGTAGGGAAATGGAATGAGATCATACAGGATCCGCGTGGGGGAGGGGAGACGGATGCGATAGGCGAGGTGGAGAGCATGGCGTTCAAGGATTTGGAGGGATTTGTAAAAGGTAGCGGGGGCGGAGATCCACGCCGGATGGGCATAACAAAGGATAGGGCGGATGAGGGACTTATAGGTGTGGAGTATGGTGGAGGGGTCCAGACCCCACGTACGACCAGAAAGGAGCTTGAGGAGATGGAGACAGGAGTGTGCCTTGGCTTGGATTGTCCGGAGATGTGGGGTCCAGGAGAGTAGACGATCGAGGGTGACGCCAAGGTACTTGAGGGTGGGGGTGAGGGCGATAGGACGGCCATAGACAGTGAGATAGAAATCAAGGTGGCGGAAGGAAGGGGTGGTTTTGCCTACAATGATCGCCTGGGTTTTGGAGGGATTGACTTTGAGCAACCACTGGTTGCACCAAGTGATGAACTGGTCAAGATGGGATCGGAGAAGGTGTTGGGAGCGTTGCCGGGCGTGGGGCAAGGGCAAGGAAGGCGGTGTCATCGGCAAACTGGAGAAGGTGGATGGGGGTGACGGCGGCGGCATGTCCGCCGTATACAAAAGGTACAGAAGGGGGGAGACGACGGAGCCTTGGGGCACACCGGCGGAGGTAATAAAGGTGTAGGAATCTGTGTTATGGATGGTGACGTAGGAAGGATGGCGGGAGAGAAAGGAGCCGATCAGACGGACGTAATTAATGGGAAGGGCGAAGGTTTAGAGCTTGAAGAGGAGACCGGAATGCCATACGCGGTCATAAGCACGTTCGTGGTCCGGGGAGAGGAAGATTGCAGAGCGACGGGAATTAAGCTGTTCAGAAAGGAGATGAGTGAGGTGAAGGAGAAGGTCGTTGGAAGAGAAGGATGGCCAAAAGCCACACAGGGTGATGGGAAGGAAGCGGTGCTGATGGAGATGCTGGTGGATGCAGTGGGTGAGGATAGATTCCAGGACCTTGCTGAAGACGGAGGTAAGGCTGATGGGACGGTAGGAGGAGATGGCGGATGGCGGTTTACCAGGTTTAAGGAACTTCAGGATACGTGAGGTTTTCCACAGGTCGGGGTAGTAACCAATGGACAGGACGACATTGTAGAGCCTGGCCAGGGTGGAGAGGAAAGAGACAGGAGCTTCACGAAGGTGACGGTAGGTAACACGATCGTGACCAGGAGCGGTGTTGCGTTTTGTGCGGAGTGTAGCAATGAGATCCTGTGTAGTGATAGGGGCACTGAGATCTGTGTGTGCAATGTTGTCCAAGTACTGGAAACCAGGCGCTAGGGGAGGGACAGAGGTGTCAGTTCGATCGCGGACATCCGGGAAGAGGGAGTAATCGAACTGGGGATCGTCGGGGATGGAAAATACATCAGAGAGGTAGGAGGCAAAGTGATTGGCCTTACTAAGGGTGTCAGGGAATGGGTGATCATTATGGAGGAGAGGATAGTAGGGGGAGGGTTTAGTTCCAGTAAGGCGACGGAAGGCTGACCAGAACTTGGAAGAGTTGATAGGTAGGGTAGCATTCAAACAGGTGCATGTCTGTCGCCAGTCCTGGCGTTTCTTGGCCGCGTGCAAATTACGAATGTGTCGCTGGAGTTGACGGTGGCGTCATAGTGTGTCCGGGTCACGCGTTTGGAGGAAGGCACGGTAGAGACGACAGGATTCACGGAGGAGGAGGACGGCCTGTGGGCGTAAGGTAGGACGGTGGAGGTGGATGGCGAGAGTAGGGACGTGGGCCACCACGGCCTCAGACAAGGTCTGCTGGAGAAAGGCGGCGGCATGGGTTACATCGTCAGGGTGGCGGTAGGTGAAGGGGTGGCTAACAACCTGGGTGGAGAGGGTATCCCGGTAGGCATTCTAGTTGGCATGGGAATAGTCATGAATATACTTTGGGGGAGGGTCATCACGAAGGTCGAAGTGGGGGCGACGACCGTCGGAAATGGTGAGGAGTACAGGGAGATGGTCGCTACCAATAGGCTCCAGGACATCCACCATTATGCGGCCAAGGAGGTTAGGGGAGGAAAGGATAACATCGGGAGTGGAGTTGGATTCGGGACGGGTGTGCTGGGGGATGGGGATGAGGTCCCCTTGAAGGGAGGAGAGGAATCGATGCGACCGCCGTAACTGGGCGGCGGAACGACTATGGATGTTGAGGTCGGCGGCGATCACGGTCAATGTCGGAGAGGAAGTCGAAGGGAATAGGGACGTTACAGCGGAAATAGATGGTGGAGCAGGTGACGGTAAGGCCAGGGAAGAAGAGACTAAGGATCAGGTGTTCGGTGGGGTCGGGAAGGAGAGGTTGGAGCCCTACTGGGATCTGGCGGTGGTGACCAATGGCAACTCCGCCACCCGCAACCGGGAGGGGCTTATTGGAGCGGTGAAGGTGGAAGGGCGACGTGTGGATGGTGTGGTGGGGTTGGAGGTGGCAAGAGTGTGCAGGAAGAGGTTCTTGTTGGCGGGAAGGGACTGGACGTTGTTGAAAAGGATACAGTGCTGTCGCGCCATTACAGGGATTTAGACAAGGGTGTCAAGACGAGAGAAGGTGAAATGGGCCTGGTTGTTGGAGTAGGTGGCATACATTTTCAAGTCGAAAATGGAACGGGCGGCGAGGGAGACCTGTTGAAGGGTGTGAGGGCGCTGGAAAGGGTGGACCTTTTGTAAGACAATGGTGAGAAACCTCATGATGTCCTCAGCAGTGGGGGGGGGGGGGGGGACGAAGGGAATTGCCAGGATGGGTGGGAGTGTCCAGAGGACAGACAGGTACAGTGAGTTCAGGAGTGGTCGGAGGGGGTCGGGCTTTACACTTTTGGGAGTAGGTGGGATGGGGGAGATTGCAGGTATTGCAGGAGGGAGGGGATTGTAGGTTAGGGCACTGCCAGAGGAAGTGCGTTTGTTTACAATGCGGACAGGTGGGGGCCTCGCGGCACTCAGCTGTTGGGTGTGCATTATAGCGCAGACACCTCTGGCAGCGCAGGGATTGAGGAGGAGAACGGGAGGGGTCGACCTTATAGCGCTGGTGGAAGAGGAGGGCACCCTCCTTCAATAGACGGTCAGTGGAGGGGGCGTCCTCGGAAAAAACCCGCATAAGGAGGGTGGGGCCGGACGAGTTGAAAATGTGGCGGACCGCCCGCACCTCCAGTGTGGGATGCACCTTGAGCTCCACTAACACCTCCTCCTCCGTGATCGTCAGACTGAGCCGAGTGATCACAGTGGTGAGGGTCGGCGGGCGACGCGGGGGTTGGGTTTGGCGGGTAGGAGATGGAGAAGGAGCAGGGGTGAGCGAAGCGTTGGGGCCAAAACGGGTGATGGGGAGACGGGAGAGGATGTCAGTATGGAGGCTAGGGCTGGGGGAGGAGATGAGAACGGAATCCCGTCTGGGAGTGAGGAGAGAGACGGGGGCACCAGGGACGTGTTGACGGAGGAGGAGGAGGGAGAGATTCCGGGCCTCGAGAAGGGAAGGATCTGGACGGGAGAGGAGGTATTTGTATAAAGAAGGGGGGGAGGAGGAGGAAGAAGCGGAGGGAGCAGGGGCAGGTGGGGCGACATCCATGGCATCCTGGGAGGGGGAAGGAGGACGGGGCGGGGCCTTTTTGGGAGCAGAGGAGGTGGCGGTGCCACTAGGGCGTTTAACAGCGGCAGAAGGGTGGGTGGTGACATGAGGGATGGGAGCTATAGGGAGATGGCGGGAACGGGCAGGTCCCGGCGTGGACGCAGCAGACGGCGCCGGAGATGGTGACGGTGAAGGCGACGGCGGAGGCGGTGACGGCGAAGGCGATGGGCGTGGGCAGTGGCCCGACGGGCCACCACCCTAGCTGGAGCTGCAGTAACAGGCTGGGGGAGTGGGGGGAAAGGATCAGAGGGAGAGGAGCGGGAGGAAAAAGCTGGAGAGGGGGCGACAAAGAGCGAAGGCGAAGGGAGAGTGAGAAGAGGAGGGATGGAAAGAGGGGGTTGTGACTGGGCACACCATGTAATGGTGGTGGTGGCGGCAGAGGGGGACGTGTAGACTATGACTGTGGTGGTAGTGGTCGTAGTGGTGGTGGGAGCTGACATGATGACAAGGATATAGAAACGTACACAGGACAAAAAGGAAAGGGGAAGAAGAAGAAGAAGAAGAAGAAGAAGAAGAAGAAAACTGGGGACAGACGAAGACGAACGAGGACGAAGACGGACGACGACCAGAGTCCCACGCTGCTGGCGCGGAAGCTGAAGCTGACGCCGACTGGCAGCTCCTGCTGCTGCTGCTGCTGCCGCTGCTGGAGGACGTGCTGGCTGGCTGGACCGCTGCTGCAGGAGGGGTGGCTGGCTGCTACAGGCTGGACCGCTAATGCTGGTCGGGACCGCTGCTGCTGCCGCTGCTGCTGGGCTGGCTGGCTGGCTGGCTGGCTGGATGGCTGGCTGGCTGGCACCTGCAAAACTAGCGCTTGGATTAGTGCTAGAATGGCACAACCGAAGGGCGGTAACCTTGCGGAATACCGCCGGAGAGAGTGACCCTACCGAGCTCATAGCGCCCCCTAAATGCACGTGAACAGGCAACTTTTCCCCTTTCCCAGCAGAGGGAGACACCAAACCTGCGATTGCCACAGCGGCGCCACCGCCAGAAACGGAAGGCGACTGCTTTACACTACGCGCTGCGGCGAGCTCTTCGAAACAGCAAATTATACTACAGCTCAGAGTCTGTGAGCTCTTCAGTTACAAAAGTAGTATTCTGCAGCCACACCTCACAAGCACATGTGTCTAGGACATGATCTACAACGAAACTGATTGTATCAATAGTTTTGACTGTGTGTCCAACTTTCGGATATGTTCCTATGCTTCTTTTTCGATGTTAACTCTACGCAATAAGATGCTAATCTGTAATCTTTGATGTTTAACATCACTATCCATATGGAATTGGGATTCAGACAGGCACAGAATTATCCATATGTTCTAGACAAACGGGAAGTTCATTTACCTCATTTTTCAGCCCTGTAATTCAGCTTAGAAACAAAGTAATTTGACTTCTGGAAACTGTTACACACGTTATGGATTTGTTCTTTCATCACTGCCTGTTTATAATATGACACTAACATAGAAACATGGCCGTCTGACTCCAGTAATCACTGCAAATATGAGTGCATTGCAATATAATTGCAATGGTCATTGAAAATCCCATAAAGTAATGATTAGCACAAATATTTTGAAATAGAATCCCTTCTAGTACGTCTTCCACTTCTGGTACTGATTTGTTGATATAAACATACCAAGCTGCAGCATGGTTCCTGAAAGCTCCACTCTCGTTATGAATGTTGAATGTCTTTTCAGTTTATTTTAGATAAATTTTGTGGCTATCGGCATCAAGCTTTAGACAGAGAACGCGCTTCATTAGGAAATAAACCTGATCATGTGCCTAATACCAAACATGTCTCTTACACTTCTCAGGTGTTAAAGTTATTCATTTGAAGAATGGAAAATATGGCTTTGAAATAATAACAGTACAAGGCAAATCACTTTTGTTTACTGTCTCGTTAGCACGTAACAAACTTCTCTAATAACGCCTACTGTTGTTGAACACTTAAGCTTGCTTCATGTTCAGACTGAAATAACCATTGGTATGTTGCGTTTTCACACTAATTAAACAGGTAATCACTGATCACAGAAGCCTTCTTCATTTACGTTCTACTATCGACGTATTTCTCCATGACAATTACTAATCAACAAGCACATCACTGTTTCAACCATAAATCTCATAATATTAATTCCACGCGTCTTTCCGAGGAGTAGCTGATTTACTCATTATTCTTTTACGATACGACGTAAGAATTTTAACAATTATCTTTTTCCATAAGCGCACAACAAGATGGCGCCTGCCCAGTAGCGCTGGGGCATTGTTATCATTATATAGGAAAACAATGCTCCTTAAGAGGAAATACGCGCTCTTCGAAAATTCTAAAAGCTACAGACAAGTAAGGAGTACAATATCGATATGTTACAATACCAAAGACAAACTGATGAACTTATAATTGTGACGTGAAGTCATGCAGGGAGAATGCGACCATATACGTTTTCCATAGGAGTACTGCACAGTTGCTGTATTGATCAATAAATAAGAAGCCACCAGGTGGTAAACTAATGACTTTATTTGATGCGTGTAGATAGAACCCATCATCAGATTACCTGCAAACCAGGGGTACGTCGCTAATAAGGAAATGTAACCACACAAAGAATATACAAAAGTATGAAACTACAAATATAGTGAAAATTAAACAGCTGAAATACACACCGTGAACATCTTGATGGTCAGATGAATAAACGCAATATGTAACAAAAAGACAAATATCTCATGATATAAATAAAGGCAGTATGTAACAAACAAACAAAGGTCTCATGGTAAACTGAGTAGCTGCAACACAATAACTGAGAAGATAACGTAACCCACCAGAGGGCGGTCAAGAATGCAAAAACACCGGCGTGTGGTGACAAACGAAGACATTTTATCTTTTTCGTAAAAATTTAGTACATAAATAAACATTTTCGAAAGTTTACAAAGTGTGAATAGTAAAATGAAAGACGAATAGAAATTTACAGCTATATAAAAAAAATATAATCGGCAAAGAGATACACTTGTAAAGTGACAGATAAACAGAATAAAAATTTCTGAACAGTTACGTAAATTGAACAATTTAAACAGAATTATATAAATGAAATAAGTGAAGGAAAACAAACTGAAAATGTATAATGAAATAGAAAATTTACAAGTATGTTTTGTCAGTGGTATCTTTTTATATAAATGTAAATTTTTTTCACTCGTTTTATTATGTACACTTTGTAAACACTTGTGAATGTTTAACTTTGTATTCTACATTTCTTATGAAAAAAACTCTGCTTTTGTCACTGTGTGACACTACTTTTGTATTCGTCACCACTCTCTGGTGGTTTAAATTGTCTTCCTCGTTATTGCATTGTAACTAGTTAATCAGTCTACCATGACTGCTTTGTTTGTTACATACTGCCTTTATACATCTGGTCATCAAGGCGTTCATGGGATGTATTTCAGCTGTTTAATTTTCATGATACTTACAGTGGCATACTTTAGTGTATTCTTTGTGTAGTTGCCTTTCGTTATTTTCTATGTATTTCTGGTTTGTAGAAAATATGATGATGGGGTCTACCCGAAGATAGTCATTGGTTTATCAGCAGGTGGTTTCTTATATAGTGATCAGTACAGCAGTTTTGCAGTAGACCTATTAAACCGGGTGAACATCCCAGCAGTGGTTCTCTCTTGAGTTGTTTTACTATCAAATGAAAACCTTAAATTTGTAATAACAAATCTAAATTTCTCGCCTTTATCCTGTAAGTTGGTAAGCGTGCTACAAACAGCGTGCAGAATGGCCTGACAGCATAGTGCAGATGCACACATACCATCGCAGTATCAGTATAAAGACGGCCGCCCCACTTGCGACTTGCACCAGGGAAGAAGAGCGATCTGATATTCGGTTTTTGCGTAGTGAAGTTGTGAATCCTATTGAAATTCATCGAAAAATGAAGGTTCAGAACGGCTATGCATGTTTGTCAGAGCAGCAAGTCTACGAATGGAGTCGGAAGTTGGCAAATGGTGTGAAGATACTCCTCGTCCAGGTAAGGCACAACGAGTTGTGACTTCACAGGACATTGCAGCAGTTGAAGCCATAGTGAAGGAAAACCGCCGAGTGACAGTGAATGGCATTGCAGCATGTTTAGAGATAGTCATGAGTCAGCACACTACATTGTGCATGATGTGCTCCAGTTTCACAAAGTGACTGCGCGGCAGCTGACTGCTGAAATGAGAGAACGACGCGTTGATGCTTGTGAAGAACTTCTTTGGCGCTTCGAACGAGAAGGCAGTGGCTTCCTTGTAAGAATCGTTAATGGGGACGAAACCTGGGTTCACTTCCACTAACCGGAAACCAAGAGAGCGAGCAAGGAATGACATCATTCCTCTTCACCAAGTGATTTCCATATGTTTGGACCACTCAGAGCCGCAATGGGAGGAAAGAAGTTCCGTTCTGATGAAGAGGTACACCACGCGGTGCATGAGTGGTTGCGCGGACTACCAAAGAATTTTTTTGTAACGGAATTTATACACTTTGTAAGCGCTGGAGGACTTGCATTGAGCGTGGGGCAGATTAAGTTGAAAAGTGATACAGCTTTGTGCCACTTTCGCACAATGAACAATATTTAAAAAAATATTTAAGGTTTTCATTTGACTCATCCTCGTATAATTGGTTAGGTAAGTCAGTTGAAAGCTCGGAGTAAGAACAGTGCATGCCATATCAGTACATATTATCTCTGCTACTGGGTTTGCTGAATACGCTGCCCCAGTTTGGGAAAGATCAGCGCATGCGAAACGAGTGGATCCTGTGCTGAACGATGCGTGTCGCGTAATCACGGGATGCCTAAGACGCACCCCGGTTAGCCAACTTTATTTGCTTAGTGGCATAGCTCCACCCAACAACAGACAAGCTGTAGCGAGCGAAGCAGAGCGCCTCAAGCAGCTGCGCCAGCAGCGCCATCCTCTCTTCGGACAAAACCCTCCACACACACGTCTAAAATCAAGGCGGAGTTTCCTCACCTCAGTTCAACCGCTCGAAACCTCAAAACAAAAGGCCAGATTGTCAAAATGGCAAGCAACACTGCCTACGGGAGACCAGGCACCTCTAATCTCACCCAACGAGCAATTGGCCTCTGGAAATGAACTAAAATGGCCATTATGGAGAACCCTCAACCACCTACAATCTGGGGTGGGCAGATGCAACATAAACATTGAAACGTCCCCTTTGAAAAATTATACAAGACTGTGCTTAAACTGACACAATAGTTTTTAGCGCAACGCAATCTGACTTTCAATAATCCCTACAAGAGAACGGCCCTGACTAACATTAACCTATATGTTTCACAAATCACTTACCTCACAAAAATCTTCGTTACTCGAACTACTGCAATACAGCGAGCGCCACTACTGCCAGCTAACTAAAAGATTCAAACTACTGAAGACACTAACTACTGATAGGCATAGTTAGCAAATGAAAGATTTTAATAGAGAACAAACAATGTATTTACCTCACTAGTCATAATATATATAGCAGTTCATGACACCAATTCTTACAAATTTCAAAACTCCGCCATCTCTCTCCCCACGTCCACCACTGCTGGCGGCTCACCTCCAACTGCGCAACGCTACGCGCTGTTAGCATCCAGCTGCCGCTGCTCAACACTACAATGGCAGACAACAATGCAAACTAAACACAGACTGCGCACAGCACAGCCAGTGATTTTTCATACCGAGCGCTAAGCGGCGTTACCAATAAGAAAGCACTTACAACATGTGTAGATGGGGAGCCCGAGACGGAACGGACACGTACCAGTGAGGACAGACCCAAACAATGGACCACCTCCTGGAATGCAGAAACACGAGGGAAGTGTGCAGGAAAGAAGACCTGGCAAACGCTACGGCAGTGGCAGTTAAATACGCTGAATTTTGGCGGGACGTGATATATATATACACTCCTGGAAATTGAAATAAGAACACCGTGAATTCATTGTCCCAGGAAGGGGAAACTTTATTGACACATTCCTGGGGTCAGATACATCACATGATCACACTGACAGAACCACAGGCACATAGACACAGGCAAAAGAGCATGCACAATGTCGGCACTAGTACAGTGTATATCCACCTTTCGCAGCAATGCAGGCTGCTATTCTCCCATGGAGACGATCGTAGAGATGCTGGATGTAGTCCTGTGGAACGGCTTGCCATGCCATTTCCACCTGGCGCCTCAGTTGGACCAGCGTTCGTGCTGGACGTGCAGACCGCGTGAGACGACGCTTCATCCAGTCCCAAACATGCTCAATGGGGGACAGATCCGGAGATCTTGCTGGCCAGGGTAGTTGACTTACACCTTCTAGAGCACGTTGGGTGGCACGGGATACATGCGGACGTGCATTGTCCTGTTGGAACAGCAAGTTCCCTTGCCGGTCTAGGAATGGTAGAACGATGGGTTCGATGACGGTTTGGATGTACCGTGCACTATTCAGTGTCCCCTCGACGATCACCAGAGGTGTACGGTCAGTGTAGGAAATCGCTCCGCACACCATGATGCTGGGTGTTGGCCCTGTGTGCCTCGGTCGTATGCAGTCCTGATTGTGGCGCTCACCTGCACGGCGCCAAACACGCATACGACCATCATTGGCACCAAGGCAGAAGCGACTCTCTTCGCTGAAGACGACACTTCTCCATTCGTCCCTCCATTCACGCCTGTCGCGACACCACTGGAGGCCGCTGCACGATGTTGGGGCGTGAGCGGAAGACGGCCTAGCGGTGTGCGGGACCGTAGCCCAGCTTCATGGAGACGGTTGCGAATGGTCCTCGCCGATACCCCAGGAGCAACAGTGTCCCTAATTTGCTGGGAAGTGGCGGTGCGGTCCCCTACGGCACTGTGTAGGATCCTACAGTCTTGGCGTGCATCTGTGCGTCGCTGCGGTCCGGTCCCATGTCGACGGGCACGTGCACCTTCCGCCGACCACTGGCGACAACATCGATGTACTGTGGAGACCTCACGCCACACGTGTTGAGCAATCCGGCGGTACGTCCACCCGGCCTCCCGCATGCCCACTATACGCTCTCGCTCAAAGTCAGTCAACTGCACATACGGTTCACGTCCACGCTGTCGCGGCATGCTACCAGTGTAAAAGACTGCGATGGAGCTCCGTATGCCACGGCAAACTGGCTGACACTGACGGCGGCGGTGCACAAATGCTGCGCAGCTAGCGCCATTCGACGGCCAACACCGCGGTTCCTGGTGTGTCCGCTGTGCCGTGCGTGTGATCATTGCTTGTACAGCCCTCTCGCAGTGTGCGGAGCAAGTATGGTTGGTCTAACACACCGGTGTCAATGTGTTCTTTTTTCCATTTCCAGGAGTATATATATATATATATATATATATATATATATATATATATATATATATACTATGTTTGTCTTTATATTGTAATGTGACTCCCCATTTTGGGTTTGTTTTATTTTATACATATGTGTTTTGTATTTGTGTGTATATGTAATATGTGGGTTGTCTATGGCTTGGACGCGATTAAATAAATAAATTAAATAAGTTCATATTATCAGTCTTCGGGCTGAGGTCTGAATCAACTACGGAGTTTTTGCAAAGATTGTAGTGGACTCCAACCCTCAGTAAGAACTTAAGATTTGCTCGTGGTTCTACTTTTTCTTACTTTGTTCTTTTCGTGAACATGCCCGCCCCTGGGTTCATTGATCCTATCCCCGTGAAGCGCGCTACTGGGTAGCACAATGAAAGAGCGGAAAGTAGTTCCCTGCGCTACAACGTACCGGCCGCAGCCTGATACGGGCGAGCACCGCGGCCGATCAGATACGACGACTGGGCCTATTAGCGCAGTCGGAGCGGCCCGACGCAGACGCACATCCGGAAGCGGGAGTCGGCCGGCGCCGGCGATACGCATCTTATCTGGAGAGTGGAGGGGCCACCTGCCGTTGGCGGTGTCGGTGAAGGCGGCGGTGGCGAGATAATCGGATTAGCCGGCCTGTCGAAGAGTCTGCCAGCCGCACGGACAGCGGCGCGCGTCACGGACCGGTCTGACCTCCCGCTGGGCACAGCCAGACATCTGGCAGGCGCGGACCGGTCCCACGAGACGCCGCCGCCACCGCCGCCACCGCCGCGATATTAAATTAGCTCCACACAATAGCGGCGCTCTGCGCTCTCACGCCGATTGTCGTTCCGGATAAAATCTCCCGGATCGGTGCGCCGCATTACCCTGATAAAAGGCTGCGCCGCTCCATCTGCTCGATGCTTTTCCCAGCCAGCTATCTGTGCGCTAAAGCCACCCCTCTGTCTGTCCGTTTCCTCCCCTCTTCTCTCTATCAGTCTGCTCCTCCCCCCTATCACCATTTGCTGCTTCCCCGTCTATTGTAGTGGGACGCGAAATTGAAGCGTCACCCGTCCACCAGTGTCAGCCCAGTTTGCAGGTGACGGTAACTTTAATTTAGTGTTTCGTTTATGTATTTTGTAATATTTGTAATGTTTATGAATTATCTAAAGTTTAGTATTTATTTTTATGTTTCATGTACGGAGAGGGCGGCGCAACGAACGGAGACAGCATCTTCACTGCCGGGACCAGAGATAAAATTGCTGGCCACTATACGTCGCGGGTCGCCAGCCAAAGAGCAACAGAAGATACTGAAACCGAGTTGTTGCGTCGTGCTTCTAAAAACTGAAAAAAATAAGAATTTGTAATGTTTCTACAACAATGACGTCATAGAAAGTTTAATCATGTTCTAAATGTTCAGTCCTATCTTGTCAAGACTCATGTTCACGTCTATATGTAGTATATACGAAGATAATAAACTAGTGTATACTACAAAAGTTTAAATACGTGTTCCGAGAATTTATTTATGAAGAAATATATTAAGGAAGAAGAATTACTGATTTATTTGACAAGATTATTAATTTTTGACAACGTTCATCGCGAGTTTGAGTCTTAAAAGTTTATTCAATGTGCTTTTAATATTTATTAAAGCAGATAACTTGCATTAATATAATTTCTGAGAAGAAACAAACGACATGTAAATTGAAAATAAGTTTGCGCAAACCAATTGGACTGAGCGACGTAATTCTGCGCACACGACTCAAATGATGATGTTTTAATTACAGTTTCGTTCAAGAACCATTCGGAGACAACTTTAAAAAGGATTTAAATAATTTTGAAGTGTTTTGTAATTGACGTAGGTGACGGTCTGCACATGGTCATATGTCAAAAGAAAATCATTTATACAAAACTTACGTCGCATACACTACACTATCCATCTCCTCCTCCTTCTCTGTCTCGGTCCATTTCCTCCTCGCAGTCCGCAGCTCGTGGTCTTGCGGTAGCGTTCTCGCATCCCGCGCACGAGGCCCCGGATTCGACTCCCGGTGAGGCCAGGGATTTTCTCTGCCTCGTGGTGACTGGGTGTGTCTTTCATCATCATTTCATCACCATTGACTCGCAAGTCGCCGAAGTGGCGGCAACTTAAAAGGACTTGCAATACGGCGGCCGAACTTCCCAACAGGGACCTCCCGGCCAACAGTGCCATACGATCATTTCATTTCATTTTCTCCTCACCCTTCTCTCTCCACGTTGTCATGCTCACAACAATAGGAGGCTGGTGCTTCGTACCCCCATCGTATTCCATTCAACGTGCTGGCATGGTCTCCATCATGCAGCTGATTACTCACAAGGGAACCTCCCCATCGCACCCCCCTCAGATTTAGTTATAAGTAGGCACAGTGGATAGGCCTTGAAAAA
Organism: Schistocerca gregaria; assembly: GCF_023897955.1. NCBI lineage: Eukaryota > Metazoa > Arthropoda > Insecta > Orthoptera > Acrididae > Schistocerca > Schistocerca gregaria. The sequence continues at coordinate 188,136,017 of NC_064920.1, read as the reverse complement.
CTGAACACAGATCAATCGAATAAACAGGAAGAAGTTGTGTGGAACTATGAAAAAAATAAGCAAAATATACAAACTGAGTAGTCCATGCGCAAGATATGCAACATCAGGATGTATGAGCTCAGGTGTGCCGTGGTCCCGTGGTTAGTGTGAGCAGTTGCGCAACGAGAGGTCCTTGGTTCAAGTCTTCCGTCGAGTGAAATGTTTACTTTTTTTTATTTTCGCAAAGTTATGATCTGTCCGTTTGTTCACTGTAATAAGTTTAGTGTCTATGTTTTGCGACCTCACCGCAAAACCGTGCGATTAGTAGACGAAAGGACTTGCCTCTCCAAAGGGGACCCGAAAACATTTGATCCCAAGGTCATTGGTCAACCGATTCCTCCACAGGAGAACACGTCTGATATATCCTATACGACACTGTGAGGAATATGTTGTCGACCACCTAACTTGTACACTTGGCGAATGGGTAAAAATATTCTTCTACATTGCCCGATTTAGGTTTTCTTGTGGATGTGATAATCGCTCCCAAAAAAGTGATGAAAACATAAGAGTGTCACATAAACTGCAACAAATGAATGCAACAGTTTCTAAGTCGCACAGTTTTCACTGTGCTCTGTGAAAACATATATTTTTAACGTTTTCAAATTTTTCTGTTTAGGTATAGCGTCCCCATACTACGGTGCAGTTACCTCGCATCGGACGGACGGACGGACAGATAATAATTGTCTGCAAATAAGAAATTAAACTTTTCACTCGACGTAAGACTCGAACCAAGGACCTCTCGTTCCGCAACTGCTCACGCTAACCACGGGACCACGGCGCTCCTGAGTTCACACTGTCCTTGATGTTGCATATCTTGCACATCGACTACTCAGTTTGTATATTTTGCTTTTTTTTTCATAGTTCCACACAACTTCTTCCTATTTTCTCGACTGTTCTGTGTTCAGTTTTTCAAGGCCTATCAACTGTGCCTACTTATAACTAAATATGAGGGGTGTGCGATGGGGAGGTTCCCTTGTCATTAACGTTCAAACTTGCTCATACATTATGTGTGCACGGCAGTGCAAGAGCGGTCATACCTAGTGTAAGTAGGCTGTTTAGATTTTTATGTTGGTAACACCGCTTAGTGCTCTGTATGAAAAACGCTGACTGCGCTGTGTGCAGTCTGTGGCTGGTTGGACTCATTGTTGGAATATTCGCTAGTGTAGTGTTGGGCAGTTGGATGTGAACAGCGCGTAGCAGCGGGTAGTTGGAGGTGAGCCGCCAGCAGTGGTGGATGTGGAGAGAGAGATGCCAGAGTTTTGAGAGGTTACTATGAGTGGGCGATCTGGACGTGTGTCAGTCAGAAAGAAGAAATTTGTATGAGTGGTTGTCATGAACTGATATACATATTATGACTTTCGAACACTCTTAAGGTAAATACATTGTTTGTTATCTATAAAAATCATTCATTTACTAACTATGCCTATCAGTAGTTAGTGCCTTCAGTAGCTAGAAACTTCTATTTAGTATTGGCGCTCGCTGTATTGCAGTAGTTCGAATAACGAAGATTTTTGTGAGGTAAGTGATTCATGAAAGGTATAGGTTATTGTCAGTCAGGGCCATTCTTTTGTAGGGATTATTGAAAGTCAGATTGCGTTTCGCTAAAATGTTGTGTGTCAGTTTAGTGATGATCAGAATAAGTAAAGAGAAAACTGTCTGAGTACGTTGAGTTTTGTTCAGCTGTTTGAAAATCAAATAACGTAAGAGTTTTGCCAGCACTGTCATTCTTTACATACAAACGGGAAGTTTAACTAGTTGCAAGGAGAAGGGGAGGGGGGGGGGAATTGTCCCTCCTCGCTCTCAGGAATAGTGTAGTAAGGTGTTTTTCTTTCAAGGTGATTATTTAAAAGTCGGTATTACGCAGGTTTTTGACAGAGCCGGAACTTTTTTATGGCTGCTTACAAGGCACTTTCGTCCTCCAAAATATTAAAAGTATTCCAATACTCGTTGTGTCCCCCCCCCCCCCCCACTCCCCAACCAACGACCTATAGGAGCCCTTGTCGCTGCGTGATCGGATGAAAGGGTTACGCGCGAACTACATAATTCTCGAAAAAGGCACTAAACAGGACCTCCATTTGAAAATGTTTTTTTTATGCTAATTCATGTTCTGTTGTCCTCTTAATGCATTTATCATTACACAAAATTCTTCCCTTTCCAGGCAGCGATGATGCTTTCTCCGTATATTGAAATGAGAAACGATAAGCATGTGTAGAAGTGGCGCTTTTCGATTTTCTTGGTCCACATTCAAATGCGTGTTCAGATTATCTGACCTGCAAGAAGCATTTTGTTGCACATTCTGGCATCAGAAACTCATCGTTTAGCACGTCAGTGCTCAAATACACGGCCCGAGTCAGACGCCTTAACGAAAACTCGCTAAACGTTTTCTCAGTAAGTTCCCACATCCAACCCTCTAGTCCCATATTTCAAAGGACGTTACCTGTAGAAAATTTAAGTTAAGCAATCGGAATTTATTATGAAGGTAGAGCTTACGTGTAAGTTAAAGACGGCTCGGTGTGAGCGTGAAACTTGTTATCGCTCCTGTGTACCTATTTTGATTTGCTCAGTTTTATTAGCAACATCATATTCAAATCATCAACTCTATAGTTATATTCTATAACCCGCTAACGAATCCAGCATTGTCAGGAAGGGACCGATGACCAAGTAGTTTGGTCCATTTCCCCCGGTTTTAAACCACCCAACGAACCATTGTCCGGAAATGCATTTTGCCAATTTTCTATTAGAAACGAAAACAAAAAACGAACTATGTTTGAAATATAATTCCCCGGATAGTTTCTGTGTGCTGTGCTCGCCGAGCGGTTCTAGGCGCTTCAGTCTGGAACCGAGCGAGCGCTACGATCGCAGGTTCGAATCCTGCCTCGGGCATGGATGTGTGTGATGTCCCTAGGTTAGTTAGGTTTAAGCAGTTCTAAGTTCTAAGGGGCTGATGACATCAGGTGTTAAGTCCCATAGTGCTCAGAGCCATTTGAACCATTTTTTTGCATGCTGTGCACAACTGCTTAACATGTCTACAACGTGATTTTGTGAACGTCTCAATGGCAACTTCTCTTCATAGCTGTGTAGATGGCTACTGTTTTCGCTTACAGCCCTCTGCGCTTCGCAGTTGGAAACTGTCAAAACGAATGGCCCCGATGTCAGGGATTTTCTTAAGTTGACTCGACCGCAATAGTGTCATACTAGTAAAGAGTAAAGCATGATGCCGCATTTTTTTCACGCATCTCAGTGTATATGTATGAAGTTATATCTCTTACACAATGTGTCGTACAATGAAATGTTTCTGTAGAGACATTCAGCGCCATATGTGCATATTGTCTGCAAAATGTGTTAAGAATAGCATGATTAGCAAAGAAATAATCCATTTAAATGCCATGTGCAAGCCACATGTTTTCAAAGATCTCATTGTTTGTGACTTCATATCTCCTGATCTATGGTAGGCAGATGGTTCTTATCCCAACGGCAATTGTTGTTAGAAACTAAGGAATATGTGTGTCAAGTTTGGTTGAAATCAGTGTGGTTTAGGAGGAGAAGGGGAACATACACACACACACACACACACACACACACACACACAGAGAGAGAGAGAGAGAGAGAGAGAGAGACATAGACATTTTTATAATACTGTGTATGGATTCTTAACAAGTCCATGCTGCCGTACCGAGTGATGTGAGACACCTTGTTATGGTCCGAGCGACTCCACCCATACACGGGTGTGCGTGTTGTCCCTAGGAGTAAGTTAAAGTTAGATTAAGTTGTGTGTAGGCTTAGGGACCGATGACCTCAGCAGTTTGGTCCCATAAGACCTTACCACAAATTTCCAACTCAATACTGTAAACACATCACAGTTTATTTGAGCAGCATGAAATCTCAACCCTAGTAGAATATACACTCCTGGAAATGGAAAAAAGAACACATTGACACCGGTGTGTCAGACCCACCATACTTGCTCCGGACACTGCGAGAGGGCTGTACAAGCAATGATCACACGCACGGCACAGCGGACACACCAGGAACCGCGGTGTTGGCCGTCGAATGGCGCTAGCTGCGCAGCATTTGTGCACCGCCGCCGTCAGTGTCAGCCAGTTTGCCGTGGCATACGGAGCTCCATCGCAGTCTTTAACACTGGTAGCATGCGGCGACAGCGTGGAAGTGAACCGTATGTGCAGTTGACGGACTTTGAGCGAGGGCGTATAGTGGGCATGCGGGAGGCCGGGTGGACGTCCCGCCGAATTGCTCAACACGTGGGGCGTGAGGTCTGCACAGTACATCGATGTTGTCGCCAGTGGTCGTCGGAAGGTGCACGTGCCCGTCGACCTGGGACCAGACCGCAGCGACGCACGGATGCACGCCAAGACCGTAGGATCCTACGCAGTGCCGTAGGGGACCGCACCGCCACTTCCCAGCAAATTAGGGACACTGTTGCTCCTGGGGTATCGGCGAGGACCGTTCGCAACCGTCTCCATGAAGCTGGGCTACGGTCCCGCACACCGTTAGGCCGTCTTCCGCTCACGCCCCAACATCGTGCAGCCCGCCTCCAGTGGTGTCGCGACAGGCGTGAATGGAGGGACGAATGGAGACGTGTCGTCTTCAGCGATGATAGTCGCTTCTGCCTTGGTGCCAATGATGGTCTTATGCGTGTTTGGCGCCGTGCAGGTGAGCGCCACAATCAGGACTGCATACGACCGAGGCACACAGGGCCAACACCCGGCATCATGGTGTGGGGAGCGATCTCCTACACTGGCCGTACACCTCTGGTGATCGTCGAGGGGACACTGAATAGTGCACGGTACATCCAAACCGTCATCGAACCCATCGTTCTACCATTCCAAGACCGGCAAGAGAACTTGCTGTTCCAACAGGACAATGCACGTCCGCATGTATCCCGTGCCACCCAACGTGCTCTATAAGGTGCAAGTCAACTACCCTGGCCAGCAAGATCTCCGGATCTGTCCCCCATTGAGCATGTTTGGGACTGGATGAAGCGTCGTCTCACTCGGTCTGCACGTCCAGCACGAACGCTGGTCCAACTGAGGCGCCAGGTGGAAATGGCATGGCAAGCCGTTCCACAGGACTACATCCAGCATCTCTACGATCGTCTCCATGGGAGAATAGCAGCCTGCATTGCTGCGAAAGGTGGATATACACTGTACTAGTGCCGACATTGTGCATGCTCTGTTGCCTGTGTCTATGTGCCTGTGGTTCTGTCAGTGTGATCATGTGATGTATCTGACCCCAGGAATGTGTCAATAAAGTTTCCCCTTCCTGGGACAATGAATTCACAGTGTTCTTATTTCAATTTCCAGGAGTGTATTTGCAGTCGGATTATTATAGTATAACTTTCAATCTAGATTATTCCAAAATGGTTCTTCCAGAAGCTAAGTAGTGTTCATTTTGATTTAAATATGTATCATTAAACTAACAAGCACTGAGCGGCCAAAAGACCGGAAGCGGATGCTGTCTGCTGAAACCTATGTGGTGCATTTGTCTCCAATAGGCCTGATATGAAAGAAAGTTACTTTTCCGTCAGTCGATCGCTGCTTTTTACTTTAAATGGCCGGTTTTGGCCAATTTTTCCTCTTCTTCAGATCTGTTCAGCCACATTTCGCAAAGTTTAAAATAATTTACGCGCATCAGATAAAAACATCAGAAAAATTGCCAAGTTTACAAAGTTATTTTCTGCACAGTAATTATTATGAAATGTTTGAAAACATGTTTTATCCTTATTAGCCTTGGAATGGGACTGGACGCTGTACCAAACATCTACAGTGGCAACCCACAGCACACTGGTAGCGGCGAATGTGACACGACTAAGGAAACCTTCAGCGTGGTGCTGCTTTCGGCCTGGCGCTTACACAGCTCCCTCTACGATCGTCCAACGCAAAGAAATATGCACTTTTTAAAGTTTCATACAGTTATTTAAGTTTTACCTATAACAAAAATGTATGTGAAGCTACGAAACTACAACTAATGTTTTCTATATGATGTCCTGCAGTGTTTTATGTTTTACTAGATGAGTCCCTGGTGTTGCCTACATAAATATTTATTCCAGTCTCTCATTAGTCCATCTCCTCCATCCCACATTCTCTATCCATCTCCACCTTCGCCCTCTCTTCCTGTTCGCCGCCTTCGCCCCCACTCCCTGCCCATCTCCTTCTGGAACTCTGTCAATCCCCTCCTCCCTCTCTCTCTCTCTCTGCCAATCTGCTCCTCTTCCCTCTGTTCATTTGCTCCTTCCCCTTCTACCAATCTCCTCCCCTCTCTCTTAATTCCATCTCTGCCTCCCGCCTCTCTTTTTCCATCCCTTCTCTCCCCTCTCTCTGTCCATCTCTTCCTCCCCTCTCTCTCTCTCTGTCCGTCTCCCTTCCCCCTTCTCTCTCCACTTTATCACGCTCACACTAATAGGACGCTGGTGGTTCTTACCCTCTTCGTATTTCTTTCCAGATTTTAACTAATACATGCACCAAATTTTGTTGAAATGTTCCAGGGACTTAGGAAGAACTCCTTACCCATGATTTTTCCCACATTCGCATGTGTCACATATATTTCATATTAATTTCACTTGAATCTCTAAAGAATTTCGCCCTGCAGTTTCGCTTTCTTGCAGCTCAATTTTATGGCTTTATATCTCCTGAACTATGTATTGTACAATGATGTAATTTTTCCGGTAAGACGTTCAGTGGTATATGTGAATACTGTGGGCAAAATTGTATCGCGAATACAGTTAGTAGTAAAGAAGTAATCAACTGAAACGTCACGCCTCATGTAACAGATTCACTTTATGAACAGCGAAAACGTAGTAAGCGATAAATTTTTTTCCCTTTAAACGTTTTTTGGTGGTTGCCGGTCCACATAAATATATCAAACCTTTGCGAAATTTCTTCGGATTGGCGGCCCCCACAAAATGTCAGGAAAAAAATTTATCGCTTACTGCGTTGTCGCCTTTCATGCAGTAAAACTGCTACATAAGGCGGGACATTTCAGTTTATTACTTCTTTACTGCCAACTGTATTGGTGATACATTTTGCCCAAAGTATATGTTTCCCTGACCCAGCAGCCATTATGAATTAAGTGTGTCTTAATTCATAATGGCTGCTGGATCAGAAAATGGTGTCTGTTCTTTCGGATATTTATGAAGGACAGACACTATACACACACATCAAAAAAGTTTTGCATCACATCGGTTCCGAGAGTTCCGCAACCTGTACAGAAAACTGGAATATAGATCAATATCAACATAATTTCCGCCCTCTTTATTTCTCATGAAAACAGCGATACCTTTAGAGGTGGTGGTCCAGATTGCTGTACACACCGGTATCTCAAATACCCAGCAACACGTCCTCTTGCATTGATGCATGCCTGTACTTGTCGTGGCATACTATCCACAAGTTCATCAAGGCACTGTTGGTCCAGATTGTCCCACTCCTCAACAGCGATTCGGCGTAGGTCCCTTAGAGTGGTTAGTGGGTCACGTTGTCCATAAGCCGCCCTTTTCAATCTACCCAGGCTTGTTCGATACGGTTCATGTCTGGAGAACATGCTGGCCACTCTAGTCGAGCGATGTCGTTATCCTGAAGGAAATCATTCTCAAGATGTGCACGATGGTGGCGCGAATTGTCGTCCGTGAAGACGAATACCTCGCCAATATGCTACCGATATGGTTGCACTATCTGTCGAAGCATCGCCATTCACGTACCGTACAGCCGTTACGGCGCCTTCTATGACCACCGGTGGTGTACGTCGGCCCCACATAATGCCACCCCAAAACAGCAGCGAACCTCCACGTTGCTGCGCTTGCTGGACACTGTGTAAGGCGTTCAGCCTCCAAACACGACTCCGACGATTGTCTGGTCGAAGGCATATGCGACACTCATTGGTGAAGAGAATGTGATGCCAATCCTGAGCCGTCCATTCGGCATGTTCTTGGGCCCATCTGTACAGCGCTGCATGGTGTGGTTGCAAAAATGGACCTCGCCATGGACGTCGGGAGTGAAGTTACACATCATGCAGCCTACTGCGCACAGTTTCAGTCGTAACATGTCGTCCTGTGGCTGCACGAAAAGCATCATTCAACATGGTGGCGTTGCTGTCATGGTTCCTCCGAGCCATAATCCTTAGGTAGAGGTCATCTACTGCAGTAGTGGCCGTTGGGCGCCCTGAGGCATGTCACCGACAGTTTCTGTCTCTCCGTATCACCTCCATGTCCAAACAACAACGCTTTGGTTCACTCCCAAACGTCTGGACACTCCCCTTGTTGAGAGCCCTTCCTGGCACAAAAAACAACGCGGACGCGATCGAACCGCGGTATTGACCGTCTAGGCATGGTTGAACTACAGACAACACGAATCGTGTACCTCCTTCCTTGTGGAATGACTGGAACCCATCGGCTATCGGACCCCCTCCATCTAATAGGCACTGCTCATGTATGGTTGTTTACATCTTTGGGCGGGTTTTGTGACATCTCTGAACAGTCAAAGGGACTGTGTCTGTGAGCCATTATCCACAGTCAATATCTATCTTCGGGAGTTCTGGGAACCGGGGAGATACAAAACTTTTTTTGTTGTGTGTGTATACATACAAGGCGAGGCGGACAATGATCTGTTCAGTGCAGACACACGCCAGTAATCGGCGAAATGCCGCGAGCAACGAGGATAATGGGCATGGTACAATACACCAGTGGTGAGTGGATATGTTGCCAATTTGGGTCTCACGGGAGGCGCGCTGGGGCGCCCGTGCAGCTGCAATGACTACTCTGTCCTTATGGCGCAGTGGTCTGCCTAGTAATCAGGACACCTGGGTTCGAATACTGCTCCACCACAGATTTTATAATTTCCTTTTTCTTTCAGTGAGTGTCCACTCGCCTCTAATTTTTGTAATTTCTTTGTGTTTGAAATTATATATAAAGTTTGCTGGATTTTTCTAAGTGCTCTCATTCGCAAATACTGGATGGATAAAGTATGGATACTCTCTCGTCGTTGTCTACAATGCTTTTTCACACCGCCCCCCCCTAACGTAGGTGGTTCTTTCTCCTACAGCGTTAATGTCCAGATAGTAAGTTTGGTTGAAATCGGTCCCGCGGTGTAGGTAGAGAGAAGGAATATATACAGGGTGTTTCAAAAGTGATGGTCAATATTCAGGGATATGTCAGGAAAGATCATTCGAAACAAAAAAGGTGAAGTAAACATGGGATCTAAAACGCATACCTTAAAAGCTATCAGTTCTTGATCTTCGATACTGTGAAACAAATCCCTTCTGCTGCAAGCTCTTTGCTTTTTACATTTTTGGAAGTGGTAGTATGGACCAAAACGAGAATAAAAAGGTCCAGTAAACATGTGCTCTAAAACACATACCTTGAGAGCTGTGAGCATTCGTTCCTCTATAATACTTTGAAATACAACTCCTCTAATGAACAAGTGCTCATAACTTTTAAGGTATGCATTTTAGAACAGATGTTTATTGGGCATTTTTTTCTTGTTTTGACCCATACCACAACTTCCAAAAATATGGAATGCAAAGGACTTGCAAATTCACAGTATCGAAGATGAGGAATTGCTCATAGCTCTTCAGGTATACATTTCAGAGCCCATGTTTACTTAACTTTTTTGTTTCGAATGATCATCTCATGGCCCTGAATATTGGCCATCACTTTTGATACATCCTGTATATCCATCTATATAATGTGTATAAATTTCATTATCATATTCTAATTCATGCAGAGGCCATTTTCAATGGCTCAAATGGCTCTGAGCACTATGGGACTTAACTTCTGAGGTCATCAGTCCCCTAGAACTTAGAACTACTTAAACCTAACTAACCTAAGGACATCACACACATCCATGCCCGAGGCAGGATTCGAACCTGCGACCGTAGCGGTCGCGCAGTTCCAGACTGTACCGCCTAGAACCGCTCGGCCACCATGACCGGGTATTTTCAATATTATATGTGCTACGCACCGATCAAATTGCTTTAAAAATTTTAGTATAATTTTTTTCTTAATCATAGGTAACACTTGGATCAAGAATCATAAAAGAAGGCTGTATACATAGAAGAAGCCTGGAGATACTGACAAGTTTCAAATAGATTATATAATGGTAAGGCAGAGATTTAGGGACCAGGTTTTAAATTGTAAGACATTTCTAGGGGCAGATGTGGACTCTGACCATAATCTACTGGTTATGCCCTGTTGATTAAAACTGAAGAAACTGCAAAAAGGTGGGAATTTAAGGAGATGGGACATGGATAAACTAAAAGAACCAGAGGTTGTACAGAGTTTCAGGGAGAGCATAAGGGAGCAATTGACAGGAATGGGGGAAAGAAATACAGTAGAAGAAGAATGGGTAGCTTTGAGGGATGAAGTAGTGAAGACAGCAGAGGATCAAGTAGGTAAAGAGACGAGGGCTAGTCGAAATCCTTGGGTAACAGAAGAAATATTGAATTTAATTGATGAAAGGAGAAAACATAAAAATGCAGTAAATGAAGCAGGCAAAAAGGCATACAGACGTCTCAAAAATGAGATCGACAGGAAGTGCAAAATGGCTAAGCAGGGATGGCTAGAGGACATATGTAAGGATGTAGAGGCTTATCTCACTAGGGGTAAGATAGATACTGCCTACAGGAAAATTAAAGAGACCTTTGGAGAGAAGAGAACCACGTGTATGAATATCAAGAACTCAGATGGCAGCCCAGTTCTAAGCAAAGAAGGGAAGGCAGAAAGGTGGAAGGAGTATATAGAGGTTCTACACAAGGGCGATGTACTTGAGGACAATATTATGGAAATGGAAGAGGATGTAGATGAAGATGAAATGGGAGGTGCGATACTGCGTGAAGAGTTTGACAGAGCACTGGAAGACCTGAGTCGAAACAAGGCCCCCGGAGTAGACAACATTCCATTGGAACTACTGACGGCCTTGGGAGAGCCAGTCCTGAAAAAACTCTACCATCTGGTGAGCAAGATGTATGAGACAGGCGAAGTACCCTCAGACTTCAAGAAGAATATAATAATTCCAATCCCAAAGAAAGCAGGTGTTGACAGATGTAAAAATTACCGAACTATCAGCTTAGTAAGTCGCAGCTTAAAATACTAACGGGAATTCTTTACAGACGAATGGAGAAACTGGTAAAAGCCGACCTCGAGGAAGATCAATTTGGATTCCGCAGAAATATTGGAACACGTGAGGCAATACTGACAGTACGACGTATCTTAGAAAATAGATTAAGGAAAGGCAAACCTACATTTCAAGCATTTGTAAACTTAGAGAAAGCTTTTGGCAATGTTGACTGGAATACTCAGTTTCAAATTCTAAAGGTGGCAGGGGTAAAATACAGGGAGCGAAAGGCTATTTACAATTTGTACAGAAACCAGATGGCAGTTATAAGAGTCGAGGGACATGAAAGGGAAGCATTGGTTGGGAAGGGAGTGAGACAGGGTTGTAGCCTCTCCCCGATGTTATTCAATCTGTATATTGAGCAAGCAGTGAAGGAAAGAAAAGAAAAATTCGGAGTAGGTATTAAAATCCATGGAGAAGAAATAAAAATTTTGAGGTTCGCCGATGACATTGAAATTCTGTCAGAGACAGCAAAGGACTTGGAAGAGCAGCTGAACGGAATTGATACTGTCTTGAAAGGAGGATATAAGATGAATATCAACAAAAGCAAAACTAGGATAATGGAATGTAGTCGAATTAAGTCGGGTGATGATGAGGATATTAGATTAGGAAATGAGACACTTAAAGTAGTAAAGGAGTTTTTCTATTTGGGGAGCAAAATAACTGATGATAGTCGAAGTTGAGAGGATATAAAATGTAGACTGGTAATGGCAAGGAAAGCGTTTCTGAAGAAGAGAAATTTGTTAACATCGAGTATAGATTTAAGTGTCAGGAAGACATTCCTGAAAGTATTTGTATGGTGTGTAGCCATGTATGGAAGTGAAACTTGGACGATAAATAGTTTGGACAAGAAGAGAATAGTAGCTTTCGAAATGTGGTGCTACAGAGGAATGCTGAAGATTAGATGGGTAGATCACATAACTAATGAGGAAGTATTGAATAGGATTGGGGAGAAGGGAAGTTTGTCGCACGACTTGGCCAGAAGAAGGGATCGGCTGGGAGGATATGTTCTGAGGCATCAAGGGATCACCATTTTAGTATTGGAGGGCAGCATGGAGGGTAAAAATCGTACAGGGAGACCAAGAGATGACTACACTACGCAGATTCAGAAGGATTTAGGTTGCAGTGGGTACTGGGAGATGAAGAGGCTTGCACAGGATAGAGTAGCATGGAGAGTTGCATCAAACCAGTCTAAGGACTGAAGACCACAACAACAACAACATCCTTTTTTTTAAAATGAACACACCGGCGTTTGACTGTACTGTTGTTTATCTAATTAGGACCCAGGTTGCGGCCTTATATGCCATTTTCAAGTGATTGAGCTTATGCCATAAACAAATATTGCAAGACATCAATCTCATAGTCGGCCATAAATTAAGAAAAATACTCGCTCCCCAAGAAATGCCAGCTGTAAAATCATCATCTTGTAAAAACATCAATAAATTATGTATTTAATACAAACAGGTTTACTTTGGTATACCAAGTTATGTATGAAATAAACAACCTGTTGCTCAGCAACATCAAAAACTGTTGTTTTATATCGCTTTGTACATACAGACGGTAGTCTTTAGCACTGCAGGGGTCTGCTTTAATCAACTTGTATTACTTAAAATAAAGCAACAGTATGCCAGGATGATTTTAGGATGTGGCATTGGGCTGAGAGTCCCATTATGACAGGTTACTCTGTAACTACGACGTATGGCTTGTTATACAACTTTTGCATCGTAATTAGGTTATGAATTTTTTTTAAACTTTGCAAACATGGGATTAGAACTCAATTGTAATTTCTTTTGTTTATTAACAGATCTGAAGTTGGCCGACCATGCCCGGACCTGGTCATTTTGAAATAAAAAGAAAGCAGTGGTCGACAGAGACAAAAATAGGCCTGTTGTTGTTGTGGTCTTCAGTCCTGAGACTGGTTTGATGCAGCTCTCCATGCTACTCTACCCTGTGCAAGCTTCTTCATCTCCCAGTACTTACTGCAACCTACATCCTTCTGAATCTGCGTAGTGTAGACATCTCTTGGTCTCCCTCTACGGTTTTTACCCTCCACGCTGCCCTCCAATACTAAATTGGTGATCCCTTGATGCCTCAGAATATGCCCTACCAACCGATCCCTTCTTCTAGTCAAGTTGTGCCACAAATTTCTCTTCTCTCCAATTCTATTCAATACCTCCTCATTAGTTATGTGATCTACCCATCTAATCTTCAGCAGTCTTCTGTAGCACCACATTTCGAAATCTTCTATTCTTGTCTAAGAGTACCCTCTATAAGTACAAAACGATATAAAATGAACAGTGATGTTGCTGAGCAACAAGTTGTTTCTGAAAGTATTTGTATGGAGTGTAGCCATGTATGGAAAAGAAACGTGGAAGATAAATAGGCCTATACTGTTCAAATAACGATCGCGGATAACACCCTGCTACAAATATTTCATGCTTTAATAAAGTTCTGGTATAGATTGGTTTCTAACGCCCTTACATTCAAATCGGCCGTGATCTGACATACAGCAGACTGTCGATCGCCCAACGTGGATCTGCGAAGGCCACAGTTCATCATGCATTTGTTGTCTTCTGTGTGCGGCTGATTACGCGAGAGTAAACATTGTCATACTAAAGATGCACCGTAATCGGTACTGACTCGAAAACTCGATTTCCTGTGTCCCCTAGGATAGGCTACATAGGTCTGCGCAGACGGAAAAAAATAGAGTTCACATCCGCAAATACTTTTGTCCACATCCTTGGATATTAAAATCTTGTAAGTCTCTTTCGCTCGTTTGGTGCATCGAAGCTCAGACGTTAGGGTTTCGCTTGGTCTTAGTTTTCGTTTGTTGAAGTTTGACATCTTAATTCACTCCACTGACTAAGAATCACATTTTTATACAACACAGTATACCATATTCCTGATAGTTCCAAAGTTTTCTGTCAAAATTATTGGCACTAATTTTATGAACATTTCCACAACACTGGGAAGCCAAATGAAGCCGTTACGTTTTCATATAGTTGTGTTATCAAATGTGCCCTTATTCATCATAATTTCCAATCATGTTAAGGTGCTACATTTCTCAATGTAGCAATTGTTGCAATGTATAGTTACACGAGAGACTTTCAATAAGTAATGCAACACTTTTTTTCTCGGCCAGATTCGATTGAAAAAATGCGGAATTTCTTGTGAGACATTGCGGAATATTCCTGCTTCAGCCCTCATAGTTTAGTGAAATTTTTACAGATGGCGGCGCTATGCGTAACGTATAAAATGGTGTGTCTAAAGGAGGTGCGCTCCAAGCAGAGAGCTAAGGGAGAACCATGCATCACAGATATTCAAAGACACTTGCAGAATGTCTACGCAGACCTAGAAGTGAACAAAAGCATGGTAAGTCGTTGGGCGAGGCATCTGTCATCATCGCCTTTTTGCAAACCTCTCCGATCTCTGCATGCTGGCCGGCCGCATACAACTGTGAGTCCTGCAATGTTGGGAAGCGCAGACACTATCATTAGAGGTGATCAACGGATCATAATCTACATCTACATTTATACTCCGCAAGCCACACAACGGTGTGTGGCGGAGGGCACTTTACGTGCCACTGTCATTACCTCCCTTTTCTGTTCCAGTCGCTAATGGTTCGCGGGAAGAACGACTGAAAGCCTCCGTGCGCGCTCCAATCTCTCTAATTTTACATTCGTGATCTCCTCAGGAGGTGTAAGTAGGGGGAAGCAATATATTCGATGCCGCATGCAGAAACGCACCCTTTTTAAACCTGGCAAGCAAGCTACACCGCGATGCAGAGCGCCTCTCTTGCAGAGTCTGCCACTTGAGTTTTCTAAACATTTCCGTAACGCTATCATGCTTACCAAATAACCCTGTGAAGGAACGCGCCGCTCTTCTTTGGATCTTCTCTATCTCCTCCGTCAACCCGATCTGGTATGGATCCCACACTGATGAGCAACACTCAAGTATAGGTCGAACGAGTGTTTTGTAAGCCACCTCCTTTGTTGATGGACTACACTTTCTAAGTACTCTCCCAATGAATCTCATCCTGGTACCCGCCTTACCAACAATTAATTTTATATGATCATTCCACTTCAAATCGTTCCGCATGCATACTCCCAGATATTTTAGAGAAGTAACTCCTACCATTGTTTGTTCCGCTATCTTCTTTCTACACTCCTGGAAATGGAAAAAAGAACACATTGACACCGGTGTGTCAGACCCACCATACTTGCTCGGGACACTGCGAGAGGGCTGTACAAGCAATGATCACACGCACGGCACAGCGGACACACCAGGAACCGCGGTGTTGGCCGTCGAATGGCGCTAGCTGAGCAGCATTTGTGTACCGCCGCCGTCAGTGTCAGCCAGTTTGCCGTGGCATACGGAGCTCCATCGCAGTCTTTAACACTGGTAGCATGCCGCGACAGCGTGGACGTGAACCGTATGCGCAGTTGACGGACTTTGAGCGAGGGCGTATAGTGGGCATGCGGGAGGCCGGGTGGACGTACCGCCGAATTGCTCTACACGTGGGGCGTGAGGTCTCCACAGTACATCGATGTTGTCGCCAGTGGTCGGCGGAAGGTGCACGTGCCCGTCGACCTGGGACCGGACCGCAGCGACGCACGGAGGCACGCCAAGACCGTAGGATCCTACGCAGTGCCGTAGGGGACCGCACCGCCACTTCCCAGCAAATTAGGGACACTGTTGCTCCTTGGGGTATCGGCGAGGACCATTCTCAACCGTCTCCATGAAGCTGGGCTACGGTCCCGCACACCGTTAGGCCGTCTTCCACCCACGCCCCAACATCGTGCAGCCCGCCTCCAGTGGTGTCGCGAGAGGCGTGAATGGAGGGACGAATGGAGACGTGTCGTCTTCAGCGATGAGAGTCGCTTCTGCCTTGGTGCCAATGATGGTCGTATGCATGTTTGGCGCCGTGCAGGTGAACGCCACAATCAGGACTGCATACGACCGAGGTACACAGGGCCAACACCCGGCATTATGGTGTGGGGAGCGATCTCCTACACTGGCCGTACAACTCTGGTGATCGTCGAGGGGACACTGAATAGTGCACGGTACATCCAAACCGTCATCGAACCCATCGTTCTACCATTCCTAGACCGGCAAGGGAACTTGCTGTTCCAACAGGACAATGCACGTCCGCATGTACCCCGTGGCACCCAACGTGTAAGTCAACTACCCTGGCCAGCAAGATCTCCGGATGTGTCCCCCATTGAGCGTGTTTGGGATGAAGCGTCGTCTCACGCGGTCTGCACGTCCAGCACGAACGCTGGTCCAACTGAGGCGCCAGGTGGAATTGGCATGGCAAGCCGTTCCACAGGACTACATCCAGCATGTCTACGAACGTCTCCATGGGAGAATAGCAGCATGCATTGCTGCGAAAGGTGGATATACACTGTACTAGTGCCGACATTGTGCGTGCTCTGTTGCCTGTGTCTATGTGGCTGTGGTTCTGTCAGTGTGATCATGTGATGTATCTGACCCCAGGAATGTGTCAATAAAGTTTCCCCTTCCTGGGACAATGAATTCACGGTGTTCTTATTTCAATTTCCAGAAGTGTATGTATTCGCAATACATTACATTTGTCTATGTTAAGGGTCAGTTGCCACTCCCTGCACCAAGTGCTATCCGCTGCAGATCTTCCTGCATTTCGCTACAATTTTCTAATGCTGCAACTTCTCTGTTTACTACAGCATCATCCGTGAAAAGCCGCATCGAACTTCCGACACTATCTACTAGGTATTTATGTATATTGTGAAAAGCAATGGTCCCATAACACTCCCCTGTGGCACGCCAGAGGTTACTTTAACGTCTGTAGACGTCCCTCCATTGATAACAACATGCTGTGTTCTGTTTGCTAAAAACTCTTCAATCCAGCCACACAGCTGGTCTGATATTCGGTAGGCTCTTACTTTATCAGACGACAGTGCGGAACTGTATCGAACGCCCTCCGGAAGTCAAGGAAAATAGCATCTAGCTGGGAGCCTGTATCTAATATTTTCTGGGTGTCATGAACAAATAAAGCGAGTTGGGTCTCACACGATCGCTGTTTCCGGAATTCATGTTGATTCCTACAGAGTAGATTCTGGGCTTCCAAAGACGACATGATACTCGAGCAAAAAACATGTTCCAAAATTCCACAACAGATCGACGTCAGAGATATAGGTCTATAGTTTTGCGCATCTGCTCGACGACCCTTCTTGAAGACTGGGACTACCTGTGCTCTTTTCCAATCATTTGAAACCTTCCGTTTCTCTAGAGACTTGCGGCACACGGCTGTTAGAAGGGGAACAAGTTCTTTCGCGTACTCTGTGTAGAATCGAATTGGTATCCCGTCAGGTCCAGTGGACGTTCCTCTGTTGAGTGATTCCAGTTGCTTTTCTATTCCTTGGACACTTATTTCGATGTCAGCTATTTTTTCGTTTGTGCGTGGATTTAGAGAGGAACTGCAGTGCGGTCTTTCACTGTGTAACAGCTTTGGAAAAAGGTGTTTACTATTTCAGCTTTACGCGTGTCATCCTCTCTTTCAATGCCATCATCATCCCGGAGTGTCTGGATATGCTGTTTCGAGCCACTTACTGATTTAACGTAAGACCAGAACATCCTAGGATTTTCTGTCAAGTCGGTACATAGAATTTTACTTTCGAATTCACTGAACGCTTCACGCATAGCCCTCCTTACGCTAACTTTGACGTCGTTTAGCTTCTGTTTGTCTGAGAGGCTTTGGCTGCGTTTAAACTTGGAGTGAAGCTCTCTTTGCTTTCGCAGTAGTTTCCTAACATTGTTGTTGAACCACAGTGCTTCTTCCCCGTCCCTCACAGTTTTACTCGGCACGTACCTGTCTTTATCTGTTAGGTAGTCTGAAATCTACCTTCTATTATTCTTGCTAAACAGATAAGCCTTCCACCCTCTTTTTATATTCCTATTAACATCCATATTCAGGGATGCTGCAACGGCCTTATGATCACTGATTCCCTGTTCTGTGCTTACAGAGTCGAAAAGTTCGGGTCTGTTTGTTATCAGTAGGTCCAAGATGTTATCTCCACGAGTCGGTTCTCTGTATAATTGCTCGAGGTAATTTTCGGATAGTGCACTCAGTATAATGTCACTCGATGCTCTGTCCCTACCACCCGTCCTAAACATCTGAGTGTCCCAGTCTATGTCTGGTAAATTGAAATCTCCACCTAAGACTATAACATGCTGAGAAAATGTATGTGAAATGTATTCCAAATTTTCTCTCAGTTGTTCTGCCACTAATGCTGCTGAGTCGGGAATCGGTAAAAGGAGCCAATTATTAACCTAGTTCGGCTGTTGAGTGTAACCTCCACCCATAATAATTCACAGGAACTATCCACTTCTACCCCACAACAGGGCGAACCACCACTCACAGTGATAAACACGCCACCACCTCGCTGCTCAATTGGATGCCTCTGTTGACAGCGATGACACAATCGTCCACTAGTTGAGGTACTCGAAAGTGTGTGCCCGCTGAGTTTCACGCAGCCTAGCAGAAGAGCAACAAAGGACCATCTGTACGGAATTGCTAGCTCGTTGCAAAGCTGATCGTGACAGTTTTTGTCGAACATAGTCAAAGACGACGAAACATTTGTAGATCACGTCGAACCGGAAAGAAAACAGCAATCCAATGAGTGGCGCTACATCACCTCAACGAAGAAAAAGTTCAGAGTCCCACAGTCAGCCGGAAAGTAATGGCGACGGTCTTCTGGGATTCTGAAGGTGTTGTTCTGTTTGATGTCCTCCCTCATGGTGCTACAACTTCAGAGTGTTCGTCGCCACAAAAATGCAAACGGACTTCCCCTTCTCCACGACAACACAAGGCCCATACAACTCTGAGCACCGGAGAGGAGATAAGAAAACCTCACTAGACTATTCTTCCTCATTCACCGTACAACATAACTGGCACCCACCCATTTCATACTTCATCCGCGCACTAAATGGTGGTAAGGCTCGCCAGCTCTGAAGCGTCTGAAAAAAATTCATGTCGCCCTGTGCTGTTCTAACTTGCGGGTATCTCAGTGAATTGTGGTTGGGTACAGGTTTGGCGTATCCGGATTTTTCGAGTTGCGTGCTGGTCGACTTGGCCACCATAACCACTGTACCTGCGCCATCGACTACCGTTGCCCATTTATTAAAAAATAAATACATAAATAAACTTCGACGAACACAGCTTAGTGCGTGGTTGTCTGTTGCGCTCCGCTTCGCTTGCTTACTCGTAGATCCCTAACCTGTTTCGGCCTCTGTAACGCAACGGACTCATCCAGAAGCGAGTCCGTGAATATCGCATTACCAAGAGCTATCTTAAAGGATCGCCACCATACTCTCAGGACGATCTGTTATATGATATCTACCCGATGACAGCAAATGCCTGGTTTTAGCCGCGTTCATCCCATATATCCTCACCTACACAGTGCACTATGCATCGACCTTGATCAGCATTACGTCTACAATGAAGTAAAGTAATCACTATTGCTACCATAGCTGCGGACATCGAACTTGTGTCCAACTGTATGTGCAGAGATACTCATCCACATCTTTCCATCTACGTATTACACCATACCTGACAAATAGCAAACGTCTGCCTCATCGTCCAGTTCTTCACGTACTGATCGAGCTCAGGACGCATTGAGCGTTCCCTGGCTCAAGCATAACCTGAAGTTATTCCGTCCAATATACAACCTACTTTTGTGACGGATCAAACTTTGATAATAGTGGACGCTGGTTCGCATGGAATTCGAGCGTAGAGGTGGAGGGTGGGGGGGGCGTTATACAGCGAGTTTCCTTTTTTTATTTATTTTTTATTTATTTATACTCCGCTAGCCACCTAGTGGTATGTGGCGGAGGGTATTTTCGGTACCACTATCTGATCCCTCCAAGCAGGCCGCGGTGGCCGAGCGGTTCTAGGCGCTTCAGAACGGAACCACGAGAGTGCTACAGCGCAGGTTCGAATCCTGCATCGGGCATGGATGCGTGTGATGTCCTCAGGTTAGTTAGGTTTAAGTAGTTCTAAGTTCTAGGGGACTGATGACCTCAGATGTTAAGTCCCATAGTGCTCAGAGCCGTTTGTACCATTTTTTTATCCCTCCAAGCCCGTTCCTTTCGCGAATAGTGCGTGGGTACAGTGTTTGTAGGTAAGCCTCTGTATTGGCTCTAATTCTCGAATTCTCTCGTGGTGAATACGCGAGATGTATGTAGGGGAAAGAAATCTGTTGTCTGACTCCTTGTGCAAAGCGCTGTACCGAAATTTCAATAGCAAATCTGTCCGTGATGCACAACGCCTCTCTTGTAACGTCTGCCAATGGAGTTTGATTAGCATCCCCGTAACGCTCTCTCGCCAGCTAAACGATCCCGTGACGAAACGCGCCACACTTCGTTGGATCTTCTCTATCTCCTCTACCAGTCCTACCTGATAGAGATCCCAGATAGATGAACAATACTCAAGAATCGGGCCAGCAAGCTCCTTATAAGCCACTTCTTTCGTGGTTGAGCTACATTTCCTTAAGATTATTCCGATGAGCCTGAGTCTGGTGTCTGCTTTTCCCACTACCTGTTTTACATGGTCATTCCTCTGAAGGTCGCTCTGAATAGTTACACTTAGATATTGTACAGCAGACGCTGTCTCCAGCTGTTTGTCATAAATAGTAGAGCTGTACAGTGATGGATTTCTTTTCCTATGTATGTGCAGTATGTTACATTTATTTACGTTCAGTGGCACCTGCCAGAGACTGCACCATTCATCAATTCTCTGCAGGTTGTTCTGCAAATTCTTACTATCTTCTGGAGTTGCTACTTTGGTATAAACAACTGCATCATCTGCGAATAGCCTTAAAGAGCATCCGACGCTTCCTACTAGATCATTTATATATACCATCTATCAATACCATTTATGAATGGTCGTATGACACTTCCCTGTGGTACTCCGGATATTACCTTTACATCTACCAATTTAGTTCTGTTAAGAGCGACGTGCTGAGTTCTATCTGCAAGAAAGTCTTGAATCCAATCTCAGTTCTGCTCTGATACTCCGTAAGCTCGTATTTTTTTCATTAAGCAGCAATGCGGGACGGTGTCAAGTGCCTCACTAGAATCAATGAACGCGGCATCAGCCTGAGCGCCGTTGTCCACCACGCTGTGGATCTCATGGAGGAAGGTAGCGAGCTGAGTTTCGCAGGATCTCTGTCTGCGAAATCCATGTTGGTTTTCCTTGGCAGCCATTCTGCCTCCTTTCGACAGTTACCAAATCAGTCCTGTTTCCATATCCAGTAGCCACCACAGCATGATTCATGCAGTTGCAGAGGTGTGAGTGACGAAAGTCGATGGTCCCTGTGTTCTTTCAGCATATAGATAGTCTACAGACACATTTGCATTGATGTGACCAGCGCCAAGACAGAAGCCAGTAAACGCCCCAGGTGATTCTGGCTTCGCACCATGCAAGTTTCCGCTGTGTGTCGTGTGGTGTGAGCGTTAAACGACGCGCGGTAACTTCAGATCTCAACCCGGCGTCCAGCAGTGTGTCTTTGATGGTTCGTGGCCACATCCTGCCTGGGGCCACTGCCCGAACTTCAGTTGTTGTCCGAAATACAGCGGGAAGCAACTCGTGCACACAGCCTCCGAACGTGCCGTGTTGCGATTTCCACCTGAGAAGTTCCAGTATAGAGTGACTCATCACACAGCCATCATCACAGTATTCGTCATCTGCAGAAATGACAATTTTTCTGTAATGGAAATAAGTTAAGAAGAGGATGAAATTGTAATCAGCGTCTCACACAGGCATGGAAATACTGGAGTATCAGTTTGATAGCGTTTGGACAAAGTGTTCGTGGTGGAGCCCGTTT
Organism: Schistocerca gregaria; assembly: GCF_023897955.1. Classification (NCBI taxonomy): domain Eukaryota; kingdom Metazoa; phylum Arthropoda; class Insecta; order Orthoptera; family Acrididae; genus Schistocerca; species Schistocerca gregaria. The sequence goes on along the minus strand of NC_064920.1, from coordinate 188,113,999 downwards.
CTTGGAACCCGTTTCTGTCAGTGCTGTTACCAACATACACTTTTGGAATAGGTACAGCTTCACTGTTTTTGTGGGCGACTATTCTGATACGCTGCCGTGACACTGCAAACGAAATTCGCGTGACGGCGGACAGTGTGTCTGCAGGAGCTCGTCGCAGAAACCGCTAATCGCTTCCCGCACACTCCCCGCTAATGGCAGTCCACCGGTGCAAACAAGTCGTACATTAGATTAATAGCGCGACACGAGCGCCCATACCTCCAGCCGTGCCATCCTTCTCGAGGACGACGTGCGACGAAAGCTAGCTTCTGCCCCCTGCGGTCCGCAGACTGGTCGCACAGCTGTCTACGGCCCTTGTTCCGCCACTGGGTGACATGCCAACATCTGCATTTCCACTAAAGCGCCTATATGTTTCTCCTTGCGTTCGCTTGTGTCGACCGTTACCATGAGATATGGCTGGACCGCACGTGAGACTGTCACAGAGAAGAATCACGCCTTACTGCGTAGTGTTCGTTAACGTAACTCGTGTCTCTACTGAATCACGGGAAGCCACGGGTATTGCAGAAAATGGGGTAGGTTCTCCCTTCTCCACCACGTTGCTGTGGGATATGCTGCAAAAGAGACGTTGTCCACACTGGAGCCTACGTTCCCAAATTAGCGAGGAAACACAATGCTTTCTCTAACATACATCTCGCACAGTGACCAAGACACTAAAACTGGAGAAAGAGTCAACGTGGAGAGCTATGGCCTCTCTTCCTCCCTGCTTATCATCTGCGTATGGAGTAGAAGTTAGACTGTAATGCACTGTGAACTCCTTGCCACACAGAATGCGGTGACTTGCAGCGTACAGAAATTTCTGTAGATGTACCCAAAAGCACCTTCTTCACTGCAGGCACTATATTAGTTGACAGACGTATCCAAAAGATACGTGCAACAATTCTGTTCTAACAGCCGCCTGTCAGTATGTGCTCTTTGGATGGAAAGACACAAACAGATTATTCGCTGAAGTCCCAAAGGTCTGGATATGCGTCCATCTTACCATACAGTAACATTCCATTGTTGCAAGAGTAACCTACATGAAGTTCAAGAAGAGTATACAAAATTACTTGACCCCCAGCTGCGCAGATGGCATGTTGGGGTTTCCTTGCTTGGAGGACAGTGCGGTAAGGAAGGTGTGGTTCTACTGCGGAAGCCTTCTTACAAACTCATATCTCGTAAAACTTCTAAGCTACAGCTACCGAGTCTGCAAACGATAGATTAAGAGGCAAGTCAACCGTTTATTATTAAAAACCCAATGGGTTACAGGATTACTCTGAAATTGCTACAGAAGTATCAATTTTTTTGTCTGAATTGTAAACCTTTTTTCTTTCTCTTGTTGCCATGTTAAAATTAATTTGTTTTATCAAAACACCGCGGGGTTTAGAGAATTTCACCTCACTAACATGCTAATGTTGTGGCAATTGCGACAAAATATAGAAACTGTAGCTATATTATAAAATAAACTACTGAGGATAAGCCAAGTCAATACCTTATGAAAATGGATATGTGATTCCTTCACTTATGTTGTTGTAAACCCATCTCAATTCTCATTTCACCAGCTATCGATCGCTCTTACGAAAAATTACATTATTACATTGAAAAAAACCTGTAGTTACTCGTACATCTTAATAGATAAGGAAGTTTCACATGTGAACTACGTTGCAAAATTCTCCACATTTTGCTTGCTGTCGCTCCCCAAAACTAGCAGTCAACATAACAAACTAAAGACCTTGTTAAGAAAAATCTAAAATGCCTCAAAACTGAAATATTGTGAGGTATTGCCATTACTTGGGTGTCAACAGTTCAAATTGTTGCACTGCAATGATTGTATTTTTTACACGAAAAGTTAATTATTGGATGCAATTGAGCTTTGGACTGGCTATGACCTTGTCTTTCATCATTATGTACTCACACAACAACACATAAAAACTGTACAAAATTATTTCCTTGAAAATAATGGGCACAACATATTTAAAACACATTTCTTAAAACAGTAATTTAACACGTTGACCGCCATGAGGACGCCTGCGGACGCAGAAGAGTTTCACGCCTGACACTGCACGGGGAGACGCGGCCACAAGCTCCATTCTCTATACTACAGTATAAAGGGTGTACCAGCAGGACTGCGACAGGAACGATCATTTGAAGCAAGAACTTCGTATGGACATATGTCCTGTTCCGAATGGTTTCCGGGACAGAACACAGTTAATGTACAGTGTTATTTATTTTCTGCACCATTTAACATATTGTGAGGTTTACACATATACAACAGTTAGTAAACATTACAACTTGCATTTTAAAAAAATATCATTCGCATTTTTAACACGTTAACTCTCAGCATTATCGTACACGGGACATAACAGCTGCTGCATAGTTCACCATAGATGTTCAAATATTCCACCGTCAACTTGAAAGAGTTTATCAACTCATGGAAGAACGTGTTGTGTTGTTTGTCCGAGTGCCTGTGCACGTTCCCCAGTGAGAGGAACAGCTTCCACGATGCGACCAAGCAGTTGATCTCGGGTACTCAAAATTCGTTTTACACCACAGATTGCATTCAGCCCCATAAACCAAAATCAAATGGCGTAAGGTCTGACGATCTCGGTGACCAGTTCATCGTACCACGACAAATCGAACCACTAGGTTAGGCACTGCTGAAATCTTCCCTCAACGATAATTCTTAGAGGTAAACATGTTAAAGGCGGTGCAGTCATGGACTGTGCGGCTGGTCCCGGCGGAGGTTGAGTCCTCCCTAGGGCATGTGTGTGTGTGTTTGTCCTTAGTATAATTTAAGTTAAGTAGTGTGTAAGCTTATGGACTGATGACCTTAGCAGTTAAGTCCCATAAGATTTCATACACATTTGACTTTTTTTTTTGAACATGTTAAAAGCACGTATTTTTAAGTTGATACTTTGTAAAACGCATCTTGTAATATTAACTAACAGTTGTACATGTGTAATCCTAACTATGAACTGCATAATACAGCAAATAAAAAGAAAGATATACAGTGTGGTCATAATTAAACTTTCCTGCTTGAGAGGGTCTGCATGACCAATGAGTGGCCTTAGGAGAATAAAACTTTGTGCAAACGCTTGTAAGGACAAGCGGAAGACAAATAAGGAATAAACCAATTACAGAAACACATTTTAATTTCCAAATGAGAAGCTAATATTTGTTAATTGCGTACGTCAAGTAGCAAATTTCGCTCACTGCATCCACGACAGCCTGGAACCGCACTAGAGATTCCTCTACTGCTGCCCGAAACAACGATGGACGATGCAATGTTCAGTTGTCGCGACGCAGCTCGTGCACAATTGTCAGCCGTGACAGTAGTAATTTATTCAACAATTTGTGGCGCTTCTCCTTAAATTATTGGAAAAGTTGTTAGACATATTTTTACAATTCTCTCGGTGAATGGAAAATACAACTACCAAAGATTTTTTGCTACTTCATTAAATGAAGAAGCTTCTTCTCCATATCCGGTCGTTCGAAAGTTACTTTAAATTCTTTCATCACTAAATACTTTTTCAAGATTTTGTTGCCAAAATGTCTAATACATTCCCATGCTTCGAAGAGTGGTACAGGTCAGATTTGATAGTAACGCGCAATTGGCCGTCGGCCTGTCGAAGGTGCAATTCGCAAATCACCAGTAAATACGAACTCCCGAATCATGTTCTTCGATTCTGTTGCAGAAAGAGAAGCGTCTATACTCACGAAGAGAGGCAGCACGAATGCTATTGCTTGTCGAGACCCATGTTGACTGTCTGCAACCGTAATGCACTCTGAAACTTGCGTTCCAGCCCTGCGTCGCAGTACCACGACCGGCGCCTAACGTGTTGCCATGGCGCTAACACTACTAATAACACAAATCATGCAGGGCACAATGTGAACATGATTCCTACAAAGTTGAGTACCCGTACTGTCAACAGTTTTCCGTCTGCTCTAGCTCCAGCAGCGAAAGTTTAATTATAACCACCCTGTACACTAAATGTGTTCAATCTTGGAAACATTGGAAGTAGGGCATACATCCATATGAAGCTTTTTGCTTCAAATGAGCATTGCTGTCTTATCCCTTAATATGGAGCCTGACTCCTGTTACACCCTGTATAGTCCAGTGCTGTGCAGTAACTTGTAATTTGTATTGACTGAATTGACGCAGATGTACGCGGGGTCGGGTACAATATCTTGGTCAAGGTTTCGAGTTTTGCGAAAATGGCTCTGAGCACTATGGGACTTAACATCTGAGGTCATCAGTCCCCCAGAACGTAGAACTACTTAAACCTAACTAACCTAAGGACATGACACACATCCATGCCCGAGGCAGGATTCGAACCTGCGACTGTAGCGGTCGCGCGGTTCCAGACTGAGTTTTGCATTTGACAGTTATACTTTATCTGTTAAATTGCGAGTACGCGACAAACCACGCAAATCTAAAGACTGTAAATTCAACTAAATACTTAGAAATTACGTTTACGAATGACTTCAATTGCAGCGATCACGTAAAGAATATTGCGGGCCAAGCAAAATAAAAAAAGGCTGTGATTTATTGGCAGATCACTTAGAAAATAGAATAGTCTACTAAAGAAACTGCTTACGCAACGCTCGTCCGCCCTTTTGGAGTACTGCAGTGCAGTGCGGGATGCGCACCAGATAGGACTGACGGAGAATATCGAAAAAGTTCGAAGAAAGGCAGTTCGTTTTGCATTATACCGAAATAGTGGAGAGAGTGCCACGAATATGATACGCGATTTTTGGTGGCAATCATTAAAACAATGGCGGTTTTCTTTGCAGCAGACCTTTTCACGAAATATCAGTCTGCAGATTTCTCCTTACAGTGTCAAAATATTTTATTGGCACCCATCTACGAAGGGAGAAGTAATCGTCACATAATAAATCAGCGCTTGCACGGAAAGAATTACGTGTTTGCTTTGCCTGTGAGCTGTTCGGTAGTGAAACGGTAGAGGAACAGCCCGAAGGTGATCCGATTCGATGAACCCTGTGCGCGGCAATCATGTAGATATAGACTTATTAATAATTTTTACGTCGGTCTACATCCATTACAAAGTTCCTGCTAATTTACATTCTGGTATGAACAGTGAAATGCAAGCTTAAAACGGCTTGAGGTGAAATGGACCCCGTACAGTCAACCAGTGTGACAGCACGACGTCAAAAAATCGACTAGTTTCACTAAAGAAAAATTACTGAGGATGTTGGAAGAATATGATTGATGTCGGTGATCCACCATTACCGCAATTTTCATACGAATCAGCTGAACAGAACTGATAGCTACGGCAGTGAAAAGAGCGACGGCTGAGTTGGTAATGATGACGGAAATGGATCACAAGAAATCTACAGTAAGAAGCCACAGCAACGACAGAAGCTAAACTGATATTTACCTCACCAACCCAAGAGCCCATTTACAGACCACTTTCACGCACAGTATATGTTTTATCAACAAGCCGCATGTGCCTTTCATTGTATTATACATGCGATCCAAAGGTGTACTGCATTACATAGAGTGGAGCTTGTGGCAGCCGGAGGGCAAACGGCGTCAGGTGCGAGGCTCTGCTGTGCCAGCGGGCAGTCAATATGTTAAAGGAGCACCGATTAAATCACAATTCACCAGTATCACAGCAAAGTAAACGTAGCAGTAAGATCAAAAAACAAAAACACATTCACTCTTACTGTGGTATCAACGTTCGATACCACACTTGTTACGGGTTGCAGTTACCGACCGCGGTCCGTGTCAGTATCGTTGGACCCGCGAGCAGCGACCAGCGCCGCTCCGCAGCTTGTATCAAGTTCTATCGAGCTCGCGTCCACTCTTACTAGGGACGTCCAGTAGTAAAGCAAAATAAATGGTTCAAATGGCTCTGAGCGCTAGAACCGCACGGCCACACCGGCCGGCCCGTAGTAAACCAGCATAGGCTTCAGCTGTTAGGAAGCAACCTCTAACAAGGCGCTTAATAACGAATGGCCTAAGTGATGCCTCAATAGCTATCTGTTCATAATTATAGGTGTGCAACCAAGAAGAATCCTGTACTAGCAGTTATGTACAATATATATTACTTTTTACCAACGACTTATAATTATTTTAGTCGTTGCACATCCAGACCATGCAACCAGCACCTTATCGATGTTACTGAAAAACCTGCTGTGAATTATATGTTTCTGTTTAGCATTCGCCACCAGTCAACATTGGCGATGACTCGATCGTCGTCATCATATCACTTACATTCTTGTCAGCACAACCATGTTGTATTCAAATGCTCACAGTCGTACCATACTGATCATGAGTAATTACAACACCTACGTAAGTGCCGGGCGGAGTGGCCGTGAGGTTCTAGGCGCTACAGTCTGGAGCCGAGCGACCGCTACGGCCGCAGGTCCGAATCCTGCCTCGGGCATGGACGTGTGTGATGTCCTTAGGTTAGTTAGGTTTAATTAGTTCTACGTTCTAGGCAACTGATGACCTCAGAAGTTAAGCCGCATAGTGCTCAGAGCCATCTGAACCATTTGAACCTACGTAAGTGCAGTGTAATGGCAAAATTATATAGGTCGTAATTTCAGTAGACTAGCTGCCAGGTGCAACGCAACAAACGTTTACATTTAATTTTTGAGCCAGAAACGATGTGACTGAACTTGGATTAATTCGAGTGATTAGGCATTGAAATGTAATGGCTCATTATTCTGAAATTCAGGACAAATGGTTGAAACGGTTCTGAGCACAATGGGACTTAACTGCTGAGCTCATCAGTCCCCTTGAACTTAGAACTACTTAAACCTAACTAACCTAAGGACGCCACACACATCCATACCCGAGGCAGGATTCGAACACGAGACCCTAGTGATCGCACGGCTCCAGACTGAAGCGCCTAGAACCGCCCGGCCACACCGGCCGGCAAATTCAGGACAGAGGAACAGATTTTCGTCTGGGATAAAACACTTCATTCAGCCAAAAACTCAGGTAAAATTATATAAATCACTATAATGCCAAATGTAAAGCGCATGAAGTTACTGAGTGTTCAGTCAATAAAAACTCAGTGGGGCTTAATAGAGGTACAGCAGTTCTTGGCATGGTGCTGCAGCTGATGACACGTAGAAAGATGTTGCCAGCGCCTACAGTACCGCCAATGAGCAAAACTGCACTTATTTAACCCCATCGCATCTCTTCGAGAAATTATATGGGCATCTTTTAGACACAGAAATGATATTGGCCATGTGCAAGTGCTCAGCACTCCACCACACATCCATTCATATTCACAGCTGGTCACCTTCCTACTACTGTGTGTCCGTCTCGCAACAAACAGTTATTTTAGAAGGGCTACAGTGTGTTACTGACCAGTCCAAAAATAAACGTTTCTTACAAAGATTTTCCAATATAACTGCTTCAGTTACTATACTTTCATAACAAATGATGCCACCTGTATAGATATAAAACAAAATCGGTTAACAGATGACCCTTCCAGACTTGTCAAGAAGTTCATATCCACAGTTCATACAGGATATATTGCTTTAAAAAATATCTACGTGTATAGTCTTACAATTAAAAACTCACTGACGTTATTGTGTTTCTGTGAACCGACGGATGATGAAAGAGGTGCTCGTCGTACGTACCAGCATCTCGTAATATGAGACATTCTGCTTGCGCTGAACTTCATCAATTTTTCCGGGAAAGAAGAAGTCTTTATCTTCAATATGTTGACGGTGCAATGCGTCACAGGAGAACCGTAGGTTTTGAGAATTCGCTGATAGGAAGCTGTAGGGACGCTCCTTCAATCATTCCTTTGCTGCATATGCTACAGGCACACTTTATGAAGAACTGCATGAGTACCGTATTCTGTAGGTCACATAGTCAGAATCATCCGAAGTCCTATCTCATAGGGACGGAACTTGCGGAACAGTTTCTCCATCAAAGTGTTAATCATGATTTTTTTTTCATTAGGCCTACTTTATGCATGTTAGTTATATTAGCAGTCGCTATGCTCGCGTCGAGAACTGTGAAAACCTCTGTGCGGTCGGCGGAAGGTCTGACCCTTAAAGCTTCCCGTCAGCACCATACACTATCTAACAAACGGGTCCTTGCTATCACGGATATTGGCATTTGAACGGACGTTTGAGCTGGCAACACACGTTATATCGGTCACATATCTGGGGATCCTTTTGTCCACTGGAGTACCTCAACAACACGAAGACATTTCACAGAGTAGTTACCTACAACGTGTGCACGAAATTCTATTACTGTTGACATGGCATCACCATACTGTCGAATAAAGAACAGCACATGAGGAGGCAAGATGTCTATGACTGCCACTGAGCTCTAGAGTTCCCTCAATAGCTACCGTCCGTTATCTGAAGCCACACCCGGTGACTCCCCACACGATAACACCAGGAGTAACACTGCTGTGCCTCTCCGAAACATTGTAACGATGGTATCTCTCTCTAGTTCACCGCCATACTCGCGTACGACGGTCATCTGGGGTGGTACAAACTCGAGATTCATGCTCAACACGACAGGACGCCATTTATTAGCAGTCAATGTAATCCCGATCACAGTACCACACCACACTCAGCTGGTTGTGTTGCGGTGTTAACGGCAGCCTGCATATAAGGTGTCAATTCCCTAGTCTGACTATCTCCGTCCACGGTGTGGGATAACACAGACTGTCGCAGGTAGTCCATTACATACTCTCGGATGCCGGGCGCAGATCTAAAGGGGGCACGATGTGATTGGTGCACAATAAGGCGATCCTACCTTGTGATTAGATTAGATTTACTTTCATTCCAATTGATCCGTAATGAGGAGGTTCTCCAGGATGTGGAACATGTCAGAAAAACAACAATACATGACAAATATTTACAACACAAACAAATAAGCTAATGTACCATTCCACAGGTCCCAAATGGAATGATCATCATTTTTTAATGAACACTATATGAAAGAATCATTTTATAAATACTAAAGCACTGAATTTAAAATAATTTTTTTTTTAAATTTATTTATAAGGTAATAAACGTGTAATACAACTACTATAATACTTATTTACAAAGAACACATTACTGCACTGAAATGGTGCAAAAGTTAGAGTGTACTTAAACACACACACACACACACACACACACACACACACACACACACACACTTATTTACAATGAACACATTACTATACTGAAATTGTGCAGAAGTTTTATTGTAATTATATGTATACACGCAAACAAATCACTTGGTTCTACTGAGAAATTCATCAATGGAGTAGAATGAGTTGGCCACCAATAAATACTTTAGGCTTCTCTTAAAATGAATTTCATTAGTTGTTAAGCTTTTTATGACTGCTGGCAAGTTATTGAAAATGTGTGTTCCTGAATAATGCACACCTTCTTGTACAAAACTAAGTGACTTTAAATCCTTGTGAAGATTATTCTTATTTCTAGTATTGATTTCATAAATTGAGCTGTTGGTTTGAAAAAGTGATATCTTTTCAATGACAAGATGGCGGATCGCAGCCATGACGATGAGCATGCCAGCCCTATCGTTCCCGTCTAGTCCAACATCGGGCCACTGTCGCATCCGAATGCCCCACAAACCTAGATATTGCACGTTTCGAGTAGCCTGCGAAATACAGACGCACAATGAGGACCCTTCCAAAATCGGTCAGGTATTGATAACGCTGCCTCACACGAGTACATGGCACCTCCGTGTCCTTCACAGTGATAACTCAACATCTGACGCTCTTCCCAAACCTCATATACCTTAAAAGACTTGCATGCTGATGGCCGCTAAACCTATCACAGAGAAGTGCAATTCTAATCATATAAACACCCGCCGATTGTGTGTAAGTGCACATTTTCATCCGGAATACGAAGCAAGGGTGATCTCGGTTAATATTTAACCTGTTATAGAATATATTGGCTCTACTACACATACACTCCTGGAAATTGAAATAAGAACACCGTGAATTCATTGTCCCAGGAAGGGGAAACTTTATTGACACATTCCTGGGGTCAGATACATCAAATGGTCACACTGACAGAACCACAGGCTCATAGACACAGGCAACAGAGCATGCACAATGTCGGCACTAGTACAGTGTATATCCACCTTTCGCAGCAATGCAGGCTACTATTCTCCCATGGAGACGATCGTAGAGATGCTGGATGTAGTCCTGTGGAACGGCTTGCCATGCCATTTCCACCTGGCGCCTCAGTTGGACCAGCGTTCGTGCTGGACGTGCAGACCGCGTGAGACGACGCTTCATCCAGTCCTAAACATGCTCAATGGGGGACAGATCCGGAGATCTTGCTGGCCAGGGTAGTTGACTTACACCTTCTAGAGCACGTTGGGTGGCACGGGATACATGCGGACGTGCATTGTCCTGTTGGAACAGCAAGTTCCCTTGCCGGTCTAGGAATGGTAGAACGATGGGTTCGATGACAGTTTGTATGTACCGTGCACTATTCAGTGTCCCCTCGACAATCACCAGAGGTGTACGGCCAGTGTAGGAAATCGCTCCCCACACCATGATGCCGGGTGTTGGCCCTGTGTGCCTCTGTCGTATGCAGTCCTGATTGTGGTGCTCACCTGCATTGCGCCAAACACGCATACGACCATCATTGGCACCAAGGCAGAAGCGACTCTCATCGCTGAAGACGACACGTCTCCATTCGTCCCTCCATTCACGCCTGTCGCGACACCACTAGAGGCGGGCTGCACGATGTTGGGGCGTGAGCGGAAGACGGCCTAACGGTGTGCGGGACCATAGCCCAGCTTCATGGAGACTATTCAGTGTCCCCTCGACGATCACCAGAGGTGTACAGCCAGTGTAGGAGATCGCTCCCCACACCATGATGCCGGGTGTTGGCCCTGTGTGCCTCTGTCGTATGCAGTCCTGATTGTGGCGCTCACCTGCACGGCGCCAAACACGCATACGACCATCATTGGCACCAAGGCGGAAGCGACTCTCATCGCTGAAGATGACACGTCACCATTCGTCCCTCCATTCACGCCTGTCGCGACACCACTGGAGGCGGGCAGCACGATGTTGGGGCGTGAGCGGAAGACGGCCTAACGGTGTGCGGGACCGTAGCCCAGCTTCATGGAGACGGTTGCGAATGGTCCTCGCCGATACCCCAGGAGCAACAGTGTCCCTAATTTGCTGGGAAGTGGCGGTGCGGTCCCCTACGGCAATGCGTAGGATCCTACGGTCTTGGCGTGCATCCGTGCGTCGCTGCCGTCCGCTCCCAGGTCGACGGGCACGTGCACCTTCCGCCGACCACTGGCGACAACATCGATGTACTGTGCAGACCTCACGCCCCACGTGTTGAGCAATTCGGCGGTACGTCCACCCGGCCTCCCGCATGCCCACCGGTGTCAATGTGCTCTTTTTTCCATTTACAGGAGTGTATAAGTTAGTTACTTTAATGTCCAATCACGCGTTTCGTAAGAACAAGCTCCCGTCTTTAGAAACACATCACTACAAGAATCAGAATATGTCACTGAGTGTATGCTACAGATCAGTTCATGTATTAATAAAATTAATAAATTTTAAGCTCAAATATCTTTGCTTACCGTATACCACTATCGACCAAGGACGCTAGAAAACTGGGTATAAGACGGACATGACGCCCGACGGGAGGACTGACAAGGTAAATAAACGAAAATAATGTAATCTGAAAATTGTTAATTTTGTTTAAAAACTAGTTTGCTTTTGGACTAGGTATCCTGATTTTTGTGATCTGTGTCTGAAGACTGAAGCTTGTTATTCTATAACGCTTCAGTTTAAATGTGGTGAGGTTTTAAAGACAGCCGGCCGCTGTGGACAAGCGGTTGTAGACGCTCCAGTCTGGAACCGCGCGACCGCTACAGTCGCACGTTCGAATCCTGCCTCGGGAATGTGTGTGTAATGTCCTTAGGTTAGTTAGGTTTTATTAGTTCTAAGTTCTAGTGCTTAGAGCCATTTGAATCATTTAAGAACGTTAACTTTGTAAATGCGGTTAAAACGAAATATTGTCTTACTTCGTTCATAAATACTTTTATTGGTTTTCAGAATCGTATTGACGTCACACGCAAGTAACCTATATACGATAGAGTATTAAGACTTCGTTGCGTCATACATAACTAGATTCTGCATTTCGCCTACGTTCTTTCAGATGTCTATGAGATCCTGGAATATAATGTAGTTTATTAATGATTAAAAATATAGAAAAGGTTTTTCGTTCAAGTCACACTTGGGAAAAGCAAGAGGAGTGTGCTACATTATATGTAACTTACAACGTGATTATCGTAATGAATGTCATGTAAAATACGTAAAATGTCTGGTTAATGCAGGAGAGTGCCTGATGTGTCTAATCTCCTAATCTTGTCAGGTCAAATAAATAAATAAACAATAATAAATCTACACTTCTGGAAATGGAAAAAAGAACACATTGACACCGGTGTGTCAGACCCACCATACTTGTTCCGGACAGTGCGAGAGGGCTGTACAAGCAATGATCACACGCACGGCACAGCGGACACACCAGGAACCGCTGTGTTGGCCGTCGAATGGCGCTAGCTGCGCAGCATTTGTGCACCGCCGCCGTCAGTGTCAGCCAGTTTGCCGTGGCATACGGAGCTCCATCGCAGTCTTTAACACTGGTAGCATGCCGCGACAGCGTGGACGTGAACCGTATGTGCAGTTGACGGACTTTGAGCGAGGGCGTATAGTGGGCATGCGGGAGGCCGGGTGGACGTACCGCCGAACTGCTCAACACGTGGGGCGTGAGGTCTCCACAGTACATCGATGTTGTCGCCAGTGGTCGGCGGAAGGTGCACGTGCCCGTCGACCTGGGACCGGACCGCAGCGACGCACGGATGCACGCCAAGACCGTAGGATCCTACGCAGTGCCGTTGGGGACCGCACCGCCACTTCCCAGCAAATTAGGGATACTGTTGCTCCTGGGGTATCGGCGAGAACCATTCGCAACCGTCTCCATGAAGCTGGGCTATGGTCCCGCACACAGTTAGGCCGTCTTCCGCTCACGCCCCAACATCGTGCAGCCCGCCTCTAGTGGTGTCGCGACAGGCGTGAATGGAGGGACGAATGGAGACGTGTCGTCTTCAGCGATGAGAGTCGCTTCTGCCTTGGTGCCAATGATGGTCGTATGCGTGTTTGGCGCAATGCAGGTGAGCACCACAATCAGGACTGCATACGACAGAGGCACACAGGGCCAACACCCGGCATCATGGTGTGGGGAGCGATTTCCTACACTGGCCGTACACTTCTGGTGATTGTCGAGGGGACACTGAATAGTGCACGGTACATACAAACTGTCATCGAACCCATCGTTCTACCATTCCTAGACCGGCAAGGGAACTTGCTGTTCCAACAGGACAATGCACGTCCGCATGTATCCCGTGCCACCCAACGTGCTCTAGAAGGTGTAAGTCAACTACCCTGGCCAGCAAGATCTCCGGATCTGTCCCCCATTGAGCATGTTTGGGACTGGATGAAGCGTCGTCTCACGCGGTCTGCACGTCCAGCACGAACGCTGGTCCAACTGAGGCGCCAGGTGGAAATGTCATGGCAAGCCGTTCCACAGGACTACATCCAGCATCTATACGATCGTCTCCATGGGAGAATAGCAGCTTGCATTGCTGCGAAAGGTGGATATACACTGTACTAGTGCCGACATTGTGCATGCTCTGTTGCCTGTGTCTATGTGCCTGTGGTTCTGTCAGTGTGATCATGTGATGTATCTGACCCCAGGAATGTGTCAATAAAGTTTCCCCTGCCTGGGACAATGAATTCACGGTGTTCTTATTTCAATTTCCAGGAGTGTACATAGCAGAATGGGGTAGAAACTTCGCTCCCCGACGACGACACACTCGTTACCATTACAGGTCAACTCACTTCAAGCCGACTGTTTTATTAGGTATAAAAGCTAAAATTCGAATAACATAGAAATAAGCTCGTTTTTTCTATGCATCTAAAGGTGAGACATAATACACTAGCAGACGAAGCTCCGATCACTACTGAAAACATTCTTCTTCTTCCTTTCTTGGAGTAGGCTATAGGTTGTTCCGTTTGTGTTTCAGACTGACATATATCTCTCTTTCTTAATAGTTTATCATTCATTACTTGTTTAGCCTTTCTGAAAGCAAGAACGGGATCATATGATTTAACGTCTCGTGGACAACAAGCTCCGACGGAGCAAAAACTCGGATATGGGAAGGGTAGGGAAGGAAATCTGCCGTACGCTTTCAATATAACCATCCTGCAATTTTCCTTAGGCGATTTAGGGAAGCAACGGTTAACTTAAGTCTAGATTATGGGTCGAAACTGTGAACCGCATTCCTCTCAAATTCGAGTCCGGTGTCTAACTGCGGCACCATCTGGCTCTGCTTTAACCCTTCTGTCTTCCTCCATTCTGTTGATATGTTTGCATTTTAAATATTCTTCACTGGTTTTTTATGCACATAGAAAATAGATGGGACAGTCAGACTAATATGACCAACTGTCAAAAACATGAATAAACACCTTTTGAAAGAAGAGTCGGTGAGGTTCTGGAAGATACCGACAGGGATGTGGAGCCGTGCCGACCCCAGTGCCACAGCCAGTTGCGATTGGTTCAAATGGTTCAGACGGCTCTGAGCACTATGCGACTTAACTTCTGAGGTCATCAGCCCCCTAGAACTTAGAACTACTTAAACCTAACTAACCTAAGGACATCACACACATCCATGCCCGAGGCAGGATTCGAACCTGCGACCGTAGCGGTCGCGCGGTTCCAGACTGAAGCGCCTAGAACCGCTCGGGTACAGCGGCCGGCAGTTGGGCTTGGTTTTTCAATTGAGGATCCATGGCGCGAACAGGACTGAGGTGGTCCGAGAGATCTCGATTAAGTATGGGGAGACTGGCGGCTAGCAGGGTAGGGTAAACTCATTCGCGCACGTACACTGCGAGCTGTATGGCATGTTCCATTGTCGTCCTGGTATATGCCATCGTACCGAGAAACAACAAACAGCATGTAGGTGTGGACATGGTCTCCAAGTATAGATGCATATTTTGTTGATCCATAGTGCCTCCAGAGTGGCGAAATCACCCACAGAATTCCACAAAAACATTCCCTAGGCCACAACGCTCGCTCCTCCGGCCTCGATCTTTTCGACGGTTGTTGCAGGACAGTACGCGGAACGGCCGTTTGTACGACAGAGCGAAAAACGTGATTCCTCTGAAAAGCCCACCTGTCTCCACTCAGTGGATGTCCAGCTGCGGTGTTGGAGTGCAAATGCAAATTTGCGTCGCTGGTAAGCATCAATCATTGTGGGTGCGTGAACCAGGTACCTGTCGCTGCATTTCATACTCAGCAACGTTCGCAGAACGGTCGTTGAGGAGAGCGTGATGGTAGCCCCTTTCCTTGGTCCATATGAGCAGTCAGATTCTCAGTAGCTGCACGTCTATTCGCCCGTCCACACCTCCGCAGCCGTCGTTTGCCCCCGTGACCTATGGCCCGTGTTGCATCAGTTGCCTCAGCGCCACTTTTCAATGGCGCCATTCTACCATACACTGTATGCTTTAACCACAGCAGCACGCGAAGCTTTTACGAACTTAGCCTCTCCGGAAATGCTTGGCCAATGATCATGTCCTTTTGGACGTCAGATAAATTGATCCCCTTCCGCTTTACAACGAGTACACTTTTCTTCTACGACTCTCGACACGCTTTATATTCCCCTGCTACTGCTGCCACCTGCCGTCTGTGAGTGGTTACTGCACATGGACGGCGAACATTGGAGATGGGCACGTTACTGTGACTGGACCGTGTGTGTACATGTGTGTTATGACAGGTGTAAAACTAAACTTTTGGATCCATTTTGTATTGTCACCTGTACCTGGATCAGAACAACAAAGTAATCGATAGTTTAACATATTAGTTCACTGTTGTGCAGAAGTGCAATATGATTCTGGTATAAGCGGCTGCGCATCTCCTTGCCTGTTGATACGTTCCGTGTTACCGTGCGGTACTGAGTTCGTTTCGCAGGATCTTAATATTTTCGTCACTTTCGTAAGCTTTATGAAGATGGTGTCTGTTCCCGAAAGGAGAGATACTATTGATGACCGCGCAGCTTCACTAGAATGAAATGATCCGAAACCCTTAGCTCCCGACACGTGTTGTTGATATATATCAATAGTGACAGCTGAAAACGTAAACCCCAACCGGGACTCGAACCCGGGATCTCTTGCTTACATGGCAGACGCTCTATCCATCTGAGCCACCGAGGGCACAGAGGATAGTGCGACTGTAGGGATTTAGCCCTTGTACGCCTCCCGCGAAACCCACGTTCCCGACTGTCCACAACCTACTCCTAATAGATATATGGCTACCCGGCCATTGACCTTCTTCTGTGCGAATGCACTCGCTTTGACCGAACTCTTCCAGGACTCTTCAGCTTAGGCTGGCGCGAGTAATGAGTGAATGGGCAAATATATGTTAGGAGTACTACGAGTGTAGGTTGTGGACAGTCGGGAATGTGGGTCTCGCGGGAGGCGTGCAAGTGATAAATCGCTGCAGTCCCTGTGCCCTCAGTGGCTTAGCTGGATAGAGCGTCTGCCATGTAAGTAGGAGATCCCGAGTTCGAGTCCCGGTTGGGGTACACATTTTCAGCTGTCCCCATTGATATACATCAACAACACCTGTCGGCAGCTAAGGGTTTCGATTTAATTATCATTACTTTCGTAAGCAATTTCACATTTAGCTTCACACACTCGCAAAAGAAACGCACCACACTAAGAAACCAAGCATATTAAAACTAGTGACAACAATTGTTACAGACGACAATTGTCCGCAGGTAACGGTAACTGACAGCTGAGGTAGCGGAGCGATGTGACAACCGTGCACATGGCAGGAGGTGTAACAACACTCGTGCTCTGATCGTTTGTTGCTATAGTAGCTGTCTGTCATTTGGTTATTATGATCTGCCCGTAGTGTTCTGCTTACATTGCTACAAATTATCTGAATCTTATTTATTAGTGACGTCGTTCGCATGTGCATACCTATTATCTACAGTAAATAACGACTAAAACAGTCCCCCAATCCCATTTACTGGTTGATTGTCTGATGGCTTCCAGGGACAACTACTATTTCACATAATTATTAAATTATTTTATTAATTTAATTTCTGTCATTATCTACTTGTGATATCATCTGAAGTTCTTGGTGCCGCACCAAAGTCGGCAACGTGCATCGATACTATAGATATTAGGGATGTGTCGCTGCAGTCCACAACGAGGAATGAGAAGCGCTCCTAAAGAAACGCCTTCTCTTTCAGCACTGCAGCGCCATCGCAAAAAGGCCGATATTTAGCTGAGCATTGGCTCTTTTGGCCCCCAGTTTGTGACCTCCGATGAAGCAATCAACAGCATCTAGTAAGGACACCAGTACTCTTCATGTCTCAAGTGGAACTGCACTTTTGCAAACGATGAAGTGTGTACGTCAAGAGAAGACATTAAATGAATGCGCAAGTGCGAATAAAGACAACCATTAGCTACAGAATGGAATGACGACAATGAAAACTTGTGCCCGATCGGTCGCCTTTGCCTTTTTTTTTTTTTACTGGAAACAGAGTATGTAAATCAAATACCTTTATTTGTACAAGCATAAACACAAGCGAAAGGCCAATCTTCCGGCGGAATGAACTCGAGACATTAAGATTACAGTCGAACAAGGCGAGCAAAAGTCTTATTAACAAGGTGTGGAAAAAAATAACAATAATACTGATGTAAGATAAGAGGTGTGAGGCCGTAGACAATAAAGAGAAGGTGCGGCGATATGATAAGACTTACAGTCATCTTCTCGGCAGATGAGGCGTACGGCAGAGTAGGCAGTAGTCAAGATGCGAGGCCTGGCCACGGTGTTCCAGGCACCATTAGCGGGAAGACTCGCCGGAAAGGAGGGCAGAAGCCAGTGAGGGTTGGGGAAATGACCAGCGTGCTCTGGTACAGTGGATAAAAGGAAGGGGCGTGGTGTCCATGCGCCTACTCCACTGTGAGTTACGGTACAGAAATGTAGAGAGTCTCAGATGTCAGCAGGGGGGGGGGGGGGGGGGGGGGGAGTGTCATCCACGTGTGGCACCATCCAGCAAGCTGAGGGGGGAGGGGGGGGGTATGTAAAGATCGTAGATCGTGTGAAGATAGTTGGCGAAGAAGGCGGGGTGGCGCGGTCGGTGCTCGAGTTCACTGTGGACGGTTTGCAAGTACTGGCATAAGTCAAGGCGTGATTTATCGCCATCATTATACATGTAGGTGATCGTCACCCCTCAACTCACACAATCGCATGATTTTTGGTGGCGGGGAAATAAGTATCCTCAGAATGGATAAAACATGAGTGACTCGAATTCGACGGAACGTCGAGGTAACAGGCAACGAACTGCCGACCTAGTTTCCAGACGTCACTGGTGGCCGCACAAATCAGTTGGCGGGCATCGTCATCCACGAAGTGGCAAATTGAACCAAGTGAAGACGTTGATTTATAGTGAATTTTTCACATACGACGTTGTACCGTGTAGCCCCGAAGTAAGGAAGGAAACGCTGGTGGACATGACACCAAACCGTGGGCCACCGCGTCGGTGGATGTTTGAGTTCGATGTTGTGGCTGGATTTGTAAAGAAACAGTGGAGTGCAGAAATCTTTGGTTCGAGTAAGAAGCGTGCTCTGTAAGTGAGCGTGAACACAACTGAAGTCGACCATGAAGTGAGGTGCGTGATGTGGCCGCCTGGTACTGGCGGCGTTGTGGTCACGTAGGAGAATCGCCCCCGTTCCACTGCTTGTGCATAGTGAATATGCGAAAAGCTGCAGCTCGGACTCGCACATTGACAAGGCCGAGCCGCCCTCTTCCTCCCCCCTCCGAGGGGAGAGAGAGCGTTTCGTAACGGACTTAAAGAGTGTACCGCCCGTAAGAAAGTATACGAACGCGGCGTGAAGGCGGTGTCCAATAGTCCTGGACTATTCGGGACGCCACATGTTGATTGAAGTATACGACATGTAAAAAATCGAGTCAGCAGACGAGATTTTGTCGCACCGCCGTGCGGATAATTTGGAGAGATAACGCCGAATATTGATGGCAGCGGAGCGGAACACGGTGGAGGTGAAAATGATACCAAGGTATTGCAGTTTCTGCACACACGGGAGAGGTACTAAGCCGCCGTGTGAGAGGTCTCGTCCAGTGGGCATCGCCTTGATTTAGCCATATTCATGTTACTGCCGGCTGTAGTTCCGTACGTTGATATCGAATAAAGAACCATTTGTGTATCATTCCGCGAGGGGACCAAAAAGCGCGGGTCGTCTGCATACGCACGACACCGAAACATGTGCTGTCGCAAAGTGAGACCAGACAGAAGGGCCGTTAGACGCCCGATGAGTGGCTCCGGGTTTATGGTACAGAGTAGTGTCGAAAGTGGGCAGTCCTGCCTTATGGAACGCCGGATGGTCAACCACTTGGCTATCTGTGCACAACTCTCGACCAGTCCCAAACTTCCGTATGTTGTCAACCACGCTTTTACGACCTGCACTCGTATATCCGTTATGCATACTCCCGTGCAGATCAGACGTTGTACTAGAAAGTCGCTTGCCCGGTATCGGCTGATAAATACGATATTGCAGTGCCTGTGTTATTCTGATCACGATGCAAATATCCTTTGGACATGCATTCATGTCCAAAGCAACAGTCACTGCAGCGACTACAGCCGTTATGAAATACATTAAATGAATACGCAAGTGCGTATAAGGACAGCCATCACCTACAGAATGAAATGACGACAGTGAAAATTTGTGCCGGCTGAATCGAAACCGGATTTTCCGCTTATCTCGAGCGGTCCCCTTACCATACGGCTATCCGTGCACGACTCACAGCCAGAGCCAAACTTCCGTACGTTGTCAAACTGCGTCTACGACCTGTACTCGTACATCCATTATGTATATTCAAAAGAAATGTCCAAAGGAAATTTTCATCGTAATCAGAATAACACAGGCATTGCAATATCCTATTTATCTGCCGACACCGGGCAAGCGACTTTGTGACCTGCACGGGAGTATACATAATGGATGTACGAGTACAGGTCGTAGAGGCAGGGTTGACAACATTTGGAAGTCTGGGATATGGCTGTGAGTCCTGCACGGATAGCCAAATGGTAAGGCGACCGCTCGTGATAAGTAGGAAATCCGGGTTTGATTCCCGTCCAGCACAAAATTTCACTGTCGTCATTCCATACTGTAGGCGATGGATTTCCTTAATCGGACTTGCGAATTCATTTAATGTATTTCATGACAGCTACAATCAGCGCACTGCTTGTTGCTTTGGACATGCATTCATGCCCAAAGGAAATTACCGTCGCAATCAGAATAACACAGCCATTGCAATATCGTATCTAAGAGAAGAGTTCGTCTCAAAAATATTGAACATGGGTGAAGCAGAAACCGTTGAAAATCTCCACGGTAAATGATAACAGCCAACCAGCTCCAGAATAAAGATTTAGTGCAATCCTTGACTAAGGTTTCGCTATATCTACATATACCTCCATGAGAAGCAAAATTTCGATTACGCAATAAGTCACACAAATATGAAGGCTGTAAATTCAGCTAAATACTTAGGAATTACAATTGCACCTAAATTGGAACGATCACATAGATAATATTGTGAGTTTTTTTTTTTTTTTGTCATCAGTCTACTGACTGGTTTGATGCGGCCCGCCACGAATTCCTTTCCTGTGCTAACCTCTTCATCTCAGAGTAGCACTTGCAACCTACGTTCTCAATTATTTGCTTGACGTATTCCAATCTCTGTCTTCCTCTACAGTTTTTGCCCTCCACAGCTCCCTCTAGTACCATGGAAGTCATTCCCTCATGTCTTAGCAGATGTCCTATCATCCTGTCCCTTCTCCTTATCAGTGTTTTCCACATATTCCTTTCCTCTCCTGCGTAGAACCTCCTCATTCCTTACCTTATCAGTCCACCTAATTTTCAACATTCGTCTATAGCACCACATCTAAAACGCTTCGATTCTCTTCTGTTCCGGTTTTCCCACAGTCCAAGTTTCATTACCATACAATGCTGTACTCCAGACGTACATCCTCAGAAATTTCTTCCTCAAATTAAGGCCGGTATTTGATATTAGTAGACTTCTCTTGGCCAGAAATGCCTTTTTTGCCATAGCGAGTCTGCTTTTGATGTCCTCCTTGCTCCGTCCGTCATTGGTTGTTTTACTGCCTAGGTAGCAGCATTCCTTAACTTCATTGACTTCGTGACCATCAATCCTGATGTTAAGTTTCTCACTGTTCTCATTTCTACTACTTCTCATTACCTTCGTCTTTCTGCGATTTACTCTCAAACCATACTGTGTACTCATTAGACCGTTCATTCCGTTCAGCAGATCATTTAATTCTTCTTCACTTTCACTCAGGATAGCAATGTCATCAGCGAATCGTATCATTGATATCCTTTCACCTTGTATTTTAATTCCACTCCTGAATCTTTCTTTTATTTCCATCATTGCTTCCTCGATGTACAGATTGAAGAGTAGGGGCGAAAGGCTACAGCCTTGTCTTGCTCCCTTCTTAATACGAGCACTTCGTTCTTGATCGTCCACTCTTATTATTCCCTCTTGGTTGTTGTACATATTGTATATGACCCGTCTCTCCCTATAGCTTACCCCAACTTTTTTCAGAATCTCGAACAGCTTGCACCATTTTATATTGTCGAACGCTTTTTCCGGGTCGACAAATCCTATGAACGTGTCTTGATTTTTCTTTAGCCTTGCTTCCATTATTAGCCGCAACGTCAGATTTGCCTCTCTCGTCCCTTTACTTTTCCTAAAGCCAAACTGATCCTCACCTAGCGCATTATCAAGTTTCTTTTCCATTCTTCTGTATATTATTCTTGTAAGCAGCTTCGGTGCATGAGCTGTTAAGCTGATTGTGCGATAATTCTCGCACTTGTCAGCTCTTG
Source organism: Schistocerca gregaria (assembly GCF_023897955.1). Classification (NCBI taxonomy): domain Eukaryota; kingdom Metazoa; phylum Arthropoda; class Insecta; order Orthoptera; family Acrididae; genus Schistocerca; species Schistocerca gregaria. The sequence goes on along the minus strand of NC_064920.1, from coordinate 188,091,989 downwards.
CCGTCTTCGGAATTGTGTGGATGATGCTTTCCCGAAAGTCATATGGTATGTCGCCAGACTCATATATTCTACACACCAACGTGAATAGTCGTTTTGTTGCCACTTCCCCTAATGATTATGGGTAGAGCAAACCAAAGACTGCGATTCATTGGCAGAACACTTAGAAGGTGCAACAGGTCTACTAAAGAGACTGCTTACACCATGCTTGTCCGCCCTATTCTGGAGTATTGCTGTGCTGTGTGGGATCCGCATCAGGCGGGACTGACGGATGCAATCGAAAAGGTACAAAGAATGGGTGCTCGTTTTCTATTATTGCGAAATAGGGGAGATAGTGTCACATACATGATACGTGAATTGGAGTGGCTATCATTAAAATAAAGGCGTTTTTCGTTGCGACGGGATCTTCTCATGAAATTTCAATCACCAGTTTTCTCCTTCGATTGCGAAAACATTCTGTTGGCACCCACCTACAGAGGGAGAAATAATCATCACGATAAAATAAGACAAATCAGGGCTCGCACAGAAAAATTTAACTGCTCGTTTTTCCCGCGTGCCGTTCGAGAGTGGAACGGTAGAGAGACAGTTTGAAGATGGTTCATTGAACACTCTGCCAGGCACTTTATTGTGAATAGCAGTACTCACATATATGTAGATGTAGATGTAGAGAAATACACCTGAACAGGAAGAAACCTTCATTAGCAAAAAACTTAGCAACATAACTGAGATAGAAGAAAAAAACACTTATACCTTTTAGGAACCATGAAAAATATCAAAGTATTACAATCACAAAAACTTTTAGTCACTTACTAAAATCACATTCTGCTGGGAGATGCATAAAACAATCGTTCCAAAGGCGTCGTCAGTAAAAAACGTCTCATACAAGATAAGGAGACTTATGCAGAAGCAATACTGTTACAGAGTTGCCTTTTCAGTAAACAATATCTTAAAACAAGGAGTGATTCATACTACTGGGCCACAGGAAGAACTTGACATTAAATCCAGAGTTTACAAAATTACTTGTAACGACTGCCCCACACTATTACATTGGACAGACAGGTAGACCTAGTTGAGTAAGCTATAAAGAACACATGCTACGTAAAAATGGGGAAAACGTGTACAATTCCACGTTTCCTGATCATCTATTGCTCTTACAACATATGCCACGTAAACTGGTTGACGTAGAATTACTACACGACGTTGAGTAGGGGTTACCAATTGGACCTGTTCGAGGAATTAGAAATATTCAAGCATCTATATCAAAAAGATTCTTAACGAACAGATGCAGCTTAGAAACAAAAATTTTATGGATTGTTTCAAACCCCTCTTTGCTCTAACGTAATATAGTCAACACTGACTTGAGGCTAGTTTTCTTGTCTGTTGATGCTGGTGAGATGCTCCTTTCCTGTCCTGTCATGTTTACGTATTTTTGATGATTATTGTTCGCGGTTTTCAATGTTTACGTGTGATTTAAATGATTTTTTTTACTCGTGAAGACAGACGGTTTCGATTTACAACGTTTTGTTTGTTTTCGCTGGTATATATCCTAGCTGTTAATTTGCGCGAGATTCTCGCACATAACACTAGTGTCCTCCCTCGTGGGATGTGTTCGTTAGCGCAAGCTTCACGCTTGACACTAGGACACAGTCAAATTGGTGTTCAGAGTTTCTATTGTATGCGGGTGTTTTAAATGGTTCTGATATGTTTTATTTATTAAGTCAGAGGGTTTAAATTAGCACAACCTTTAAAATTTTCATGCTCATGAGTATGTATCTCGGTGTTTTAACGTGCGCGAGTGTCTCGCGCAGACCACAAGTGAAACTGTCTGCCCTACTGCTCCCATATCTCCTTCACGCTAGTTCACAAGCTAAGTACTGATAGTATGCCGTATTCGCCGGCCGGGGTGGCCGAGTGGTTCTAGGCGCTACAGTCTGGAACCGCGCGACCGCTCCGGTTGCAGTTTCTAATCCTGCCTCGGGCATAGATGTGTGTGATGTCCTTAGGTTAGTTAAGTTTAAGTAGTTCTAAGTTCTAGGGGACTGATGACCTCAGCAGTTAAGTCCCATAGTGCTCAGAGCCATTTGAGCCAATTTATGCCGTGTACGCATCGACCATCTCTTTATAATTATGCTGTACAGATGAGGTGATATTTTAATTTTAACTACTGACGACGCCTTTGGCACGATTGTTTTATACATCTCCACTGTAGGATGCGATTTTAGTAAGTGATTAAATGTTTTTGTGCTTGTAATACTTTGGTTTTTTCATGGTTGCTTAAAGCTATGTGTTTTTTTTTTTTCCTTTTTATCTCTGTTATGTTGTTAAGCTTTTTTTGCTAATGAAGGTGTCTTCCTGTTCAGGTATATTTAGATGTACCGAAACCGTCATCAAGGATTTCAATAAATCTTTATTCTATAACTGTTTGGCTGTTATCATTTACCGTGAAGAAGAGTTTGTAATTGTGTGCATCAAGTGATGGTTTACTGTACTAAGACAGTTGTAAATATTTGGCTCATTCCTGTTACAATGGATTGTATACAGTTAAGTATACCTTTTAATTAATCTTGTAATAAAGTGAACTAATGTTTCAAACGTTGCAGTTCAGTCAGCTGTATCCCAGAGTAACCAAAGCACCCACAGCTATGACCGGGTACCTGTAGTATCGCCAGGTCAATACAGTACTCATTAAAGGTATATTAAAGTTTAAAGCAGCGAGCCAAATATTAAAGTTAGAAACTTTGTACATAGTTTGAGACAGCATAACTCACAGTCATCAAATTATCCAATTTTTTCATCCAGTATTTGAAAATGATGGCATTTAGCGACCATCAACAAACTTTACATGTAATTTCAAGCTTTTCTAATCAGTTTCTCGTTTTAACACCCGCATAATCATGAAAGGAAGAAGGTTGTTCGCTTACTACATATGCGCTATTCACGCAGTAAAACTGCAGTTTGAGGCATGACATTTCAATTTTTTACTACTTTATTACTAACGCCACTCACAACAGGTCTCGTAGACAGCATCTACAAATGTTACTAATTATATTTGCAAAATTACATCGTTGAACGAAATACAATTTAAGAGATGTGCCATCATAAAATGGAGCTCAAATTATCCAAACTGTACTCATCCGGTGTGTGATAATGGAAGCACTTACACAAGTGTAGTTTGGCGTCTCCAGTCATAAAAGTTTTGTATGTTTAATTTCAAATATTTAACAGTTTAGCTTATCTGTAAAGTAATAACGTGTTTGAAGCTGTTTTATATATGCGAGGCCGTTTTTTTTTTTTTTTTTAAGAATTGAAACATACCAGCAGCTGTCTGTATGTACACAGTGTGGTCAGAAAGTGTGAAAAGCTTGCAAGGGTGTTGCAGGGTAGGTTGTGCTGAGAAATAATTCGATGTGTTGCGCCGTTTCCGTTTTAATTAACAGTGAAGTTAGTCAATCAAGGCCCTTTCGCGCACAAATTCAGGCCAGATACAAAAGTTTCAAAAATGGTTCAAATGGCTCTGAGCACTATGGGACTTAACGTCTGAGGTCGTCAGTCCCCTAGAACTTAGAACTACTTAAACCTAACTAACCTAAGGACATCACACACATGCATGCCCGAGGCAGGATTCGAACCTGCGACCATAGCGGTCGCTCGGCTCCAGACTGTAGCGCCTAGAACCGCACTGACTAGCTAACTTCAATGCTAATAAGTCGGAAGCGGCGGAACGTACTAAAGTTTTTTCTTATCGATTTCTTATTAGAATAACGTACCCTGAAACACCCTCACAAGCTTTTCAGACTATTGTGACCACCCTCTACGTGTCCTCGTATTAATCTGACACCATGGTTTGACTTCACATTTCCATGGTGTAACAGTATCGTTCATGTGTCTATTGTGGCACTCGTTTGTTGATCGTCGTTTGAAATGCACCAGACTTTTTTTTAACGTTTCGCGCGCTCAAATGGGTTGAGGGTTGGCGGTACAAAGACGACGTAGGCGGGCACGATATACAGGCCGATTCGCTTCCAGCAAGCAGCATATGTCGAGCAAGAGGACAGAGCAGTGTCCTGTGCTGTGTTGCGGCAGACGAGCTGGAGTGGAGTGGAGTGGAGGGCCAGCAGGCTGCATCCATCAGGCGCGGACAGCGCGCACGTGTAAACAAGGCGCCATTTGCATACCGGCAGACCGCGCTGCCCGGTAGGCGCCGCGCCTGTCGCAAGGCCGCCCCGGCAAACAGTTTACGCCCATCCCTCTGCTGCTGCCTCCACCTCCGTCTGCGTATTATGTCTGCTGTTTTGTCTGCTGCTGTATTACACAACACTGAGCCTGTGTGGGTGTCATCATCATATGGCATCCTTTGCCGGATATAAATCTCCACTAGACTTTTCATACACAGCGATCTACAATGATACCCTTCCATTTTCTGAAGTCGTCTTCCTAGTTGCCACTGACGTTGTTACTTCCATAGCGCTGAACATTGCTGACGTTAAGTATTATATAATTTGTTTCAAGGAATTAAGGCTATTCTGTAACAATTTTCCTAGACTCAGGAGGATTTATTGTTAACAAGCTGAGAACCTGGCATTGCATACGTAAGTATATATTGAAATCTTCTATTAATCCATTTCTTCCTTCCCCCTCTCACTACCCATCTGCACCTGCCATTCTCTTTGTCCATCTCCTCCTCTCTCTTTATATTTCTCTGCACCCCCCACCTTCTCCTCACCCCTCAAAATGGTTCAAATCGCTCTGAGCACTATGGGACTCAACTTCTGTGGTCATTAGTCCCCTAGAACTTAGAACTACTTAAACCTAACTAACCTAAGAACATCACACACATCCATGCCCGAGGCAGGATTCGAACCTGCGACTGTAGGAGTCGCACGGTTCCGGACTGCGCGCCTAGAACCGCGAGACCACCGCGGCCGGCGTCCTCACTCCTCTCACTGTCCATATCCTCCTCTTTCCTTTCGCTGTTCATCACCTCCTCTCTCCTCTCTCTGTCCATCTACTCCTCTTCCATTTCTCTGCCCATTTCCTCTTCCCCCTTTGCTCATCTCCTCCTCCCCCTCTCTATGTGTATCTCTTCATTCCCAATGTTCATCACCTCATCACTCCTCCCTCTTTCTATCTCCTCCTCTTACTTCTCATGGTCCAATTCCCCTCCTCTTTTCTCTGTTGAATTCCTCCTCTCTCCTATCCGCTCCCATTGCTCCTTCCCCCTTCTTGTCCGTCGCTATCCTCCTTCCCCATTCTCTCTCCAGATTAATTGTCCCAGCCAATAGGAGGCTGGTGGTCCTTAGCCCCATATGATCTCTTTCCAGGTCGTAACTAATAGGTCTACCAAATTTGGAAATAGTTCTGCAGGACCAGGATGAGCCTTTTACCCACAGCTTTGCCCATTTACACATATGTGAAATATATTTAACATATATTTAACATATTTCACTTGTAATTGTACACATATTTCATCTGTATAACGAATTGCTCCCTTCAGTTTTATTTTCACACGGCTCAATATTTATGATTTCATATCCCCTGAACAGTGTATCGTACAATGATATAATTTTGTAGGTACGCCCAATGGTACATGTGACTACCGTCTGCGAAATGTTTTGTGAGCAGAGTAAGTAATAAAGACGGCATAAATGAAAACATCCTGCATGAAGGGCCAGTTTGTCACGCAGTTCAGTGTTTATGATGTCATAACTACGTACTGTACCTTGATATATTTTTGTAGATATATTCAGCAGCAAGGTGGACACTGTCTGCGAAGTGTGTTGCGAATAGAGCTAGTAATAAAGAAGTAATAAATTAAAACGTCGTACATGATGCTAAAGTTTGTCATGTATCTTGGTATTTGACGTCATATTTCTTGAATTGTGTTGCACAATGCCATATTTTTATAGGTACATTCAGCGTAATATGCAGATACAGTCTGCAAAATGTGTTACGAATAGAGTTAGTAGCAAAGATGTAATAAATTTAAATGTCAGTACGATGTGACGGTTTTTAACACATTCATTGTTTATGACGTCATGTTTCCTGAACTACGTGTCATACAATGATATATTTTTGCTGGCACATTCAATGCTATATGAGAATACTGTCTGCTTAAAATGTCTACGAATAAAGTTTTCTGTAAAGAAGCAATAAATTGAAACATCACGCAACTGTTTTACTGCATGAACAACGAAAATGCAGTAAGCGATAAACCTTTTTGCCTTTCATCATTTTGTGGGAGCTGTCATAGAGAAAAAATTTCGTAGAGGTGTGAAATTACGCGTAATGTTTGTTGCAAGTCAGTAAGTGCTCTCACTCTCAATTATTGGATGACTAATATAAGGGTGTTCGCGCGCCTTAGATTACGCTGCTTTTTCACAATCACTCCCACCCTTTCGACATGTAAGTGGTCCTTACAACTACAGCGATGCTTTCCAGACAATAAATCATAAGTATACCAAATTTGCTTTAAATCGGTCTAGTGGTTTAGGGGGAGATGTGGAACGTAAACACACACACAAACTGGATATAACGGGTGATCAAAAAGTCAGTATAAATTTGAAAACTGAATAAATCACTGAATAATGTAGATAGAGAGGTACAAATTGACACACATGCTTGGAATGACATGGGGTTTTATTAGAACCAAAAAAATACAAACGTTAAATAAATCTTCGGCAGATGGCGCTTCATCTGATCGGAATAGCAATAATTAGCATAACAAACTAAGATAAAGCAAAGATGATGTTCTTTACAGGAAATGCTCAATATGTCCACCAACATTCCTCAACAATAGCTGTAGTCGAGGAATAATATGAACAGTACTGTATAGCATGTCCGGAGTTATGGTGAGGCATTGGCGTCGGATGTTGTCTTTCAGAATCCATGAAGATGTCGGTCGATCACGATACACTTGCGACTTCAGGTAAGTCCAAAGCCAATAATCGCACGGACTGAGGTCTGGGGACCTGGGAGGCCAAGCATGATGTAAGTGGCGGCTGAGCACACGATCATCACCAAGCGACGCGCGCAAGAGATCTTTCACGCGTCTAGCAATACTTTGTTTTTTTGTTTTTTGTTTTTTGTTTGTTTGTTTTTTTCCTCCAGTGAAACCCCATGTCATTCCAAGCATGTATGTCTATTTTTATCTCTCTATCTATACTGACTTTTTGATCCCCCGATATATATATATATATATATATATATATATATATATATATATATATAAAGTTTTATAACATTTATGGATTTGATTAATTTACCATTATTTTCGAAAAACATATCAAACAAATAAAAAACAACAATCCCAGCTGAGTGGAGGAAAAATTTCAAGAGAATATCTGTTACTCTACTTAACAAAACAGCTTCCATTGCGTCCTCATTAGGTCATTTCTTGTTGTTGTAATGTTCAGCCTGAGGACTGGTTTGATACAATTCTCCATGTCGCTCTATCCTGTGCATGCCACATAATCTCCGCGTAACTGCTGCAACTTTGATCCATTTTAACTTACTTACTGTATCCATCCCTTGGTCTCGCACTACATTATTTATCCTTCATACTTCTCTCCAGCACCGAACTGACGATTGCTTGATGTCTCAGTATGTGTCCAATTAATTTATCCCTTCTTTTAGTCAGGTCGTGTCATAGATTCCCATATTCGATTCAAGATCTTACTATATTTACCCATCTAATTATCAACATTCTTCTGTAGCAGCATATTCCAAAAGCTTCTATTTTCTTCTTGACTGAACTGCTTGCTGTCGACGTTTAGCTTCCGTACACAGCTAAACTTCTGATAAATAAAAACTCACATGGAAAGTATTTTATTTTTTAAATATAATCTACACCTGTCGAAAATGTTAAAATTTTTACGTGCATTACTTCAATGTCTACTAAAATTGGTAATTTTTATATAGAAGCCTGTGGATTGCTGTGTTGTAAAGGTTAAATTACGTGTTTTTATTGGTAGCACTGTATCGTATCGTAAAAACAGTATCGTATCGTTTCATAGTATAAATACGCGTTGTAGGTTGAAGTGCTAACTTACTTTACTCATGACGCCAAGCGAAGTGTTTTTAAGTACGTGGGTTTCATGATAACAGATTTTCGATTAAAGGGAAACATTGTGTTCAACATGTGGCGTCTCAAGTTACAGACAGTGAAATACAGGCAGACTGGTGAGTATCTAAAGAAACATCCATTAGTGCTTCGAAGATTAAAATAAAATGTTGTGATACACAGTTTTTTTTCAAAATGAAAGTGATGTACATGGTAGGTTAGACATATTCTGATAGATTTACACATGCTAACGAGGGTGTTAGGTGAATGTGTGTGTTGTAAAAGCTGTTGAGGGCCAGTTGCTTTACATGAAGACAGTGAGGTATCAAATGGACTAGACAGGAAACGTATCATTAATTGTGTCAGTTGTTAATATACTCATTCATTTTGGAATCCTGGTAAGTGTAAAGATAATTATTTTGAAGTAAATAATAGGTGGTTTTATGGATTATGAGCTATTGTCAAAGGACACACTGCAGCGGAAACAATGTGTGCCGTGATGAATATGCAACGCCCACTTTGTTCAATTGACAAGCATGCAGGATTTTTTGGAGCTGCTGTGGAATCTGTTGCATGTGAGTCCATGAAAGGTGCTGCAAACGAAGCTGTTGTAACTAATGATGGTATGACTGACATACCAGTAGCTTTTGATGGAACTTGTCAGAAGCGCGGCTACAGTTCTAAAAATTCTGTTGCTACGGTGACCAGTGTGGATATTGGAAAGGTATTAGATTTCGAGGGTTTAGCCAAACATTGTTATAAGTGTAAATCAGGGAATGAAGACGGGAATATCTGTGACAGAAATTATGAAATAATAAGGTGTGGTATGGAGGCCTCTGCAGCTATTGAAATTTTTAGGCCGTCTGTGAACGAAAGGGGAGTTCTTAGGTGATGGAGACTCAAAAGCATATAACAGTGTAGTAGCCGCTCAGCCTAATGGTGAGAAGATTATCACAAAACTGAAATGTGTTGGTCATGTCCAGAATAGGACGGGCACCAGGTTGAGGAAGTTGAAACAAAGTTTGAGAGATAAGAAACTTTCTGATGGCAAAACCATAAGAGGCAGGCTGACAGACAAAATGATTGATGAACTACAGCAGTATTAAGGGATGTCCATTAGAAATAATACTGAGGATTTTTTGAAAATGAAACAGGCAGTTTGGGCTACCTTCTTCCACAGACTGTCAACTGATGAAAAGCCATTACACCACGTTTGACCTCTTGGACCTGATTAATGGTGCAATTGCCTCATTGCTCAGTACTCAAACAGTTCACACAGCCATAAACATGCCATCCTAGCAGCAGTCAAGGAAATCATAAAACATATTTACAGAGACCTGGCAAATCCTGAATTACTGAAGAAGTGTCTGCATGGTCAGACACAAAATCCTGGAACAAACTGCTTCAGAGAACTTGAACGGATGGACAAGGTTCGCACTGATAAAGTACGCAGCAGAGCTGTCCTGAGCAGTCCACAATAAAGAAAAAAAAAAAGAAAAAAAACTTGGATAGGAATCAAGAGGATGATATACACTATGGTGCAGGGTTCTTTAAAAGCAATAATCATATATTAAATGAGTTACACTCTTTTGAAACATCAGAAGACGTTCCTGAAAATTTAGATTTTCTGTTGCATTTTTCCCTAAATCTCTGAATCCACTTAGAGTAGAGTATTCAAATTTTCAGGGAGTAATAACATATATATCCTGAGTCTACTGAACTAAAAGAAGAACGTAATGTTATGTATAATTAAAATTATTTAGGATAACGTACAAAAAAGTACACAAAATTTTAACCGTGTAATTAAAAAATTGTATTTCCGAAAGCATTAGCTGAAATGCAATTATTGTACTTCAGTAGACTCACAACATACTGTTTAATGTCCTGTAAAAGTTTCATGTCAATGGCTGTAGTGATTCCTGAAATACCGAGAAGCCAAGTCACTAAATTTATATTGGATGCTTTTTGGGCTATAGCCAGTCTGCATCTATTTCGGCCATCAATTTCTTTTGGGGCAAATAGCAAAACTAACCTAATATATTTAGCGTTTCAGTTCTTATTTTCTTCACCATCGCCTGGTTTCATTCGATTACATCCAACTATCCTTGTTCTTATGCTCATCTTACAACCTCTTATCAAGAGATCGTTGCATTCAACTGCTCTTCCAGGTCCATAGCGGTCTCTGACAGAATTCCAACGTCATTGGCAAACCTCAAAGTTTCTATACTTTCTCCCTGAACTTTAATTTCTACTTCAAATTGCTTCTTCCCTTCTTTTACTGCGGGCCCAGTGTGTAGAAAGAATAAAATAAGGATAAGCTACAACACTATCTCATTCCTTTCTCAATCGCCGTTCCCTTTCATGTCCTTCTATTTCCATAACTACAGTCTGTTCTCTACAAAAGTAGTAAATAATTTCTCGACCCAGAGTTTCGAAGAGTGTATTCCGGACAGGACACGTTTTTCTCTGCGTCTATAGATGGTATAAGCGAAGCTTTGCCGGACGCGGTATTGGACCGTCGTCCTACCGAATACGAGTTCAGTGTGCTGACCACTGCACCACCTCGCTCCCTTCCTAGGACGACGCAGCTCTGACAGCGTGGCGTGGCGTGGCGTTGGAGCAAATGAGCGTCGACCCTGAGCGCCATGGCACTCTTGCCAAGCACGGCCTGTAAACCTAAACCTTGCCCTCCCCTGCGTTAGACTGTCTGTGGTTTCAATGCATACCAATAAATCATTCATGGTGTGGTCATGGATGCGTCGAGAGACGACAGTCCCTGTTGACCCATTTCACCGATTTCATGCAGCCGACCGACACATACACGGCAACTCTCTGCCACGGTGGAGGATCACGTGACCTCCTGGTACCAGTACGACGCCATCTGCAGCGCCCCAGAGCTACCAGTGATCCATTTTAAGCTGAGCTTTAGTCGCCCGGTCACGTCGCTGCCCCATTGGGTGCTCAGTTATCGGCAGAGCGCTCCAGTCGACGCGACGACAGCTGACGCAGCTTTTGGCCATGAAGATAACGCCGCATGTATAGGACTCTGCGAATGAAAACCAAACGTATCACACCATTGCAAACGTGTTAGCGGTGTGTAGCGACATTACTGTCAGCACCGGTAAACGGTTTTGCGTTTCCACCCCAAATGAGAAAAGTAGTGGAGGTAGTCTTATCGAAACTTAAGCTGGACTCAGAGACGACAATGGTATTTAAGAATGTACCACTTAGGTAACAACAGCAGCGCGTAAAATTGTGACTTTCTATATCTACACAACAAAATCAGTTTGTTGTAAATTTCCATGAAACAAAATTGATAATCAAAACAAATAATTCTGAAACTGGTTGACTACATTTGACAAATAGTGGTTTTGCCTTTTAATGTGTTGTTAACGGACTGTATATTAACTGTTGTTCTCTAAAATCGCTGAACCCTACGAAGAAAGAAAACTCCCGCAGTGTTGAGTGGAACCTTTGGAACTAATTGTTTAGTTTCCATCATGACAACAGATCCTCAGGCATGGGAATGTGTTTCATCTTGAGTAATAATTTCCTTAAAATGGACACATTAACAAGATATTCCTTAGTTCTAGATTTATCATTAACATTTTCATCGGAGCTCATTAAAACACTTGACAACAAAGACTGGAGAATTGTTTTTACTTATTCTTCTCACACTTTCTGCTGAATTAACAGTATAAGAATCTACCCTTGTGCTGGGGCGTCAAAATCTTCAGTTTGGCTAAGACACTCAGTCTCATACTATGTATCATTCCGAGACAGTAGTCTGTACTGATCCTTTTCTTTCAAAGTTTCCACAGGAAAATTTCATTTTATATCACAGATCTAAAATTGCAGAGTTCCAGTAAAACTCATGACAAAATACAAGCCCGAGGCGATTTGTAAACAGCGGCATTTCTTTTTGGTAGGCCAAAGCAGCTCTGGAGACAGCAACATGTATTACCGGTCCGGTTATTCGGCTATTTAAAGTTTTCATTTTCGAAGTTTGAAGTTCAGTCTTTGAAACTTCACTTTCTGGCAAAAATTTTCGTTTCAAATCAGTCAGATGCGGAGACGGAGCTACACATTCACTGGGAAGTCTTGACGTTACGGTGTCGGAGGCCAAGTTAAGTTACACCGCTACTCCCAAGTATGGGGCAACATGTTTATGTATTGATCACTGATGAAGAAGAACTGGAAATTTGTGGTAAGTTCTATGGGACCAATCTGCTGAGGTCATCGGTCCCTGAGCTTACACACTACTTAATCTAAGTTAAACTAACTTACGATAAGCACAACACACACACCGATGCCCGAGGGAGGACTCGAACCTCTGACGCGGGACTTAGGTAGACTTCACGGCCGTAAGAAGTAGCAGAAGATACCTAAAAGTGCACTAACGTGGTATTCCTTATTTGCGTCTATTTACCTGTAGCATCTGTTCGTTAAAATGACTATCATGTCGTATGCTACAAGTTTGGAAGGTTGTGGGAAGACAAAGTAGCGATCGAAAAACTTTTCTGGATGAAAGTAACAGGTGAAAATTGAAACAGATCAACGCTACGAGACATCAAACTACGGTAGCGCAAGAGATGGGAGAGCGCATAAAACAAGTTCAGAACCCGTCACCAAAAGAAGCTGACTCCATTGGAAGACTCTGCAGGAGAGACGCTCAGTAGCTCGATACGGGCTTTTGTTAAAGTTTCGAGAACATACCCTCACCGAAGAGTCAAGCAGTATATTGCTCCCTCCTACGTATATCTCGCGAAGAGACCATGAGGATAAAATCAGAGAGATTAGAGCCCACACAGAAGCATACCGACACTCCTTCTTTCCACGAACAATACGAAACTCTAATAGAAGGGAGAACCGATAGAGGTACTCAGGGTACCCTCCGCCACACACCGTCAAGTGGCTTGCGGAGTATGGATGTAGATGGGGATGTAGACCAACACTGTTAAATAAATCCACTCATTCTGGGAAGATTGAAATATGCAGGTCCTCACTATTCGATATGCATAAATGTGCTTACGTCTAGGTGAGGTAATAGATCCGCATAGAGAGATACAAAAAATGGTAGCTGACAGAAAATGAGTAATTTAATGTAAAAGCAGGACAAAAGCTTACGAATTATATCCAATGGGAAAATGTGGATCTGATAACAGACATAACAGAGAGCATAAGTTAGTAGTATTTGCCGAGGACAATATGTTCCTCTTTAAAACATTCTTTAAGAAGGAACCCAACAGATTTGATAATCATTAAGTGTAATTAAAGTTGAAACATTATACAAAGCGAACATTAACAAAACTGACAAACTACAAGGACGGATTCCTTACTGAACACGGAGGAAAAAAGGCCCTATGAAGAAGTATCCGGAAATGCATCGTTGCGATCGTTGATGGCGCTGATGAATTTGACAGTTTCTCTGACCACGTGCCATGTGATCCCTGTGTGATGCAGGCTGTGTGGCTGCCGCAGCAGCTGTAAGCAGCAGAATGGTCAGGTATTCATGTCGGGAACAAATCGAAATGGTGTTTGTGTACGGTCAACGAGATGTAGAAGGTCGAGAGGTTCAAAATGGTTCAAATGGCTCTGAGCAGTATGGGACTTAACTTCTGAGGTCATCAGTTCCCTAGGACTTAGAACTACTTAAACCTAACTAATCTAAGGACATCACACACATCCATGCCCGAGGCAGGATTCGAACCTGCATCCGCACCGGTCGTGCGGTTCCAGACTGTGGGGCCTACAACCGCTCAGCCACGCCCATACCGAGTACCCTCACAGACACTACCCACATCACACAACATTTCAGACCCTTTTTCGGCGTTTGTATGATCATGGATCCTTTGAGACAGACCAACGTACACGGAGGCAGATCTGGAGAACCAGGCTGTACTGGATACCCTAATTCAACATCCAGGCGAGTGCCCCGTCAACACTGTGTAAGCCAAAGTACGACTGTGTGTATCGTGCATTACAAACGCCACTGTTCCTATTACCTGCAATCGCACGGAGACCATTTTGAACATTTTCTGTGAAACGAATGCGATGCAGCTCTGTACTGTGTTTCGGGACGATTTGTTGTCGTTGCACCCACACCGACCATTCCAGGACTTTTCTCATCCATTTCCAATCAGGAGTCCGTCGGCGCAGTTTATCTGTTTCATGAATGTCCACCCTTATATTACCAAATAATAAAGAAATTATACAGTACGTAATGATCGAAAACTTTCCGACTGCAAATGATCAGAGACTCGTAAACACAGAGTAAGAAACTGATACAAAGTTAGGAAGAGTACAAGCAGAAAATCATGTATATAAATTGAGACATTGGCAGGTGTACCAGATTACATTCATCAACATACTGAAAAAAGTGTATTACACAAACTTTATGAGAGGGGCATTTATTTAACAGAGGTGCCTACTGAACAGCAAAAGATATTATAGCTATAAAGAAGACAAAATTAAAGGTACTCTCAAACGGAACGGGTCATTAGGCACTTATTAAGGGTAAGCAGAGACTTTCAAGAAGATGATAAGTTGTAAATGATAGAATATATTTAATGAGACAATACCACCGGGAAATTCCTCGAGAGGATATGATTATTTAGGATGCAAATTTGTATGATAAATTAAACAGAAACTTATGACTGACGGACATTACGTATCATCCGTTAAAACGACATACACTCCTGGAAATGGAAAAAAGAACACATTGACACCGGTGTGTCAGACCCACCATACTTGCTCCGGACACTCCGAGAGGGCTGTACAAGCAATGATCACACGCTCGGCACAGCGGACACACCAGGAACCGCGGTGTTGGCCGTCGAATGGCTCTAGCTGCGCAGCATTTGTGCACCGCCGCCGTCAGTGTCAGCCAGTTTGCCGTGGCATACGGAGCTCCATCGCAGTCTTTAACACTGGTAGCATGCCGCGACAGCGTGGACGTGAACCGTATGTGCAGTTGACGGACTTTGAGCGAGGGCGTATAGTGGGCCGGGTGGACGTACCGCCGAATTGCTCAACACGTGGGGCGTGAGGTCTCCACAATACATCGATGTTGTCGCCAGTGGTCGGCGGAAGGTGCACGTGCCCGCCGAACTGGGACCGGACCGCAGCGACGCACGGATGCACGCCAAGACCGTAGGTTCCTACGCAGTGCCGTAGGGGACCGCACCGCCACTTCCCAGCAAATTAGGGACACTGTTGCTCCTGGGGTATCGGCGAGGACCATTCGCAACTGTCTCCATGAAGCTGGGCTACGGTCCCGCACATCGTTAGGCCGTCTTCCGCTCACGCCCCAACATCGTGCAGCCCGCCTCCAGTGGAGTCGCGACAGGCGTGAATGGAGGGACGAATGGAGATGTGTCATCTTCAGCGATGAGAGTCGCTTCTGCCTTGGTGCCAATGATGATCGTATGCGTGTTTGGCGCCGTGCAGGTGAGCGCCACAATCAGGACTGCATACGACCGAGGCACACAGGGCCAACACCCGGCATCATGGTGTGGGGAGCGATCTCCTACACTGGCCGTACACCTCTGGTGATCGTCGAGGGGACACTGAATAGTGCACGGTACATCCAAACCGTCATCGAACCCATCGTTCTACCATTCCTAGACCGGCAAGGGAACTTGCTGTTCCAACAGGACAATGCACGTCCGCATGTATCCCGTGCCACCCAACGTGCTCTAGAAGGTGTAAGTCAACTACCCTGGCCAGCAAGATCTCCGGATCTGTCCCCCATTGAGCATGTTTGGGACGGATGAAGCGTCGTCTCACGCGGTCTGCACGTCCAGCACGAACGCTGGTCCAACTGAGGCGCCAGGTGGAAATGGCATGGCAAGCCGTTCCACAGGACTACATCCAGCATCTCTACGATCGTCTCCATGGGAGAATAGCAGCCTGCATTGCTGCGAAAGGTGGATATACACTGTACTAGTGCCGACATTGTGCATGCTCTGTTGCCTGTGTCTATGTGCCTGTGGTTCTGTCAGTGTGATCATGTGATGTATCTGACCCCAGGAATGTGTCAATAAAGTTTCCCCTTCTTGGGACAATGAATTCACGGTGTTCTCATATCAATTTCCAGGAGTGTATGAGGAGTAGCTATCAACAGAGAGAAGATTATGCAGGTACTGTAAGACATCTTTTAGCGGTTGTATGGTATAAAAACCGCAGTTAGTCAATAACGAAATTAATATAATAACAGAAATAATGCCAGAGAAATTGTACAGATATGTTTGAGGTATGAAGGAAAGGCGCCTGGATATGCTGAAATTTCAGTACGAACGACTAAAGCACGAGGAAAAGAAGTACAAATGGAATATTTGCAGAATATCTGCAGAGGAAGACAAGTCTTCAAAATTTGACAAACATTGTCATTGTTCCACCTCACGAGAAAAGACACAAAGGAAATGCAAATAAACTTGAATCCTGTACTGTTAAGAATATTCACTAAAATGGTCAGAAACCGTACAGAAAAGTTGGGTTTATCAAGAATAGGGACAAGCTGGCTTTATAAATGAATGTAGCATAATAAATCGACTGAAAGTTGTGAACTGATTGATGGAAAGGAGCAGTTAGTATAAAATAATACTTTACGTGGTTTAGTATCTGCATAGGAGTCACAACCCCGCTAGCAGTTAGTATGATTTACTACGTTGCCTGGTTTAGTATCTGCATAGGCGTCACAAAGCTGCGACACTACACTGTCGACATGTCTACTTCAAGGGCTGACGGTGGCTCGATAATAATCTGGGAACAGAACCCTGTGAGAGGAAACGAAACTCCCGTGTGAGTCAATCTACGGGAAGCAGGGAGACCGGAGTGCCCGGGAATAAATTCAGTACGCGGCTGGTATGGGCAGCTAACAACTGAGCATTCAGTAGCAACATTCGCCAGGAAGTGTAATGCGATGTCGGTGTTTGCTGAACTCAGTCTAAGCACTGACCCACTCGGCTTACTACCACTCAAAGGGAAACACTTCTAACAGCGGGTCTGCCCACACTACACATCGCTAGCGCCGAATGTGGCAGGTTTCTACATCATTCCCCTATGCTACCCATGCCAGCTCATCTCCTTCCAGAGCAGTGTCTACGCTGGCTGGATACTGAATCAATACCTCTCTAAAAAGGCCACTTAGATGCGAAAATTGCCATGCCTGGGTCGCGGAATCCAGCGCAGAACCAGAGAGGGCACCGGAGAACCCAGCAGCGCACCAGTCACTGAAGAATACAACTGTGGCGTCGTTGACTTTGCAGGAAAGACGGAAGGACACGAAGGCTGAGGCAATGGTGGGTCCACCGGCAACAGTGGGGATGAGGCCACTTCTATCGTCGAAGGACGGATCGAAATCCATGGGCTCCACACCTGCAGGCGCAAGCGCGAGCCTCATTGGGACCTGGGGCTGCAGGCTACAGGAGCACAGTGAAGGGGTCGGAGGGGGCATCAACATTGAGGTGTCTTACTGAATATGGGAACCAGCCCCTGCACAATATCGTGAGTAGCCCTGTCAATCAGCTGACTAGAAGGCCCTGGCAGAGATGTCGTAACATGGCGCAGGCACAACTGATTTTCGCGACAGGTCACCACAAACAACTGCCAACCCACGACGATCGGCAGCCACTCCTGCCGGCGGCCAAAGGATTGGACCAAACCGGCAGCCCCAAGAGGAAAACGCCAGGGGGGCTGGTGGTCTGTAGCAAGCAAATCAGGATGCTACAAATCCAATGGACCCTATGGCTAGCACCCATGCAAATGTTTCGCCGGACGGCACTCATTAATCGGTATCGCCAGATGGGTGTAGCCAGAAAATTCGATGATGCATCGTCATAGACAGATGTAGGACGGACTGAACTTCTTCATTTGGGCCTTGAATGTACTCACGAAGTGCTCTACCTCAGAATAAGGATCTATGTGAAATGGAACAATAGCCAGATGGTGGATTCCATTGCGAATGCAAACGTCTTCAAACTCCATCAACACAAATTGTCTACTATTATCAGACACGAGGGTCCTACGGGTTCCCACAATGCCAAAAATAACGGAGAATGCGTAAATACTAGCAGCAAAATTGATGTGCACCCTGTCCCAAGGGAGCTGCAGGACCAGCCAATGAGGGAACAGGCACTGTGCTGCCTCGTTCTGTGCACGGTCTACACAAGCCCCCACCAGGTGGTCGAGTAGAGCGCCAGCCAGTAGACGTGACGTCACACGAATGCCTTCATACAAGTCACAGCCTAGTGCGACGTATGCAGCAAATAGAGGCTGCTAGGATGCATAGGCGGGAGGACGACTACTCAACAGAATTTCCCCTCCATGGCAAGAATGAGGACTGTCCTGTCGGTCGAATTGCGGTCCACCCCCTCCTCCCCCCTCCCCTGCCCTACTGACCGCAAGTTGCCGAACCCCGCACCTGGGTCCAGAGGTGGAGAGAGACGGTCATTGCTCATGTATAGCACATTAGCACAATCTCGACCCCTCGCCAGAAGATGATTATAGACACGTCGGGAAATTTCAATACAGTTACCTTAATGGAAGCTTGAGGAGATTTCAACAAAAATATAATTATTGGGAAAAACCATCTCTCAGTCTAAAACTGGCTAATTTGCCTGACTAAAACTTTACAGAACCTTTGACTACATTCAGTCAAAAGCTAACATGGTATCACCATCTCAAAAGGAAGCCCACAACAGGCTGAAGCCACTAACTGACCAAAAATACACTAAAGTCCTGAGTATGGTACATATTTGCAAGATCTTACGTCCCATCCTCAGGTAAGTAATGTTCATTTTACAGATAGACGTTCCACAGGCTACACTTAACTGTTTCAATTCCATTTATTTACAGTTTATTTTTCAGTCCTATAGATACACAGTCAACAGATGTAGGAAGAACCAAATAAAAACAATAGCATGTAGCTATGGAACTTCTATTTCCAAAATGCATAGTTTATCAGCTACGAAACCTTATATAAAAACCTCCTTCAAAAATATTGACGGAGACCATGAAATACGAACCTGCACTTCTCCCAAGTCTTACCACTCCCTGCCTTTGCTTGAATTTCATGTAACACACCTTATTTTCCGTATCTGTTTTCCCTCTTCAATCAATACCCTGTGCCAGCTGATAAAGAACCCCTCCTCCCCCCACCCTGTATTCCGCATCCTTGAGAAACGATGCAAGCTGTCGCATCTCCATCACTACCTCCCACGTTTCTTGCATCGCCACATACTCCATATCCTTCGCAGGATAATTTCAACTGCCTTCTCCTCCATGATTATGAAATCATTCAAGATATCTACCTATCCTATCAACTATATATCCTACCTTACCTCTTCCATTCCCAACTGCAGGCACCAGCTCATCTTTCTGCTGCTTGCTACCACATACATCGTATCTCTAAACCATTCCTAATACTCATATCACATCCTTCTCATTTCCCACCCTCTGAAATCCCATCTTCATCCCAATTCCTAACACAGAAGATTTTACCAGGAGCCCATTACTCCTCAAGATTACAAGCCTCATCAAGATTAAGGTAATTGTTCCTATTCTTATGAAGGGATTTCAACTTTTTAGTCTAAAACGGAAGACAGTAGATGTTTCGCTCTAGTCCGAAAGGCAGCTCCTTTAAACTTGGTGGTTGATTACCTGGAATATTTTGTCACCATGCTAAATGGATCACTGTCCTCCGAGTAACTATGCAATTAGAATCATCCCCTCTATACTTGGCGTGCGTGAGAGTACATATTTAATAAATTTTCCCATTTTAACGATTTACGATGCACGACAAGATGTTTATTGAAAGACGCTGTCGTTACACGTTAAAAACTACCGTGTTATTTTGTCTTGTACGCAGCACCTACGTGATGCAACCATGAGTGGCACCAAGTACATGTGGTTGCCTTCCTTTTAGGCGCCAATACTGTTCTCTGAGAGTCCTGACCTCAGAATTACTGACAGAATATTTGAGTGAGTAATTGTATCAAAGGAAGAACAAATGATACAATGTCATTGATGAGTTTAAAAATATATATTGAATATTACAAAAATTCAGACGGTATAGTTTTCATACAGTTTTATTCATTAAAAAGTATTTCGGCACTATCATGCTCATACAGTTAGCTTTGGAATTAATGGGTAATGCCATATTATTGTACTTTCTGATATCCAGTTGGAGATAGCTCTATGTTGTTTTCCTACGACTTATTATGATGTGAAGTGCACACATGTTCTCGGAGATGACTGAAGTAAGCGGCCGCACTCACAAACCCCTTTCGTCACTGTTTTTCCACATTAGCACAACAGCTTTGCAAGCAGGCTACGATGTAAGTCTATTACTGGTGTTTATCATCGTCTATCTTGAGCTGCTTTTTCATTAAGTAATTATAACAGTCAGCAATAAATTTATGATGGAGGGAAGGACTCTTTGCCAGTATACATTATGGTATTTTATCTTCTGTGCCGCCCAACTAAATAATGATGTATTATTATTTTTAATACTGTCTATTATTCATTTAATAATTTAAATTTAAAATAATTTGTCATTTCTCTGTTTCATGCATAGGGAACCGATGGAATTGTAATGGTTAGGAAAGAAAAGATGGAGGGAAGTCGTCCTGTGTCTGGAAGGTAAAGGAAAAGGCGAGAGTAACGCAATTTAGCGTGCCAAGAGGACTTTTCTCGACTAGTTAGTGAAAGACTGAACATTCTGGAGTGGAAAACTAGGAAAAATCCAAATTATCACAAGAGACCATTGGATGGAAGTACTGTCAGCTTATTGCGACTTCGCGTAATGTGTAGTAGACTAAGAGGTCTGACAATGGAGAGAAGAAGTTTAACAGTACAATGCTTATGCATAGCAACAACTGAATAATACTTCGTATCGCCATCACCGAAGCAAATCATCACTGCGGTACCTCCAACCAATGAACATAACTGATTTAAGACTAATCATTTATGAATCAATCATTTTATTGCAGTGGTTTAATATATTTGCGAATTTCAATACACATGTGTAAAGAGAATATCATAGAACTAAGTCACATAACCTGTGTTAAGGTTCTATTCTTGACCGTGAAAGTTTCTGAGTATCCGTAAAAAATTAATTAATTACTTGATTTTTTTGGTAGCATTAATAACTGAGCTGTTAAAATCCTTCAGTCAAATTATTCAATTACTCTAACAGATACGCAAGCACATGAACTGTTCCAAGTAATCTGAAAATAAAATTGTTGCATAAAATAGTTAGTTTAATTTTTCATATTTCTTTGAAATTACTTTTTCTTAGAATCAGTCGCATAAATTTTAACTTACGTGATAAGTACATTTCTGTGTGTGGAAGATACTTCCAGAAGTGACGCATGCTGTAACAGTTGTAGAGCCCTAACAGGTTAGGAATCGTTTTGATCAGTGATTAATTTTCATTAAAGCGGTATTTAGTTTATTAAGCTGGTCAGTTAGTTAACATTATAGTGTGTAAGGTTTCTTTAATTTTTTCATATTTAACAGTTGGGAACTTTACAGAAATTGGGTGTGACTGATGTTACTAACATGTTGTCGCCTAGCTGCAATTTTAAGAGTTTCCGTTTTAATTCTGAGTTTTTAAAACAATTATTGTTTCTTCTTCAGTCTCTGTTGCATATTTTTCATTACGTGACATGTTTCGATCACTCTGGATCATCTTCAGATCTAAAACAAAGTAAAACTAAACACGTGGCGTCTAATATTTTAAAATAAGTAGAAAAGAATTGTACATAAATGTAGACTTTACTTAAGTAGTGCGTCAGTAACTCGGCTTGTCTGTTCAGAACTTCATATCGGATAACTGTGTTCTGCAAACGCAGTGACTGTTTTAAAGAGAACAGGTCTCTAATGGCGGCAGGGAAGAGGGGGGGGGGGTGGGGGGGGTGGAGGAAGATGGATAAAGGGGGGACGGGAGGAAGGGGGAAAAATGGAGCCAGGATGATTCAGAAAGGAGAAACGAAGAAAGGAGGGGAGTGGTATAGGATCTTGTTAAAAATTACAAAAAGTATAATTATGTAGACATTCTCGTTATGATGTTCACAGCGTAGAACAATGAATGTGTGAACTGTTACGATATAAAATAGTGGAATTATAAAATGGAGCGAGGGGGATAGAGTAAGTTGAAACTCAGCAAGGTGGGGAGGGGGGATAGTGGTAGGGATATTACAGGTTTAAAGAGAGGGTTTTATACCAAAATTTCAATAAACCAATTATGTAAAAATTTTCCGTTAAAATATTAAGAGCATAGAACAATGTACGTGTAAAACAGTAAAGGAATAAAGTAAGTGCTGCAGTTATTAACAATTACTGTGGCATTATCTGTCTGATTTAGGCTGGTGTCAGTTTTTGTTTATCTGGTCATATAGTTTTCCTGTTGCTTAAAAAACCGATGTTGGAATTCCGCTTATAGTTTTACTCTCTCTTTTTAACACAATTCTGTGTTTGTAAATCAAGTTAACAGTCCCATTGCTTTATACGTCTAGACACACAATCATGGTTACTCAGTCCTGTAAAAGGGCTAACACTTCCGAATTTGTATTTAGTATAAGACGTGTTATGAATGTTCTGTTCCTAAATACGCCTGAAAAACCGACGAAGATTATCTCATTAACCTAACTGGCCGAGAAATCGTTTCGTGTACCTACTGTTGCTTTGGAAAGGTAATAAGGCCCCACAGATGCGACAATTCTTCCGTTGGCCTCCTCAGAAATTTATAGAAAGCGAACTCGTGAACACTTTCCCACCCCCCACCCCTCCCGCTCCATTTTCCCCCAGTATTTCAGGCAGTGGACGTTGTTTCAATTTATCCCCCCCCCCCTGCTAAAACAAATATAAGCCCCTCCATACTGAACGAAATGGATGTTAAAACCCTGCTTTTCACTGAAGCACTGCGAAGAGTTAAAGACTCTGGGAGTTGCTATACAGTCTGTCGGCATTTCCCATTCGTTCCCATACTTACCTCACTCGCTATTTCAGTGTGTGATTTTGGATATCCCAATGAGATCCAGTTTTTAAAAGTTTCGAGTCTGTATGCACCAGCTGCTGCCTCCAACCTGACCCAAGGTGTATTGGAGGCATGTTCAATATGGGTTCGATCCCAGCAGTTGGTGTGTTGCTAATTCCGCCTGTTATGGCTAAGCAGGCCAGTCTCTGCACCTTAGCAAGCTCCTTAGCTGCAACCTGCTGTTCTACCTTCTTCCACCAAACTAGTCCCGTAGGAGATTCTAGGTCTAACCACTGTGGTGTATATCCTGTGTATACCTCTGGGGCTTAGGCCCCAGTTTTTGCCACAAGCTCTTCTGGTACTCGCTAGGCTACCTTTCGCATTGCTCTTAATGTGAGGCGTCCATGTTAGTTTCTCATCTAAGGTTACCCTGGATATTTCACTATCCCCTTCACAGGTAGAGTTAAATTTAAAAGCTTTATATTTCAACTTGTGTGTTGGATATGCGTCTTCGTGAATGGTACCACAAGTCTTCTTACGTTTGACCCTTAGATCCTGTTTCCTGTACCAGTCTTACACAATGTCCAGAGCCCCTTGTGCCATATTCCTGACTGTGTCAGTAAATTCGGCAAGCATTACTATGACAAAGTCATATGTGTACCCTTGGCAAAAGCATTGTCTGGAATATAGGTCCTCAATGAGTTCGCTCACCAGTACACATTCCACAATAAAGGCGACAAAACTCCCTGTGGACAACTTCTAGTGGTGTTCCTTCCACTAAGCATGGCCCTAGTCCCTAGGTCATGATCTGCTGCCCTAATCATAAAATCGAAGGTTGTATACTAAAAGCCCCCTAGATGTCGAGGAAAACGCAGAGGGCTATTTCCTGAAAGTGCAGTGCTTTCTCCACCTCCCCAACAAGTTGGTAGATATGCATGTTGGTTTGAACGTAGAGGAGCCTTAGTTAGCCTCCTCTCCCCAATATGCACATTAACCAGTTTTTCCAGTGTCTTAAGAATGAAGGAGGACAGACTGATTGGTCTTCTATCTTTGGCCTTGATATGATCAATGCTCCCTGGTTTTGGAATAAAGACAACCTTTACTGCCCACCAGACACTGGGAATGATTCCTGCTGGTAGGCTAACCCTAAATAACCCGCATAGGCCTCTTATACGATTCTGTCCTGCTTGTTGTAGGAGAGATGGAAAGATTCAATCTGGGACAGGCGACTTGAATGGTTGGAATGTTCCCACCGCCCATTGGATTTTACTGAAGTCGACCCACGCCTTGACCGATTCCCAGTCCTCTCTTCGAATGCCTGAGAATCATTGTCTCTCAGGGGCCGCATTCTGGTCTGTGTTATCCGCCAGAGCATATTGAGGGAAGTGAGTTTTGAGGAGCATTTCCAGCCTCTCATGTGCTGTTTTGGATTATTACCTATCCGCCTTCTTCAACGTACCTCCTGGATTAGTTGGTACTCTAGTGAGGATTTTGTCTGGGTTGAACAGCCATGTCCTCCACTTCCTCACAGAATGCCTTGCTTGAGCAATTTGCAAAGTTGTAGTTGACAAGAGCCTCATGATATTTTGCCCATTATCCTTTACGTCTCGCAAGGTTAAACAGACTTTGTATCTGTCTTCTTTGTGTTTCCAAGTTGTTGTTCCACCAGCGCACACCGCTCTTTGCGCACTTCTTGGTGATTGAGCGGTTGTCCTGATATGAGGTCACTATGGCACAGGTTACAGCCTCTGCTACTTCTTCAAACTACTGGATTATTTATCGAGATCTTAATTTTCAATACTCTTAAGTCAAGGTCCTTCCAATACGTTTCCCAGTCTGTTTCCCTGCGATTTCTACAGCTGTGGTCTGTCTGATTCCCATTTCATCCTTGAATTTAATATAAATGTGATGAGGGTGGCTCTAACGCCACATGCCATTGTTTGACGTAGCTGCCCATCATCATGGAACCAAAGGTCAAATACTTTTTCCTTTCTGCTGTTCCTTAATGTAAGATAATCACCCCTGTTCAGGACCACATCTACTGTTGGTGTCCTTGCTGCCCCACACTAGGTTGTGGACATTCTCACATGGGAATATCATGAACATCTTGTCCTTGAACCATTCCACTGTATGCACCCCTCACAGACAAAAATGACGGCACCACGCTCTATATAGACTCTTCTGAATTTGGGTCCTGGACCAGCGTCCCGCCACCCCTCCCCCCCCCCCCCCCTCCCAGTCTTTTCAAAGAGGACCATCTGCACGAGCTCCTCTTGCTGTGAGGTGATGCTTGCCAGTGGACAACCTTCTTGGATAACCGCCATCCTAAAAACCGAGACTGCAGTACTACAGGTCTGTTTCAATATTTCTTGCGTGGGCTTTTTCTCAACTCGCTTAATCTGAGGGGAGGGAGTCTTAGATTCTTCTCTTATCCTCTTGTTACCTGTCTTTGACGTTGAGGAGGGTCTTCAACCTTAGACAGTTATTTCTTGGGGGTCTTGGGCTCAAACCCTTTTAATTCCCTCCACTTTTGTTTGGGAAGCCATTCTTTCCTTCCTTTTACTTCCATTCCCTGATAAGTTTCCTCCTCTGGGCCCCAGAGAAGGCTTTAAACTTGATCAGGTCCAACTTCTCAGTTACAGTTCCCACTTCTTGCTCAGGTCTACACCCTACTTCAGCAGTGGGAGTGCATTCCATCGGTCCTGACCCGATGCTTGGGTGTCTGAGGTCTCAGTTTGCCCCCTCAATTTGTTTTAAATTATTTTCATCAGTCGTGTACATCTTGGTTTTACGAGATTTGGTGATCTACAAGGTTCACACCACGGAAACCCAGCACAGTGTTAGGCTATTTACTCAGGGTGGGCGCCCGGTATCCCTGAGGATTCGTTTGTGACACATCTTCCCATGTGCCATGCACCCCTCGGCACGGATCACATCATACCTTGGGTTGGGGAAGGGAATTGTGTAAGGAATGTGTAGTCTGCTCCATCAGCTAAGGCCTTTCTGGCAGTAGGTCCTCTACCTTCGACACAGTCCTCAGCTTCACGCAGATACGCAAGCCACCCAACACCCACCCGGACAGTGCTTCATCTAGGTGATGTCCCCCTGGAGTGGGAGCGGCCTAATCACCAGCGGAGAAAATTTCTTCGACCGAAAAGTTTCGAACTAGCTACCTCCATGTCGAGCATGCCACAGCGCCGTCAACTTCGATATATCTTTTATTGTCGTGTGACTGATCCTGTGCCAGCCTCTGTTACCTCTGAGCAGAACTTATACCGAACTCCTCGGTGATATGTTGGATATGTTCTTCTTCCCGTACACTTGTGGCCCACTACGTCTCCGTCTGTTACCTGGTGCCTTCACATACGTCCCATCTTCAACCGAGCTAGATGAGGCGACGGTAAGACACTGGACTCAGGAGGACGACGGTTTAGGACGACGGTTCAAATTCCCTTCTGGCTATTCAGGTTTAGGTTTACTTGGATTTCCCAAAGAGGCTTAAGACGAATTCCGGTATGGTTCCTTTGGTACGGCACGACTTCCGCATCCTGCCCCAATCTCAGCTTGTGCTCCGTCTCTACTGAATTCAGTCAGTGTTTCCTCCATATTGCTTTACTCTCTGATTCTGAGGAGGGCTTCCAATTAATTTTCAACGCTCTTTTGCAGCACCACATATCACCCGCTCCATTTTTTTTTCCAGTTTCGCAAAAATCTATGACTCACCTCCATCCAACAAATTCTTGCAACACTTAGTAATGTTTTCCCGACAGTCCTTTGTATAATTTAGTCATTATTTAGACCAAGAATCCTTGCGCAACGCCAGTGATGAAACTTTCATGATACTCGTGTATTTCACCAGCACAGGTACACTCATAGTAATTTACCTCAAATAGCTGTACAATGTCAAGAGTCGAAGTTATTGTAAGCCGTCCACTGAGAATGGACGCTTTAGAACTTTGAAATAATACAAGAAGCAGCTGCTGAATCACGGTAGCAACCGTACTTCCCTTTTGATACGGAACTCTGAGAATTTTAACGCGTTAAGGACGTACTTTCGCGATACATTTCCGGAGAAATGCTGCTGTCTCCCTTTCTGTAAAATAACGTAAGTGGTTTTATTGCCTGTGTTCACCGACAATTCGTGGCGCCCCGCAAAGAGACTTATTGATGGAGCACTTTCGTCCCGGCCGAGTCGTCCGGCGACACGGAAAAGGCCGCGCGCCCCCGGCTGTTGGGCCAGTCCGGAGGCGGCGCAGGCGGCTGTGACGTCACGCGGGCGCAGATGAAGACCTCTACCCCGCCGGCCATGCTGCTTCTGCTGCTGCTGCTGCCCTGCGCCTGCTGCGCTTTGCTGGACGGCGCCACCGTTGATATGCCTGTCGACTATCTCACCTACAAGCGTTTCCGCATTGTGGTCACTTACACCTGCACGAGATATGGTCAGTGA
The DNA here is from genome assembly GCF_023897955.1 of Schistocerca gregaria. Lineage (NCBI taxonomy): Eukaryota > Metazoa > Arthropoda > Insecta > Orthoptera > Acrididae > Schistocerca > Schistocerca gregaria. Next base: position 188,064,506 of record NC_064920.1, on the reverse strand, counting down.
AACGTATCGCCCACGCTCCAGAAATCTGAAAGGGATTCTTAGAGACCAGTGCCAGTCACAAACTTTGTCAGCATACAAATTATTTAACACCTTTACATTGCTGTAGAACCTCTTCAGTTGCGTACGTGAATTGGCGATTTTCCAGCAAATTTACATATCAATTACACAATAGTCAAGCACCTTAGAGGCACTCATTTAGTATCATTTTAAACCCCATATTTTATAGATTAGAAAATCTATATGTTCGTATCAGTGCTGGTGTGTTAGTATTGCCATAAAATGAAATAACTTCCCCAGAAAAAAAAATTACATTTTCTCACAAAGATTTCAAGTAGAAATGAAACAAAAAATAACTTCTCACGTGCATGTTTGTTTGATATCTTATTTATGATTTACTTCCAAATGGTAGCCTTGATAAGATTGTGATACAAAGATTTCAACATTCCAGTCTCTGTACCATTCTGAGCGAGACGGCGCAGTGTTTAGCACACTGGACTCGTATTCGGGAGGACGACTCTTCGAAACCACGCCTGGCCATCCTGATTTAGGTTTTCCGTGATTTCCCTCAATCGTTTCAGGCAAATGCCGGGTCGGTTCCTTCGAAAGGACAGTTTTCATCCCCATCCTTCACTAATCCGATGGAACCAATGACCTTGCTATCTGGTCCCCTTCCCCAAATCAACCAATCTCTGCTACTGTCTTTTTTTTCCTTTTTTCCCCTTATACACCTACCCTACTCTTTCCCCCCTTTGTCAGAGCAAACATTACAGTAGCATGCTGCGTTTACTCTGTTGGCAGTGGGTAGTACCCTCTTTGGAAAATGATGACCAAAATTTCTTTCTACTGGTTAGTGTTGATTCTGCTACCAAGTACAGTGCTAACTTTTTTCATATATATAAATTCCACTAGTGAAATCGTATGCTTGGAGACATCCTTGTACAAAATTGAACCATTTACAGATGACATTAGGAAAACGTGAAAGGAAAGTTTTTCACCGCTTCATTGTTTTGCTTGGGAATAAGTAGTAGCTCTTATGCTGTTTGACACGAACTACACCAGTAGCGTTCATGTTACAATCTATGGCGATATTTGGCTTGATTCTTTTTGTAAAACCTGATTTTGGACATACAGAAACCTCTTTCGTGGTTGCCTGATGTTTTGTTGAGAGGCAATAAACATCACGTTTATTTTTACATTTCAGAGATAGATTAGAAAATTTTAAAAAAAGATTAGAAAGCTTCAGGTTCTTTATTTTGAAGCTTGTTGGCTGGCCCTTTCTGTTATTGATAAGGGTAACGACAGCTAGTGTCTACTATTCCGACATGTTCAGCAGCCGGCCGCGGTGGTCTCGCGGTTCTAGGCGCGCAGTCCGGAACCGTGCGACTGCTACGGTCGCAGGTTCGAATCCTGCCTCGGGCATGGATGTGTGTGATGTCCATAGGTTAGTTAGGTTTAAATAGTTCTAAGTTCTAGGGGACTGATGACCACAGCAGTTGAGTCCAATAGTGCTCAGAGCCATTTGAACCATTTGAACCATGTTCAGCAAAGTAGCAGTTGTAAATCGCTTTAAGCTACATCTAGTGGACAAAATACGAACTATTCCACAGCCGGCAGTCGTGTAGCATTCGGGAGAACATGTTTCAGCGAATGGAAAAGCTGCGCTCTTGCGGGTATGGGCCGCTACATGCACGCCCGTCTCGAGTACGGACATACTGCTGAGTGTATTAATAAAGGAATATGTTTCGTACTGGATAAAACTGAAACGCAGCAGAAAACATTCTTTACTTTTTCACACCAAACTGCCTTGCTCAGTTGTTGAAAAATTGTTAAACATATATTGTGTTCATATACCTCAACATTTCTAGACAAAGTGCAAGTCTCCTATATGAAACTTTATCATATCTCTATGCAACTCTGCCGGCCCTTGTGACCGAGCAGTTCTAGGCTCTTAAGTCTGGAACCGCGCGACCGCTACTGTTGCAGGTTCCAATCCTGCCTCGGGCATGGATGTGCGATGTCCTTAGGTTCGTTAGGTTTAAGTAGTTCTAAGTTCTAGGGGACTAATAACCTCAGATGTTAAGTCCCATAGTGCTCAGAGCCATTTGAACCATTTCTCTGCAACTATACTTTTCGCATTCACGTTCGATTTTGTGCAGACAAAGACCTTCTTCAAGTTATCTACACCAGAATAAAATGTCATTTCAAAAAATGCACACATATTTACTGTTATACAATACTGCTTTGAAATAATGTCATTGTAAGAAATAATCGATAAATTTCATACACATAGAATTATTTTTGCAGAATGTGAACCATCCTATCACAATATGAACATGCAATGCCCAGGAAATGACGTATGTTATACGAGTACAGTTACTTTAATATCAATGCAAATAAATTTTTTAATGTCACATTAACAAGCTAAATTATCCAGGGTTCCAAACAGTATTGCTACAGCCTCCATTATTCTTCAACTAGTCATATAAGAAACAACTGATGTCCTGCCAGGTGAATTAATACCACTCAGAGGGTAGCCGTCAGGCCGTCACTCATTATGGATACAATAATACGCTTCCTAGGTCGATATGTCACACAAATTTCTACTCTAGAAATTTCATACAACTATGTGATACTAGTTGCCTCCAGTAGGTATTGCTCATTAAAGATCATACTATAGTGTCACTGCTGTATTACAGTATTTACACATGTGTCTTTAGTATTGATTTTTTTGTTACAGATTACACTGGTATTCTTAGAAGCATTATAATTGGTGAAGTTTTCGTGCCGATTTCAAATCATTTCACAGAACTATTTCACAAACCACAGTATGTGAGTAATCAGATTAATAACGTCAGATTAAGAACGTTTCTGATAATTATACATTTGAGTAAATGTAAACCAATAGCTAGAATCCAATTTACCTACCTGAAATGTATTTGAAGTAGATTCTAAGTAATACTTTGCTTGAGGAACATCTGTCTTGAGTGCCTAACAGTACCAACATACTGTGTGATTTAGCAGACCCTACCGATGTTGTTTTATGCAACCCGCAATGTTATGTCTAGGCATCATAAACTCGAAGAGATTTGCGTATTCTCTCGCTCAGTATGTCAGTACTATTAATCCCACAGAAAAAAGGAAAAGGTTCTTTATGCAGGAAATGTAGCCTACTTGAACCTTGTACTGGCATACGTTTTCGTTAGAGTCCGTAGTTTTCGAGTTATTCAAGTAAAACGTACGAAAGTGACCTTCAAACGCATCCTCAATCACGCACTCCTACCACCGTACAAAAATTTGCGACTGTACGAATTATTCCCACATTCGACCTTTTTTGTATTCACTGACTGACATTATTACATCACCGGCTTAGTCAAACACTTACAAATTGTAAAACTGACGTTTTTCTAAATTTAACCTAACAGTATAAGATAAACAGTTACATTGATGTATTCGTCACGCCTCATGACTACGAAACTACTGTGATCGTAAGGGCTAAATTTGGATCGTATTATCGACATAATTAGATTCCAGTTTCAGTTTGTGCACAATTATGTGAACAGGTCTCAGTCTGAAATGCTAATGCAAAGTCCATTTCCTCAGCCTTCATTACAAAAAGGCGCCTAACTAGTCTAGTTTATTCTCATTAATTTTTCTCATTACCACTAAGACGTATTGCTTTACGCGGGCCGCCACGAATTTCTACTTTGCGGTAACCTCTTCATCTCAGGATAGCGTTTGTCTCCGGTGCCCTCAATTATTTGTTGCCTTCCCCTAGAGTTTTTACCCTCTGGAGATCCCTCTAGCACCGTGGATGGTACTGCCTGATGCCGTAACACGCGTCCCTTCTTCTTATCGGTGTTTTCCATATCCTCCATCCTACGCCGATTCTGCAGATAACCTCTTCATTTCTTATCTTCTAAATTAAACCTAGTTTTCAACATTCTTCTGTAGGACCCCCTCTCAGACACTTCGATTCTCTTCCGTTTTGATTTTCCGACTGTACATGATTCTCTACCAAAAAGTGCTGTGCTCCATGCGCACATTCTCAGAAATTTCTTCCTCAAATTAAGGTCAATGTATGAGACGAATAGACTTTCCTTGGGCAGCAATGGCCTCCTTGCCTGTGCTAGTCTGTTTTTTATGTTCTGCTTGCTTCGTCCCGTCACGGGTAATTCTGCTTGCAATGTAGCAGAATTCCTTAACATCTTCGTGATCCCCAATTTTAGTGTTAAGTGTCTCGTTATTCTCATTTCTGTTACATCTCATTACCTTTGTCTTTTTCCTGTTTACTTTCAGTCCATATTCTGCACTTATTAGAGTGTTGATTCCAACCAACAGGTCCTTCAATTCTTCTTCGTATTCACTGTGGGTAGCAATGCCATCAGCGAACTTTATCAGTGATGTCCTTTCGCCTTGAGTTTTAATCCCATTCTTGAACCTTTCTTTTATTTCCGTCATTGTTTGCTGATCGTGTAAGCTGCATACACTGCATCCTGTCTTACATACTTTTTAATCTGAGCTCTTGGTTCTTTGTACTCCAGCGTCTAGAAAGAACTGCAGATAACCAACCCTCTTAAGAGATTTACTAAGCAGACTAGGAGCTTGCTGTCGCAACGTCCCGGATATTTCACACCAGTAAACTGCAAGTATATTTTGGCGTTTCTCACACCACAAACGTGCACTTATTGAGAACCAATAACGTAAGTTGGCAATTTGGAGAGATGTGCTGTCCACTGCTGTGTGTTTGTTTATTTTGTTTTTACCTGGTCATCTTCTGAAACACCTAGGGTGCTTGTGAATAATCCTCTATCTCCCAACCCCTCCGCATTGGAAAAGGTAAAGATGGGAAATATGTAGTTTTTTCTTACTTCCAACTATGACATTAATTAAAATAACCATACAGTGTCTTTCCCCTCTAATGAATTGTTATTGAAAGGCTTAAATCAGTTGGTTTTCTTGACACGGATACAGCCTCTTGAAATTTCTTTACCAGTCTTTGTGTCTTCGGATCACTGGGAACGTGTACTCTGGAAATTTGGAATGAAGGCGAGGCTACATTCTATATACGACTCTCTCCTCGAATAGTTCAACACAAGTAACATTTGTTGATCCTTCCTGCTTACCTTTGTGAATACAAACTACAGATAACAAGAAAAGGAAAAGTATGCTATGTCCATAGTAAATGACGCACAACGCACGCTGTTAAATGACACGTCAGCTCACACACTATCCGAGCTGGAGTGTCACGCTGCGATCGCTACCTGCCTTCCGGGCTACTGCTCGCGCAACACCGGAGCCAGCATTTGCTCCGCATGTGAAACACCCTACATTTACTGAAAGTTTTACCTGTGGAACTTGTGGTAAACTAAATCACGTAGGTTATGAGAGGGTTCTGGATGGCAAAATCGTGAAACAATTTTCCATTGTGATATATTTCCATTGTCCTCTTATTTATACTGAAAGTAAGTATTCATGGGATTAAATAACATTACTGTTTATTACACGACTGTCTGTAATCATGTTTGCATTATGGATATCTGACCACGTGAAACAAACTAACCGCTACAGCTGTCAGATTTTCCCGTTGTTGTATTCTTCCAGGGGACTCCTTCAGCATCCGTGCAGTGTTGGGAGCTCCATGGCCTTCTCTTTGTGACATAAAAGCGTTTTTGGCAAATTCCAACCGCCGGAATTCGTCCAAGGAGTATGTCTAACGGCATAATAATACAGTACAAACAAATGTATGTACTAACATAATATCATACGACAAATTCAGGACTGTGAACAATTTAAAACAGTCATTAGTATAACATTACTAAAAAACTCGATTATTCCTTTATAATGACAACGAGCGCACAGAAAACTTCGCACGTCTGACCTTAAAGGTAAATACCGCGAATTTAACTGAGTATAGTCACGGTCGGCGTGGCTCCCTCCGTCGGCGGTTCGAGTCGTCCCTCGGGCATGGGTGTGTGTGTTGTCCTTAGCGTGAGTTAGTTTCAGTTAGATTAAGTAGTGTGTAAGCTTAGGTCCCATAATATCTTACCACAAATTTCCAATTTTTAACTGAGCATAAATTCTGTACCCACACAATTTCTCTTTCACATATTTATTTCTTGGGTCACTCTGGTTTATTGGTAGCCATTTTAACGACTTTTCCTCTTTTCTTTGCCAAGAAAGCTGCACTGCTCCAAACATGTTTTTCGGTACCACCGATACAGTCACATATTTGTTGGACTGTGTTCTATGACAGTAGTGGCGTGACAACGTGTTATGTGGGTCAGTTTGTTTACATAGGCGTCTCTGGTAAATTCTGTATACATCAAGTGACCCACGTCATTGAGCTCCTCTTGCTCTTGACCTCGACCTTGAACACATTATGTAATCATGCCTCCCTCTCTCCCCTTATTCTCTCCAGTGAATTCAGTGTATTATAAACACTCACTTTTATTCATTGTAATCTCCGCCTCTCTCGATTCAAATAATTATAATAATTAAATAAATAAAATAAATTTAAAAATCTGAGGTAGCAGAGCTAGCCCATTTATGCTTTGTACCCCCTATCCTCCCATTCCACCTATACCTCCTAATTCGATAATTTATTAAATTTTTTGTTAGCGCGCGCGCAGACACACACACACACACACACACACACACACACACACACACACAGAATTTTAAACACAAATTAGTCACCTGTGCAGAATATGGGGTTGTTGCCAAACAGATAGACTTTGTAAAGCCAGAAAATATGTCATAACTACCTGTCAGCCACCACAGCATTTGCTATCATGAAGTAAGTAAGGATGGAACACGCTAAAATAACAGGTGCGCTCCCTCCCCCATCCAGCCACACCCATCCACTTCCCCCAACAAACGACGCAGTGGCACGCACTCTTGTCGGCAAGGTTCCTTCGAGTAGAAGCTTTTCTGAGAAGTCCTTACACATCCAATTCCGATCCCTGCCCTTACTATGTCCATATTCTTGGAGTCCTGAGGGAAGACGTTCGTAGCCAACGATTTGCTTCGGACAAAGAGGTACACACCTGGGTAAAATCAGGGTTCTGTAGGCAGCCACAAACATTTATTTCGTGGAGGCATTAACCGTCCTGCTACACAGAGGAATAAATATATTAGTAAGTATGGTGAATACTTTTGAAATACTAACAGTTTAGTTACTTGTTTTCTTATATGACAAACTTAAAAATCAATGATTCGCGTTATTTTTTCAAATCAATAAATACCTTGAAACACACGCTGTCTTAAGTAGCCTATGTCCTTGCTCATCGTTCAAGCTGTCCCCATACCAAATTTCACTGAAATCGTTTCAGAGGTTCAGTGCTGAAAAGGTAACGGGCGGAGTTCGTTTCACATTTAATAATATCAGAATGAAAATATCTCTTAAACACTTTGAATCAATTACGTAGAACATATCAACCATTTTCATAACTAAGATCAAAAGCCAAAGAATATGTAGCCTTTTCAAACAGTGAACATTTTTGCTTAGTTCGAGTAATATTTCTCAAATCGACAAATATCTTGTACTATCCGCTTTATAAAGCAGCCTGTGTTATTACTCAGAGTTCGAGCTATCTCCATACCAAACTTCATAGAACCGGTTCGGCAGTTTAGTCGTGAAAACGTAACAGACAGAACTACTCTCACATTTATAATGTTAGTATTGATTTATGGGCGGAATACTTTAATAAAGGTAAAAATTTGCTTCTCTTCAATGAAATAAGGGAAATACATAACCTTTCGGCCAGTCTTGCACATAAAATCACAGTCCTCGTTAAACCAACCTGAAAACTCAACCACGAATAAGATGTTGCAGGAGAGTGGTTTTTTTTTCTGCATCAGTACCGAACGCTGAAATTGAAATCTGGCGACTAGAACCGCGTTTCCAGAATGGATACAGGAATATTTACACCTCTCTGTTTCACAGCGCTTATCCCAGCGTAGCTGGGTAGAGTGCATTTTATAGCTGGGCAATGTTTTTTTTTTATTTTATCTTTATGTGCGGGTGCTCAGTCAGTCGTCCCAGGCGTCAGGTAAGCTAATGGAGGGAAGTGGTAAGTGCCACGTGCCTGGGAATCGGTTAACTTTGGTTCCGTGTTGTCGTAATTTAATTGTTTTGTGTTTCGTATTTTCTGGAGATTAGGAACTACCCACTGTTTGCCTAAATAAACGTGCAAAACCAATTAATAGCCACACACATGCTGGCGACTGTACCAGACCTACGAGGTTTGTCCAGAAAGTAAGTTCCGATCGGTAGTCAAATGGACACCACAGTAAAAACCTGATGAAACTTTGCACAGATGTGTTGGGTAGTGTCTCTAGTATGACCCTCTGTAGCATCGAGACGCTCTTTTCAGTTATGAGCGCACTGCGAGCGAGTAAAGGTGCCTAGAACAACGATGTTTCCCGCAAGTAGGAGGGCCTGCTGAGAGGTTTCGCCTTAATGAATGCAGCCCACCTAACACAAATGGTACGCACTTCCTTCTTCATGGCAATTCTCAGCCGCCCTCTGCAGGGGCAGTGAAGACGCTCCTGCAGCCTTTTCGGTGGGAAGTGTTCGATCACCCACAACACAGCCCTAATTGGCTTGTCCTAAGTATCATCTCTGTTCATATGAAACGCTAGATACGAAGACAACACTTGGGCGCAGGCTACGCACTATAGACCAGCGTAGAGAATTATCAGAAAGCACAGGCGGATGCTTTCTATGACCACGGTGTTAGAAGTATGGTATAACGCTCCGTCAAGTGTCTAAGTCGGAGTGACGACTATGGAGAGCAGTATCTGGAAAATATAGCTAACTATTGCAACCAAAATGTTTCTAATTTTCGCTGTAGTTTCCATTTAGCGACAGATCGGAACTTACTTTCTGGACAACCCTCGTATAATCATCAACCAGCCCCGCCGGTTCGATCTGGGTTTGGCTCACATCCATCTCTAGCAAGCTAGCGTGCTACGCGTTAATTTAAACGAGTAGGTCTGTGTGCGGGTACAGACTAACTGGAAACAGTTTTGTGAAATCGGCCTTTAGAAACTAGGTTCGGCTAGCCTCACGCAAACATAATTGATATTGTCCAGAAAACATGGGCGTCAGTTCACTGCATCATGAATTGTAATGTTGATCCAGAGTCATTTCTTAATTCAATGAAATAGCAAGAACTTTGAGAGTTTCTGCTGAAGAGTATAAAAATAAAAGAAAGCAAGAAAATATCCCTGGAATCGTGCCTGTAGCATTTTCTGTAAACACACCACTATCTCAAATGAAACTACATACTTCCAGAGTCTCGAACATCTGTGATTTATATGTGCATACTGCAACAAGAAACAAGTCTCGAACATCTGTGATTTATATGTGCATACTGCAACAAGAAACAAAAAATTTGTACTAACGCCGGTATTTGAACACAGGTTTCCTGCTCAGTGTACAGACGCGTTGACCACTATGTCACTGTGGCACAATAGCTTCACGCAACTGCAAAAACTCAAAGACTACCCTAGCACGCTACACACTCTACGTTCAGTAGTTTGTGTAATATTTCTTTCAGGTGTCATCAGTTTTCTGACAGACTGCAATACTCGATTTATTTATTTATTCGTGTCAGAAGCATTTACAATGTATAAAATAACGTACAATATTTACATGTCGTGTGTATATGTATTTACAAGACAATTATTTACCCTTTTGCCGCCCAGAAGTTAGCGACCTCTGTTGCATTTGGCGTTGCATGTACAGGGTGTTTCAAAAATGACCGGTATATTTGAAACGGCAATACAAACTAAACGAGCAGTGATAGAAATACACCGTTTGTTGCAATATGCTTGGGACAACAGTACATTTTCAGGCGGACAAACTTTCGAAATTACAGTAGTTACAATTTTCAACAACAGATGGAGCTGCAAGTGGTGTGAAAGATATAGAAGACAACGCAGTCTGTGGGTGCGCCATTCTGTACGTCGTCTTTCTCCTGTAAGCGTGTGCTGTTCACAACGTGCAAGTGTGCTGTGGACAACATGGTTTATTCCTTAAAACATAGGATTTTTCTGGTGTTGGAATTCCACCGCCTAGAACACAGTGTTGTTGCAACAAGACGAAGTTTTCAACGGAGGTTTAATGTAACCAAAGGACCGAAAAGCGATACAATAAAGGATCTGTTTGAAAAATTTCAACGGACTGGGAACGTGACGGATGAACGTGCTGGAAAGGTAGGGCGACCGCGTACGGCAACCACAGAGGGCAACGCGCAGCTAGTGCAGCAGGTGATCCAACAGCGGCCTCGGGTTTCCGTTCGCCGTGTTGCAGCTGCGGTCCAAATGACGCCAACGTCCACGTATCGTCTCATGCGCCAGAGTTTACACCTCTATCCATACAAAATTCAAACGCGGCAACCCCTCAGCGCCGCTACCATTGCTGCACGAGAGACATTCGCTAACGATATAGTGCACAGGATTGATGATGGCGATATGCATGTGGGCAGCATTTGGTTTACTGACGAAGCTTATTTCTACCTGGACGGCTTCGTCAATAAACAGAACTGGCGCATATGGGGAACCGAAAAGCCCCATGTTGCAGTCCCATCGTCCCTGCATCCTCAAAAAGTACTGGTCTGGGCCGCCATTTCTTCCAAAGGAATCATTGGCCCATTTTCAGATCCGAAACGATTACTGCATCACGCTATCTGGACATTCTTCGTGAATTTGTGGCGGTACAAACTGCCTTAGACGACACTGCGAGCACCTCGTGGTTTATACAAGATGGTGCCCGGCCACATCGCACGGCCGACGTCTTTAATTTCCTGAATGAATATTTCGATGATCGTGTGATTGCTTTGGGCTATCCGAAACATACAGGAGGCGGCGTGGATTGGCCTCCCTATTCGCCAAACATGAACACGTGTGACTTCTTTCTTGTGGGGACACTTGAAAGACCAGGTGTACCGCCAGAATCCAGAAACAATTGAACAGCTGAAGCAGTACATCTCATCTGCATGTGAAGCCATTCCGCCAGACACGTTGTCAAAGATTTCGGGTAATTTCATTCAGAGACTACGCCATATTATTGCTACGCATGGTGGATATGTGGAAAATATCGTACTATAGAGTTTCCCAGACCGCAGCGCCATCTGTTGTTGACAATTGTAACTACTGTAATTTCGAAAGTTTGTCTGCCTGAAAATGTACTGTTGTCCCAAGCATATTGAAACAAACGGTGTATTTCTATCGCTGCTCGTTTAGTTTTTATTGCCGTTTCAAATATACCGGTCATTTTTGAAACACCCTGTAGCAGGTCTCCTGTTGCGCATGTTGCTGGACATTGGGTACACTGGAGCACGGGGAATGTCGTCTGCGTTGCTCCACACTCACAGAGTTGCGGCTCCTCTAGGAAACCCCATTTAGTCAGATTGCTCTTACATTACGTGACACCCGAGCGTAGTCTGTTGAGGGATCTCCATGTATTCCAATTCTCTGTGTAGCCGGGTGGCAGTCTTTCGCTTGGTGTAATCCATCCCACAGTATTGGTTAGCCTTGCACGCCATAGTTCGATTCGGCATTGCTGTGGCGCCCCAACTTGAGTCTCGGTAGATATGAGGAAGCTGTTTCTGGATTTTAGTCGTGGGTTTGCTGGTTGATAGCCATTAGGGGGTGAGTTTCAGAAGTTTCTGATTTTTTCTTCTCACTTTTTGCTGCTACCTCTCGGCGGATGTCAAGGGGTGCAATTCCCACAGTTTATCCAGAGGAGTAGGCTTCAGGCACCGGGTGATGATACGACAAGTATTATTAAGAGCGGCATTTACTATTTTGGCATGGCAGGAACTGAACCACATTGGACTTGCGTATTCTCCGGCAGAGTAACACAGTCCAAGGGAAGAGTTCCTCACAGTGTTAGCGGGTGCTCCCCACGTTGTGCCTGTTAGCTTTCTGATGATATTGTTCCTGGCTGCCACTTTTTGCTTGGTATTTAGGCAGTGCCTCTTGTATGTTAATGCACGGTAAGGATGACCCCTAGGCATATGGGATACGTACAGTGTTCTAGTGATTTTCTTCCCAGGTGATTTTGAGGGCTCTAGCTGCCTGCCGGTTTTTAAGGTGGAAAGTGCAACTCTGTGTTTTTCCAGGATTTGGTCTCAACTGTTTTTCCCTGTAGTAAGCTGACAGTTCTCTCAATTCTTTGGACAGATTCTCTTCAACAGTTTCAATGCAGCGGGCTTGCGTGGTGATAGCACAATAATTTGCATAGATGAGGCTCTGTGTTCCTTCAGGTTCCTTCACTCTATAGTGAAATAGCTTTAGAAAAGAAATTAAAGAGGTGATGTATACTGGGTGCACCTTAATAAAACCGACAAACTGCAGAGACGGATTCCTGACTGAAAATGGAGGAAAAAAGGTCCTACGAGTATATGTCCGGAAATACATAATATGAAAGTTTCTCTGACCACGAGCCGTGTGTTCCTTGTGTGTTGCTGGCTGTTTGGTTGATGCAGCGCACTTTACACAGCAGAATGCTGTTCATGTCGGGAACACGAAGAGATGGTGTTTGTGTACGGTCAAGCAGCGCGGCTACAACAAAACAAGAACCCTCACAGACACCAAACACATCACACAATATGGCAAGCCTTTTTTGGGTGTTTGTGTGGCCATGGGTTCTTTCAGACAAACGAATGTGCAGTGAGAAAGCGGACTGAGTGTACGCCAGAATTGGAGTGGATTCTACAGGATACTGCGCCGAACCCTGGTACAAGTTCCTAGGAAGTGGCCAGCCAAAGTGTAAGCCAAAGAACGATTATGTGGATCCTGCATGACAGTCGCTACTACCCCCTCACCTGCAATCCCATGGAGGTCACTTTGAACATCTGTTGTGAGGTTGATCCGATACAGCTCTGTCATGTGTTCCGGAACGATTTCTTATCATTGCACGCTGTATAAATATACAATTAATTTGGCGCGAGACAGAAAGGCTTGACTACAACATTATAATCCACAGTTCCTGTCGATTACTAAGGTTTTTTTTTTCCTTTACATACGCACCATGCAGGATATGACGATAAGCACTGCAACATGAACTAGGAGTAATTAACTTTGAATGTTCTCTTCCTATTAATGATTATCATCTCTTCTCTCTCGAAGTACGACAATGCCGACGACGAAGCGGTGATCGTCTTCATCTCGTGTTACAAGAGTGCAAATAATTACAGTGCAGTTGTTTTGATTTACTTTTTTGCACCTGAAAATAAAAGCGTTGTCGTAGGCGGGGCACAATCTCATTATCTTTCGTAGCTTGTTCATACCTTTACGTCTATTACTTCCTTCGTTGTACATTTGTAGCCGGCCGGAGTGGCCGAGCGGTTCTAGGTGCTACAGTCTGGAACCACGCTGCTGCTACGGTCGCAGGTTCGAATGCTGCCTCGGGCATGGATGTGCGTGATGTCCTTAGGTTAGTTAGGTTTAAGTAGTTCTAAGTTCTAGGGGACTGATGACCTCAGAAGTTAAGTCCCATAGAGCTCAGAGCCATTTGAACCATTTTTTGTACATATGTATCCTCCTCTAGCTTGTATACAGTCACTTGCAAATTGATGTATACTCTGGCTAGTAATACGGTGAGTAGATATTTTTTCGTAATTCGCTTTTTTCCGCTGTAAATTTTCCTGAAACTAATTATTCTCTCCTTTTAGCTTTAGCTTTGCAGCGTAGACTCTTCATTTCTATAGCAGTTAACTGATATTGTAAAGTTTCTAAAATACAGTTTGGTTGGTGTTCATTTGCTAAGCTGCTTCAGTCTGCAAATGCGTCGTTCAACGCTGGGCTTGAGCATGCGCAGTGGCTGTAAGCTAGGCCAATTGCGTGTGCATAGTGTCCCCCTCTTTTCACTACATCACGTGTTTTGTGTTTCTGGTGTATCATTACTGCGTTTAGACAGTTCACAGATTGTTAAAATATATCTCGCGCTAGCGATGGAAGAGTTTTCAGAGCTTTCTATGGCTCATGGACATTTAATCAAAATCTTAAATAACTAAAACTTACATTCTGCTCAATTAAAAAACATAAAATAAGTACACTCCTGGAAATTGCAATAAGAACACCGTGAATTCATTGTCTTAGGAAGGGGAAACTTTATTGACACATTCCTGGGGTCAGATACATCACATGATCACACTGACAGAACCAAAAGCACATAGACACAGGCAAAAGAGCATGCACAATGTCGGCACTAGTACAGTGTATATCCACCTTTCGCAGCAATGCAGGCTGCTATTCTCCCATGGAGACGTTCGTAGAGATGCTGGATGTAGTCCTGTGGAACGGCTTGCCATGCCATTTCCACCTGGCGCCTCAGTTGGACCAGCGTTCGTGCTGGACGTGCAGACCGCGTGAGACGACGCTTCATCCAGTCCCAAACATGCTCAATGCGGGACAGATCCGGAGATCTTGCTGGCCAGGGTAGTTGACTTACACCTTCTAGAGCACGTTGGGTGGCACGGGATACATGCGGACGTGCATTGTCCTGTTGGAACAGCAAGTTCCCTTGCCGGTCTAGGAATGGTAGAACGATGGGTTCGATGACGGTTTGGATGTACCGTGCACTATTCAGTGTCCCCTCGACGATCACCAGAGGTGTACGGCCAGTGTAGGAGATCGCTCCCCACACCATGATGCCGGGGGTTGGCCCTGTGTGCCTCGGTCGTAAGCAGTCCTGATTGTGGCGCTCACCTGCACGGTGCCAAACACGCATACGACCATCATTGGCACCAAGGCAGAAGCGACTCTCATCGCTGAAGACGACACGTCTCCATTCGTCCCTCCATTCACGCCTGTCGCGACACCACTGGAGGCGGGCTGCACGATGTTGGGGCGTGAGCGGAAGACGGCCTAACGGTGTGCGGGACCGTAGCCCAGCTTCATGGAGACGGTTGCGAATGGTCCTCGCCGATACCCCAGGAGCAACAGTGTCCCTAATTTGCTGGGAAGTAGCGGTGCGATCCCCTACGGCACTGCGTATGATCCTACGGTCTTGGCGTGCATCCGGGCGTCGCTGCGGTCCGGTCCCAGGTCGACGGGCACGTGCACCTTCCGCCGACCACTGGCGACAACATCGATGTACTGTGGAGACATCACGCCCCACGTGTTGAGCAATTCGGCGGTACGTCCACCCGGCCTCCCGCATGCCCACTATACGCCCTCGCTCAAATTCCGTCAACTGCACATACGGTTCACGTCCACGCTGTGGCGGCATGCTACCAGTGTTAAAGACTGCGATGGAGCTCCGTATGCCACGGCAAACTAACTGACACTGACGGCGGCGGTGCACAAATGCTGCGCAGCTAGGGCCATTCGACGGCCAACACCGCGGTTCCTGGTGTGTCTGCTGTGCCGTGCGTGTGATCATTGCTTGTACAGCCCTCTCGCCGTGTCCGGAGCAAGTGTGGTGGGTCTGACACACCGGTGTCAATGTGTTCTTTTTTCCATTTCCAGGAGTGTATATGAAAGTTTTCCTTAACATTAAGCGTAAATTTGTGGTACAGAGGCTCAACTTATATATATATATATATATATATATATATATATATATATATATATATATATATATATATATATGTGTGTGTGTGTGTGTGTGTGTGTGTGTGTGTGTGTGTGTATTGGATATAGGGGATTCAGGAAGGGATAGTCAGATACGCACATGTTTTTGAGAGACGCCCTGGAGTCCAGGTAAAGTCAGCATAGGTTAAAAAACCAAGTAGTATACATATATACCATTAGGTTTTTAAACCTGTGCCAACTTTGCCTAGACGTCAGAGCGTCTCCCAAAAATAGGAGTGTAACTGACTACCTGTTCCTGATCCCCTATTGCTGGTATTCAGTCAAACATGCTGATTCACTTACCTTGTTGTGTACTATTTTAGGGTCCATGTCCTCTTCTGATAGCTGTTCAACCTCATCTACGTTTAAAAACATCAGAGCTGGATAGAAAGAAAATAGTAGTTATCCGCTTAAATACAGACCCATATCACTAACATAGATTTACAGGAGAACTTTGTAACATATACTGTATTTGAACACTATGAATTGCGTCGGACAAAGCTATTTGTTGACAACTGCCAACACAGATTCACAAAATTTCGTTCTTGTGAAACAGAACTGGGTCTTTATTCTCACGAAGTAATGAGTGCTAGCGATAGGGCATATGAAATTGATTCCATATCGTTAGATTCACATAAGACCTTTGACACCTTTCCTCACAAGCGATTTCTAATAAAAATGCGTGTCTATATCGTCTCAGTTGTGCGAATGGATTCGTGATTTCTTGTGAGAATGGTCACAGTTCATAGCAAGTGGCGGGAAGTCATCAAGTAAAACAGAAGTAATATCTAGCGTTCTGCGAGGAACTGTTACAGACGCTCTGCTGTTTCTCATCTACATAAAAGATTTAGGAGACAATCAGAATAGCTCGAATGACTCTGAGCACTATGGGACTTAACATCTGAGATTATCAGTCCCCTAGAACTTAGAACTATGTAAACCTAACTAACCTAAGGACATCTCGCACTTCCATGCCCGAGGCAGGATTCGAACCTACGACCGTAGCAGTCGCGCGGTTCGGGACTGAAGCGCCTAGAACTGCTCAATCTGATTCACCCTCTTAAATTTCTTGCAGATGATGTTGTCATTTACCGTCTTGTTAAGTCATCATATGATAAACCCAGAAGCAAAATGATTTAGATAATATAGCAGTATGGTGCCAAAAGTGACAACTGACGCTAAATAATGAAAAGTGTGAGCTCATCCACATGAATGCCGTGGGGAAAGCAAACCAAAGACTGTGATTTATTGGCAGAACACTTAGAAAGTGCAACAAGTCCTAAAGTGTGCTTACATCACGCTTGTCTGCTCTCTTCTGGAGTACTGCTGTTTGGAGTGGGATCCAAGCCAGATGGGACTGAGGAAGGACATCGAAAAAGTTCAAAGAAGGGTAGCTCGCTTTGTGTTAGGAGAGAGAGTGCTACGGATATGATACGTGAATTGGAGTGTCAATCATTAAAACAAAGGCGTTTCTTTTTTGTTGCGGTGTATCTTTTCACGAAATTTCAATAACCAACGTTCATTGCAATAAAATCAGGGAAGCCAGAACTCGTAAGGAAAGATATAAGTATTCGTTTTTCCCGCGCGCCGTTAAAGATAGAACAGCAACGAAATAACTTGAAGATGGTTCGATGAAACTTGTGCCAGGCAGTTATTAGTGGTTTTTAGAATAATCATCAAGATTTACATGTAGATGTAAATGAATCACTTGTTATTTGCACCAAGTTGCCATATTCTGCCATCTTTCTACATTTACTTCTACATCATACTCCGCAAACCACCTAATGGCGTGTGCCGGAGGGTACTTTCGGTACCACTATCTGGTCCCTCCAATCCTGTTCCACTCTCGAATAGTGTGTGGGAAGAATGATTGTCGGTAAACCCCTGTATTGGCCCTAATTTCTCATCGTGGTCAATACGCGAGATGTATGTGGGGGAAAGACTCCTCCTGACTCCTCCTGAAAAGTGCTGTCCCGAAATTTCAATAGTAAATCTCTCCGTGATGCACAACGTCTCTCTAGTAACGACTGCCGGTGGAGTTTGTTTAGCATCTTCGTAACGCTCTCCCGTGACGAAACGCGCCGCCCATCGTTGGATCTTCTCTATCTCCCCTATCAGTCCTACCTTATAGGGATCACAGATAGACGAACAATACTCAAAAATCGGACGAACAAGCCCCTTATAACCCACTTCTTTCGCGGATCAGATACGTTTCCTTAAGATTCTTCCGATGAATGTGAGTCTTATGTCTGATTTTCCCACTGTCTGTTTTATATGGTCATTCCACTTAAGGCCGCTGTGGATAGTTTTTCCTAGACATTTTACCGCAGAAACCGTCTCCAGCTGTTTATCATCAATAGTGTACTGTACAGTAGTGGATTTCTTTTCCTATGTATGTGCAATATGTTAAATTTATTTACGTTCAAGATCAACTATCAGAGTCTAAACCAATCATCAATTCTCTGCAGATGGTTCTGCAAATTCTTACTATCTTCTGGCGCTGCTACTTTGGTATAAAGAAATGCATCATCTGCGAATAGCCTTAAAAAGCATCCGACGCCTTCTACTAGATCATTTATATATATTACTAACAGCAACGGTCCTATCACACTTCCCTGTGGTACTCCAGATATTACCTTTACCTCTGTCGATGTGGTTCCGTTAAGAGCGACGTGTTGAGTTCTATCTGCAAGAAAGTCTTGAATCCAATCGCAGGTCTGCCCCGATGCTCCTTAAGTTCTTTTTTTTATTTTATTAACTGGCAATGCGGGACGGTGTCAAATGCCTTACTGGAGTCAAGGAACACGGCATCAGCCTGAGCTGCGTTGTTCACTGCGCTGTGGATCTCGTGGAGGATCAGAGTGAACTGAGTTTCGCAGGATCTCTGTTTGCCAAATCCATGTTGATTTTTCTAGAGGAGCTGTTCATTTTCCAAATACGTCACAATTCTTAAGCATAAAATATGTTCCATAATTGTACAACAGATTGACTTCAACGATATAGGTCTATAATTGTGTGGATGTGTCTTAAGGCCTTTCTTAAAAACGGGAATGATCTGCGGTTTTTTCCAGTGTTTTGGTACCTTACGTTGCTCAGGTAATGTACGATAAATTACTGCTAGAAGGGGAGCAAGTTCTTTCGCATAATCTTTATAGAATCTTGTAGGTATCTCAGTTGGTCCTGAAGCCTTTCCGCTACTTAACGATTGTAGCTGCTTTACAGTTCCACGATCGGTTATCTCAATATCTGCAATTCCGATGATTGAAAGGGGGGACAATTTCGGAATACCGAATTCAGTATTTCGACCTTCTCTCTGTTATCTTCTGTTTCGGTGCTGGCGTGGTCGCTGAGAGAATGAATAGATGATTATGACCAACTTACTAATTTTACATACGACCAAAATCTCTTAGGGTTTTTACTCAGGTCGGTGGACAATGTCTTACTTTCGAAATCATTGAACGCTTCTCTCATTGCTCTCCTTACGCTCATTTTCGCTTCGTTCAGCTTTTGTTTGTCAGCTAGGTTTTTACTTCTCTTGAATCTGAAATGAAGTGATCTTTGTTTACGTATTGCTTTTCTAACACGGCTATTAAACCATGGTGGATCTTTCTCATCCCTTAAAACACTATTCGGAACATACCGGGTGATCGAAAAGTCAGCCGGCCGGGGTGGCCGAGCGGTTCTAGGCGCTACAGTCTGGGACCGCGCGACCGCTACGGTCGCAGGTTCGAATCCTGCCTCGGGCATGGATGTGTGTGATGTCCTTAGGTTAGTTAGGTTTAAGTAGTTCTAAGTTCTAGGGAACTGATGACCTCAGCAGTTACGTCCCATAGTGCTCAGAGCCATTTGAACCATTTTTTTGAATCAAAAGGTCAGTATAAATTTGAAAACTGAATAAATCACGGAATAATGTAGATAGAGAGGTACAAATTGACACACATGCTTGGAATAACACGGGGTTTCTTAGAACCAAAAAATACAAAAGCTCAAAATATGTCCGACAGATGGCGCTTCATCTGATCAGAATAGCAATAATTAGCATAACAAAGCAAAGATGATGTTCTTTACAGGAAATGCTCAATATGTCCACTATCATTCCTCAACAATAGTTGTAGCCGAGGAATAATGTTGTGAACAGCACTGTAAAGCATGTCCGGAGTTATGGTGAGGCATTGGCGTCGGATGTTGTCTTTCGGCATCTCTAGAGACGTTGGTCGATCACGATACACGTGTGACTTCAGGTAACCCCAAAGCCAATAATCGCACGGACTGAGGTCTGGGGACCTGGGAGGCCAAGAATGACGAAAGTGGCGGCTGAGCACACGATCATCATGAAACGACGCGCGCAAGAGGTCTTTCACGGGTCTAGCAATATGAGGTGGTTCTAATAAATCCCCTTGTCATTCCAAACATATGTGTCAATTTTTACCTCTCTATTTACATTATTCCGTGGTTTATTAAGTTTTCAAAATTATACTAACTTTTTGATCACCCGGTACTTGTCTAAGGCATATTGAACGATGCCTTTGAATTTTTTCCATTTGTTCTTCAAATCTTTGTCCACATCACCGACTATTTGATGCTGACTGCTGAGATATTCTGAAGTTAGTATCCTGTCAACCTTACTGACCAAATATATCTTCCTACCTTTCTTAACATTCCCTGTAGGACCCATCGTCATAGATTCTGTCACAGCCTTATGAACTGATTTCTTCCTCTACGTTAACTGATTCGATAAGTGCAGGTCTGTTTGTTGCCAGGAGATCTAAGACGTTACCCTCACGAGGTGGTTCTGTAACTGTCTGCTCAAGGCAATTTTCGAACAAGACCTTCAGAACAATGCCACACGATTCCCTGTGTCTGGCACCAGTTTTCATGGAACGATACTCCCAATCTATACCTGGCAAGCTGAAAATACCCCCTATTCTCTTCGATTTCGGTTTGTAGAGGAGCTGATAACTGTGTTATTGTTCACCAAAGCATGACATCCGTAACGCTGGCTGAAGGGAATGTTCCCTCAAGGCTTAGATCTTGAGTTTCTGTGTATGTATTAGTTTGTGTGTGTGCAGACGCGGTGCGGCTTTGGCAGCGTCTGCTGGACTGCGAGGGCGCCCGCTGGCTGCTGGCGGCGCCTCCGCCGTCCCGCCTCCCCCGTGGCAGCGCCGCGGCCATCTTCCTCGACTACGGCTGCACGCGCAACAGGAAGCTCTTCCTGCAGGTCACTAAAGCTGCTCGCTGTACCTAAATGTCTTGATATTGACACCTTGCAGATGACAATACTGATGCAAAAACACCAAATACAGGACTGCCAGAAATACACTCCTGGAAATGGAAAAAAGAACACATTGACACCGGTGTGTCAGACCCACCATACTTGCTCCGGACACTGCGAGAGGGCTGTACAAGCAATGATCACATGCACGGCACAGTGGACACACCAGGAACCGCGGTGTTGGCCGTCGAATGGCGCTAGCTGCGCAGCATTTGTGCACCGCCGCCGTCAGTGTCAGCCAGTTTGCCGTGGCATACGGAGCTCCATCGCAGTCTTTAACACTGGTAGCATGCCGCCACAGCGTGGACGTGAACCGTATGTGCAGTTGACGGAATTTGAGCGAGGGCGTATAGTGGACATGCGGGAGGCCGGGTGGACGTACCGCCGAATTGCTCAACACGTGGGGCGTGAGGTCTCCACAGTACATCGATGTTGTCGCCAGTGGTCGGCGGAAGGTGCACTTGCCCGTCGACCTGGGACCCGACCGCAGCGACGCACGGATGCACGCCAAGACCGTAGGATCCTACGCAGTGCCGTAGGGGACCGCACCGCCACTTCCCAGCAAATTAGGGACACTGTTGCTCCTGGGGTATCGGCGAGGACCATTCGCAACCGTCTCCATGAAGCTGGGCTACGGTCCCGCTCACCGTTAGGCCGTCTTCCGCTCACGCCCCAACATCGTGCAGCCCGCCTCTAGTGGTGTCGCGACAGGCGTGAATGGAGGGACGAATGGAGACGTGTCGTCTTCAGCGATGAGAGTCGCTTCTGCCTTGGTGCCAATGATGGTCGTATGCGTGTTTGGCGCCGTGCAGGTGAGCGCCGCAATCAGGACTGCACACGACCGAGGCACACAGGGCCAACACCCGGCATCATGGTGTGGGGAGCGATCTCCTACACTGGCCGTACACCACTGGTGATCGTCGAGGGGACACTGAATAGTGCACGGTACATCCAAACCGTCATCGAACCCATCGTTCTACCATTCCTAGACCGGCAAGGGAACTTGCTGTTCCAACAGGACAATGCACGTCCGCATGTATCCCGTGCCACCCAACGTGCTCTAGAAGGTGTAAGTCAACTACCCTGGCCAGCATGTTCGGGACTGGATAAAGCGTCGTCTCACGCGGTCTGCACGTCCAGCACGAACGCTGGTCCAACTGAGGCGCCAGGTGGAAATGGCATGGCAAGCCGTTCCACAGGACTATATCCAGCATCTCTACGATCGTCTCCATGGGAGAATAGCAGCCTGCATTGCTGCGTAAGGTGGATATACACTGTACTAGTGCCGACATTGTGCATGCTCTGTTGCCTGTGCCTATGTGCCTGTGGTTCGGTCAGTGTGATCATGTGATGTATCTGACCCCAGGAATGTGTCAATAAAGTTTCCCCTTCCTGGGACAATGAATTCACGGTGTTCTTATTTCAATTTCCAGGAGTGTACACAGTCGCGGTATCAAGGCAAAGCAATCCTACACATGTGTTATATACGATGGGAATATAAAACACCCTTTGGCCCACGTTTAACGGCTACCTCAAGAGGCCTTTCTCAGCCCTATATTGTACAGGTTGCAAACGAATTGGAGAATATCTTTACGCTTAGTATTTGCCCGCCAGTGAGCAAATGGTATATGTATTTACTTTACCTCGTCACCGTTCTGGGTAAATCGTTAGTGACTTAACGGGACACTGGCAACATTCCACGCTCCGCCGCTAGGAACAACGTTCATACTATCAGCAGTTAAATTACTGTTACTGAAACTGAAGAACCAAAACAACTTCACCAGCCTAATATAGTATAGCTCCCCGCGAGCACGCAAAATTGCCGCAACACGACGTGGCGTGGACTCGACTAATGTCTGAAGTAGTGCTGGAGGGAACTGACACCATGAATCGTGCAAGGCTGTCGATAAACCCGTAACAGTACAAGCGGGTCGAGATTTCTGCTGAACAGCACGTTGCAAGGCATCCCGGATATGCTCAATAATGTCAAGTGTGGGGAGTTTGGTGGCCAGCGGAAGATTTTAAACTCAGAAGAGTGTTCCTGGAGCCACTCTGTAGCAATTCTGGACGTGTTGGTTGTTGCGTTGTCCTGTTGGAATTGCCTAAGTCAATCGGAATTGACAATGGATATGAATGGACGCAGGTCATCAGACAGGATGCTTACGCACGTGTCACCTGTCAGAGTCGTATCAAGTTGTATCATGGGTTCCATATCACTCCACCTGCAGACGCCCCACACAATTACAGATCATCCATGAGCTTGAACACTCCCATACTGACATGCTGCGTTTATAGATTCATGAGGTTGTCTCCATACACGTACATGTACATCCGCTTGATACAATTTTAAAAGAGACTCGTCCGATGAGCATGATTCCAGTCATCAGCAGTCCAGTGTCTGAGTTGGCAGCCCAGGCGAGGCCTAAAGGTTTCTGTCGTGCAGTCATCAAGGGTACACGAGTCGGCCATCGGCTCCGGAGACCCATATCGATGATGTTTCTTTCAGTGGTTCGCAACCTGAACTTATTGATGGGCCAGCAATGAAATCTGCAGCAATTTGTTGAGGGGTTGCATTTCTGTCGTGTTGAATGGTTCAAATGGCTCTGAGCACTATGGGACTCAACTGCTGTGGTCATTAGTCCCCTAGAACTTAGAACTACTTAAACCTAACTAACATAAGGACTTCACACACATCCATGCCCGAGGCAGGCTTCGAACCTGCGACCGTAGCAGTCGTCGCGTTGAATGATTCTCCTCAGATGTCGTTGGTCCCGTTCTTGCAGGATCTTTTTCCAGTTACAGCGATGTAGGAGATTTGATGTTTTACTGGATTCCTGATATTCACGATGCACTCGTGAAATGACCGTAAGGTAAAATCACCTTTATCGCAACTTCGAAGATGCTGTGTCCCATCGCCCGTGCGCCGCTTATAACACCACGTTCAAACACAATTAAATCTTGATAACCTGCCGTTTTAGCAGCAGTAACCGATCTAACAACTGTGCCAGAGACTTGCTGTCTTATATAGCTGTTGCCGACCACAGCGGCGTATTCTGCCTGTTTACATGTCTCTGTATTTGAATACGCATGCCTGTACCAGTTTCTTTGGCGCTTCAGTGTATATTTACAAGGAAAAACGTGCCGTCTACAACAGATACTATACGGCTGGATCCGTATTTCCTTGTTCCTCCTCCAGTAAGCCGTCAGTAAAAGTCCTAGGGTTATTGTCTACAACAGCAGATAATCATTCTACCGACAAATCGTATACTTAACGTTAAAAATTATTCAAAGACTGAGTAGTCTCCAATTCGACCACATGCACATGGTGGGGAGCTCAGCCTGACATTCGTGTTATCCTCTAAACAATACGCTCCGCGTTACATTATCGGCGTATGTCCTACTGGAACGCTCCGAACTATATTTTAGAGAAATAGGACAGGCTACAACGCAGAGCAATGAGAACATGTTTGAGAGCCATATCTACATCAGCGACCAATGCACACCGTAGCTAATGAAACGTCCATTGACACTAGTGAAATATTAGTAATTCGAAAAGCGGTTATCTTACAATAGGGAACGAATTTCAAAAAGTCTTAACCTTAACATACTCTAAAAGCACTCTACAGACGAAAGAGACAACATATCCGAATGGAACTACCGCCAATTATGTAGGAGACATACTGCTACGTGTGGTTCATAGTATGAGAACAATTGACAGTAACGTAAAATTCATGTGGATCAAAAGCCATTCAAAGATAATTAAAAACGAAATATCCTCATATGTACTAAAGAAAGTATTACCCAAGATATTCCAAGGAATGAGGCTTCCCTGTAGTGACATTAAACAGAAAACATGACAGCAAGAACAGGAAGAATGGTACAGGGAATACACTATAACCCAAAGAGAAAAAGGAAGTTTTCAGCTCGTATTCAGCCGGAGATGCTGGCATTACCGTGGTTTAGACAGAGTCAGAATGAGTAAGCGGCATCGGAGTTCCGTAATACGAATGGGATTACTACCCCGGGCGCTACGCATCACAGCTACAAAATTGCAGTTACAGAGTGGGAAATGTGCAGGCATGACAATGAAGAAGAAGCAGATTTAAATCATGTAACTTTATCATGTAATCAATGCTAAAGGCAGCAAACAAATTTATACCATAATTAGAACCAATTGAAGGTTCTCTTGTGGGCAACCAGTACTGTCCTTTTAAATACGAATGTTACAGGGATATATCACATCACAGGAATCTACCTAAAAACTTCAGACACGTATATTTAATTCCAATTTCGTTTCGAATGTTTATCTGCGATATAACCATGTATATATGTTTGTATGACAAAACACGAAGCCCACACCTACTACAGTAGTACAAGTTTATATGCCAACTAGCTCTGCATATGACGAAGAAATTGAAGAAATGTACGATGAAATAAAAGAAATTATTCAGATAGTGAAGGGAGACGAAAATTTAATAGTAATGGGTGACTGGAATTCGAGTGTAGGAAAAGGGAGAGAAGGAAACATAGTAGGTGAATATGGATTAGGGCTAAGAAATGAAAGAGGAAGCCGCCTACTAGAATTTTGCACAGAGCACAACTTAATCATAGCTAACACTTGGTTTAAGAATCATGAAAGAAGGTTGTATACATGGAAGAACCCTGGAGATACTAAAAGGTATCAGATAGATTATATAATGGTAAGACAGAGATTTAGGAACCAGGTTTTAAATTGTAAGACATTTCCAGGGGCAGATGTGGACTCTGACCACAATCTATTGGTTATTACCTGTAGATTAAAACTGGAGAAACTGCAAAAATGTGGGAAATTAAGGAGATGGGACCTGGATAAACTAAAAGAACCAGAAGTTGTACAGAGTTTCAGGGAGAGCGTAAGGGAACAATTGACAGGAATAGGGGAAAGAAATACAGTAGAAGAAGAATGGGTAGCTCTGAGGGATGAAGTAGTGAAGGCAGCAGAGGATAAAGTAGGTAAAAAGACGAGGGCTGCTAGAAATCCTTGGGTAACAGAAGAAATATTGAATTTAATTGATGAAAGGAGAAAATATAAAACTGCAGGAAATGAAGCAGGGAAAAAGGAATACAAACGTCTCAAAAATGAGATCGACAGGAAGTGCAAAATGGCTAAGCAGGGATGGCTAGACGACAAATGTAAGGATGTAGAGGCTTATCTCACTAGGGGTAAGATAGATACTGCCTACAGGAAAATTAAAGAGACCTTTGGAGAGAAGAGAACCACGTGTATGAATATCAAGAGCTCAGATGGCAACCCAGTTCTAAGGAAAGAAGGGAAGGCAGAAAGGTGGAAGGAGTATATAGAAGGTTAATACAAGGGCGATGTACTTGAGGACAATATTATGGAAATGGAAGAGGATGTAGATAAAGACGAAATGGGAGATACAATACTGCGTGAAGAGTTTGATAGAGCACTGAAAGACCTGAGTCGAAACAAGGCCCCCGGAGTACACAACATTCCATTAGAACTACTGACGGCCTTGGGAGAGCCAGTCATGACAAAACTCTACCAGCTGGTGAGCAAGATGTATGAGACAGGCGAAATTCCCTCAGACTTCAAGAAGAATATAATAATTCTAATCCCAAAGAAAGCTGGTGTTGACAGATGTGAAAATTACCGAACTATCAGTTTAATAAGTCACAGCTGCAAAATACTAACGCGAATCCTTACAGACGAATGGAAAAACTAGTAGATGCCGACCTCGGGGAGGATCAGTTTGGATTCCGAAGAAATGTTGGAACACGTGAGGCAATACTGACCTTACGACTTATCTTAGAAGAAAGATTAAGAAAAGGCAAACCTACGTTTCTAGCATTTGTAGACTTAGAGAAAGCTTTTGACAATGTTGACTGGAATACTCTTTTTCAAATTCTAAAGGTGGCAGGGGTAAAATACAGGGAGCGAAAGGCTATTTACAATTTGTACAGAAACCAGATGGCAGTCATAAGAGTCGAGGGGCATGAAAGGGAAGCAGTGGTTTGGAAAGGAGTGAGACAGGGTTGCAGCCTGTCCCCGATGTTATTCAATCTGTATATTGAGCAAGCAGTAAAGGAAACAAAAGAAAAATTTGGAGTAGGTCTTAAAATTCATGGAGAAGAAGTAAAAACTTTGAGGTTCGCCGATGTCATTGTAATTGTGTCAGAGACGGCAAAGGACTTGGAAGAGCAGTTGAACGGAATGAACAGTGTCTTGAAAGGAAGGTATAAGATGAACATCAACAAAAGCAAAACGAGGATAATGGAATGTAGTCAAATTAAATCGGGTGATGCTGAGGGAATTAGATTAGGAAATGAGACACTTAAAGTAGTAAAGGAGTTTTGCTATTTAGGAAGTAAAATAACTGATGATGGTCGAAGTAGAGTGGATATAAAATGTAGACTGGCAATGGCAAGGAAAGCGTTTCTGAAGAAGGGAAATTTGTTAACATCGAATATAGATTTATGTATCAGGAAGTCGTTTCTGAAAGTATTTCTTTGGAGCGTAGCCATGTATGGAAGTGAAACATGGACGATAACTAGTTTGGACAAGAAGAGAATAGAAGCTTTCGAAATGTGGTGCTACAGAAGAATACTGAAGATAAGGTGGATAGATCACGTAACTAATGAGGAGGTATTGAATAGAATTGGGGAGAAGAGAAGTTTGTGGCACAACTTGACTAGAAGAAGGGATCGGTTGGTAGGACATGTTTTGAGGCATCAAGGGATCACAAATTTAGCATTGGAGGGCAGCGTGGAGGGTAAAAATCGTAGAGGGAGACCGAGAGATGAGTACACTAAGCAGATTCAGAAGGATGTAGGTTGCAGTATGTACTGGGAGATGAAGAAGCTTGCACAGGATAGAGTAGCATGGAGAGCTGCATCAAACCAGTCTCAGGACTGAAGACAACAACAACATGACAAAATAATTTTAAAATGCGTTCTACGTAGATGTATAAAGAAACTATAACCGATGATTTGGTGGATACCACTTGAACCAAAGCGAAGAACTTACTAAGGAGATTAACCAAAGTGTTGAGTTCAGCACCCCGGACGTTCCGCACAGCACAGTCCAGCCACAGCAGCAGGCAATCGAGCAACGTCTGGTGTAGGTTGTTAGCGTTCCCAGTTCATAGTACAGGCCGGTATAGGTCATTCTTGAATTCGAAATACACTCTTTTGAACTCAGAAAATATTTGCTTGACTCTATACGTCACCCCAAAATGTGATCCCGAATGACAGGAAATGAATGGAGTCAAAGTGTACCAGGGGTATTATTTTAATCTCATCTACGTCTGACATCTGCATCGCAAACAAGAAATCTCAGAAGGTCAGCAGCATGCTTATTGCGTAGCTTTCATTCTAATAATTCAACGCTGTCAACCTGTTCCATCCGCCGGTTATCGTATTTTAGACATGCGTTGTATGGAAACCTCATTCAATTTCTTTTCAAAGTTTAATGACAAAATAATTAGCTAAAAATGAAAAAGCAACAGTTTTTGACAAGACTAAAATTAATTCGTTTTTTCTTGTCATTTACAAATGAACAAACTTAGCATCTGGTAGTGTTACTGAAGAAAGGTCATTAACATACACAAGAAAAAGTAAGGGACCCAAGTTACCTGATGACAGATTCCTTAATACGCCGTTTGTGTAACGTTCAATTGGTTTGACAGATCATTTTGCAGAACTTCCATAGACGCCATAATATTCAAATTTCCTTTAAAGGAAATTGTAATTTAAGTTTCCATATGTCTTTGACAGATCACAGAGTGAACCAGCAACCTATAATTTATTTTCTAATTAATTAAGTAGATACTTTATGTATATATGATTAACGTTTTCAAGATCTTAACACTCAGACGGATAAGATGCAGCTTGCATATTACCTTTCTAAGATTCGTGAGGATACCAGTGAAACTGGAGGTGTCTTCTTTCTTAATGTTGTAGTGATAAACGACTGGTAACACAAACTCAAACACTTTTATTAACTTTGTTTGAAGCTTTTTGGGACCCAGAACATTCCCACAAGACAACATAAGAATTATTAACAAAATTATTTTCCTCAATTGAAAACAAATGGTCTCCTTCGTCCAGTACTGAAGCTCACCACAGACAGGTGCAAAAATGTCAATAATCGCGAAGAAAATCTTAGATTAAACGAAAAGTTCACTAAATACTTGATAACACAACCCGTCTTTTACTGGAATACCCAAAATATTCTGTGTGATATGTTACAGTCTTCTCACTTGGAAAACTTTTAGTCCATGTTCCCACTAGGAAGCATACGTCTGAGCAGAATGGAATTTAAGGTTCCGGGAAGACTGGTATAATTTCAGACACCTTACAGTCTCCCAAGACGAATGAATAACGAATGATACCAACAATTCCCGCTAGTATATCGCCAAACTTAGCGCTGTCCCCTGGAGACGAAGGCAGCGTGCTGTCGGAAGCGGTAATGGGTCCATGGCACATGAATCAGTTGGCCATCTGCAACACAACAGCCTGGATTGGTACCTACATGGTCCTAAATACTCGCATGGTGGAAGTCTACTTGCAATCGATTGACCACACGTGATACAGTGGATGCAGCGAAAGGTCTGCAGTAGGAGCGACCCCATTGTGGTTGTATGCGCCACCTGTTGTTCTTCATGTCTAGTCTATATGAAGGTCCTCTTTGTGTCAGGCTGCAAATTTATTGGTTCACTGGACTGTGCCATCGTTGAGTCGCAGGGGCTGTGCTTGCTGCAGGCCTCATGACAGAGGTGTGTTTGTTGTAGGCTGGCACCAGTGACTGATTACCACCATGACATGCCATTCCTCCACCTTCACCCCTTAAAGTGATGAAGAAGACATGCAGACAGGTGTCTGCATCTTTGACGAGTTTGCTGTTGTCCACCTGATCAAGGAGGATAGATTTCATTGGGGTGTTGTGCTTTTGACGCCTAATGTCCCATGTCACCCTTTGGAGGATATGCCTCGCTGGCCTGGGGGTCTGGAACAGAAAACTGAGTGAGACTTTTGTGTGGGGGCATTAAACCCCACTGCAATTAAATCTGATTAATGTGTTCGTGACACTAGGTGCTGTCCTGTAGGGTTACCTCCAGCATGACATAGATGAGGAGGTACAATATAGGTGTGCTGGAAGGAGAAACGGTTGAGAACGGACGCGATTTTCTACATTATCGACCATGCAACTGCACCACAGGGGAAGACTGTCCTGCAGGGTGGCATGATAGGATGCCACAAAGAGAGTGAGCTTGTCAGGCAGTGGATGGTGATGGTACAGCTTTACCATTTGGGACTTGTAAGTGTGGACGAACCACTCGGCAAGGCATTGGTTGCCAGATGAAATGGTGCCACATGAATAAGAGAGATACTGTTCATGACACAGAAATGAGGAAAATTCGATGGAGGTAAATTGTGGTCCATTGTCATTGACAATGGTTTCAGGAATGCCTTCCACAGCAAAAATGTGAGTGAGCACTTTGATGGGCTGGATTGAGGAGGTTGATGGTATCCGAGTCACAGACAAAAAGCCTATGCTAGAATCAGTGGTTATGAGCCAAGAGGCACAAAGAAAGGGTCTGGCAAAATGGGGAGAAATGTTGGACCATGCAAAGGATGTAGTGAACGATGGGAAATATCTTTGGGCCATAGCAGCTTGGTGGCTATGATAGTGGAGCAGGTAGCGACCATCTCAGCTATTGTAGCGTCCATCCCGTCCATTGCTATGCTTAGTGAGAAACGCTCCCCAGGGACCCTCATGGAGAAGCTCTAGGACTCAGTCATGGAGGGCATGCAGGACAACCATGCATGTCTGGCCATTGTCTCTATGGATGGAGATGACCCCTTGTATTGTAAAAATTTACTGTTGACATTCCAAAACGTTTGGAGGTCGGTCTTAAGATTGGAAACCAGCCCCAATTGATTTATTGTAAGACATCAGAGAAGGCAGGGTCACTGGCTGGGTGACGCCAGTTGAGGTCCATGTGCAGGAGAAGCCAGGCCACTGCGTCTCTGCCAATGTATCCTTGTGAAAGCAGATCTTTGGGTCACCATGAAGGCTGGATCTTTTCTTATTGGCAACCTGAAAAGAAGTTTTCTGGAGCTGAACTGAATCTCATATGTACAGCCAGTGAGCAAGAGAGCTCGGCTTTGCAAGTGGCACGCCGTCTTGGTGGGAGGGAAATGGTCGATTTGAGCAGTAGAGACCATAAAACTTTTTAATTCTAAAGATGATAGCCAGGGCCTCTTTCTAAATCTGACTGTAGTTGCACTGTGTGGCAGCAAAGTCTTAGAAACAAAAGTGAGTGGTCATTTCATGCTATCCATTCCATGGGAGAGAATCTCCCCACACCTTAATCCGCTGTATCAGATGCAAGACTAGAGTCTTGGTACGATCACAGGCAATCATGTAGGTGGGCTGCAGGAGAGTGCGCCATAGTGCTCAAAATGCCCTGTCGTACTGTGACGACCAGGTCCATGGGATGGTCTCGCAGAGGAGATGATGCAAAGGTTCATCCAGCACTGCACCATGTGTGATGGATCACCACTAATCACTGAGTTGTCCAAGTACTGATTTCAACTGATATCTGTCTTCGGGCAGCTTTTTAAATGGCATCAATGTACTGTGCGGTAGGGCAAATTCTAGAAGCGCTAAAAACATTTCCTAAGTACTCTAGCTGTCGAACGAAGAGGTCACATGTGTCCTTGTTACATCACAACTGTACCCGATCAAAAATGAAAAAAAAGCGTCCAAGTTGCGCGTAAGGTCCTTGCTAGACTTGCTGGCCACCAGGACATCGTCTAAGTAATTAGCCATCGTAGAGTAACGCTTCAAGATTGAAAAGTGGCAGGCACACTTGAAACGCTGAACAGCTTCAAAAAGGAGTATTGATCATAAACACTCCCTCAGAAGCAGTGTCCAATGGCAGACACTGTGTGTCCCAGATATAAATCTTGGTAAACACTTAAGTCAGAATGTCTTCCACTTTGGGAATGGTGTATGAGTCTAACACTGCATGAGAGTTAGCTATAGCACTAAATCGCCATAGATCCTGAGAATACTGTTCGGCTTTTCCACAATCGCAATGAATATACCCTATCTACTGCTGGCGATCAGTGTGAGAATTCCCGCAGCTTGAAGTCACTGTAGTTCCTGGAGAAGCCTGGTGTTCAAGGCCAGTGGGACGGTGCAAGCCTTACAGGACTTCATTAACACTATGGGCACGACAGTAATACGAGCTTTGAAATTAGTGAACCAAGAAGAAGGTTACGAAAAGACCAACGAATATTTGCCAAAAAGCTCAGATGTTTAAGAATCACTGCCCTTGGCACAAACTGTGGGATTAGACTGTGAATTTCTAACCCCAAGGCATTAAAGAGGTCCAAACCAAGGAGATTAGAAGCGCCAGAATAAGAACTGTGAGTATTGTGGAACCATACTGAACTGGGCCAAAAATGCGCCAGAGATGGAGATGAGAACATTCCTAAAACCGTTGAGACAGGTGTCAAAATGTTGAAGGGGTGCCCCCACTTTCTAGCATGTAATTCAGTCAATTGTATGGTAGAGGTGCCGGTGTCTTCCTGCAGGTCCACCGGAGCTCCCCCAATTAGGACAAGAAAGAGACATCAAATTCTTAGAGGGTGGAAGAATGGACCATGCAAGAGAAACCTCAGTGGTCAATAGGATCGGTAGTACCGCAACCGAACGTTCAATGAGTGGCGGCAGGCGACCTTTTCAGATGAATCATGGTCCATCGAACACCTGCCGTTGGCGTTTACGGTTCTACAACATTTTCGGAAGGGTTCCAGACCAGGGGAGGGAGCGTTAGGGTCATAGAAATATTTTCTTAGCATTCTCTCGATAATCTCGCGATTCTGGAAGGCACGATGAATTAACAAAAGTGTGCATCTATTCCTGGATGTAGTGTCCACCACCACGTGCAATTTGTTTCCTGCTTGGCATGATGGCCTCTACCAGCAGATCCGTGCAACGTGTCACTCAGCTCACAGTATACGTGCGTGGTTCGAAGGGCACCAGTATGAGTTTACCGTACTCCCCTGAGCACGAAACTTCCCGGCTTACAATATAATCGACCACCTCCATCGGGCTGTTCGCACCATGGATCCGCGACCGAGGAACCTATTGCAGCTGTCCAAGGCACTGGAGTCAGCTTGGCTCCACATTCCTGTCGGTACCTTCCGAAACCTCACTGATTCTCTTCCTCCAACTCTGCGCTGCAAAGGGTAGTCGCTGGCGCTTTTTACAGATGGTTACGTCGCTGTGACTGGACGGTATATAACGTTCGGCAATACAAACCTTTTGATTCTGTATTCTACGTAATTCTCACAATTTTCTACAGATAGAAATATATATGTACCTTTATAAAACGTGGACTGTCCCTATTTGTGTTTACATGTTGCCGTTATCAAACTTCTTCGGATATCTGGAAATCTTTGATAGGTGGTAGGTAGTGAACGCCCTTTGTCCTGTACCAGCTCTCCATATCAGTTTGATGTAATGAGCCTGAGAAGTTCTCTAATACGGCGCCTCATGGCCGTTGTTGTCAGTGCGCAGAGCTGGGCCTGCTGAACACGTCGACGCACTGGCTTGTGTGGAGCGGTGGGCCGCCGCCGGCGGACCTGCCGCTGCGGCTGGACAGTGACGTCACGTGGGCCTCTCCTCGCGAGGGCGCAGTCGTCCTGGAGAAGCTGATCCTCGACCAACCCGAAGACTCGCTGTTCAGGATCGCCGTGGGGCGCTGGTCGCAGGGCGCAGGGCTGGCTTACCACGGCACCCACGTGCAGTGGCCGCCGCGCCAGCTGAACGGACGAATACTGCGTCTCGCAGCCAGGGTAAGCGACAGTACCGTACACCTGTCACGTAAATGTCAAGAAGTCTTGCAATAACACGCAATTTTCGTGCATTATATTCAGACAGTGGTTTGTATCAGCCTTTTGAATGACGCAATGGGTCAGATAAATTGGGTGTCATAGATAAATTCAGTTTTTCCGTTTCTTAAGTAACACCTACCGCCTACATCTTCACAAGTGGTCCTTATATTTGTCTGTCGACCAAATCCTTTCACTGTCTATCTTACAAACGAGTGCTCTTCGCCTCCACAACTTTAAGGACGTATTTTCACAAATGACAAAGGCTACTCTACATGTATACCACAATGATGGTGAATAATACACTGAACGGCCAATCAAACTGGTACACCTGCCCAATATCGTGTAGGTCCCCGCGAGCGCGCAGAAGTGCCGCAACAGACGTGGCATGGACTCGACTAATGTCTGAAGTAGTGTTGAAGGGAACTGACATAATGAATCGTGCAGGGCTGTCCATAAATGTGTAAGAGTTCGAGGCGGTGGTTATCTCTTCCGAACAGCACGATGCAAGGCATCCCGGATGTGCTAAATAACTATTTATTTCAAGTTTCTGCTACCAGACACTATTTATTTTATTTTATGCTTAATCTAACATAATGCAACGCGTTTCCAACATGTTCTGTTCATTTTCAAGCGTTGATGCATACATACATAGATAGAGAAATGTTACTTAAAAATAAAAAGTCTTAAACTAGATTAGTCTACAACACTTTGTCCATTGTTTTTTAATTTTTTAATGTAGCTGCTGATGTGGCATTTGGGGGGGGAGGAGGAGAGAGGCAGTGTATATCTAGTGTTCTAGACTAATCTAGTTTAAGACTGTTTATTTTTAAATAACATTTCTCTATGTATGTATGTATGTATTAACGCTTGAAAATGAACAGAGCATGCTCGAGACGCGTTGCATTATGTTAGGTTAAGCATAAAATAAAATAAAAAGTGATTGGTAGCAGAAACTTGAAATAAATAATTATCAAACACAGTCACGGCCCACTAACATAGCCATTATGGCTGAAAATAATGCTAAATAATGTTCATGTCTGGGGAGTTTGGTGTCCAGTAGAAGTCTTTAAACTCAGAAGAGTGTTCCTGGAGCCTCTCTGTAGCAAATCAGGACTTGTGGGGTGTCGCATTGTTCTGCTGGAATTGCCAAAGTCCGTCGGAATGCACAACGCACATGAATGGATTCAGATAATCAGACAGGGTGCTTATGTACGTCTCACCTGTCAAGTCGTATCTAGACGTATCAGGGGTCACATATCATTCCAACTATGGACTCCCCAGCCTGCAGCATGCTCAAAACATTGAAAAAACACAGTACATCCAATTTTCTTCTGCAAAAAGTACAGTTTCTTCAATAAATATAACACATCAACAGTAGTCAGTAGACAGAGTAGAGCATACTAAGTTTTTGGGCGTACATATAGATGAGAATAGCGGCCGAGCATATCTAGGCGCTACAGTCTGGAACCGCGCGACCGCTACGGTCGCAGGTTCGAATCTTGCCTCGGGCTCGGATGTGTGTGATGTCCTTAGGTTAGTTAGGTATAAGTAGTTCTAAGTTCTAGGTGACTGATGACCTCAGAAGTTAAGTCCCATAGTGCTCAGAGCCACTTGAGTCATAGATGAGAATCTTAATTGGAAAATTCATATTTTGGATCTTCTAAAGCGACTAGGTTAAGAAACTTTTGCAATGAGAATAATAGCCAATTTTGAGGTTATAGAAATTATTAAGCTAACATACTTTGCATACTTTCACTCTCTGATCTCATACTGAATAATATTTTGGGGTAACTCAACATTTAGACAAAAAGTATTCACTGCTCCAAAGAAAGTGGTTAGAATAATGTTTCGGGCTCATATCCGCACATCTTGTAGGCATCTTTTTAAAAGATTGGGAATTCTTAGAACTGCCTCACAGTACATTTACTCACTAATGAAATTTGGTCTCAACAACATTGACCAGTTTAAAAACAACAGTGACATTCATGATTATAATATCAGAAAAAAAACTTACACGATCCTTTACGCAACCTATCTTTGGCACAGAAAGAGGTAAAATATGCTGCTATAAAAGCTTTCGACAAATTACCAGATGAAATGAAATGTCTGACAGACAGCAATAATAGCTTCAAAAATAAATTGAAATCATATCTTCTTGGCAACTGCTTCTGTACCACAGATGAATTCTTGAATAGGAATAAATAAATTTATAAATATAGTATATGCATTTTGTACCTTTTAAGGGAATGGCGTAAATAATAGAAATATTAATCTTTAACTCTGTATTATAATATAAAAAAATCTTCTTTCATATGTGCATTTCTTGTGCACTTGACACGTTCCACATCATAACGGCTACCGTACCTTGCGATTGATCAATGGAACACGCAACCAAGTAACTAACAAACTAATGTTTGATAACAACGACGTATAGCAGTCACCTTGCAGAGGAATACCCTTCCAAGTTACATTCATACGTCATCGCCGTTGGCATGGTCTGATAATCCTCTTAAGTACATCATACACTGCTGGAAAAAAATTAATACATCTGGAAAGACGATGTCGATTTTGATCCGATGACGATATATACTATGTGGGGGATAGTAGATGTACTGATAATAGTTTCAGCTTAGTCCGCCAACAGACAGAGTAGTGACACAGGTAACAGAGCACCACCTGTGTCTACTCTTAATAGATGATGCTCACAGCCACAAGGTATAATGTGGTGCAAGCTTGTGAAGCAATCACGCAACCATACGAGGGAGACTCACTTGTGGTGCCTACAGCCAACTGAGCGAGTTTGAAAGGAGTCGAATTGGCCTTCCGAGTGGCAGAATTGTCCTTTCGGGGAATTGTCGCACAAATTGGACGTGCTGCGTCCGTTGTGCAGCGATGATAGTGTCAGTGGTCACGTGAACGTTCTCACACCACTAGATGAGCTTGTGGACCTCCAAACACTGTAGACGATCCCCAGGTCCGTCGTATTGTGAGGGCAGCAGTGACTGATCGTACAGTTACCATATCACAGATAAGAGAGTTTGTGAACCCAGACGTGTCAACACGAACTGTTGCGAACTGGTTGTTAGCACGCACACCTCTATCCCGTTTTCCACATGCCACAGCACCGATTTTCATGGCTCGATTGGCGCCGTCAGACGATCATTTGGAAAATGGAATGGCGCGCAGTGGTCTTCAGCAATGAAGGTAAATAATGGCCGTTCGCGCGTACGGCGTAGACCTGGTGACCACTTTCTCGTAGAGTGCATTCGTCTAAGACACATTGCCCCCCCCCCCTCCCCGCCCCTCCTACCTGGAATGCGATAAGCTACAACTATCGTTCACCTTTGCTGTTTCTAGAGGGGACAACAACCAGTACAAAATGTCGTCAGACCTGGTCTTTTGCCGTTCTTGCAACAGGTACGCGATGTTTTATACGAACAGGATAATGCTAGTCCACACACTTTCCGTGAAACTCAACGTGCTCTGCAAGACGTGCAGATACTTCCCTGGCCAGCGTGATCTCCGTATTTGGCTGCAATCGATCATTTGTGGGATATGATGGGACGAGAATTGACTTGTGTGACTCGTCAGCCAACAACTCTTAGAGAACTACGTGAACAGATCAAGCAGGTATGGCATAACGTATCCCAGGACGGTATTCGCCATCTGTACAGTCCACTAGATGTCAGAGTCAGCACCTTCATTGTCCCCAGTGGAGACTACATTACGTACTAATATGGGCGTTTGAGCATGGGTCGATATCTGGTACCTAAGAACCGTTTGTGTTATTGATCTGTAAATGTAATCATTTCATGTACTCCACATTCACTGTTGCAATAATAAATCTTGATTGAATTAGAAACCTCTAAAAGGGTATACAACTTTTTTTCCGGAATTGAGTGAATCCAATGAGCTCTGAGACTTTATGACGAAGACAAAAGACTCCTACAGTGCCATACTACAGCATGCCTCCGCTCCAATTTTCTTCCGGCAGTGCATAAACCCAATGAGCTCTAGGGCTTTGCGACGAAGGCAAGACTCCTACAATGCCAACCCACCGCATCCCTCAACTCCGAGTACTGTCTATACAAGCCCAATTGTTTTGAACCTGCTGAAAACAATGGGATGTCCTTAAACTTCTACCACAAGGATCAAGCTACTTGCCAGAGGGAGGCTGAAAAATTGAAGTATTTTGTAAAATTCTGAAGAAAGTCAGTGAAGAACATTTCGAGATTTTTGCTAACAGCGTTTCCT
This sequence comes from Schistocerca gregaria, assembly GCF_023897955.1. Classification (NCBI taxonomy): domain Eukaryota; kingdom Metazoa; phylum Arthropoda; class Insecta; order Orthoptera; family Acrididae; genus Schistocerca; species Schistocerca gregaria. The sequence goes on along the minus strand of NC_064920.1, from coordinate 188,026,480 downwards.
CTTTACATTGTATACATATACTTATATCTTACATATATTTAGAAAATATACAGCCTGTATTCGTCCGAACGTTTATTAGAGGATCATGTAAAAATTTGAAGTAAATTGGTCAAGAACTTTTCGAGCTTTTCGGTAACGACATTAAACAACAATTAGCCACAATATAGTTGTATAGATTCCTGTCCTTTGTTTCTAAGCTCTTATTGTAGTAGACAATGATTTTCCTTTTTCTTCAAGTGTAGATTCTGAAAATGGCTATTGTATAGTCGAAACTGGTAACTGTGCTCAAAAAAGTTTGAAAATCAGGACAATTAAATAAAAAATTATGTACATGATATGATCGCTCTACAAATTGTCATTTTGTGGCTAATTCTATTCAATCTACTTAAGCAATTAGAGTGACATTTATTAACTTTGTCTTAGCAAAAATTTGTACTGCAACCAAATACTCGTACTTACAACAGCGCACGAAGTGTACTCTGGCTATATGTTGTGTGCTGTTGCAGGTGATCTACTCGCCCTTGGACAACCTGGGGAGGAGACTGAGGAAGGTGGAGGACAAGCACCTGGACAAGGTTGCGCGCTTCGGCTGGGAGGTCTGCTCTCGGCTGTCAGACATGCTCAATTTCTCGTAAGCATTATTTCCACACGCGCATCCACGGCCTGTTTATGCAGGGCATACCACATATTAGGTGTGTTTTGTGCTCTGTCCCCAGAATATGGACTAAGAGTAAAACCAAGAAACATTTACTGAGGAGGAGCAGATACACTGCAGTGAAATACTTAAGGACGACATCAATTTTCACATGATATCTCGCTACCAAGTAACGCAGTTCAATGAAACTTGGACCATACATACAAAAAACGCTACAGTATAGTACAGAAGGTAATTGAAAGAAATACGCAATGAGACGAACAGAAATTACACTTTTATTTGAAGAAAATAATCACACTGCTGTCATCACGATTTATGATGTTCCACTGGACATAATGAAATGTGGGAAACGTTTCCTAATAGAGCTCGTGATATCTGAAGACGGCAACGTGCTCCTATGTTGGTCACAAGGCTGATTAGGGGTTCTTGTGGTAGGGTGTTCCATTCTGTTGACAGCTGCTAGATGGTCGACTTTGGTGCATGTGGTCGTGCTGGAATACGTCTCCCGAACGCATCCCAAACCTGCTTGATGGGAGTTAAGTCAGCGGAACAAGCAAGCCAGTCCATTTACTGAATATCCTCTCGTTCCAAGAGCCTCTGCACCTACGATGTTCGATGCAGTCTCGCGTTACCATCCATAAAAATGAATATATTCTTCACGGGTTTGCAGCCGGATCGTGTCGTCGTCCAGACACAATATTTCGGCGGATCAGCTGGCCGTCATCTTCAGGTGAGTTAATGCTAGTGCACTGCCTCGCCGGAACTGAATTTCAGCCACAACGACGGAAACCTTTATACACCACGGACAGAGCACCGTGCGTGTTCGAGATGATGAGTAGCGCCTCCTGGCGGCAAATAGACACGGCAGAAACGATAAATCGTAGCAGCACTAGTAATCCAATGATCGAAAAGAAGGCCGTTGTCGTTTAATGTCGGACAAAATCAGTTTCCATATCTTACTTAGAGGAAAACCTTTATCCCTGTTAATAACATTACTTGATAATTTAATTTCAATGGATTCTTTAGAAACACATTCCCAGTAGCGAAAAGCAGGAGATATCAATTGTGTCTTGTCATACACCGTCCTGTGTCCTTCGTTAAGAGAGTTTTCCGCCACTGCCGACTTCCCAGGCTGGAAAAACCTAGTGTGCCGATGAAGTTCCACACATTGGTCCTGAATAGTTCGAATAGTTTGACCAATATACTTCTTTCCACTGTGACACCGAATTTCATGTGGGAAAATGTGAACATCACATATGAAATTCGTCCGACTTTATTCGATGATTAAAATTGTTGTACTGTGGTCCTTCTGTCTTGCTCGTCAGCTTTGATGTTTTCTCTCTCTTTACTAGGGTTCGTCTTGAAGAGTCCCTGTAACTAATAGGTGAGAAATTAGATGAAGAAACCACCAAGCTATGTCATCATATGTTGACTTCAACGTATTTTCTTTTTAATGATGTATATTTTGAGAAAACTGACGGAGTGCCTATGGGGAGTCCACTCTCCCCCATAGTCGCCAACCTTTTTACGGAAGACTTTGAGGACATGGCACTCAAAACTTCGTTTCTTAAACCAAAGTGTTTTTTGAGATACGTTGATGACATTTTTATGGTTTGGCCGCATGGAATTGATGCTTTGAATAGCTTTTCAGATCATTTTAATTGTCTACATCCGAGTATTCAGTTTACTGTGGAAACAGAAAGTGATGGTAAACTTCCATTTCTTGATGTTTTAGTTCAAAGAAAGGACGATGGGACTCTCGGACACAGTGTGTATCGGGAACCTACTCATAGTGACCGCTATCCTCATGCGACCAGCTGTCATCCACCACACCAACGTAGTGGAGTTTTGCGGACTCTGTTGAACAGAGCTTATGCCATTTCTGACGAGGAACATTTGAAAGACGAACTTGATCATTTGAAGATTGTTTTGCGGGAAGTATATCATCCAAAATTTCAAGAAGTTTAAGAAAATATGATATTAAAAGTGTTTTTAAGCCAGTGGCGAACACTAGAGCACTTCTTGGCTCAGTTAAAGATAATTTGGGCTTGAGGAAGCACGGGGTTTATGAAATTCCGTGTCACTGTGGAAAGAAGTATATTGGTCAAACTATTCAGGACCAATGTGTGGAACATCATCGGCGCACTCGGTTGTTCCAGCTTGAGAAGTCGGCAATGGTGAAACACTGCCTTAACGAAGGACACAGGATGATGTAAGACAAGACACAATTGATCTCTTCTGCTTCTCGCTATTGGGAATGTGTTCTTAAAGAATCCATTGAAATTAGATTATCAAGTAATATTATTAACAGGGATAAAGGTTTTGCTCTAATTAAGACATGGATTCCGATCATGTCCGACGTTAAACAACAACGGTCTTCTTTCCGATCATTGGATTCTTTCAACTAGTGCTGCTACGATTTATCGTTTGTGCCGTTTTCCCCCATCGGCGCGCTGCGAGTCTACTTACCGCCAGGAGGCGTTGCCCCATCATCTCGTGGACGCGAGGTGATCTTTCCGTAGTGTATAAAGGTTTCCGTCGTTGTGGCTGGAATTCAGTTCCGGCGAGGCAGTACACGAGCATTATCTCACCTGAAGATGACGGCCAGCTGATCCGCCTAAATATTGTGTCTGGACGACGACACTATCCGGCTGCAAACTCGTGAAGAATATCAGCAGCTATTACGCCGGGAAAGTCTATAAAATCACATAAAAATGAAGTCAGGGTCGAATGCACTCCTGGAAAGGGGTAGGCCTATGTATCGCCAAACGTAAAGATATTTGTCATTATGTGCAACATTCGATCGTAAATTTATCGATCTGCTTCATCGCAGTGTGTATGTTGCAGCTTTTTCAGGTTTAGCTACGGCAGAATTCGAAAATAATTGCTGCGCGATGACAATGCTTTTAATAATGTGTGATTGTTGTTGGTGGGCGCGAGGGCTTAGCGTGGCAGCCTAATGCAGTGAGTGGTGGGAGTATGAAATCCGCGGTCGAATCGAGTGAAACTCGAAAGACGTGCTAGCCGGCACTTTTAGGATGAAATTACTAATTTGCTTTTGATACAATTATTTACGTCACGTTTATGCGCTGCCGAGTTTCAGTGTGAAGCGATCTATGGAGTACGGCAGCATGCAGAATATTTCTTAAACTGATTGTCTTAATCACTGCAATAAATCACACTGTTTGTGATGAGCTAACAGCCACTTATTTGTTTCCTCTATCTATCAGTAAGTGAAATATGTATCGTTAACTTCTTGGAGTGGGGAGAGACAACATCGTCGTAGTACATCAAACAGTTGTGTTATAGGTACAGTGGCACAATAACGATGACCCGTAACTGTATCGCATACAAAGATTTTTAAGTCACCACATCCACGCAACGCTATGCATTCTGTGACGTGTGGTGTAACTGTGCATGTTTTGTGCTGGACAAGTCAGCAAGATTACAATAAAATTAGTTACTTATTATTAATGTAACGTGAGGTTTTATTTAATCACTGCTTTTCCCGGCTAATGAACTTTATTTAGTTAAAGAAATCTCCACCTGGGAAAGTGTAATAATGTTGTCTGACAAGTAAGTGATCATTTATAACCAACAAAAAATCCAAATGTATGATAAGTAATCTGAACTAAACAAGATTAATGATTTTTAATAATTTCAGTGCTGTTGTGTAAAAGACTCTGTGCCTGTTGCAGCTCGTCTATCAAAATTAACGATACTGTTATTCGAGGTGGCAACACTTTTCTTTAAGCAAACTGAACAGTTTTGTCACACAGTACCACACTTACACAACACTAATGTATTTTCTTGTCAAAATGTTTCATAAAATTTGTTACGAAATTACCAGGCTTCATACATCAGCAGATAAGAATTTATACGTAAGAGGCTGTTCGTATTCACAGAAGTTCAATGTATCCACAGTCTAACTGGAATTTATTACCTCAGAGTGGGCCCTCGGCCACTAACAAACAATTATTATCGAAATTCCAGCCAACAACATTTAAGTCTGTGTAGAAAATCAATTTAAAACTGCCGCTGCCACATTTCACTATGATAGCGGTTAACATAAGACAATCACTTACCAATTATGCTTCTGGTTGTGTTTTACTCGTAATAAATAATATATATTAAATCTTTTCTCACCTTCACTATATGCATTAACATTTGAAAATACACTCCTGGAAATGGAAAAAAGAACACATTGACACCGGTGTGTCAGACCCACCATACTTGCTCCGGACACTGCGAGAAGGCTGTACAAGCAATGATCACACGCACGGCACAGCGGACACACCAGGAACCGCGGTGTTGGCCGTCGAATGGCGCTAGCTGCGCAGCATTTGTGCACCGCCGCCGTCAGTGTCAGCCAGTTTGCCGTGGTATACGGAGCTCCATCGCAGTCTTTACCACTGGTAGCATGCCGCGACAGCGTGGACGTGAACCGTATGTGCAGTTGACGGACTTTGAGCGAGGGCGTATAGTGGGCATGCGGGAGGCCGGGTGGACGTACCGCCGAATTGCTCAACACGTGGGGCGTGAGGTCTCCACAGTACATCGATGTTGTCGCCAGTGGTCGGCGGAAGGTGCACGTGCCCGTCGACCTGGGACCGGACCGCAGCGACGCACGGATGCACGCCAAGACCGTAGGATCCTACACAGTGCCTTAGGGGACCGCACCGCCACTTCCCAGCACATTAGGTACACTGTTGCTCCTGGGGTATCGGCGAGGACCATTCGCAACCGTCTCCATGAAGCTGGGCTACGGTCCCGCACACCGTTAGGCCGTCTTCCGCTCACGCCCCAACATCGTGCAGCCCGCCTCCAGTGGTGTCGCGACAGGCATGAATGGAGGGACGAATGGAGACGTGTCGTCTTCAGCGATGAGAGTCGCTTCTGTCTTGGTGCCAATGATGGTCGTATGCGTGTTTGGCGCCGTGCATGTGAGCGCCACAATCAGGACTGCATACGACCGAGGCACACAGGGCCAACACCCGGCATCATGGTGTGGGGAGCGATCTCTTACACTGGCCGTACACCTCTGGTGATCGTCGAGAGGACACTGAATAGTGTACGCTACATCCAAACCGTCATCGAACCCATCGTTCTACCATTCCTAGACCGGCAAGGGAACTTGCTGTTCCAACAGGACAATGCACGTCCGCATGTATCCCGTGCTACCCAACGTGCTCTAGAAGGTGTAAGTCAACTACCCTGGCCAGCAAGATCTCCGGATCTGTCCCCCACTGAGCATGTTTGGGACTGGATGAAGCGTCGTCTCACGCGGTCTGCACGTCCAGCACGAACGCTGGTCCAACTGAGGCGCCAGGTGGAAATGGCATGGCAAACCGTTCCACAGGACTTCATCCAGCATCTCCACGATCGTCTCCATGGGAGAATAGCAGCCTGCATTGCTGCGAAAGGTGGATATACACTGTACTAGTGCCGACATTGTGCATGCTCTGTTGCCTGTGTCTATGTGCCTGTGGTTCTGTCAGTGTGATCATGTGATGTATCTGACCCCAGGAATGTGTCAATAAATTTTCCCCTTCCTGGGACAATGAATTCTCGGTGTTCTTATTTCAATTTCCAGGAGTGTATTTCTCTACGTTACAAGACACGTTAATATTCGCCATTTACCAATACACTGCGCTGTAGATCAATAGCGCTAACGGCTGCGCTCTTTGGTAGCTGAGCAGAAAACTTAACATTTTTATAAGCCGAGAATTACAATAAAATAAAACTCCAAACAAAGAAGATTCGTTTCAGCAACACATAAACTCGATTTTCAAATATCGGTTAGCAGCGTAGTAAAGTTTTTTACCGACCTCTCTGTTACGAGACATCAATCACATCCTATAAGTACAACAGTTCGAACAAGAAGAAGGATTTTTCTACAAAATCATAGGTAACAAAAGATTGTGATTTTCATTATCTTTCACAAGAGCATTTTCTGAGATACAGTTTTTTACGAAACATTAAATTATGTCGTTGACAATAACTAATTATTGTTTTATTAACGATGAAGTCCTTTTTATTAGTATTACGTGAATAGGTTCAAAGTTCATACTTTCTACATACAGTGCTGCCGTGAATATTATTTAGAATAAAATATAGGCGCAGATATTACAATCTGCAAACCATAACATTAATACCACCAAAACGATCATATCCGACAGTGTTCCTGGGTGTATTTTCTCGCCCCTCGTCACTTGAGAATACCTCTAGCACTGTTGAATATGATTGTTTTGGTTGTTCAGGTGTTTTGGTGTGGGAAGGCATAATGTCGCATGGCGTAAGGACCTTCAGATGTTTGAGACCGGTACACTCACTAGTCAACGTTGCTGTGGCACTCTACTCCTTCCCCATGTGCCTGACTTCTTTTTTATGGATTACAATAGGCGTGAGCAGGTGGAGGAGGTCTAGGAAAGAGGGGATATTCAGCGAGTGGGGAGTGAACTGGTCTACCCGTCGGCAAAGACACACTGCACCACGTCCACATGCACCAGGGAAAATCCAGTCCTTGTCAACCACAAGAAGTCCTTACCGACCTCACATCCAGGACACGAACGCGCTGCACAGCAAACATTTCCGTATGTGGTGATCACACACCCTATTTAGAACCATGTCGCTCCTTTTGTAGTGTCCAGAGGTCCATCATAAATCACAGTGACATCAGTGTGATTATTGTATTCGAGTAAAAGTGTAATTTCTGTTCGTCTCGTTGCCTATTTCTTCCAGTAGCATTACTTTCTATATATGTTCCAAGTGCCATTGACCTAGGTTACTTGGCAGTGACACATCATACTAAAGTTACTTTCGTCTTCAATTTTTGCACAGCAGTCAACAACAAAAAACCTTTTCCTTAGGCTGTGATGTTTGACACACTATACATAAAGAGCAAAGCCGATCACAACGCCGTGCACTGAAACAGTACTGCACAAACCCTCATTCTGTCTCTCTCTCTCTCTCTCTCTCTCTCTCTCTTTCTCTCTCTCTCTCTCTCTCTCTCACTCACTCACTCTCTCACACACACACACACACACACACACACACACACACACGCCACTATCTTAATTAACATGCCTAAACAAGATTAGATGCAATTGTGCATTGCTGCTATACCATACCCTATCTGAATAAGCTACTCAGTGAAACGCAGCAAATATGTTTTAGAGAGTTTTTATTACTTATACCAATGAATTTAGTTATCTTCTTGGACAAAGTTGAATCTATCATGTTTTTCAGCTTCTTTAGTTGCCTATTAAGATTATAAATTATGTGTTGCACTTAATTAATTTACGAAAATATGCTATACCTTTTCAATAATTAGTTGTTGATGTCTGCCGCTCGTGGTCTCGCTGTAGCGTTCTCGCTCCCCCGAGAACGGGGGCCCGGGTTCGATTCCTGGAGGGGTCAGGGATTTTCACCCACCTCGAGATGACTGAGTGTTGTTGTGTCGTTTTCGTCATCATCATTCATCCACATTACGATCGGAGGAAGGCAACGCCAAACCACCTCCATTAGGACCTTGCCTAGTACGTCGGTGCGGATCTCCCACATCGTTCCCCTACTCTCTGTCAAGAAGTATGGGACGTCATTTTCATAATAGTTCGTACATTATTCAGAGTCTTCATAAACGAAATGGATGCCGAAGGTCACAGTTCAGAGTAATTTGTGTCCTGGAAACAGTACACAATCAACGCATTACCCGAATGTTCTGGTAATGAAGCTGTAGTCCACGCCATCTGTTACTCAACTGCGTAGCTGCCAGCATATCACCTGTGCCTCCCTGACTGGACTTCTGCCCCACGCCAATGAGCCACTCAATGTGCCTACTGCACCATTATGTCCACGTCAAGTTTCAGAATGACTGACAGTGAACAGTAGGTCTACTAATCTGCGTTTTTCATCGCATGTCTACCGCTATGTTGAGTATCACGCACACAGCTCCCAATCGCACACAACGTGTTGACAATGAATTTTCAAATAGACAATACTTCACCACTTCTACAGACATTATACTTCCATGCGTACTTTGCAGTCTGATTACAGGTTAAATTATTAACTTGTATGGGAAGTAACTACTTAATAACTTACCAAAACTCGTTCATTCAAGAAAATAGGCAGTATGACTAAGAGTAAACAAAAGTCAAGTACGAGAAATATAGACCGCTAAACCAATTACCAAATATGTTTACGAAAAAAATTAATTACACCTGTGTTAGACATTCAAGCTTTTCAATTGCCACACTGAAACGCGAGGGACGTGGCTGACGGAGGCATGTTAGACTGAGGGAAGGAAGATTATGGTTTAACGCCCCGTCGACGGCGAGGTAATTAGAGACACAGCACAAGCTCGTACTTGGGGGAGGAAATCGACGGCCCTTTCACCTTAAGCGATTTAGCGAAATCGCTGTTAGACTGAGAGACGTGACAGCCACATATAGGCTTCCTGCGGTTTTCGTGAAGCACTCCAGATGAATGCCGGCGTGGCTCCTACAGAGCGCCCCCCAACGGTTGCCTGCTTCTTTCCCGTCCAATCCGGGCTCACGTTCCGCTCCGGTCTCAGTGCCGACGGGATGCTAAACAATATTTTGTCTAGACCGCTGGCGCATCTGAAAATGATGACGGTATCAAGTGAAACACGTTGCTATCCGTGAGGTTTCTGAATGAAGGTTGAAATAGGTACATGTAACAAAAGTTGTTAATTTTAATGCATTATCCAAGAGCATAAGTGCTATACCGATTACAAAGATGTATACGTGAAACAAAGCTGCGAGGCAGCTATCGCTAAGGCAGAGTACGTACAACAAAGAGCTTATACACTAATGACCATTAAAATTGCTACACTACGAAGATGACGTGCTACAGACGCGAAATTTAACCGACAGGAAGAAGATGCTGTGATATGCAAATGATTAGCTTTTCAGAGCATTCACACAAGGTTGGCGCCGGTGGCGACACCTACAACGTGTTGACAAGAGGAAAGTAGCCAACCGATTTCTCATACACAAACAGCAGTTGACCGGCGTTGCCTGGTGAAACGTTGTTGTGATGTCTCGTGTAAGGAGGAGAAATGCGTACCATCACGTTTCCGACTTTGATAAAGGTCGGCACTTTGAACAGTGGACGTTACATTTCAGATGTGTTGCAACCCGTGGTTCTATCCGTCATTCGATTACTGCGAAACCCTACTTTTCAGCGGTATAATGCACGACTGCATGTTGCAGGTCCTGTACGGGCGTTTCTGGATAAAGAAAATGTTCGACTGCTGCCCTGGCCAGCACATTCTCCAGGTCTCTCACCAGCTGAAAACGTCTGGTCAATTGTGGCCGAGCAACTGGCTCGTCACAATAAGCCAGTCACTACTCTTGATGAACTGTGGTATCGTGTTGAAGCTGCAAGAGCAGCCATCCAATCTCTGTTTGACTCAATGCCCAGTCGTATCAAGGACATTATTACGACCAGAGATGGTTGTTGCGGGTACTGATTTCTCAGGATCTATGCACCCAAATTGCGTAAAAATGTAATTACATGTCAGTTCTAGTATAATATATTTGTCCAATGAATACCCGTCTATCATCTGCATTTCTTCTTGGTGTAGCATTTTTAATGGCCAATAGTGTACATCTTTTTATCGATATATCAGTTATGCTCTTGGATAATGTGTCAGACTTTACTATTTTCATTATATGTACCTATTTCAAAGCCAGAAAAACGTATCTGACGACCTTTTGATGGATTGCTACAAACTGATGTTCGGACGTACAAACCAAGGCCACTGCAAGACTTGATGCTTTTTCTCAGGGATTTCAGGGAAGTGTCCACAGTGCGACTGCTGTGTTGTTAAGAGATGGGGCGTATTTTATTTGCATAAAACTCTACGCGAAGTAATTTTTCTGTAGGAAGAAGATAATCCCCTTAGATTTCACAAATAATCGATTTCATACCTTCTCTCCCGCTCTCCCCCTCATTCCCCCCCCCCCCCCCCCCCCCCCCATCTTGATGTATTGACTAGGCGCTTCCTCCAGAAATGCGCTATAATGCCTTATGTGGGCTCTATATTGTGACAGAATTCAGTCCTCACTGAAAGTATAGCTTTTAACAGGACGGGGTCACAAGCGCATCTCTAGTCATCCAGTCTCATCTTGGGAAAAATACACTCTGTTCAAAAGTTGTCTTTTTGCTGGTGGTCGGTTAGGCTGGCCGATCACTGTTTTGAGTTTGTCTGGTTTCTTCCCAGATAATATCGCCATAAAACCATTTATCAATAACAGAGAGCAGTACGATAATAAGCTGTCCATATCTGGTTCGCGATAACAACCAAAACTTCCCACAACTTCCATTAACTGCTTCTACAAGCACCACCAATAGGAGATGCCATCGAAGTGATATTTATCTTAAACATGATTCACAAAATTATTGTAAGTTATATACTTTTCTCACGTGTAATTATTTTCTGAGTTCCTTGTTGCTTTTGATATTGCTACACATTAGGTGCGAATTTCCCCGAGACTACTGACAAAATTCATGAGACCAGTTTTGAACCCTGTTGCAGGATCGTGCTGTACTCCACATCTTCATTCGGCTTCGCTGTGCTGGGTAACAAAACAATGGACGGTGTGGTCGGCCTGCTGGCGAACGGCACCGTCGATATCGGCGTCACAGCGCTAGTGATCACACACCAGCGGCTCAATTTCATCGACTTCACTGGGCCGGGCGTTCTCTGGACGTGAGTGTAAAGCGCTGTACACCGCAACGCAACCTGCTGGCGACACTAACTTGCCAATTGCAGCTTTACATTCGCAAAAAGCTATACCAAACATAATTTAGTAGTACCATTGAACTATTCTTCCCTAGTGGATAATGATTCGTAAGATATTCTCAGCCAAATCCATCACCTGACTGACACACGTGCAGTGCAAGATAAGAATAATTATAATAATATGCGGGACATACCACGTCATCTGTGTAGCAGTTGGCTATACGGAACAATGATAATGATAATAATAATAATAATAATAATAATAATAATAATAAATGACAACAACTCTCACTACCTTTCCAGTGTCTCTGGCGCTCTGATATGGAATCAATGATAAAATTCCACTACTGCTGTTTTAAAAATTTTATTACCATAACTTTAATTCTAATGTTCTCAAAATGTTGTCAGGTGTTAAATAAACGTGAATCATTTTTACTTTTACGCTACGAACAAACTTTCACAGTTGAAATTTAAAATTTTCCCGGCATCTAACTCTTCTCATACAATTTAAGGCGAACTGATGGATTCCGTATTGCTGTTACGATATGAACCAAAAAATTGCCAGAAGATACTGCGCCGAAACATCATGCATGCCATTTACAGACATCTGACAATTTGATCGAAATTTCATGGACAATATATACAGGGTGATTACAACTTAAATTAAACTTTAAAAACTTTAATGAGAAATAAATAATACAACAGTGCCTAAGGCGCACGTTTGACATTAAACAGACTGTACTACTCAGTGTTAATCGGTGTACAGGTGTGATACTGTTGGTTGCGCAAGCCCATCCAAGCTCATATCACATCGGATGGGAAAAATCGATTTTTAATTTTCCTGAGGCCAAATATCGCTTAAAAGGCATCACTCACATCGGTTTTTAATTTTACTGAGGCCAGAAATCGCATAAAAAACATGAGTCAATCAAAATCAATCGGATAATTAATTTCCGTGTGACTGGCGCAAAACATGTTCAATATGCTGTCCACCGTTTTCTGCAACAAATTGAAATCGAGAAACGCATATTCCACAACTGATCGAAGTGTTTCCGGCGTCACGTTCAGAGTGTGTTGCGCAATGTGTGCCTGAACACAACATCTTTCAGATAGCCCCACAGCCAGTAGTCACATGGATTAAGATCAGGTGATCGGGACGGCCAGGCTATAGGGTAATGGCGGCTGATAATTCTAGCATTTCCGAAATGGAGCTTCAGCAGTCTTAACTGGATTTGAAATGTGCGGAGGTGCGCCATCTTGCATAAAAATGACCCCATCCACGCTGATGGAGAGTTGGAATGACGTGGTTGCGCAAAAGACACTCATACCGCTTACCAGTGACGGTACAGGTGACAGCACCGAAAGCACCTTTTCCTTTCGAAAAAATATGGCCTTATGATAGAGAACGCGATAAACCAGCACCACACAGTTATCTTTTCGGGATGAACAGGTACTGGTTCGTTTGCGTGTGGATTTTCCGTTGCCCATATTTGACAATTCTATGTATTGACACATCCTATCAGATGGAAGTGGGCTTCGTCTGTCCACAAAATCTTCCACGGCCAATCATTGTCCATTTCCACGCGAGCGAGGAATTCTAAAGCAAAGGTTTCTCTTGCCGGCATGTCAACAGGAAGCAACTCGTGCCGAAGGGTAATTTTGAATGGATAGCAAAGAAGTATGTTTTGTAGGATTTTACGCACCATACTCACAGGAATGTTCAATGTTAGGGCAATTCTCTGTGCACCACACGTTTGCACACCACTACTCGTCTCCTACTGCATTGCTGTGGCCACTGTTTCCACTGACGTCGAATCAATTCGTTTCCTCCCTCTACCAGGTTGCACATCAAAACAGCCCGTCTTTTCGAATTTCCGAATCATTTTCTCCAAACCCACGGCAGTCATCGGACCAACGCCTTTTTTTTTCCAAACTCTTCAGTGTCCGGAACTTCTGCAGCGCGACATGTGCCCAGTCATCGTTCTTGTAATACAACTTTTCAAGCAGACCGCGAGCCTGTATTGAGACAGTCTTGGCGAACGTCACAGACGCGAAAGGAGGAAAAGCCCTGTACCTGACGTGTTTATACCAACTTATATGGGTAGTGCCCATGACAGGTGTTGTCATTTACGTATTCTGACACGTACAGTGCTATCTATTGATCAATTTTCAGAATATTTTTATTCTTCTGCCATACGTTTCCCCCTTCTCCAATAATATTCCATTGCAATTTTACATCATTCTGACCAGTGATGTTATTTGTACAGCGTTTTGAAAGTTTAACCTTAATTATAATGACCCTGTATATTTGCTATTTCGTATCCTTTACGAGTAAAACAGAATAATTAAAAGTACTAGAGATTTCCATCGTTAATGTGGCTGTATGGGGTACAATCTTATGGATAATTACAGGCGCTACAGTCTGGAACCGAGCATCCGCTACGGTCGCAGGTTCGAATCCTGCCTCGGGCATGGATGTGTGTGATGTCCTTAGGTTAGTTAGGTTTAAGTAGTTCTAAGTTCTAGGCGACTGATGACCTCAGAAGTTAAGTCGCACAGTGCTCAGAGCCATTTTGATAATTACAGGATAGAAAATTTGTCCCGTACTGCAACTAAGTCGACTTCATTTTGTTTTACCATTACTAATTTCGAGGCCTCCAGCCTCATAATCAGATGTACATGATATATGCACATCAAATTAGGCGTGCTATGTACGCTATAGGGACATGTCTTGTAGACATCAATTGTCAAAACGGCGGTTAATAGAACTAATCACACGTCGCTCAATGACAGGCAGTAAGTAGTTGTTATTTGGAAACAGTAACCAGAAGCCCCCACCTGATGATGTCGAGAAGTTGGCCTGAAGAAATATTGTGGTACTTATACAAGGTGATCCAGCCACAGACCCGAAGGCCATGTACCGAGCATATAATGTTGACTGCCTGGAGAGTCACGAGAGTTGCCTGTTTTTATGGAAAAAGTTTTTGGACATTCTTAGTTCTTTAGACGTTCTTGCCGTTTTATTTGTGTATCTATAGTTTTTATCTCCTGTAATTACACTTTGTTGACACTGCTGTATTCCAAATGTTCTGTGATTTAGCTCTGTGACAAACTGAAATGCTTCGAGCGTCTTCTAAATTTACATATTTTCTCACTTTCTGATGAGCCTTAATTTTTATACATTACGGTAATGTTACTTCCTAAAGTTGTCGTCAAGGTTGCCAGAAGGTTCAGTCAGATTATAGAGAATATCTAGAAATTGGGCAGAAGCAGAAAGGTCTCAGAAAAAAAAGGAACTGTTGTAGCCAAGACGGCCAGGAGTTCAGTTTGGTTTCAGGGCCGAAACTGAAACTAGAAGTCTCTTTCCTATTTGGAACTGAAAAGGTCCCCAATAACAAGAAAAGCTATAAATTTGAACTGTGTTAACTCTCGCTGTCTCCTAGCAGTTGTTGTTGTGGTCTTCAGTCCTGAGACTGGTTTGATGCAGCTCTCCATGCTACCCTATCCTGTGCAAGCTTCTTCATGTCCCAGTACCTACAGCAACCTACATCCTTCTGAATCTGTTTAGTGTATTCATCTCTTGGTATCCCTTTACGATTTTTACTCACCGCGCTGCCCTCCAATATTAAACTGGTGATCTTTTGATGCCTCAGAACATGTCCCATCAATCGATCCCTTCTTCTAGTCAAGTTGTGCCACAAATTTCTCTTCTCTCCAATTCTATTCAATACCTCCTCATTAGTTATGTGACCTACCCACCTTATCTTCAGCATCCTTCTGTAGCACCACATTTCGAAAGCTTCTATTCTCTTTTTGTGTAAACTATTTATCGTCCACGTTTCACTTCCATACATGGCTACACTCCATACGAATACTTTCAGAAATGACTTCCTGACACTTAAATCTATACTCGATGTTAACAAATTTCTCGTCTTCAGAAACGCTTTCCTTGCCATTGCCAGTCTACATTTTATATCCTCTCTTCTTCGACCATCATCAGTTATTTTGCTCCCCAAATAGCAAAACTCATTTACTACTTTATGCGTCTCATTTCCTAATCTAATACACTAAGCATCACCCGATTTAATTCGACTACATTGCATTATCGTCGTTTTGCTTATGTTGATGCTCGTCTTATATCCTCCTTTCCAGATACCGTCCATTCCGATCAGCTGTTCTTCCAGGTCCTGTGCTGTCTCTGACAGAACCTCAAAGTTTTAATTTCTTCTCCATGGATTTTAATTCCTACTCCGAATTTTTCTTTTGTTTCCTTTATTGCTTGCCCAATATATTGATTGAATAACATTGGGGAGAGGCTACAACCCTGTCTCACTCCCTTCCCAACCGCTGCTTCCCTTTCATGCCCCTCGACTCTTATAACTGCCATCTGGTTTCTGCACAAATTGTATTTTACCCCCACCACATTCATAATTTGAAAAAGAGTATTCCAGTCAACATTGTCAAAAGCTTTCTCTAAGTCTACAAATGCTAGAAACGTAGGTTTGCCTTTCCCCTTAATCTAGCTTCTAAGATAAATCGTAGGGTCAGTATTGCCTCACGTCTTCCAACATTTCTGCGGAATTCAAACTGATCTTCCCCGAGGTCGGCTTCTTCCAGTTTTTTCATTTGTCTGTAAAGAATTCGTGTTAGTATTTTGCAGCCGTGGCTTATTAAATTGATAGTTCGGTAATTTCCACATCTGTCAACACCTGCTTTCTTTGGGATTGGAATTATTATATTCTTCTTGAAGTCTGAGGGAATTTCGCCTGTCTCATACATCTTGCTCACCAGATGGTAGAGTTTTCTCAGGGCTGGCTCTCCCAAGGCTGTCAGTAGTTCTAATGGAATGTTGTCGACTTAGATCTTTCAATGCTCTGTCAAACTCTTCACACAGTGTCATATCTCCCATTTCATCCTCATCTACATCCTCTTTCATTTCCATTATATTGTCCTCAAGTACATCGCCCTAGTATAGACCCTCTATATACTCCTTCCATCTGTCTTCTTTCCCTTCTTTGCTTAGAACTGGGTTTCCATCTGAGCTCTTGATATTCATGCAAGTGGTTCTCTTTTCTCCAAAGGTCTCTAATTTTCCTGTGGGCAGTATCTATCTTACCCCTAGAGATATACGTCTCTACATCCTTGCGTTTGTATTCTTTTTTGCCTGCTTCATTTACTGCATTTTTATATTTCCTCCTTTCATCAATTACATTTCCTAGCAGTTATCATCTCGAATGGGATACACTCTTTACATAATTAAGAACATTTATTTTATTTTAACCATCGCCATTGTTGTTAGTTGACTTAAGTGAGCGAAACAGTGTGCGCCATGTGTTTGGGAAACTTGTAAGCCTTTATCTGTCACTGCATTTTACCTGAGGTGGAGGTAAAGAACCAGTCATGCATTTGTCTAAAAGACAAAAACAGCACACTCCGGCTGGTCGATGTATCACACCAATGGTCGTTAATCAGGCACCCTGTCTAGGAGCTACAGCGCTGCTCGTTGTAGTAAAAGCAGATCAAAAAGATATTGTCATCGAATATAAATTTAAATCACAGAAATACTTGTCTGGAGCGTAACGTTAAACAAGTGAGACGTGGACGTCAAGCCGTACAGACAAGAGTGGGATAGAAGCTTTTGAAATACGGTAAACAGAAGAATTAGTTTCTTTTGCATCTTCCGCTTTGTATGGTCGTGGTCTATGAAACTTTTTTTGTTCACAGTGTTTCGTCCTGAGTTCCGTTGAACATCTTCAAAGATGCTCCTGGTCCCGTTGAATCTTGCCAACTTAATCAACTCGGCAAGAGGGTGTTCTCAGGACAGTTAATCCTTGTCAAAGATAAAGCTGAGGTACTAGTCCTACAGGGTCTGCAGGTGAACTTTGAAGAAGTTTGAAAGATGGGAAATGAGGTACTAGCAAAAGTAAAGTTGTATGAGTCGTGCTTGGATAGGGCAGTAGGTGAACACTTGCCAGGAAATGACAGATGTCCCAGGTTCGAGTCCGGTCTCGCACACAGTTTTGATATGCTAGGAAGTTTCAAAACAGTACACATTCCACTGCAAAGCGAGTATTCATCCTTACCTGATTCTGAAACCAAGCGTTAACAATGATTAAATCAGCGCAAAATTATGCCATGTGCGTTCCTCTTTCATTACTTTCCCCAGTCCATGATCTCCTACACTGTCACTATTCGAATCACCCATCATAATTAAATTTTTGTCGCCCTTAAGTAGCTGAAAAATTTGTTTGATGCCATCACACATTTCCTAGTCGGCAAATAAACTTGTACTACTGTGGTGGTTGTGTGCTTTGTGTTTGTCTTTGCTACGATAATATCTTTCACTATGCTCTTCATAGTAGCTTGCAGAAATTCCTATTTTCTTATTCATTATTAGACTTACTTCTACTTTACACCTATTTGATTTTCTATTTACTACTTACTGTACTTATCTGACCAGAAGTCCTTTCCTTCCTGTCATTCCACTTCATGAATTCTCACTACATCTAATTTGAATCTATCCATTTCTCTTTTTAAATCTCTAACCTGCCTTAAGTCTTCGCAACGATAATGTGATCACTGTCCTCTTCATAGTAGCTTGCCAAAGTTCCTATTTTCGTATTCATTATTACAATTTCTTACGCATTAGCCCTAATTCATTTTCTATTTACAGAACTGTACTTAAACTGATCACAAGTCGTGTTCTTCCATTCATATCTAACTTCATTCTATCCCTTTCCCTTTTTAAATTCTCTAATTTACGTACCAGGTTAAAGTATCTCACATTCCGAGTTACCACCCATAAAAAGGTAGTTTTGTTGTTGCTGATGACGATAATCTCTTGAGTAGTCCCTGCCGGAGATCGGATCTGAAGGGAGACTATTTTACTTCCGGAATATTTTACCCAAGAGGAGACTGCTGTCATTTAACTGTACAGTAGATCTGTGTGCGCTCGGGAAAAATAACAGCTGCAGTTTTCCCTTGCTATTAGTAGTTCTCAGTTGCAGCACCGCAAAATCTTATTGGTTAACGTTGTAAGTGTTGTGTACATAGTTCCACGTAGTCAGCGCGTACACAACTTTCCCACTAGAGCGCTCCCCGCTAAGCACAACAGTGCAGGCGCAGCGCTCGTCTGTCTCTGCACTACGAGATGGCGCTGCCACAGAGACGGACCAAATTCTGCTTCCGCCGATCCGCGTATTAATATGTAACGCAGCCAATGAGATTGCTGCTAACGTAGAACCTTTTCTCCTCGCCGATCACACTCGCGTAGAGATACATGAACGCGCGAAGTATTATAACGAGTGTACAGATCTCCGATTAGTCAGTCTGCATTTGTCTGCGCCAGTCTGTAACGGTCTGCATTTGTCTGCAACAGTCTGTACGAGTTCTACATTTGTCTGTACCAGTCTATGGTCAAGTTTCAGTCTGCGCCAAATAAGATTACCCTATTCCTGTACATAGCCATGAACATAAATGTATAGACACTTTTGTCAAGTATCAGAGATATATGTGAGAGTAAGATTAATGTACCAATACCAAAGGAACTTCAGATTGTCAATTGTAAATAGCATCCAGAACCAAGGTAAGTAATTTTTATGCTTGTTATTATTTTAATAAACGTGTGCAAAAATTAATCAAGTTCTGTTGAAAGTTGGTCACCAATATCTGCTACTCTAAGCGTGCAAGTGGCATTTCTATCTTCTGTCCTAACACCAGAAGATAAACACGTCACGATAAGACCACAAGACATATTGCTCACACTCGCCTACTTCGTTAGAGCGACAAGTCAAATAATCTGATGGTGTGTGTACTGAAGGTCTTATAGTACGCACACCACAGTAAGGCCATATTAGTATGCCATCCTGACTGCTGCCCATGCAACTATTGAACCGTCTCTAATGACCTCGTTGTCGACGGGACGTTAAACACTAACCACCACCAGCACCAACTATTGAAAAAGCAACTACCCCTCTTTAGGAAACACTTGTTTTACTGGCCTCTCACAGTTATGCCCCCATTGTGGTTGCACATATGGTACGGCTATCAGTGTCATTGAGGCATCTAAGCGAGGTCTATGGTTCATCACTGCGGGCGATTGCTCTGACTAAAGACCACAGTAGCAACAAAAGGTAGTGTAAATTACGGGTGAGAGGTAGATAATACAATGATTTTTCTTGCAGCACCAAGATCGCGTTCCGGCACCCAAAGGCGGTGGGCGTGTACGCGACACTTTTCCGGCCGTTCGAGCCCCCTCTATGGGTTGCCAGCAGTGTGGTGTACTCGCTGGTGCTGGCCACCGCGTGGCTCGCCTACCGAGCCGTGCGCTGCTGCGAGGGCGGACACGAAGGCAGCTGGAGCTCGGCGCTGCTCCTGCTCTGCTCCGCCATCAGCCAGCAAGGTGCGCTACTCTCCTCAGCCTAATACTGTGGACTCACTGCTACTTTTGGATTCGCTCTTTCTACCTTCTCATATTACACTGTCACATTAATGTACACTACTGGCCATTAAAATTGCTACACCACGAAGATGACGTGCTGCAGTCGCGAAATTTTAACCGACAGGAAGAAGATCCATCACGTTTCCGACTTTGATAATAGTCGGATTGCAGCCTATCGCGATTGCGGTTTACCGTATCGCGACATTGCTGCTCCCGTTGCTCGAGATCCAGTGCCTGTTAGCAGAACGTGGAATCGGTGGGTTCAGGAGGGTAATACGAAACACCGTGCTGGATCCCAACGGCCTCGTATCACTAACAGTCGAGATGACAGGCATCTTATCCTAATGGCAGTAATGAATCGTGCAGCCCCATCTCGACCCCTGAGTCAACAGATGGGGACGTTTGCAAGAAAACAACCATCTGCACGAACAGTTCGACGACGTTTGCAACAGCATGGACTATCAGCTCGGAGACCATGGCTGCGGTTATCCTTGACACTACATCACAGACAGGAGCGCCTGCGATGGTGTACTCAACAACGAACCTGGGTGCACGAACGGCAAAACGTCATTTTTTCGGATGACTCCAAGTTCTGTTTACAGCATCATGATGGTCGCATCCGTGTTTACCGACATTGCGGTGAACGCACATTGGAAGCGTGTATTCGTCATCGCTATACTGGCGTATCACCTGGCGCGGTGGTATGGGGTGCCATTGGTTACACGTCTTGGTCGCCTCTTGTTCGCATTGACAGCAATTTGAACAGTGGACCTTACATTTGAGATGTGTTACGACCCGTGGCTCTAACCTTCATTCGACCACTGCGAAACCCTACATTTCAGCAGGATAATGCACGACCGCATGTTGCAGGTCCTGTACGGGTCTTTCTGGGTACGTAAAATGTTCGACAGTTACCCTGGGCAGCACTTTCTCCATATCTCTCACCGGGTTTTCCGTCATTTCCCTAAATCGCTTCAGGTAAATGCCGGGATGGTTCCTTTGAAAGGGCACGGCCGACTTCCTTCCCCATCCTTCCCTCACCCGAGCTTGCGCTCCGTCTCTAATGACCTCGTTCTCGATGGTACGTTAAACACTAATCTCCTCTTCCCCCTCATCTCGCCAATTGAAAACGTCTGGTCAATGGTGGCCGAGCAACTGCCACGTCATTGACGCCAGTAACTACTCTTGATGAACTGTGGTATCATGTCGAAGCTGCATGTGCAGCTGTACCTGTACACGCCATCCAAGCACTGTTTGACTCAATGCTCTGGCGTATCAAGGCCACTATTACGGCCAGAGGTGGTTGTTCTGGCTGCTGACTTCTCAGGATCTATGCACTCAAATTGCGTGAAAATGTAATCACATGTCAGTTCTAGTATAATATATTTGTTCAATGAATACTCGTTTATCATCTGCATTTCTTCTTGGTGTAGCAATTTTAATAGCCAGTAGTGTAAAACGTACAAAAAGCCTCAATAAGCACATTTTGCAGCATACACCGTCGTGCGATGTACCGTGGCCAGCCCGCTAGGTTTCTGGGTTGAGGATCCATTACATATACACCACGTTCGAGATCGTCCCACAGATTCTCGATCGAGTTTAAACACGAGAGTTTGGTGGCCAGGAGAGTACGATGAACTCATTCTGATGCTCTCCGAATCACGCACGCAACTGCGAGCCATGTGACAAGTTGCATCGTCCAGCTGGTAGATGCCGAAAAAAAAACAAACTGCACGTTTGGGTGGACATGGTTCCCAAGGACAGATGCAAGCTTCTGTTTGAACCGTGAATTTCCTTACAAAACTTTTTCTTAAGAAATTTTCTTTATTTACCAGTGATTCATCAAGAACATTAACACATTTAATCACACTAGGTGAGCGTGGAAGTACTTGCCAGGGAGTAACTGATGGAAACATATTAAATTTCAACAAATGGACATTTTGTTCCTAAAACCCTCTCTTTGAAAAAAAAGATTTAAAATTACAATCAGAAAGCACCCTCTAAATATCAAGTTACAATTATTCAGAGGCAGAAATAAAAAAAAATGTTATGACAGTAGCCTTCGGGCTGAGGACCTTGCCGCTACCTTTTAACACGGCCGTAGTCACGACCGCTCACAACCACCTCCGAAAGACTACAATGGTACAAATCTGCAACAGACCAGATTACTTTAAACTAAAAATTTTAACAACTCACAAAAAACATAAACTATGCACCCGTAGGAGGGATGGCAATGGTTCAAAACACTCACATTAAAATGTACTTGCCCACCGAAAGTGTAACTTGTTTTAAAAGAAAACTCTAAAGGTGGAAGAGTGGCAACAGTATATACTAAAATGACCCTTTTAATTAAAAACCCATGAAATCCAGTCTCACATAAAATGTACAAACATGTTCTACATTACAAATATACCGCCTCTCAAGATGATAGGCAAGATAAAAACACATTTCAGGAATTCGGCCTTTACACCTTAAGCAATAAATTCGTTAACGCCGAATCCGACAAACGTGACAGAGGCAGCTATTAACGTACGGCAGACCGACAGACAGACAGACAGAGAGACACTAACTGCCTAACAAATGCGGACGAGGGACAGACGAGCAAGCTGGGGACGAGAGACTGACTAAGAAAACAAGAAGAATTTAACAAGTAAATTAAACAACATATCACGAATCACGTGACTTCTAATAACTGCGATGTCTGGCGAAGACCTGGCGCAGCACCCCCAAAACCCTCTCCCAAACCGTCCGCTGCCAGCCGCTTCAACGGACACAGGAAGGCGCGCCGATCTCCCGTCTCACGGCGTCGCAGCTCGCAGCGGCTAGCCGATGTCGTGTGTTGACTCCTGTTGCTCTCGTATCGGCCGCGAAGCCACTACCCCTCGCTATACGGCGCGGCCCAGTGGACTCACATGGCAACCTGACATGCGCCGACGCTCAAGGCGGACAAGTCATCATGTGTCCCAGTGCGCGACCGACCAACCGATCGATCCAACCGCCAATGGCCATTGCCTGAACAAACTCGAGCAGACTGGCGGCCTAACACATACTAGCGCTCCGGACGACATACAGACACTGACTGCCCCACACCGATCCGGCTGACCAACTGACCAGACTCGCCGAGACTGCCTCACTGCCGAGCACTTAGCGCCCCTTAAATGCACGTGAACAGGAAACTTTTCCCCTTTCCCAGCAGAGGGAGACACCAAAGCTGCGATTGCCACAGCGGCGCCACCGACAGAAACGGAAGGCGACTGCTTTACACTATGCGCTGCGGCGGGCTCTTCAAAACAGCAAATTTTACCACGGCTCACTGTTAATCGATTGTGCTTTCCAAATGACGAGATCACACTGGAATGCCCTCCGCCTTGGACCCTACCATGTTGCAGCATGTATGTTTTTGGAGGTTTCACGCCGTGCGCGACAATCGCCATCTGTCCTATAGAGCACAAAACGTGATCCATCTGAAAAGGCCACCTGCCGCCTCTCAGCGGACCTCCAGTTGCGGTACTGGCGTGCAGATTCCAACCCTCGTCGCCAGTCAACGGCAGTGAACACGGATGCATGAACCAGGCGCCTGCTATGCAGGCCGGTAAGCAGCAATGTTCGCTGAACGGTCGTTGAGGTGACACTGTTGGTACCCCACAAGTTCATCCCGTCAGTGAGTTGCTCAACATGTCCATTATAATTATTCGGGCTGTTATGCCGTGGTCTGTTGATGAATTCTGTGTCAATTCCCAACGTTTCGTCCCCGTCTGCGGGGGACATCTTCAAGGGGGTCTGTAGCTAAATGGAAGATCCAACACAGCCACTGGCTCGCTACTCAATCAGTCAGTAGCGAGCCATTGGGTGTGTTGGACCTTTCATCGAGCTACAAACCCCCTTGAAGATGTTCCCCCGCAGACGGGGACGAAACGTTGGGAACTGACACAGAATTTATCAACCGACCACGGCATAACAGCCAGGATAATTATAATGGACATGACATTTTCGGCCGTGAAAGTCTACATTTTAGTATCAGTTGCTCAACAGTCATCATAGGGATTTTTGTAAGACGGTGTAATACCAATAACATATGAAACGTATCATCCTGACACTAATCTGACACGTTTCAACCGTGTTATGCCTTGTGTAAAAAGGAGAAGTGTCTACATGCACGTGGTGCAGCAGAATCATGACCTATCAAGACTGCAGTTTATTGTTGCCCAAAATTGGTGTGAATGTGAATGAGCAGCTTGGATAGCTGTACACGTCTGAATGTCATTTCTGGTATTCAGGGAGGTGCGCCAGACCCAGTTGCGCATTATCGACAAGGACTGGTGTACCAGAGAGCCTGCGTTTAGATTCCCACATTCAGCTAGGTGACTACTGGGCTGGTTCCCATGTACTACGCCAGTTGCACGTTTGCAAAACGTTCGCACTCTTTCACATCGGATAACACTAAACATTGACAAACGGTATACAGAAATTCCATCAAGAGGGAGAAAGCATGGCGATAGGAAGGGGGTCCGGCCACCCCCTGCCACTAACATTGTCAAATATAAAAATTAAATGATCGACCCTTAGCCCGCATCTCGTGGTCGTGCGGTAGCGTTCTCGCTTCCCACGCCCGGGTTCCCGGGCTCGATTCCCGGCGGGGTCAGGGATTTTCTCTGCCTCGTGATGGCTGGGTGTTGTGTGATGCCCTTAGATTAGTTAGGTTTAAGTAGTTCTAAGTTCTAGGGGACTAATGACCATCGATGTTAAGTCCCATGGTGCTCAGAGCCATCTGAACCATTTGATCTGCCCTTTGAAGATACGCGATACAGGCCAGGGACCAAGAAGAAGATTAAAATTATTACTGTGCACGAGCTAACCGGGATCCCACGACTGGAAAGCAAATATGGAATTGATGGTGTAAGAAGAGCCAAATTCACCCGCATGCATCGAGCGAGATAGTGCAGTGGTCAGCACATTGGAGTCGCGTTTGGGTGGATAATGGTTCAGTTCTATATCCTACGATCCTGATTTGAATTTAACATGATTTCTCTAAACTGCTCCACATATACGCCAGGATGGTTCCTTTTAAAGGACATGCCGATTTCCTTATCATTGATTCATTCCAAGTTCGTGCTCAATCTCCAATTACCTTGATATCGGAAAGTTAAATCCTAATCCTCCATCGTTCATCAGTGGCGTGCAGGATCTCATCGACCCTACGTGACGAGCTCCTTAGAGAATTGACACTTGTTTTCTCATCCGTGCAGCATATTACAACCATGGGGCCAAGAAATAGACATACCTGCAGCACCAAATGTATCGACACCGGCAGTGCAATGACATCTGAAGGACCATGACTGCCAGCATAGAGACCGTTTTACAGCTTCTCTTGACACAGCAGCCGAGACAACCGCGTTTGGCGACAAGAATGTACATGAGGACTGCCAGCACGTCGACTTTCCAAACGAGTCTTGGAAAATTGCAATCGTCATAGTCGAGTGTGCCAAGCACCTGTAATCATGCCGTGTACTCTCTCTTAAAAATACATTAAAATTTTTCAAAATATCAACCGTGCAAGTATACTTCTGCATCTGTAAGGCAGTCTGGTTCAAATGGCTCTGAGCACAATGGGACTTAACATCTATGGTCATCAGTCCCCTAGAACTTAGAACTATTTAAACCTAACTAACCTAAGGACATCACACAGCAGCCAGTCATCACGAGGCAGAGAAAATCGCTGACCCCGCCTGGAATCGAATCCGGGAACCCGGGCCTGGGAAGCGAGAACGCCAGCGTACGACCACGAGCTGCGGACTAAGGCAGTCTGGTACGACATTCCAACTGTACAAGCTGTCTGAGTCTTGATCGATTTACAGCTACGCTAAACTTGTGCAAGCATACAAAGAAGCATATGCTTTAGTGTGTTGATATTTGTAGGCTTTTATAAGTAAACTAGCCGTTTCCCCATAGCTTCACCCATGTACGCACACACCTCCTCCTTCCCCCATTGTGTCCACCTCTTCCTCTGTCTGTCCACCTCCTCTTCCCTCTTCTGACTATCTCCTCCCCCTTGCACCTCTGTGTCTTCATCTCCTGCTGTCCCTCTCTCCGACCATATCTTCCTCCCTCTCCCTCTTTCCAATCTCACTCTCCGTTATCCTATCCCACCTACCTATCACACCTTTACAACATCCATGTGCATCATCCATCTTCCCCACCTCACCTTTGTCCTCCTCCCACTCGCTCCACTATGCCCTCCTCTAACTATCTCCATCTGTCCACAGTCATTCTCATCGGTATGTGATGCCCTTGCAGTACAGTTCAATACAGCAGGTCAATATTACTCACACAATACGGCTGTCATGATGGCCAGGATATACACCAGCAGCTTGAAAATCATTTATTTGAACCTGTTGTACGGTCCACCATGTCAAGTAGGTCGATAAAGCAGGATGATACTATTCCAACACAACTCACCTGTCATGAAGGGCAACCTACATATTGGGGCCCAAAAAGAGAAAAACACATTACTCGCCTCTGGCATGTAGGCTGTTCTACAAAACAGGTTGAATTGGCAGGCTGTTACTGTTCCCACAAAACATACTTATCATGCAGGGCACCTATAATCCAGGTTCTGCGAAAAAAAAACTTTCCCTGAATCTCTGCTCCTGTTGGAGATAGAAGGTTATAAACCCCTCAGTGCTGATAGTTATTAGGCCTGCTGTTTCTGTACCAAATTTGACAGAACTCAATCCAGGAGTTTTGAAGGAGATCCTGGATAACACATGTACACTCTGCTTTGTATACTGAGTATAACAGGTACAAATGCAGATACTTTTACATGTGGTACATTAATCTGGACACACGTCAGTGTACTGGTTGTTTTTTCTTTGCATTGTACAATTGTCCTGCAAACACATCACATTTACTACCCAATGTTTTCTACATGGTCACCATGAAATCGACTATGTCCACAGTATAGACTAACCGTTCATGTGTCAGCACTTCAACACCTTATCTGCTGTCAAGGGGAAAAGAAGCATTAATGGCTTGCTCTTGCCATAAATATTTGTGTTATGTTCATTGCACCAACCTCAGTCACCAATAGCAACATCTCCACTTATACCTTTACAGCCTGTATATAACAGATGTCACATTGGAGTCAGTCATCGTAGTAGCGTCTCATTGAATGATGTGAAGCAAATCAGTAGCGAAAAACTGGAAGCGTTTATTTGAGTGTGTAGAAACCAGCTTCGTCTCTGGAGCATTAATTCAAACGCCTAACGTGATGAGAGGCGTGCTGCACACAATCTGTCATATTGCAGTTGCTCCTTCTGCAAAAGGTGCTACCATTAAGAAAACAAACCCCTTGAGTTTCGGCTGCAGCAGATAAGATAAAACCATTGGTAGGCATTTATAAATATGGGGCCTTCTATAGATGAGATACACAAGGTGTAACAAACATTGTGGTTGAAAATTATATAGATGGCACAAACCTAAACTTCAAATTAATCATCAAAAACGAATATTTAGATGTTTACTGAACTTAACTTTGTAGTAATAACTAAAGATGGCCATCAATTTCAACATATGAATTACAATGGAGCATAAAATTTTCATGTATTCTCAAATACGCCTCCCATCTGTTCTAAAGTGAGACAGATAGACGTATGGAACCCTACTAATCACTTCCTATTCAATTTCTACTGGGGTAAAAGAGTGTCGTGTGGCATCGTTGGCTTGGATGGTTCAAATGGCTGTGAGCACTATGGGGCTCAACATCTGAGGTCATCAGTCCCCTAGACCTTAGAACTACTTAAACCTAACTAACCTAAGGACATCACACACATACATGCCCGAGGCAGGATTCGAACCTGCGACCGTAGCGGTCGCGCGGCTCTA
The DNA here is from genome assembly GCF_023897955.1 of Schistocerca gregaria. Classification (NCBI taxonomy): domain Eukaryota; kingdom Metazoa; phylum Arthropoda; class Insecta; order Orthoptera; family Acrididae; genus Schistocerca; species Schistocerca gregaria. Next base: position 187,998,736 of record NC_064920.1, on the reverse strand, counting down.
GACTGAAGCACCTAGAACCGCTCGGCCACACAGGCCAGTTATTGGCTTGGAGATCACAAGGCTAAGTTCAGCCACCTAATCAGAAAGCGATTTCTTGCTCTCCACACCAAACCCTTTCCCCATGGCCTGTATAGCACTCTGAACTCACATATACGAGGACGTTGGTTCAAATTTGCATCCTCCCATACAGGTTACTTTTTCCGTGATTTCCCTAAATCACTCCAGGTAAATGCTGGAATGGTTCCTTTGAAAATGCATAGCCAATTTACTTTCCCATTCTTGACTCCATTCGAGATTTTACTTCGTCTCTAATGACCTCGATGTCAACATAACGTTAAATCCAATCTTCTTTTCCTCTTTCTTTGATAGATGGATCACCGTTAACAATGATACACATCCTCATTCATGAAACACTGTGAAGAAGTTTGGAATTCGATCTAGTACATTGCCTCAATGTCTGGTGATCAGGAACTTGATACCACCAACTCTCCTCATCTTGTCACCGAAAGGCTGATAGTGAAAATTTCTTTCCCAACACACAGCTATCCAATGTATTTGCTTCCGCACAAAATGCTCTGAAACATTAACTAACATAGCATTTAGTCACTGTCAGTAAGTTCTGTCCAGATGTCAGCACCGAGCGAGGTGGCGCAGTGGTTAGACACTGGACTCGTATTCGGGAAGACCACGGTTCAATCTCGCGCCCGGCCATCCTGATTTAAGGTTTTCCGTGATTTCCCTAAATCGCTCCAGGCAAATGCCGGGATGGTTCCTTTGAAAGGGCACGGCCGACTTCCTTCCCCGTCCTTCCCTAATCCGATGAGACCGATGACCTCGCTCTCTGGTCTCCTTCCCCAAACCAGCCCAACCTCCAGATGTCAGCTGTAATGAAAATTAAAAATTTACTTAACATTTAGAAATGACATTTGACAACATAAGGTTTCATAAAGCAGCAGCATTCTCTCTTCAGGCCAAAAGTGGCCCATCGGAACCATCCGACGGCCGTGTCATCCTCAGTTGAGGAAGCGGATAGGACGGACGTGTGATCAGCACACCGCTCTCCCGGTCGTTACGATGGTTTTCTTTGAACGGAGCCGCTACTATTCGGTCGAGTAGCTCCTCAATTGGCATCACGAAGCTGAGTGCACCCCGAAAAACGGCAACAGCGCATGGCAGCCCGGATGGCCATCCATCCAAGTGCCGGCCACGCCCGACAGCGCTTAACTTCGGTGATCTGACGGGGACCAATATATCCACTGCGGCAAGGCCGTTGCCTAAAGTTTCACAAAGAAAAATGATTCAAATGACTCTAAGCACTTTGGGACTTAACATCTGAGGTCATCAGTGCCCTAGAAACTACTTAAACCTAACTAACCTAATGACATCACACACATCCACGCCCGAGGCAGGATTCGAACCTGCAACCGTAGCAGCAACGCGGTTCCAGACTAAAGCACCTAGAACCATTCAGCCGCCACAGCGGCCGTTTCATAAAGCAATGATGTATATAAGATGGTCCACTGATGGTGACCGGGCCAAATATTTCACGAAATAAGCATCAAACGAAAAACTACGAAGAATGAGACTCGTCTAGCTTGAAGGAAGAAACCAGATGGCGCTATGGTTGGCCCGCTAGATGGCGCTTCCATAGGTCACACGCATATCAACTGAGTTTTCTTTTTTTAAATAGGAGCCCCCATTTTTATTACATATTCTTGTAGTAGGTAAAGAAATATAAATGTTTTATTTGGACCACTTTTTGGGCTTAGTGATAGATGGCGCTGTAATAGTCACAAACGTATAAGTACGTGGTATCACGTAACATTCCGTCAGTGCGGACGGTATTTGTTTTGTGATACATTACACGTGTTAAAATGGACCGTTTACCAATTGCGGAAAAGGTCGATATCGTGTTCATGTATGGCTATTGTGATCAAAATGCACAACGGGCGTGTGCTATGTATGCTGCTCGGTATCCTGGACATATTTGCTATCGTGATCCACAGACAACGCCTGACAACATGTGTCAGCGCATTGTCAATGCATGTGTGAACATTACGGAAGGCGAACTACTCGCTGTTGAGAGGAATGTCGTAACACGTATTGCCAAATGCATTGAGGTTGACGGACTTCATTTTGCACATTTATTGCATTAATGTGGCATTTACAGGCCATCACGCTGTAACAGCATGCGTTCTCAGAAATCATAATTTCACAAAGGTACATGCATCACATTGAAACAACCGAGATAAAATGTTCAAACATACCTACGTTCTGTATTTTAATTTAAAAAACCTACCTGTTACCAACTGTTCGTCTAAAATTCTGAGCCACATGTTTGTGACTATTACAGCGCGATCTATCACAAAGCGAAAAAAGTGTTCCAACTAAAACATTCATATTTCTTTACGTACTACACGAATATATAATAAAAAATGGGGGTTCCTGTTTTAAAAAAACGCAGTTGATATCCGTTTGACCTATGGCAGCGCCATCTAGCGGGCCAACCATAGCGGCATCTGGTTTTCACCTTCAAGCTAGACAAGTTTTGTTCTTTGTAGTTTTTTCGTTTGACGCTTATTTCATGAGATATTTGGCCCGGACACGATCAATGGACCATCCTATATGCAGCGTGTACACGTCACGAACCCATTTTAGTGTGGTGCCTGCAGTGTTATGTGACCACTTTAACACTCTCATCTAAGTTGGACACAGAGTTGTTTTGAACTATGGTTCCGAATGATGCCGCTAGAGGTTGTATCTGAACTACGACTTTTAAGACACTGCCAGCCTCTGTAAGCAATTGTACAGTAACCATAAACAAATGTTTTATGCTCTTGCCTTTGCTTTATGTTACGTGTGGATCACTGTGTTGGAATTCGAGTACGACTCTTATGACACCGAAGGGTCAGTCATTCGCATGACCACGTGTCATTTCTGCTTCTGAAGAAGCACAAATCACGAGTGGGATTCTTCTACTTCACCACCACTCACCACTACTCGGGTGAGGTTGAAGCGGTATTGAGTAGCATATTTCATGACAGAGAAAGATGCATAACCTTTTGGCTTGTCGTCTTTCATTTATTTTCCTTAATTGCCCTCTCGGGGGAATGTGGATTGGAAGATGCTTGGGTATCAATGGCTTTAACTTATCTTTGTTGAATTAAATTAGGTCATGGGTCTTGTTCATTTCCTACATTTTCCCAGGTCTGTTGATGGACATTCTGCATGGGAGAGGTGCATGGGACAGGAGAGTTGCGTGTGTTCACCTCTGCTAAGTTCGAGGAGGGTTGAGCCCTGGTGATAATGATGGGAATGGAGGCTGTCTCTTTCGATAGTGTCCTCGGCAGCTGTGCACCACGAGCTTTCTCTCGGCTGGATGAAAGGCAACAAGGCTTGCGTAGACCGTTGAATGCGCCAATAAGGCGTTGCATGAATAGGTTTACACGAATGTGGATTATGCCAGCGCCATGCCGTGACACCTGTGTTTGGGCGGTCGAGCATTGTATCAGGGCCATCCTAGAATCTCAAGTTGGTGTCAGCGGGGTGTCTGCAAGCCTGCGCCTGACGTAAGCACAGTGTTTTGCTATGTTGGTTACTCATCCCATGCTGCAGTCTTCCTATGCACATTTCATGAGAGCAAACTGACTGGCAGACAGCCTACAATACTTGCTCTTGTGAGAGGCCACCACTAGTTTTTGGGCGCAAAGCTTTTCAAATGGAGTAGGATTTTTCGTGGTGTTCCGGAGGGGTGGTTGTACGCAGTTCGTAAGCAGGTGATTGTCAGTAAAATCCTTGACTGGCCAATATTGGCAGCCATGTGGCTTGGTGGGGTCGGCATATCTTAATTTTTCAGAGATTATGTATAGAACTGAATTAGCCCGGTGACTCTATTCCGGACAGCCAGAGAGAGAAGACGTGTAGTAGAGGCCAGGTATCCAGTCGAGTTAAGAATTTTTACTACCTCAGTACCCTGGACAGAATTTTGAAAGTGCTGATCTGTGTGTATGTGTGTGAATTCCTAAGGAGCCAAACTGCTGAGGTCATCGGTCCCTAGACTTACACACTACTTAAACTAACTTATGCTAAGAGCAACACACACACACCCATGCCCGAGTGATGACTTGAACCTCCTGCAGGATGGGCCGGAGTGGCCGCGCGGTTCTAGGCGCTACAGTCTGGAACCGCGCAACCGCTACGGTCGCAGGATCGAATCCTCCCTCGGGATATGTGTGATGTCCTTAGGTTAGTTAGGTTTAAGTAGTTCTAAGTTCTAGGGGACTGATGACCTCAGATGTTAAGTCCCATAGTGCTCAGAGACATTTTGAGGGACCGCGCAATCCGAGAGATGGCGCCAGGCCGCACGGCCACTCCACGCGGCAGCGCTTATGTGGACCGCCATTCGGCATAACTTGGTTCCAGCGTCGCAACTTACCAGAATATTTTCTAAGGGTGCAACTCGTCCGGGAGGTCACCAGTCCTGATTGCAGCCTGCAGGGCAGCCCGTCGCTGATAGCTGACTCCTCAGGAATCGACCACGGAGTTTTGTGAAGTATTTGGCAGTTCCGGAAAATTTGGGATTCAGTCACTTATTTTTGACGTCCAAGCACCGCGCCTCACCACAGTGTACTCATAGCGGATCTACTTTACATGTGGGATGCTACAGATGGGTTCTATTACTTGATCACAATTGTCCACGTTGTTGAACCAGCAGGCAGCCCACTTACAATAGGATATAGGGAACTACAGTCATTTGAGAGACACCCATTTTAACTACGCCAACTAATTATTCATATAAACTTGTTCTAGTTGTATTTGGATAGCCACGTATAATCGTAATATTTGAAGATTGGATTTATTTTTTCTTTAAATTAATAAATCTCATTGTGATATAAATCCCACTATCATTTCAGTAATTATAGAACATCACTAGAAGAACCTGTATTTAATCATATTTTCTGGGGGGAGACTATTCAGCATGTCGTAAAGTATGTAGATTGGTCAACCCATGAAGTTCCATTAAAAGCATATTCAAAGAATTATTTTGCATTCAGATATCCTTGCGCAAAATAGGGAGAGTGGCAGTTCTTGGGGGTGGCGAGTCGTCACATAATTGCTACTCAGGTTTTACTCAAGTCAGGGGACGAGTTTCAGCTCGCCATCAGGCACCCTCTCAGCCTTACAGCGTCCGCACTCTGTGTCACGGTCAGTATTTGGACACGTCGCGTTCTCACAGGTGTGTCGCACAGCTGCGGCCTGCTGGGCTGGCGCGTGCTGCTGCTGGCGAGCCTGTGGTGCGCCGCGCTGCTGGACACTCACTACTCGGCAGCCATCGTGACGTCGCTGCTGCTGCCGCCGCCCAGGACCATCAGGAGCAAGCGGGACCTCGTGCACAGCCCGCTCGCCTTCGGCTCCGAGAACGTCAGCTACGTGCACGGCTACTTCGAGGTAAGCGAACCACTCATCTCGTAAAGCTGTCGTATGACATAGTTGGCTGGTGTACAGAATGAAACGCCAGTAACTTGCATCCTAAACGATTCCTAAATTGAAAGTGCTTCTTAGGTTGTTTCTATAATCTGTTACGGCTGGACCGACCGGCGGACAGTTGCTACCTATAAAGTCAGGTGTGTAATTAAATCTGTCACATAAAGGATCAGTTAATGGGAAAAGAAAGGCCCTGATACATGAGTATGGATGCCAGCTCCCACAGAATCATTGAGAAAGTTGCCTGTTCACGTGCATTTAAGGGGCGCCATGAGTTCGCCAGTCGGTCAGTCTGGGTCAGACTCTCGTCCCCAGCTTGCTAGTCTGTCTCTCGTTCGCATTTGTCAGGCAGCGAGTGTCTGTCTGTCGTTCGGAGTGCTAGTATGTCTGTCGTTCGAATCAACCCTTCAAAGCCGGCAAAATGAGAGTCTTTCCGTTCCGCCAGTAAGAGAACTCAGCGAGTGGTCGCCCGGTCGGGGCTGAGTTCCTGCATCTGAGTCTGCGCGTTAGGCCGCCAGTCTGCTCGAGTTTGCTCAGGCAATGGTCATTGGCGGTTGGATCGATCGGTTGGTCGGTCGCGCACTGAGACACAAGATGACTTGTCAGCCTCGAGCGTCGGCGCATGTGAAGTCGCCTCGTGAGTCCAGTAGGCCGCGCCGTATAGCGAGGAGTACTGGCTTCGTGGCCGACACGAGAGCAACAAGAGTCAACCCACGACATCGGCTGGTCGCTGCGAGTTGTGACGCCGTGAGACGGGAGATCGGCGCGCCTTCCTGCGTCCGTTGAAGCGGCTGGCAGCGGACGGTTCGGGAGAGCGTTTTGGGGGTGCTGCGCCAGGTCTTCGCCAGACATCGCAGTTTATTAGAAGTTTAGTGATTCGTGATATGTTGTTTCCTTTACTTGTTAAATTCTACTTGTTTTCTTGGTCAGTCTCTCGTCCCCAGCTTGCTCGTCTGTCTCTCGTCCGCATTTGTTAGGCAGTTAGTGTCTGTCTGACTGTCTGTCGGTCAGCCGTACGTTAATAGCTGCCTCTGTCATGTTTGTCGGATTCGGTGTTAACGAATTTATTGCTTAAGGTGTAAAGGCCGAAGTCCTGAAATATGTTTTTACCTTGCCTTTATCTTATCTTGTATATGTGTAATGTAGAGCGTGTTTGTACATTTTATGTAAGCATCCTGTCTGATCACTTGCACCCATTCATGTCCACTGTGCATTCCGACGCACTTCGGCAATTACAGCAGGGCAATGCGACGCCCCACACGCCTAGAACGGCTACTGAGTAGCTCAAGGAACACTCTTTTGAGTGTAAACACTTCCGCTGACCACCAAACTCTCCAGACATGCACATCATTGAGAATATCTGGGATGCCTTGCAACTTGCTGTTGAAAAGAGATCTCCACGCCCTCGTACTCTTACGGATTTATGGACAGCCCTGCAGGATTCATGCTGTCAGTTCCCTCAAGCACTACTTCAGACATTAGTCGAGTCCATGTCACATCCTGTTGCGGCACTTCTGCGTACTCCAAGGGGCTCCTACACGATATTAGGCAGGTTACCAGTTTCTTCGTCTCTTCAGTGTATGTCATTCGAACATTCAGCCACTAAGGTTAGACTCAAAACTTTGAAGATATTAAAAGCCGACCACAGTTTTACAATAGAGAAAACGTCTAAATATTGTAAACTCGTGTTTCGGTGAGTAATTTTTGTCCTACAACATGAACGTTTCCATAGCCACAAGCCCCCTACTGAAGAAAGCAGAGAAGAACTTATCATTCTCTAACTTCCAGTTGATCCCAAGGCATCTGAAGTCACATATCATTATTTTCTATCACATAGAAACCACACAACGGAAATTTAACAACTGAAGTTCAGATCGACCGATCAGGCAATGAACTCTGCTAAACGCTCTCTACTATCTTTCTGTTACAGGGTAAATGAGCTTAGTAGACACAGAGGACGTATGTCGTGCTGTTATGCTCATTGGGGAAAAGTTTAACGAAGTGATTGACATTTATTACAAGACAGAGCGTACATTAAAACTTCACATTTAACACTATGACTCCATAAGGGGAGACTGTCATTGTATTAATAATCATTTTTCACCGAGGATTGGTTTGATTAAGGAAGACAACATGGAAGTTCATGTGCTTCCTCAGAGAAATTCAAACATTCACAGGATAACCAAAGACAAAATTCACCATTTTCTAGTAAAACATGGATCGTCAAAATTTTCCTGTGCTTCACAGCGAACAAAAGCACGAAACTTAATGTGGGTCATGATGCATGAGGTGAATCGTAACAAGATAAACAAGAAAGTCAAACCCACACGAATCTAAAATTCGAACAAGTGCTTGCCTTGAGCTTGGGTATGAGGGAACCAATTGCGAGAAAAGCCGGGAGCCACCTGATAACATATACACGATTCAGCTGTTTGGTACCAGTACAGACTTACAATGCGTTGTCGTAAGAACCCTGTTCGTTCGCTGAATGACCTCAGAACTGTCGTCGTCGAAGAGCGGAGTGCCGGCCGCTCTAGGCGTTTCAGTCCGGAACCGCGCTGCTGCTACGGTCGCAGGTTCGAATCCTGCCTCGGGCATGGATGTGTGTGATGTGTTGTGGTTGGCAGGAGAGCCAACCGTATGGTTAAAGGAGGCCGAAATGCACGCGTTTTAGCTCACGCAGGCTGGCATGAGGTCTGGAACATGATAAGGGAATTAGAATTGAGAAAAACGGACGTAGCTGGTGGAATACTTAACTTTAATCCATTAACGACGAATGTCGCTCTTTATGGTACATAATTCACAATATCAATAGTACGGATACTGGCGCCTTGCTAGGTCGTAGCAAATAACGTAGCTGAAGGCTATGCTAACTATCGTCTCGGCAAATGAGAGCGTAGAAGTCAGTGAACCATCGCTAGCAAAGTCGGCTGTACAACTGGGGCGAGTGCTAGGAAGTTTCTCTAGACCTGCCGTGTGGCGGCGCTCGGTCTGCAATCATTGACAGTGGCGACAAGTGGGTCCGACGTATACTAACGGACCGCGGCCGATTTAAGGCTACCACCTAGCAAGTGTGGTGTCTGGCGGTGACACCACATGATGTCCTTATCTTAGTAAGGTATAAGTAGTTCTAAGTCTAGGGAATGATGACCTCAGATGTTAAGTCCCATATTGCTTAGAGCCATTTGAAGTATTTTTGAAGAGTGGAGCAGATTTAAGGAGCAACGCTTTGACCTTGTGGACAGCTTGCCGAGTAGTATCCCAGAAACTTATAATACACGTGGTGGACCAACAAAGTACGGCATGGAACTCAGCAAACAATTTAGATTTCAAAAATATCCACCGGTGAACACATTGGAATAGACTTGCTTTATTAAGGTTACTGGTTTGTGTTTATTTCATGTTAAATGTACTTCTTAGTTTTATTCTCTGACCATCTAGAATGGCAGGCAGCTCTCCTTGTGGCTCTATGTACGGTCTCCCCTGCCCCTACAGACAAGCGACGACCCGGTGGACCGCGCGCTGTGTTCCTCACGTCTGTTCGCCCGCGGCGCCTCCAAGCCCAACTACTTCCCTCCAGAGGTCGGCGTGCGCAAGATGGCGACGGAGTTGTTCGCGTACCATGCGGACGAGTCTCGAATGTACCCTCTCATCGACCGCATCTTCGACGAGCAGGCCAAGTGCGCGCTGGAGACAATCAGTTTCCTGACGCCCATGAGGACTTTCACAGCAGTACAGAAGAATTCACCACTCAAGGAGACCATCACTGCAGCGTATGTTCTGTACTCTGTATAACTTCCGCATTCTTTCTTCACTCTACACAAATGTTGCCAGACTCAAAAAATTAAAAAAATGGACTCAAAAGTGAAGCCTGTGCGACTCTTCCCTCATCTACATCTACATTTATGATCCGCAAGCCACGCAACGGTGTGTGGCGGAGAGCACTTAACGCGCCACTGTCATTACCACCCTTTCCTATTCCAGTCGCGTATGGTTCGCGGGAAGAACGACTGTAAGCCTCCGTGCAAGCTCGAATCTCTCTAATTTTACACTCGTGATCTCCTCGGGTGGTATATGTAGTGGGAAGCAATATATTCGATACCTCATCCAGAACCGCGCTCTCTCGAAACCTGGACAGCAAGCTACACCGCGATGCTGAGCACCTCTCTTCAAGAGTCTGCCACTGGAGTTTGCTAAACATCTCTGTAACGCTATCACGCTTATCAAATAACATTGTGACGAAACGCGCCGCTCTTCTTTGGATCTTCTCTATCTCCTCCGTCAACCCGACGTGGTACGAATCCCACACTAATGAGCAATACTCAAGTATAGGCCGAACAAATGTTTTGTAAGCCACCTCCCTTCTTGATGGACTACATTTTCTAAGGACTCTCCAAATGAATCTCAACCTGGCACCTGCCTTACCAACAATTAATTTTATATGATCATTCGACTTCAAATCGTTCCGCACGCAACTCCCAGATATTTTACAGAAGTAACTGTTCCGCTATCATATAATCATACAATAAAGGATCCTTCTTTCTGTGTATTCGCAATACGTTACATTTGTCTATGTTAAGTGTCAGTTGCCACTCCCTGCAACAAGTGCCTATCCGCTGGAGATCTTCCTGCATTTCGCTACAATTTTCTAATACTGCAACTTCTCTGTATACTACACCATCATCCGCGAAAAGCCGCATGGCTATGTTAATTGATTCTACTATGAGCACTTGCGGGGTAGCCGCGCGGTCTGGGCGCCTTGCCACGGTCCGTACGGCTCCTCCCGTCGGAGGTTCGAGTCCTCCCTCGGGCATGGCTGCATGTGTTGTCCACAGCGTAAGTTGGTTTAAGTTAGATTAAGTAGGAACCGATGACCTCAGCAGTTTGGTCCCATAAGACATTACCACAAATTTCCAACTTTTGCTTGCTGGAACAAGTTCATATTTATGAACGAAAAGCACAAAAAAATATTGACGTTCCACGGTATTAATTTATTCATTTAATCGGGTCTGCTTGCATGGCCATCATCGGATTGTAGTCCCAGCCTCGTAAGTAGAGAACAGGTTAACCAAATAAATGATTGCTGCAGATCATCCACGAGTTTACGCTGTTCATTTATAAATTGTAAATTTTTTCTGCACAAGGTTTTGCCCTCATTTTCTTCGGTATGAGTCAAACCTGTTGCTTGTACGAGAGCGTTCAATGAGTAGTTGTGGTCTTCAGTCCAGAGACTAGTTTGATGCAGCTCTCCGTGCTACTCTATCCTGTGCAAGCTTCTTCATCTCCCAGTATGTACTGCAGCCTACATCCTTCTGAATCTGCTTAGTGTATTCATCTCTTGGTCTCCCTCTACGATTTTTACCCTCCACGCTGCCCTCCATTACTAAATTGGTGATCCCTTGATGCCTCAGAATATGTCCTACCAACCGATCCCTTCCTCTAATCAAGTTGTGCCTCAAACTCCTCTTTTCTCCAATTCTATTCAATACCTCCTCATTAGTTATGTGATCTACCCATCTAATCTTCAGCATTCTTCTGTAGCACCACATTTCGAAAGCTTCTATTCTCTTCTTGTCTAAACTTTTTATCATCCACGTTTCACTTCCATACATGGCTACACTCCATACAAATACTTTTAGAAACGACTCCCTGACACATAAATCTGTACTCGATGTTAACTAATTTCTCTTCTTCAGAAACGCTTTCCTTGCCATTGCCCGTCTACATTTTATATCCTCTCTACTTCGACCGTTATCAGTTATTATGCTCCCCTAATAGCAAAACTCCTTTACTACTTTAAGTGTCTCATTTCCTAATCTAATTCCCTCAGCATCACCCGATTTAATTCGACTACATTCCATTATCTTCGTTTTGCTTTTGTTAATGTTCATCTTATATCTTCCTTTCAAGACACTGTCCATTCCGTTCAACTGCTCTTCCAGGTCCTTTGCTGTCTCTGACACAATTACAATGTCGTTGGCGAACCTCAAAGTTTTTATTTCTTCTCCAAGGATTTTAATTCCTACTACGAATGAGTAATTGTGGTGTGCGCACTGTAGGACCTTCGGTACACACACCATCAGATTATTTGACTTGTCGCTCTAACGAAGTAGGCGAGTGTCAGCAATATGTCTCGTGGTTTTATTGTGCCGTGTTTATCTTCTGCCGTTAAGTCAGACGATAGAAATGCCACTTGCACGCTTAGAGTAGAAGATTGATGGTGACCAAAACTGACAATCTGAAGTTCCTTTGGTCTTGGTACGTTAATCTTATTCTCACATATCTCTGATACTTGACAAAGTGTCTATACATTTATCTTCATAGCTATGTACAGGAATATGATAATCTTCTTAAGTGCAGACTGAAACTTGACTATACACTGGTACAGACTAATGCAGACTGGTACAGACTGGTGCACGCAAATACAGACTGATTAATCGGAGATCTGTACACTCGCTGTAATACCTCGCGCGTTCAGGTATCACTGCACGAGTGTGATCCACGAGGAGAAAAGGTTCTACGTTAGCAGCAATCTCATTGGCTGCATTACATATTAATACGCGGATTGGCGGAAGCAGAATTTGGCCCGTCTCTCAGGCAGCGCTACCTCATAGTGCGAAAATGGACGAGCGCTGCGCTTGCGTTGTTGTGCTTAGCAGGGCGCGCTCTAGTGGGAAAGTTGTGTGTGCGCTGACTACACGGAACTATGCACACAACAGTAATGCAACACTTTTTTTCTTAAAGCAGGTTGCTTTTATTCAGAATTTAGTACACCATATTATTCGCCACTTTTTTGGCTACAAACTCCTATTTTTCAACGTAATCTACTTTCAGTGTTGCTACTTTACACTACCTTACTGGGAGAACCTGTATACCCACACGGTACAGCTCAACTGGTCGACGTTGGAGCACACGTCTTGCTGCATCAATAACCTCCACGTAATCCACATACTACTTTTCACAGAGTACATCCTTCATTTGTCAAATATGTGGAAGTCTTTTGCTGAGCAGCGAGAAATCCCGTGGGCACACACCTTTGAGTACGCCAACTGGTGGAGAAGTGTGTTAGCACCGCCAACAGACACGTCCAGCTGAGCAGTGTGGTGCTTGATTATGATCCGTCAATCGCCTCAAAGGAGGGCGTCCACCTGTTCCAAATAGCAAGGCGACAGGTGTGTGCAGCTGGCCAGCATGCAGGAGATGGAACAGATTTGTGCGACTTAATTGCAATGACAGGTGCCTCGCCCAACGACTCGCCGTGCTTTTGTTCACTGTCATTCTGCAAGAGCCTATGAATATCTGTGACGCTCTAGCTTCCCGCCAAAAGAAAATCAATCACAGCTCTCTGCTCGGAACGCATCTCCATTACAGACGCCATTTTGAAGGCTATATAGCACCAACTTTGTTCGGAACTTCGTGAAACTATAGGAGTTGAAACGAGAATGCTCGACGATATTCCACAACAAATTCCGCATTTTTTCAACCGAAAAAGTATGTTGCATTACTATTGAACGCCTCTTGTAGAACCATGAATTCCACAACTCTTGAGTTCATTTACAATAAGTATCATGGTGCACAACCTGGGAAGATCGCAAAAAATCCCAACTGACGATATTTTGTTATTGAAGGTTGGCAACACTTGGTGAGTAAATGTGTAAATATCATCCGGGATTCCCTGTTGTCGGCAGGGTGCGCACTCTGTGGGAGCGCGGCTTCATGGCGCACGCGCACAGGACGTGGCGCCTGGAGCCGCCCGCCTGCCTGTCGGACAGCGACTACGTCAGCGTCGACCTGGCCGCCGTGTCGCCCGCCTTCCTCCTGATGGTGGCCGCACTGCTGCTCGCCGCCGTGGTGCTGCTGCTGGAGAGGGCCTGGTCAGTTACTGTACCATCACACGGGGAATAGTGGGCAGGGCGGAGGACCTACAAATGCCCAAGCTCTTGTGTTTAACTTTGCCACAGTATGATTACCGATATTTAGTCATTATCATTTGTACAATCTGCTGGCCACTAAAATTACGACACATAACAAATAACGAAATTTTAGTTACTGAGAGAATACAATACAGTGAGGCAACGGCCTTGCCGCGGTGGATACACAGGTTCCCATGAGATCACCGAAGTTAAGCGCTGTTGGACGTGGCCGGCACTTGGATTGGTGACCATCCAGCCGCCAGGCGCTGTTGCCATTTTTCGGGGTGCACTCAGCCTCGTGATGCTAATTGAGGAGCTACTCGACCGAATAGTAGCGACTTCGGTCAAGAATGCCATCATAACGAGCGGGAGAGCGGTGTGCTGACCCCAAGCCCCTCCTATCCACATCCTCCCCTGAGGATGACACGGCGGCCTGATGCTCCCGGTAGCCCACTCGTGGTTTGAAGACGGAGTGCTAAAGACAATACAGCAGGAAAAAATACATTATTATATTTATAAGTGAGGAGCTGCCAATTCTTGGACCAATGACACTTCTCAGCTGGCTGGTCATTGAGTAATGCTCTTGGGTGACATATGGATATGTACGACATTCCACGTCCCAGCTTCAACTCTTTGCAGGAATTCATCAGTCAAAGTGGCTAACGAGTGTTTCGAGCCTGACTCACATAAACAGTGACCACATGTTTGTAATAGGTGAGAGATCTGGAGATCTTGCTGCCCATGGTAAAAGTCGAACACCCTCTGTTTTGGGGTAGTTCATGACAGCACAGGTAAAGAAAACATCAGGAAGACCTCAATGATAGGGCACAGCCACCATTGCCAACATGTCAGGAATGTAACGTTTGCTGTCCAAATTAGCGACTCTGCATCACATGACGATCATACCCAATGGCGCCCCGTACCACCGCTCCTGGCACTGGACCTATATGACTATGATAAATGCAGACTGATAATGTACGGTCTCTTCGGAGCCCCCACTGACGGGTGCATCTGTCATGATGTACTCAGAACCATGCACTCCTGTGTCCAGGGTTGTTGTTGGCTGCATCAGTGTCGGTATGTGTCTCACTGCTGAACATTGAGTGAAGGCGCTACAATTGTAGCCGTGGTCATCTTCTGCAGTGTCCTGGACGTTGTCACACTGTGTGTCGTGACACATTTCAAACAAGCATATTCTCAGACTCAAGGTATGTGTCCTGGCTGGAAGATTCTCCACTGCCTAGAAAACTGTAAGATCTGTCCTCTATCGACATTAATCACGTGGGGCCATTGAGGTCTGGCATGGCGTTGAGAGTGACCCAGCTGAACACAGGCTTCATATTCGTATGCCCGTCATGCGATACTTAGCAATATTGCAGAATGATAAAGTGCACTCGCAATATATCGCAATTCTAGTCCTGTCAAATTGGTGGACGTTTCTCATTGCACAGGGATAACGCGATATTCTCTCTCTCTCTCTCTCTCTCTCTCTCTCTCTCTCTCTCTCTCTCTCTCTCTCACACACACACACACACACACACACACACACACACAAAACCAACGTTCAAATACACAGCCTGAAGGAGGAATCTGCTCCATGATATTTCCTGGTACACAGAACATTCATGCAGTTACTCCAACATACTTTGTGCGTATGTGCTAAAACGCAAATTTCTTACGTATCAAAGAATGTAGCACATCTGATGGCAATCTAGCCCTTGGTGAACTCTATGTTACTGGTAAATCCAATCCATAAAATCGTTCACTCGATTTCAAATTTACGAAAAAAGATATGTATAATCTTAAAGAAACTTTTAAAATACACTGCCAGACAAAAATTAATACTCCCTTTTGGGGGTTTCCAATTCACTCAATATTTATTGTTGCAACAGTGCATATAGATTATATGAAATGATCACATTTACAGGACAATTGCACACTGCTACGTATTGACCCATGCTGAAACACCCATATCAATACATAGTGTTGCCTCCCCGAGCAGCAGCGCAGGTGCTGACTCTGCCATCTGGGATAAGGCCACGCTTGCTCTACCTGTTCACATAGTTCCGTAGGAGTTGATGGTTGACGTGTTGCACAAGTTACTTCTGGTCCGACTATATTCAAAACACTGGTCGCACTGGCCAGGGACGTTGGTAACGTCTTGCAGAGCACATTGAGTTTTATGGGCAGTGTGTGGGCGAGCATTACCCTGTTGTAACAACACATCACCTTCCTGTTGCAAGAATGACAAAAGAACGGGTCAAACAACATTCTGCATGTACTGAGTGTTTGTCGGCGTCCTTTCCAGAAACGCCAAAAGTGAAAGAGAGCTGTAGTTTATAGTTTTATAAGGCCAGGGATGGGGCCAGTGTGCCAATGTCTCTTGGAGGAATGCGCTCTATGAGGCAGCACTCACCAGGTCTACGTCGTATGTGCAAAAGACAGTCAATTGCAAGCAAGCAGAATCTGCTTTCATTGCTGAAGACCATAGACGCCTTTTATCTTCTAAGTGATCCTTTGGTGACACCAACCGAGCCATGTATGTCGATGCTGTGATGTGAGTGGAAGATGGGCTAATGGTGTTCATGCCCATAGTCCCCCTGCTAACAACTGGTTCATAACAGTTCATGTCCACACGTCTGGTCTCAGAAGCCCCTTATCTGTGCTGTGGTAACTGTACTATTTGCCACTGCTGCTCTTACAAAACGACGATTGTGGCGTGTATCTGTGCTGTGTGGACATCTAGAACATTGTCTACAGGTGTCAGAATGTTCACGTGACCACATCGTTGAACAACTGATGAAGCACGTCCAACTTGTGAAGAAATTTTCCAAAAGGACCATCCCACTACTCAAAAGGCCACAATTTGACCCCTTTAAATCTCTCTCGCTTTGCTGGGGAAACCACGAGTACATTTCAGTGAAATGGCTGCCTGCTTGCTTCACATTTCTACCCCTCACTGAGCCATCTAACTGTGAGTATTCGTGTTAAAGGGTAGACATAAATGGCACTCTTTTAGCTACACCACTACACTGTCTGTTGGTGGACGATGCTGGAACCATAATCAGTACATCTACTACTCTCCAGGTAACATATGCCGTCATTGGGTCAATATCGACGTCATATTTCCAGATGTGCTGATTTTTTTCTGGTAGCCTATGTTATCTCTGAAATTTACAGAAAGCCTTAACACACAGAATTGTTTGAGGAATGGGACACAGACATGAACAATCCAGTCACGTTATGTGACATGCTGAGCATTTATAAGCTTTTTATTTTTTCATTATTATCATTAAATTTACAGATATGAGTCCCTAATCCCTACCCACCGACTTTTGCACATCACAGGGCTAGGTTCCAGTATCCCACGAAATTTAGCTTTATTTGCACAACTGGAATTGGTGAGTCAGTTTTCCCTACATGTTCTGCAACTGAGCTACAAAACACCTGCTCAGCGATGTTTTTGGAGGCTCATAAACTGACCCAAGGGCTGGGCACTTTCTAATGGTTTTATGTATATTCAGCACCTTTTAAACTTGAAATGATATTGCAAGAAATACTTGCAGGAAGGAACACTTTCCAGAGTCATGGTCTATAGAAGGGAAAAGAAATGGCCAATGAGAATATCTGCGTTCTACTCCTGAGACTGGAATGTTAAAAGAATTTCAGTAAAGCTCAGAGTATGCAAAACCTGAGAGTTGGCCAACAGCCTTGTCCCCTGCTACCCTCCCTATCCATCCTTTCCCCACCCTTTCAGGAGCCAAGATGTGGACCATATGGGATAGAGGTTATGTGTGAAGTTTCATACTTCTGGATATGGGAGTTACTGATCTCCAGCAATCCATGAACTATAGATAGCTTAAAATAATTTACAGGTGTGTTACTGTGCAACATATCACCATAAGCTCTAACAAAAATGGAAATTTACACTTTGTCTGCAAAACAGATTACATATGAAACACTTGCACAGATCTCATATGGCTGAACTGTATGGGATCCATGCAGGTCAGACCAAAACGGGACATGGAACAAACACAGAGGGTACAGTGTGAATGCCCACAGGTTTGTCTTACTGTTAAGTGAAGAAGAAATATCTTGAAAAATCTTAATTAGTAAGCAATCGAAGAAACAACCTGTTTAGAAAATAAAAGAGGCAACTTTGGGGCTACATATCTATCCTGTAGAGATCACACAGATGATGTAAAATATATGACAGTTCCATCAGTGAAAGGAACAGGAAGAAACTGTAAAAGATGATATATAAAAAGTACCCTATGCCATGCACATCATAATGACCCACAGAATGCAGATGTAGATACAATAGCTAAACAATCACACATACAAACTGTAGAGCTGATGTACTTCACATGTTATCAGCTATTTCATACATTTTGTATTAATACAGTGTTTTTGTTTTCATTCAGACATCAACCTATTTTGTAAATCATGACCATACACAGAATCATAAGCATAAAGTTTTCTTGGTGTATCTATAGACACTGAACTATATAACTGTAGATTAGATTAGGTTTTCATTCCATAGATCTGTGCTGAGGAGATCCTCATGGATGTGGAACATGTCAATTTTTTAAAGCTGAAATAACAATACTAATAGTATGAATATATAAAATAATCATGTGTTTCTATTAAAAAATTCGTCAATGGAGTAGAAGGAGTCGGCCACTATTAAGTCTTTCAGGCTCCTTTTAAATTAATCTTTATTTGTAACTATATTTTTTATGTTTGCTGGCAAATTTTTGAAAATCAGTGTTCCTGAGTAGTGGACCCCTTTTTGAACTAAAGTAAGTGCTTTTAAGTCGTTGTGCAGATCATTTTTGTTCCTGGTATTGTATGTATGAAGTGAGCTGTTTGTTGGAAAAAGAGATATATTATTTAGGACAAATTTCATTAACGATTAAATATACTGAGAGGCAGTAGTTAGTATACCCAGTTCTTTGAAGAGGTTTCTACAGGACATCTGTGAATTTACTCCACAAATAATACATATTACACGCTTTTGGACTCTGAAAACTTTTGTTTGACTTGAAGAGTGACCCCAAAATATTATACCATATAACATTATGGAATGAAAGTAGGCAAAGTATGCGAGCTTTTCCATTTTTATGTCACCTATGTCTACTAACACTCGAATTGCAAATACAGATTTGTTAAGGCATTTCTGAATTTCTGTGGTGTTCTCCTCCCAAATGAATTTATGATCAAGTTGTAATCCCAGGAATTTAAGACTGTCAACCTCTTCTATCTGCTCTTCTTCATACTTTATGTATATGCTGGGTGGAAACCTCTTACAGGTTCTGAATTGCATATAGTGAGTCTTTTTTATGTTTAATGTCAGTGAGTTGGCTTTAAACCATTTATTAATATCCATGAAAATACCATTAGCAGATCTTCTTAGAACGACACTGGACATACTATTTATTGCAATACTTGTGTCATCTGCAAACAAAATGAACTCTGCTTCTGACAGTTCAACTCATGAGAGATCATTAATATACACAAGAAAATCAATGATCCTAAGAAGGATCCTTATGGGACACCACATGTAATTTCTTCCCATTCTGATGATGACTGATGACTTAATTCACTAATCCCTGGCACTGACACCTTTTGTTTCCTGTTAGAGATGTATGACTTGAACCATTTGGCAGCACTGCCTGTGACACCATAGAATTCTAATTTATTTAAAAGGATGTTGTGGTTCACACAATACAATGCCTTTGACAAATCACAGAAAATACCTGCTGCTTGTAATTTGTTATTTAATGAATTAAGTACATTTTCACTGTAGGTGTAAATAGCCCTCTCGATATCAAAACCCTTCAGAAATCCAAATTGCGTTCTTGATAATATGTGATTTGTGGTCAGATGGTTGAGAAGCTGCCTGTACATTACTTTTTCTAAAGTTTTGGAGAATGGTGGCAAAAGTGAAATCGGTCTGTAGTTTGATGGTATCTCTTTATCCCCTTTCTTGAATAAAGGCTTAACAACTGCATATTTTAGCCAGTCAGGAAATGTCCCAGATATAATTGACTGGTTACACAAGTAACTTAGAATTGTACTAAACTCACAAGAACATGCCTTAATTAACTTTGTTGATATTTCATTGTAACCATTAGAATGCTTTCTTTTCAAATATTTTATTATGGAAGTTATTTCTTTTGGTGAAGTGAGTGACATATACACGTACCTGAAGCTATTTGTAAAGGCTTGTTTCAGATATTCAAGGGCATTATTTACTGATCCTGACAGTCCCATTCTATCAGCAATGGATATAAAGTACTTGTTAAATAGATTTGCCACACTATGCCCATTGGTTGCTAATGTGTCATCTACCATTAATACTATTTGCTCCTGTTCCTTTCTGGTTCTACCAGTCTCCTCTTTCACTGTATCCCATATTGTTTTTATTTTGTTCCCTGACATTGCTATCTTCTTCTCGTAGTGCATTTGTTTCGATGTCTGAATTACTTTTTTTTAAAAATATTTTACAGTTTTCCTTATATTTAGCTAAATCATCTGCATTGGAGCTATTCTTGGTTGATAGATATCTTTTCCTTTTTGTCTTACAGGAAATCTTTATTCCTTGTGTAATCCATGGTTTTATTATAGACTTCTGTTTAATCTGAATAACTTTTAGACGAAAACAGTTTTCAAACATGTTACTGACATTGTTCATGAATGTGTTATATTTTTCATTCATGTCATGGCCACTATAAACATCTTTCCAGTTCATATCTTTGAGCAGTTTTCTAAAACACTTAATTTTTGGTTGATTGACTACTCTCCTGTATTCAGATTTAGCAGTCTTGATAATATGCTTAGAATTTACATCTAAAACAAGGAGCTGCATGTCATGATCCGATAGTCCATTTATGACAGGTTTTATGATATGATTTTGTTCCTTTGATGTGCCTATAAAAATGTTATCAGTGGCTGTCCTTGAGGGTTTAGTGATCCTAGTTGGAAAGTTTACAATGTGAGTTAGATTGAAAGACAACATTACTAACTGCAGTAAATGTTTACTGGAAGATTGCATTAGAAAACCTGTATTAAAGTCACGAGCAATCAAAATTTCTTTGTTTCTCCCCATTAAATAACCCAAAAGAGCTTCTAGACGATTTATGAATAGATTATAATTTCCTGCAGGTGCTCAGTAAATAGTTACTATTATATAGGATCTGTTATGGAACTCTACTTCTGTTGCACATGCTTCTAGATGTTGCTCTAAACAGAATTTATTATTGTCAATGTTCTTGAATTTAGGACAGTTTTGTGTAAAAATGGTCAAACCTATATTGGTGATACTATGATAACAATGATCTGGTATACATTTTCCAGGTGCCGGCCAAAGAATTCATTTAACACTGAGGAATACAAAAACAGTGATCAAAGGAGCTCAACAGTACAAGAAACTTGTGGAAGATATATTGTTATGAAGTCACCAATACTTTACAGGAAAGAAGATAATGAATAAATAAATTCTGCCATTATCTTACATAGATATTTTTAAATCTGATTTATCATTAAGTTGTAGCTGTGGTTTTGACACAGTAGGATGAACGCAGTTAGTTGTCATTGGAATACACAATCCACTTTGCACTGGAATACACAATACACTTTGTGTGTTTACCAATGGGTAAAGATCATATGGTTTGTAATCCTTAACTGACACTAATCGAGGTATGTGATTGCTTACTTCCAAAATTTTAACTGTTATTCTTTTAATTTTCCTTCTGCTTCTGTATTTACTGTGTGAGGGTGATGGAAAACAATTCACCCTCTTGGTTGGATCAATTTGGTCCATTAAATAAAGACCCTTGTAGATCAGTGTAATTCTTATTTAACCACAGATCATACATGTTTCCGTAGATTACAAGAACAGTTAGATAATTACAGGAACACCATTTTCTTGATGAAGAGAAGAATGATGAAGGAATGAACCATATTCTTATTAAAATAGACAACCTCTCTTGCTCCTGGAGTGAATCAATGAAACTACAAAAAATACACGTTTTTTCAGACATTCAATTTCAGAAGTGATGAGGCAACAGAAAAACATTGAAAATGTCTGTGAGTAGCATTAATGTTAACAGAAGTTTTTTTGTGGATTTTTATTTTCTAGGTTTTAATATGACATTGATAGGGTAAAAAAGAATGGGATTAGCCACATTCGAACATTTAAGTCTGTGTATTATAAAGAAGGAATATATTTTAATGTCACATAGATTGTGAGATCATTAGAGATGGAACACAAGGTAGGACATGAATAGGGAAGACAATCTGTTGTGTTTTTTCTGAAGTAACCATCCTGGCATTAATTGAATCAATTTAGGGTAACCCTGGAAAACCTCATCTTGCTTGTTGGACAGTGATTTGAAACACATTCCTTCCAAATGTGAATCAAGTCTCTCAACTATTATGTCACCCTGTGCAGTGTTTGTTAGTGAAACATAACAACAACAATTAAGTAAACATTATACATTGGATAGTAAAGCAAACTAACTTTCTACAAATATGTAGAATCTTGTTCAAAGTTAAAAGGACACAGAATGGTGGATAATTTCCTTTGTCCAGGTGATGACATTCCAGCTGTTAATGATAAGCACATTATAAAGTAGTAACAACAGTATCTAATCTTTGGGACTCTTAGTTATTATCAAACTTCTCCTAGTAACCAGTCTAAAATTCCAATACTGTCAAGTGTTCTCCTTTGGTTTATATCTTGTTGTAATGAAAGAAACTAACATAGCAAGTCAGTTAAACAATATTAGTAGTATCACCACTAAATCTTGCACTGTATATCTCCTCTCTACAATCAATTTAAAGAAATGTAGACTAAGCAATAAACACTCCAGTACAGATTAGCAGTAACTGTGAGATACTTCTTAAAGATACATTAGCTATCTGTCATTGACAATTCTTGTAATCCAATGAGATACATTGATGGACGATATACTACCAACACACCTCATTACACCTACATCTGGAGGAGTCACTGCATGCAGTGAGCAGCACAGTATCTCCAGCAGACTGATCACATGGATCTGTTAGTTGACTTAAGATCAAGCAGCTACATGCCCAGTCTCACTTCTCTTTGTTAGCTAATGTGTTCCTCCAAATGTCACTGGTTATATCTGTATATTCTGTGAACTGATAATATCATTTGTTTATGATAATAACATTGAGGATAGGCTACAACCCTGTCTCCTACCCTTCTCAACTACTTCTTCCCTTTCATGCCCCTCCATTTTTATAACTGCCATCTGGTCCCTGTAAAAATTGTAAATAGTCTTCCTTTCCATGTATTTTATGCCTGCCACCTTTAGAATTTGAAAGAGAGTATTCCAGTCATCACTGTCAAAAGCCTTCTCTAAGCCTGCAAATGTTATAAATGTAAGTTTGCCTTTCCTTAACCTATCTTCAAGGAGAAGTTGTAGGGTCAGTATTGCTTCATGTGTTCCTATATTTTTCCAGAATCCAGACTAATCTTCCCCCAAGGCAGCTTCTACCAGTTTTCCATTCTTCTGTAAAGGAATCATGTTGGTATTTTGCAACCATAACTCATTAAACTGATACTTCAGTAATTTTTACACCTGTTAGCACCTGCTTTCTTTGTAATTGAAATTATTATATTCTTCTTGAAGTCTGCAGGTATTTTACGTATCTCATACATCTTGCTCACCAGCAGGCTCTCCCATGCTGTCAGCAGCTCTAATGGAATATTATCTACCCCCAGGGCCTTGTTTTGACTTATGTCCTTCAGTGCTTTGTCAAACTTTTCACACAGTATCTTATCTCCCTTCTGATATCCATCTGTGTCCTCTTTCCATTTCTGTAATATTTCCCTCAAGTACATCTCCCTTTTACAGACCCTCTATATATTCCTTCCAGCTTTATGCCGTCCCTTCTTTGCTTAGGACTGGTTTTCCATTCGAGCTCTTGATATTTGTACAGTTGGTTCTCTTCTCTCCAAAGGTCTCTTCAATTTTCCTGTAGGCAGCTTCTATTTATTCCCTAGTGATATATGCTTGTACATCCTTACATTTGTCCTCCAGACATGACTGATTAGCCATTTTGTACTTCCTGTTGATCTTATATTTTTAGACATTTGTATTGCCTCTTGCCTCCATCATTTATTGCATTTTCATATTTTCTCTTTCACTGATGAAATTCAATATCTCTTCTGTTACCCAAAGTTTTCTAAAAGCTCCCATCTGTTTACCTCCTCGATTCTCTATCGCCTTCACCATTTCATCTCTCGAAGCTACTCATTCTTCTGCTACGGTATTCCTTTTCCCTGCTCTTGTCAATTATTGCTGAAGGCTCCCTGTGAAACTCTCTACAACGTTTTGTTCTTTCAGTTAATCCAGGTCTCATCTCCTTACATTCCTACTTTTTTGCAGTTTCTTCAGTTTAAATCTTTAGTTCATAACCAACAAATTGTGATCAGAGTACATATCTTCAGCTATGATTAAGACATGCTCTGTGCAAAACTCTGCCAGGTGGCTTCCTCTTTCACTCCTTTCCCCCAGTCCATATTCACCTACTACTTTTTCTTTTCTACTTTTTTATACTATCGAATTCCAGTCCCCCATGACTATTAAATTTTTGTCTCTATTATCTTTTATCTCGCCATACTTTTCCTCAACCTACTCCTCATCTGTGGAGCTAGTTGCCGTATAAACTTGTGCTACCATAGTGGGTGTGGGCTTTGTGTCTATGTTAGCTACAATAATGTGTTCACTACGTTGTTCATAGTAGCCTATTCATGTTCCTAACTTTCTTTTTCATGATTAAATCTACTCCTGATTTACTCCTATTTGATTTTGTATTTATAATCCTGTATTTACCTGACCAGAATTACTGCTCTCCCTGCCACCAAACTTCTTCACTAATTCCCATTATATCTAACTTTAACTTTTTCCTTTTCCCTCTTTAAATTTCCTAACCCCTCTTCAGGAACCACATGATTGTCTGGCCTCTCAACAGACACTTCTCCATTGTGGTTGCATCTGTGGTACAGCTATCTCTATCACTGAGGCTTGCAAGCCTCCCCATATATGGCAAGGTCCATGGTTCATGGGGATAGATAATCTGCCACCAAGCCACCAAGAGCACTGAGGATAGTGCGCCTGCAGGGACTTATCCCTTGCATGCTCCCCATGAGACCCACATTCCCAACATGTCCACACCACTACATTCATAATTTGCCTAATAGGTGTTTGCCCATCACACTCATTACTAGTGGCAGATTAATCTATGAAGTCCTGTACGAGTGGGAGCATAGTGTGTGCGTTCGCACAAGAAGGTCAGTGACCGGGTAGCCATATTTTAATTATATATGAAGGTAGTATCTGTTCCCGAAATAACAGATACCATTGATGACCGAGCAGCTTCTCTGTCATTAAATGATAATTAAATCAACATCCAATGATGTATATCAACATCCGTTTGCAGCTAGGGTGTCAATTTAATTATTAATTCTCATGGTGAGTGTGCAAGGGAAAGTCCCTGCAGACGCACTTTCCTCTGTGCTCTTGGTGAGGGAGAATTTGTACACATGAGAAATGGCATTTGACACTGATTCATGGCAACGGGTGTAATTTTGAAAAAGAAGGAGATGTTTGCAGCTAGGATGTTGATTTAATTACCAGTTCATTCTAGAGAAGCTGCACGGTCGTCAATGGTATCTGTTCTTTCTGGAACATATACTAGCTTCATATATACACTCCTGGAAATTGAAATAAGAACACCGTGAATTCATTGTCCCAGGAAGGGGAAACTTTATTGACACATTCCTGGGGTCAGATACATCACATGATCACACTGACAGAACCACAGGCACATAGACACAGGCAACAGAGCATGCACAATGTTGGCACTAGTACAGTGTATATCCACCTTTCGCAGCAATGCAGGCTGCTATTCTCCCATGGAGATGATCGTAGAGATGATGGTTGTAGTCCTGTGGAACGGCTTGCCATGCCATTTCCACCTGGCGCCTCAGTTATACCAGCGTTCGTGCTGGACGTGCAGACCGCGTGAGACGACGCTTCATCCAGTCCCAAACATGCTCAATGGGGGACAGATCCGGAGATCTTGCTGGCCAGGGTAGTTGACTTACACCTTCTAGAGCACGTTGGATGGCACGGGATACATGCGGATGTGCATTGTCCTGTTGGAACATCAAGTTCCCTTGCCGGTCTAGGAATGGTAGAACGATGGGTTCGATGACGGTTTGGCTGTACCGTGCACTATTCAGTGTCCCCTCGACGATCACCAGAGGTGTACGGCCAGTGTAGGAGATCGCTCCCCACACCATGATGCCGGTTGTTAGCCCTGTGTGCCTCGGTCGTATGCAGTCCTGATTGTGGCGCTCACCTGCACGGCGCCAAACACGCATATGACCATCATTGGCACCAAGGCAGAAGCGACTCTCATCGCTGAAGACGACACGTCTCCATTCGTCCCTCCATTCATGCCTGTCGCGACACCACTGGAGGCGGGCCTGCACGATGTTGGGGCGTGAGCGGAAGACGGCCTAACGGTGTGCGGGACTGTAGCCCAGCTTCATGGAGACGGTTGCGAATGGTCCTCGCCGATACCCCAGGAGCAACAGTGTCCCTAATTTGCTGGGAAGTGGCGGTGCGGTCCCCTACGGCACTGCGTAGGATCCTACGGTCTTGGCGTGCATCCGTGCGTCGCTGCTGTCTGGTCCCAGGTCGACGGGCATGTGCACCTTCCGCCGACCACTGGCGACAACATCGATGTACTGTGGAGACCTCACGCCCCACGTGTTGAGCAATTCGGCGGTACGTCCACCCGGCCTTCCGCATGCACACTATACGCCCTCGCTCAAAGTCCGTCAACTGCACATACGGTTCAAGTCCACGCTGTCGCGGCATGCTACCAGTGTTAAAGACTGCGATGGAGCTCCGTATGCCACGGCAAACTGGCTGACACTGACGGCGGCGGTGCACAAATGTTGCGCAGCTAGCGCCATTCGACGGCCAACACCGCGGTTCCTGGTGTGTCCGCTGTGCCGTGCGTGTGATCATTGCTTGTACAGCCCTCTCGCAGTGTCCGGAGCAAGTATGGTGGGTCTGACACACCGGTGTGAATGTGTTCTTTTTTCCATTTCCAGGAGTGTAGTTAAAATATGGCTACTCGGCCATTGACCTTCTTGTGCGAATGCACACACTATGCTCCAACTTGTATGGGACTTGGTAGATTAATCTGCCACAAGTAATGAGTGTGATGGGCAAACATCTATTCACTACGAATGTAGTGGTAAGGACATGTTGGGAATATGGGTCTCACGGGGAACGTGCAAGGGATACGTCCCTGCAGGTGCACTATCCTCTGTGTCCTCGGTGGCTCAAATGGATAGAGCGTCTGCCATGTAAGCAGGAAATCCCAGGTTACAGTCCCAGTCAGGGCACATATTTTCAACATGTCCTCAATGATGTATATCAGTGCCTGTTTGCAGCTAGGGTGTTGATTTAATTATCATTTCATCCTAGAGAAGCTGTATGGTCATAAATAATATCTGTTCTTTCAGGAACAGATACTACCTTCATATATAGTAACAGAGAAGCTAACCCCAAAGCCAACAACCCAAACTCACTCTTGTCATTTTGTGACATCATAAACTATTACGGAAAGTTTCCATCAAATCTGTTAAGAATTCTAAGCCCTCTGTATCCATGTGCCAAGAAACTGAATTTTGAATTGAATCCAAAATGTGACAACACTTTAAAACTGTATGTTGCTGTCACACAATGTTTGGTGTCATTATGACCCCTTTCTGCCCCTAGTTTCAGCTGGAAATGCTGCTGCATCAAGAATGGTTGCATATCTTCCTCATGTCATGAAAGACCTTTAATGTTTGTTATTTCCACATTGAGTGAAACAGAACAAAATTATTGCATCTTGGATAACAGAACCGCAGACATTGTTTGTAACGTAAAAAGATATGACCTGAAGGGACTCTACTTTACTATGATAACAGATCATAAATCACTCATTACTAATTTCAGTTCCATAGCTTCACTGTCTTCTATTTATGATGAGAGACAGCAGAAATGAGCTGAAATTTTATCTCAGTGGAATTATTATATGGAACTAATGAAGATTGTAATGCTGACTGTTTATCAAGAGTAGCATTACTGGGACGGATTGCACCTGATGATAATGCTGTACAAATAAATTTCCTCTTGCTTTATAGTGCCCATATTACAGTGAATGGAATTACCAAGGAGACAGACAATGATAACATGCTATTTGTTGTGCTGAATTGTGTCAAAAATAATCAATGACCAAACAAGGTGCCAGACTTCCTTAAGAGTATTTCAGACATTACAATGAATAGTCTGTTGATCATAACTGTATTGTCAGAAGAGGGGAAGTTCTAATCCCAAATATTTAAGACATCAGGATACAAATAAAATACATCCAAGCCATTTGGATACCCTAAAACAAAGTTTGTAGCTCAGAGCTTTGTACGGTGGCATGGACTGAATAAAAATATTACTGCTGATTGGAATGAATATTCTAGAGTCAGTTGGGATCTAGTCAGGCAGCCTTCTGCCTATGGGAATGACCTAGACAGTCAAGGGAGACACTTTGAATCAGTTTTATAGAGTTTTCCAAGACTATGTATCTGATCATATTGTATTCCCACAGCAATCAAAATGGCTTCTACCATCACTTCTGCTCTAGAGGATACATTAATCCCTTAGTTTGTTCAGTTTTCTCTGCCTGAAGTTATTGTGTCATACAATAGGCCCAAACTAGTTGGTGTAAGGACTTTGCATCATTTAGTGTGAAATATGGAATAAAGCATTTGACCCTTGCATCTTACCTTCTCAATTGAAATGGCCTAGTTGAGTGAGATGTCTTAAGTTTTAAGCATGTACTAAAATCTATTAATTTTGGTGAAACATTAAACCCCAATAAATTGTGTACATGGTTCTCTTTCTATTGCAGCACAGGACATGAATACAAAGGCTAAAGCCCAGCCATACTTGTGTTTGGAAAGAATCAATTATGCCTGACCAAACAGGTGATGTCCAGACCCTAGTTAATATTTGGTAAGAGCCATAGAGCCAGTCATTCAGTGAGAGAGAATTTGTACACATGAGAAATGGCATTGACACTGATTCATGGCAATGGGCATAATTTTGAAAAAAGGAGATGTTATGCATTCCGTAAAAGATTTTACAAGAGTCACAGAAAACATATAAACCAACTCTCATCATCTATTTCTAGTGATAAGAGTGCCATCTCTGAAACCAGAGTAATGCACACAGTTGATGATGTACTGGATGAAACTTACAACTGTCCTGAGAATGGACCATTACCAACTTCTGTTATAAATGAGCCACTTGTGACTATCCACAATAAAGAACCTACTGTGATACCAACTCTTCAATTTTGCACCATAGTTCTAGGATTATTAAAAACCTAAGGAAATTTGGTCTTCTCCCTGTCTCAGACATGGACCTTCTGTACATTATGTTTTTAAGTTTGATTTTGATTTAATGTCCACTGATGTTCATTGCAGTCACAAGTGGGTTATGTTCACAATTGTAAAAGTGATCACAGATAATGTATCAAAAATTACACCTTTGGATAACATTGTTATTTGGTTGCTTATAAGAATTTAATGTTAAATGAAGTTGTGTGGCCATATTCTAATAAGGCTAGTGTAATTGCATCTGTGAATAAATCATTGTGTCTCAGAAAGAGAGTTTTGTATAGATTAAGCCATGATTATATGTTATGTATTTGGATTAAAGCACTTTGTGACAGTGGTAACAGTACCCTAGTTTAAATTGTCTCCCTACACTCCTTGATTTGTTGTTATTATCTTGTCACTGTCTTTGTTTGTGTGTATAAGCATACAGATAACAAAATAAAATGTTTGATTTTTCACATCTGTGTGTCACTGAGCAATCCAATACAAAACCTAATAGTAAGTCCCTTATTGGTTTATAGAAGAACTAGGCTAACTGAATCTTGAAATGGTTCCACTTTTTTCAACAGTTCAATGAGTGTTTTCAAGCTCATATTTCATGCTTTGTGTCCTTTTTTTGAGTTCATTGATTTCCTTGTTTTTACCTAAAATTTTGATGTTCACATTTATGACTTTGGTGCTTTAATAAGAATATCATTGGTCTGAAGGTCAGTCAATCATTCTTTCCCTTTTCTCCAGGTCAATTTGCTGGAGTAAAATACATGTGGTCTGTTAATATTGTAAAACAGGTTCTTACCTTTGAAGGGTAAGACATTCTTTGGTCAAATCCCAGCAAAAATAATAGGTTATGCTCCTATTACCCTGCTTGTCAAAGTTCAGCTGTTAAATTACGTAGTTGTGTCCATGGAATATGGAAAGGTGACAGACAAAGAAAAGCTTGTGAATGATGAGCTACCGAAGAAAACAAATTTACTGAGATGCCGTAGGGACCCTATTGTACCCCACAACAAGACCTCATCATGATAGCAGTTGTACTATTAATTGCTTAAGGAGGCTGAGTACCAAATCATTGAGGAGTGACTGGAAAGCAGTGAAACACATCTTTTTATATGTAACAGTGGCATATTCTTTGATGAACACTCAACAGTGCTTGCTATGCTGATTCTGATTATGGTGTGACATCTCAATTCGAGTTTCACCAGTGGACTTCTCATCATGCACAGAGGGTGCATCATCTGATACATTCCAAAGCAACATTTTGTATCAGCTTAAACATCTGAAGCAGAATACCAAGCTGCCACCACTTTGATTTAAAGGCATATGTTGGATACAACATTTTGGAGAAGAACTTCAAATTTCAGGTTTAAATCAGCCAAGACAGCTATGTACTGACAACCAAGCTGTCACTCAAGCATTGAAAAATATCCATGAACAACAATAGTAAGTGGTTATGGGTATTTTGAAATTGTAAGAAATTTTATTTGATATATCAGAAAGATGATTAGCATTAAATATATTAAGAGTTCAAATCAGTTTGTTAATATACTGACTAAATTGTTATTTTGTAAAGAGTTTCAACAATTAAAAAATAATTAAGGAAGAATGTTGAAAGTTATTTCATGCTCTTATTGTCAACTGTACACTGAGGTGACAAAAGCCATGGGATACCTCGCAGTATCATGTCATACCTTCTTTTGCCCATCGTAGCACAGCAACTTGACGTGGCACAGACTGAACAATTTATTGGAAATCCCTATGGAGATATTGACCCATACTGCATCTGTAGCCATCCACAATTCCAAAAGTGTTGGCAGTGCAGAATTTTATGCATGAACTGACTTCTTGATTGTGTCCCATTACAGTCAATGATCAATTCAATGGACCAGAGGACCCAGTCCATTCCATGTAAACACATCCCACACCATTGGGAAGCCATCACCAGCTTGCATAATGCCTTGTTGACAACTTGGGTTCATGGCTTCATGTGGTTTGTGCCACACTCAAACCACATGATTAGCTCTTACCAACTGAAATTGGGACTCATCTGATCAGGCCACAGTTTTCTAGTCGTCTAGGGTCCAACAAATATGGTCATGAGACCAGGAGAGGTGCTGTAGGTAATGTCATGCTATTAACAAAGTCACTCACATTGGTCACCTATTGCCCCATTAATGCCAAATTTCATGGCACTGTTCTAATGGATAAATTTGTCATATACTACAGTGATTTCAATGGTTATTCCACACAGTACTGTTTGTTTGTTAACAATGATAACTGTTCGCAAATGTTGCTGTTCTCAGGCATTAGGCAAAGGCCATCAGCTGTGGCATTGTCCATGGTGAGAGGCAATGTCGGAAGTTATGTGTTCTCAGCATACTCTGTACACTGTGGCTCTTGGAATATTGGCTTTCTGAAGTGGAATGTCCCATGTGTCACTCCTACTACCATTCTACGTTTGAAGTCTGTTAGTTCCCATTGTGCCACCATAATCATTTCATAAACCTTTTCATGTGAATAAGCTGAATAGAAGTGACCACACTGCCAATGCACTGCCCTTTTATACATTGTGTACATGATGCTACCAACATCTGTATATGTGCGTATCATTATTCTATGATGTTCATCACCTCAGTGCATATAATGTGTGCTTATATGACCCTTGCCTTTCACAGTGCTGTAGTGTTGTGGATACAATTATTTTAGTCTAGCTATCTTTTGGCTACTGTCATTATTCATTCTATGGAAATGTGCTGAAACAAAACATGTGGTGTGCTAATATTGTAAAATAGTTACTTGTTATTATTGACCTCTGAGTTAAACCCAGCAAGTTAACTTTCTTGGTCAAGCATCAGCAAAAATAAGTCACTGCGGAGAGCTTTAATGTGCTAAACATCTTCCATCATGATCACTTCAGTATAGTCGCTTTCGAGTCTTTATGAGTTAATCTGTGTACTATGTCTCCTCAGGAAAGAAAATTTCTGAAGATGGATATTAATTGATTTTGTGAAAAGATGCTGAAAATAAAATATAATTACAAAAATGGAACCATATCATTATGCTACACAATGTTTCTGTGTTAAGAAAATGTTGTTCAATTTCAAAATAAACAATTCAAATCATGAAACCATTCCAGAGTTGATGCTTAATTTTTCAGATTATTTATAGACTACATAAAAAACAAAGGAAACACATACCACTGACCAGCAACTTTAATGTAATGACAAGTCAGATTAACCAGTATTGTTGAGTCTCTGAAAGCTACTCATTAGAAACTACACTGAAGAGTCAAAGAAACTATTACACCTGCCTAATATCATGTATGGACCCCATTAGCATGCAGAAGTGCCGCAACATGATGTCAGAAGTAGTACTGGAGGGAACTGACACCATGAATCCTGCAGGGCTCTCCATATATTCATAAGAGTATGAGGAGATGCAGATTTCTTCTGAACACCACATAGCAAGACATCCAAGATATGCTCAATAATGTTCGTGTCTGGGGATTTTGGTGGCCAATGAAAGTGTTTAAACACAGAAGAGTGTTCTTGGAGCCACTCTGTAGCAATTCTGGACAGGTGGGGTGTCACATTGTGTTGCTGGAATTGCCCAAGTCCAATGGATGCAGGTGATCACATAGGATGCTTATGTATGTGTCATATGTCCGGGTTGTATCTAGATGTATCAGTATTTCACTCCAACTGCACATGCCCCACAC
Organism: Schistocerca gregaria; assembly: GCF_023897955.1. Classification (NCBI taxonomy): domain Eukaryota; kingdom Metazoa; phylum Arthropoda; class Insecta; order Orthoptera; family Acrididae; genus Schistocerca; species Schistocerca gregaria. The sequence continues at coordinate 187,966,125 of NC_064920.1, read as the reverse complement.
CTTTGCACAGCCTCTGCCAGCTTGAACAGCAGGGTACATGGATTCACGAGGTTGTCTTCATACCTGTAAACTTCCGTCTACTCAATATAATTCAAAACAAGACTTTTTTGATCAAGCAAGATACTTCCAGTTATCAACAGTCCAGTGTCACTGTTGACTGGTCCAGGTGAGGCGTAACACTTTGTGTCATGCAGACATCAAGGGTACAAGAGTGGGCATTCAGCTCCAAAAGTCCATATCAATGATGTTTCATTGACTGGTTCACATGCTGACATTTTTTGATGGACCAGCACTGAAATCTGCAGCAATTTACAGAAGGGTTGCACTTCTGCCATGATGAACAATGTACTTCTTTCAGCATTGGTCTCGTTCTTGCAGGATCTTTTTCCGGTCCCAGTGATGTTGGAGATATGATATTTTACTAGATTTATGATGTTCACAGTGTACTCATGAAATGGTCGTATGGGAAAATTCCCACTTCCTTGGAGGTGCTGTGTCCCATCACTCGTGCACTGACTATAAAACTCAATTAAATCTGGATAACGTGCCATTGTAGAAGCAGTAACCAATCTAAGAACTGTGCCAGACACTTGTTGTCTTATATAGGCATTGCTGACGGCAGTGCTGTATTCCGCCTGTTTACATATTTCTGTATTTCAATACGCTAAATGAATAATAAATGTATACTTGTTAAGCAAAAAATTTTGTTTGGATGTGCATATTTCTGGTATTAGTTTCAGAGCTATCACAGCATAAGTAAAATACAGAACATAAAAATTGAATTGTAAAGCCGGTTGCACACCTACATGTAATAATTCAGTTGCTCATTTCTCATTTTTGGCTGTTTCAAACAAACATGAAAAAAAATCTGCAAGGAGAGCTAGGAAACAAAAGAGTAATGATGAAATCATAGAATATTATTGATTTAGAAGGATCTTAGTTTATGAGAAAAGGATGTCCTGGCACTGTTTGATACTGCACATTAATGCCTATTTGTTTATATAACTGTTGTAATTTGCCGTTTGTGACTCTGAACTATAGCTTATCTAGACAGACTATTTGTATATTTTGCTCATTTCTGTATAATTTTGACCCTTCCATTATTGTGGTAAAATGTGATGAAGAACAAATAAAAGTAATATTGCTCCCACTATACTGCAATTTTGTTTGGTAATTTCGTTAGTGTTTTCTATAGTTGTAGTCACACACACACACACACACACACACACACACACACACACACACACACACCAGTGTACTGCACAAAGTCTCACTGCAGGAGTGCCAAGGAAGGCCTGTGGGACCTGAAAGTAATCTGTCACAATTCTGTTCTCAAATTTACTGAAAGGCATTAGCCTAGCCTACACAAAAAATGAAACACAATGTAAATTACTGTTATGGCAGTATTCAGTAGACTGAAAAGTAGGTTGACAAATATTGGTTGTCTGAAAGGTTCTAGCCTTCACATTATTAATATTGGTACAGCCTAGTTATGAGATTAACAAGATCTGCAAATATTTAGTAGCATCATATTGCTAGATGTAGGTAATCAATTGTCAGTTTTTTCCACCAAGCAATTTCTTCAGTAAGTAACAGTCGATATGTTGTTGTGCTGCCTTCTTGAATTTGCATGTTGCAGATGGAGAGGGCGTGCAGACTCCATAAATTCAAGTTCTTACAAAAATTAAAGACAAACATTTTCATTGTGTTCTGCGACAGTTTTTATTCATTTATTAATCAGATTTGTTAGGAAATGGAATTGCTTTTTGTGAGTCTGGATTAACATCAGCTATTTGTGACACATGTAAACTTGTGAGGGACAGGGACTCAAACCTGGATTTCCCACTTATCATGAGCAGTCAGTATAACAACTTTGGCTATCCAAGCATGCCTGCAGGATGAACCCAAACTTCCATAAGTCATGGAATCTGCAACACTAATGCTCACTTGTTTTCTGATTATCAAACAGGAAGATACAAACATTTTTTGTCATTTTAGCCCATCGAGATATGATAGTTACAATGTCCACAGTTGTACAGTGCCTTTATCTTTGCAGGGCATTGTAATGTGAAGATCACAGTATTGGCAAAACCACTTAGACCATAACCATGCTTCGGGAAAATACAATTAGGAGGCTGAAATGTTCTGTCCACATTATACTTTCCTTCAGTACAGCTGCCATACAAGCATTTTCAACTTGTGAATATTACAGGGCATAGTTCGGGCAATGTACTAACATCCTGAGTACAGAAGAATCCATTTTTTCAGCCAGGAAACCTTTAATGTCTACTTTTCCGGTTTTAACCAAGTTATAGTAGACTGACTGCTGACATTGTTCAATCAGGCCCCACTTTTTTTTTTTTTTTTTTTTTTTTTTTTTTTTTTTTTTTTTTTTTTTTTTTTTAAGTGCGCTGCATAATGATCTCTACATAGGTCTACCTCGAGGGTACACTTTTGTAACTTTATTTTTACTGTGCAATGTATACCAAACACACCACAGGCGGGGGGGGGGGGGACAGGTGAGGGGGGGGGGGGGGGAGATTCGTAAATTTAGTTGGAAAGTGACTGCTGAACCTTGTAAAACACCATTCGTAATACTGTGTAGGAAACCTACTGGCATTCAAAACAGCAACACGTCCTATAAGACTTTCGGGGGGAATCTTATACCATTATTCCTGTAACACAGTGGATAATATAATAAAATATATATAATAAATGTTTACATATATGGAGATAATGAGATTAATTTTTCGGCGCTGGGACGAGTATAATAAGCTGGGTTGTGCCTGTAAATGGGTTCGTATTAGTTCTGCATGGACGAAACAGTCTTTCTCTTGCTGTAGTTTTATGCTTTCCAATTAATAATACTATGTCCGATCGCCGTATCCACTACAAAATCTTGACCGTGTCGATCATTCCTTTCGTAAGAGCTCCGAAGTACACAGGTGGGTTTCTCGAATTCTTCTATATTACAGAACTACTTGGAATAAAAACTCAATTTTTCACGAACGAAATAAGAATGTATTATTTCTTCTACATACATGAAAAAAAAACAGATTTTTTTTCTTATTCTCTCAACCCAAAATGGTGCCACTGATTACGCTCTACCTTCGCTCATTAGCAGAGAGCGAGTCCTTCATCTTACCGAGCAACAGGAAAAACATCTTACGTTCTTTAACATTTGAAAATCAAAAATACATGACGGTAGGCTCAGACTCTACGCTGGGCTACCGTTCACCTTTTCTCTTTGCCTTTAAAGAAAACTAAAACATAAAAGCAATAAATGCAAGAGGTATATCACAAAAGGCATGTTCAGATAACTACAATGGAGGTGGATAAGCATCACGCACCTTTCCCTCCAAATGTCTACAAAGGCTCAATAATATTGAGATGTGGCGATTTGAATGCCGGACATTTGCCACGCCGGACATTTGCCACACTTGCCTCTTCGCCAGGTAGCATGAGTAGCGATCCCTCAGGTAAGGGACGCCCTTCCTCTTACTACTTCTGTCCGCTTTCAAACCACCGTCTCCACATCTTACTCGATACAACCAGTACGTAAGGGACCTTCTTCTTCGACATCTTGGCCAGATACAGACCTTCTTTTCCGAAATCGAACTACTTATAACTTTTGGGAAACGGAAACAATACCGACGATTATGTCAGTTTGTAATTAGTTCTGCCAAGTATAAATATAGATACCTCTGTCTGTACGGTAGCTTCCTTTCACACTTACTGATTGAGATAGAAACAGTCCATCGCCATGGGAGCAACAAGGAAGGAACGATGTAAAGAGAATACGAACGTACGCTAATCATTTATTTTTGATCACTGCATTTGTGTCTACTTTAATTACTGCAACTGCATGCCCAAAAGACAATAAGGAACGAAGAAATGGGTATGTGAATGTTTGAAAAGAAGAACGACATACTTCATATTACTTTACTCTCTAAAATGCGATATCCCGTGCGGCGATACATTAGTTAATAAAGTGTAGCGGGACAATGTTCAAAACATAACTGAAAATACGTTCACTAAATACAGATAAGAACATCTATGATTGACATGTCATCTAAAGTCGACGTACAATTTTAAAATGTTAGAAATAAAGAAACGAAGTAATACAGAATGCTAAGCTTGTACCTGTACACACCATCTAAGCTCTGTTTGACTCAATGCCCAGGAGTATCAAGGCCGTTATTACGGCCAGAGGTGGTTGTTCGGGGTACTGATTTCTCAGGATCTGTGTACCCAAATTGCGTGAAAATGTATTCACATGTCCGTTCTAGTGTAATATATTTGTCCAATGAATACCCGTTTATCATCTGCATTTCTTCTTGGTGTAGCAATTTTAATGGCCAGTAGTGTAATTCTCCACAATAGTGCCGAATAGTATGTGATGGAAGCACCGTCAATGACGCAGTCAAAAATAACCAAGACACAGCATTCAAGACTGGCCCAGCTATTGGCGACAAATCAAGCACAACCACGTATGCAGCGAATCAAACATGCTTATTTACATTATCACACGATTTGTACGTGAAAGACAAGAAGGTGAACGGCTGTACAGACTCAAGTTCAGACGTAAGTACACTACCATTCAGACAGAGCAAAACCGCAATAACAGGAGCATCTCTCTACCTTACCGCAGCCTACAACTCGCTGATTACAACATACGGCAGCTGTGAAAAGAATGTTGACCTGTGTTTCAGTAAAAAGCCCAACTGATGGTCCGAGCTAGCTAATGTTATTGGCAGAAGATTTCATTCACTGCCGGAGACTGGAAATCAATCTCAGAAGGGACAGATAAAGATGGGTAATGAGAAGGTCAGAGGTACTATGGGCAGAAGTGCTATCAGGGCCATTGCCCCACCCTTCGTTCGGTTTTACCAGTGGCCAGACAGGAAAATGCTGGCCACCTACGTAATGTACTGCATACCATGGCGTACCATATCTAGACAACACCCACATGAACAATCTTTTGATGGCCACAGAGATAGGCACCTGACAGCTTTTCTGCAACAAAGGCAGAATTGAAAGAAGTGTTGTAAGCAAGCATCACAAACACCTGGCAGCCCGAGGACATCGTAATTACATTTAGTGAAAAAGAAAGGCATCACCTGGAGGCCATGTAGAGATTACAACACTTTAGATGCATGGACCCTTCCTACCTGCTGCCCAGTCTTCAATAAAAGGGATTCCACAAATCTGTTAGCCAAAGGTACAATAACTGTAGAAAGGAGTATAATATCCTTGAGGCAGAAGAAGATATTAACAAGACCGTAATAATAACACCTTCTGGCCTTTTCGAGCACCAACATATGGCATTTGGGTGAAAAATGCAGCTCAGTCATGGCAGAATTTTGTGGATGAAGCATTAAGGGGGCTAAATATGTAAAATTTGTAAATTTGTGGTAAGATCAAACTGCTTAGGCCATCGGTCTCTAAATAAATGGTTCAAATGGCTCTGAGCACTATGGGACTTAACATCTCAGGTCATGAGTCCCCTAGAACTTAGAACTACTTAAAACCTAACTAACCTAAGGACATCACACACATCCATGCCCGAGGCAGGATTCGAACCTGCGACCGTAGCGGTCGCGGGGTTCCAAACTGAAGCGCCTAGAACCGCTCGGCCACCAAATGCTGGCATCGGTCTCTAAGCGTATACACTACTTAAACTAACTTTAACTTACGCTATGGACAACACACACATCCATGCCCGAAGGTGGACTCGAACCTCCGACGGGGGTAGCCGCGCGGACCGTGACAAGACGCCCTAGACCACCGGCTACCCCGCGCGGTGGGGCTATATTTATGTTTTGTCTATATCAGTCGTATTTTGACGTGTTCCCAAACAGCTGTATCGTATGAGAACCACTTCAGTGCATTATTTGACAGGATATATAAAAACAGGCTGATAATAAATGAAACAAAGCGTGTTCTGCACCAAAAACAGGTAACTTTCCTTGAACACGTAGATTTGGCAACCAATATTTGTCCACTCAAAGGGCAGATAGAAGTGATTAAGAACATTCCTCATCAAACGGAATTTCAGCAGTTAAAAATATTTCTGGGAATGATTAATGTCTACTGCAGACACCTACCTGGAGCGCTGCCAGGTTACATACAACACGGGAGACGCTTCCTGCCGTGGATACCAGAGATGCAGAATGCCTTCGAAAAGGTAAAAGCCAGCTTGCTAAGAGCAAGCCAGTCCATGCTGCGCCATTGGCAGCAGTGGTAGAAGCTAGGCGGCAGCTTATCAGTGCTGCTCTCCATTAATATATCGAGAAGAGCTGGAAACCTTTAGGTTTTTTTTTTTCACCATAAACTGACAGAGGCCCAAACAAACTCTACTGCATACGACTGAGAGCTGCTGGCCATTTTTGAACTTGTGTGATACTTTTGACAGATCAAATCAACTTAATTTTCAACAAACTCAAGGAGGGTTGTTCTTCCCAACAATTTGGGCAGTTAGAGTTTACGGCCCATTTACAACAGATGTAGAACACATAAGAGGGGCATAAAAGGTAGTATCTGTTTTTCCGTACAGAATAGGTGCTACGTCTTACACAACAAATTACACTCAGCTCAGGGCAGCGCAAACTACAAACGGCTGCTGGAGTATTTGCAGAATAATCCTATGCCTCCCCAACGCGGAAACAAGTACAATTATTAGGTACCAAGGACCTGATCTGGTGCGATGTGTCTAAACCCTCACCCACACCGTTTGTGGCTAAAACGCTACGAAGAGAGTTTCTGACATCATTCATAACCTCATCCACTCAATCACAAAAGCCAGCATTTAACTAAAGATGGAGAAATTCGTGTGGTTCAGTATAAAAAAAGACAGTCGACATTGAGCAAAAACACATGTATTGTGTCAACAACGCAATGTTGGCAGACGTTTATAGAAGCAGTGGTGGAATTTCAAAAAACAACAATTCGTTTCTCTCACATTCACATAGATCTCGTGGGCCTCTTAACGCCATGAGACAGGTACCGTTGCATATTAATCGCTATTGAAAGATACACTCGCCAGGCAGAGACAACACCAGTGTCCTATCAACAGAAACATCAACAAGGACCTTCTCAACGAACTGGGTTTCTCTTTTCAGCTGTCCAACTCTTGTCATTATGGATCATAGGCGACAATATGAATCAACATTGTTCCTCATACTATCCACCTCGTGTTGGCTCCAACACCATAATACAAGCAGCTCTCATCCTGCCAGCAATAGAATGGTAGAGCACTGATACAGAGCATTATAAAAGCTGCGCTTATGAGCCATGAGAACCCTTGGACTTCGGCACTGTCAATGGTCTTACTGAGCCTCCGCACAGATTTCAAACCAGACGTTGGAGCATCGACAACAAATATGGTTTATGGGGAGATATATGCCTACTGTCGAGGATTATTTGGTACAACGGCTGTCAGTGGAACCAGAACTACCATATTTGCTGCAACGGGTTGAACTTCAAATTTTTAAAGTACCTTCACCAGCAGCCTGCTATGGAGAACAGAAAATTTTCGTCCACAAGAACTTCAAAAGATGCTTACACGTGATGTTAAGGACAGATGCAGTGCGCTCACCATTACAAGCTGCCGTGCTTCATCAGGGCCCAATCTAGCATCTACGTCGCCCCAGACAAAAAGACAAATTTCTGTCCCTTAAGAATACACACATAAATTTAAAATGAATATGTGTTTAAATAAAGGTACTTATTTTTAATTTTCAATAAAAATAAAATCATTTTATTTGAAATTTAATAAAAGGATATATCTAGAGTGAAACAAATATCATAATATTAATGATCAAGCAGTACAAAAACAGCAGAAATTAATTAAGAAAATGTTTACACAACTTGTTAAGCACGTATATCTTACATTTTAAAATACTATTATTTTGAAAATGAAACATGGTAACATGAACTGTGTTAAAATCTCAAAAGCTTTTTTTCTTAGTTTCAGTTCTACAAACTTTCTTATTACATCTTTTAAATTTATTTGGCGAGCAGTTTTGGTGCTCAATTGCTAAAATGGCAACAGTATTAAGATATTTTGTAAAAAGTTCTTACATAATTTTAACTCAGAGAAACTTCTTGCGCCACTTGCTACAGTTATGGGTATCTTTAGCAATATTCATAAAGTAATATTACGGGTTAGAGCAAAATTTAACTTTTTAAATAAGCTCATTTCATTGTATAAGCTTTCTATTTTGCCGAAAAGCACAGAAACTACATGAATTTTCTGTGGAGATTTTACTCAATTTACGTCATCTATCATCATCAGTTACAAAATATGCTAAACACTTACAGTTTTAGTAGCAGTTCTTTGGATATGGTATTTAAATCGTATCAGGGTGTTTCAGAAGTGATGGTGTATAGAAGGTGTTTCAGAAGCGATGGTCAATAATAAACACATGGAAAGTACAAGCCAAAAGTACCTAAAAAGCCCCAATTAACATGAGTCCGCAAATCAACCGTTACTGAAGTAACCCATTAATTCGAGTTGACAACCATCTGTAAACTCTATTGGATATAGCGGTATTTAGGTTCGTATCTCAAGGTTTGGGATCAATTATCTGTGTGTTTACGCAGGCGCAAACTACTTCCTTTTCCCCCTCTGTCACTGTACCGTACCAGACTTAAAATCAGTTACGAAAATGAAGGCACAATGGCCAGAGGTTACACCAATGAAGAGTACGCTGACATGTACTTCATGTATGGCAAAGAAAATGGCAATGCCCTTGAGACTGTATCATTGTATGAAGAAGCTTTTCCTGTCCGCAGGCAGCCCAAGAGGCGTACATTTAGCCCGTTACATAAGTGTGTTACGCATTGCACACGAACGTTCGGGTACTTCAACAAGGATTGAGACCAAAGAGAGTGTCCTGAGTCATAGCAGGGTGTGTAGCGGATTTTACAACGCCAAGTACTCTATCCATATCATCTCCAGCGAGTGCGAGCCCTAAAAAACGCAGACTTCCCTCCTATCAGAGAGAATTTCTACCAATGAGTACCCTGAATCCCCTGCTTGTAAACAGTTTCTATTCACGGACGAGGGTAGCTTTACTCATGACGGTATTTTTAGCTACCATAAATGTCACATTTGGGCTGATGTCAATCCTGATGCAACATACATATCACGACATCAGTACCGTTATTCATTGAATATCTAAGCATGACTGATGGGAGACCACGTAACTGGACCACAGTTCCTACCACAGAAACTAACCGGACAGCAGTATTTGCGGTTTCTGCAGATTGTACTTCTAGATGTACATGATGATGTCCCACTGAATTCCTTCCAATTCTTCTCATTTGGTATCATATTATTGAAAGGTCTCTGTTGGATTCCTTTCCTGTTAATTTCTTAAATCTGTTGTCATTTACGGCATACATTCCACTTCTAAATTTACTGCGGTGTTTCTGACTATCTAGGAGGAGACTGAGCAGTGGAACGTGTTACTTTTACCCATAATCAAGAACGATCTGTCACACTACTACACTTTAAAACACAGTTTATATGTGATTCATGTGACACAGTCTCATACGGAACCTAAATCCGCTTTCTTTTATATTCTGTATATGATAAGATACTATCATGCCCCTTCCCTTCTGTGTGAAAGAATGAATGAGCAAATGTATTTCTAGTTGCATGCTTGATGGTAGCAGACAAGCCTGACTGATAGATAACAGACGGACCAACGTCAGAACAGGTAGCTACGCTTTCTAAAAGCAAAGAGGTTTCTATTCTTAGTATGGTCTTGTCCGTCCCTTGTCATGTTGGTATAGGAAGCTGCCTCTCTGGTCACTTCCGTTTGTATCTGTGAAGCACCCTCGGTAGGGGCCCATGGCAGTCTGTCCGCGGAAAGCGTCTGAAGTGGTAAGATCTCCGGCTAAGCGTGTCTCTGATAAGTGCCTAGGACAATGGATTTCCTAAGTTCAGCCCAACTGAAAATTTAATCACCTTTGTGTGTTCGTAGATTTTCCCGGCGAATGAGATGCTTGAAGGTCTCTCGGGCATGCAGCCGGGTTGACTGGTCGTTGTTGAACGAATTATCGACGGCTTAACGTGCCATCATCATCAGGTTACTCCTGTCGACTGACGTCCAAGGCCCCTCTCTCTACGCATATTTGACGTACTCTGACGTTGAGTAGTCTTGTGGTGGACGTTCTTTGCCCTTTGACATTTCTTCCAAGCTTGTAAGTAAAGTTTTGCATGTGACATGCACCTTACGTTTTGTTATACCCTTGCTTTCATGCTGATTTCTGTGAACCGCTATTTTGTGTTAATGTTTAATTTGCTTTTTAATTGAGGATGCATTTAGGCCTCCTGTATTTTAAATTCTCGGTGTTGTAATTCCCTAAGTTGTTTAACAGTTGGTTTTCAGAGTGGCTCGCTGTTTGGTAGAATGCTACCGCGAGTTCTCTGAACCTATCTTTCAACATCTTTACTTCCGTTGCCTCGTGGGTGTCGGCAGTGGGGAAGCGCGTCCTGACGTGAATTGCCCGTCTGAGTGCCCGATTTTGGACTCTCTGCAGCCTTTGCAGGTGCGTTTTGGCTGCATAGCCCCAGACTGGGCAGGCATATTCGATGGTAGGGCGGACAAGCGTACAGTACAGCCTCACTCCTGTAGTTGCCGCCAAGCTGCTTTCGGTGTTTAGTAGGGGGTAAATGTCGTTGAGTCTGGCGCTGGCCTTCCGTCTGATGTCGTCGATGTGTGCGCGCCATGTCAGTCTTTTGTCAAGGGTGACTCCCAGGTATTTGGCCGTAGCCCTCCATGGGATGTCGTGTCTGTGTAGTCGCAGTTGTCTGTTTTGTCGTGGGCGGTGGACAGGATTGCGTTTGCCTCTCCGTTGGGTGAGCATTATCGCTTGTGTCTTCTCCCCATTTATTGTAATCCGCCATTTCCTGGCCCAGGCTTCCGTCTGCTGTAGTAGATTTTGGAGTCTTGTCGTCACTATCCTCCTATTTGTACTTACGGCGAAGAATGCCGTGTCGTCGGCGTATTGGGCTGTCTGGGTCTGTGGGGCAGATGGTGTGTCGGCTGTGTACAGGTTGTATAGTATTGGGCCTAACACCGAGCCCTGTGGTACTCCAGCTCTGATGGTGCGCTTTAAGGACCTCGCAGTGTCCACTTTGACGCAAAATGTGCGGTTGGCTAGGTAGCTCTTCAGGAGCTTAACGACATGGCCTGGAAATCCTAACGTGTACAGTTTGTACAGTAGTCCAGTGTGCAACACACTGTCGAAAGCCTTGGCTACGTCTAGCAGCACTAGTCCACAATACCCTTTCCGGTTAAAGGCTTCTGTGGCGACGTCCAAGGCCGGCGGGTGGTGTGGTATATATACCTGTCGCCTCTCCCCTCCTCTGACTCTGCGTATGGACCGAGGGATGTGTAAGCCGCGGTGGTGGGGGTAGCTTGCGCTGACGAGATGACTGATGAGCGTCAGTACGCATGCCGCCTTCGGCGGGTGTGGTGCCCCGTTTCCGCTGCTCCTGCAGAACTTTACTTTCTGGATTCCACGCTTGGCTGAGTTGAAATCCGTTGTCCTTGTTAATAAGGTTCTCGTGCAGCCGGATTTCAATTGCTTCCTTGTATACACAGTCCCAAAAGCGGGATGTGTTGTGCAGGACTTCTGTGTTCTCGTATTCCATACGATGATTTGCCTCGAGGCAATGTTCTGCGATGGCAGATTTTGTAGGCTGTTGGAGATCGGTGTGCCGTTTGTGTTCAGTACACCTATCCTCGATGGTGCAAATGGTTTGCCCCACATATGCTTTCCCACACTCGCACGGTATGAAATGAACTCCAGATTTCCAGAATCCTATATCGCCCTTCACTGTCCCTACAAGGGCCTTGATCTTTGGCGGCGGGTGGTAGACGCATTTGATGTTATGACGTCCTAGAATCCTGCCTATTTTTCCAGATACGTTGCCCGCATATGGTATGTAGGCTGTCGCTTTCGGTGGATCATCATCAGGTGTCGGCTGTGGTGTGGTTTTCTGCTTGAAGACGCGTCGGATTTGGCGGTGACTATAGCCGTTCTTCTGGAACACATCCTTGTGGTTGATCTAGTTCCAGTTTTAAGCTTTCTTCGTCGGAGATCACACGGGCTCTGTGAACTAGAGTATTTAACAATCCTACTCTTTGTGGCGGGTGATGACAGCTGGAGGCGTGAAGGTATAGATCCGTGTGGGTTGTCTTCCGGTAGACGCTGTGTCCTAGTGTTCCATCAGGCTTTTTCCGTACCAGAACATCCATGAATGGTAGCTGCCCGTTTTTCTCCCCCTCCATGGTGAACTGAATATGGGGGTGGATAGAGTTCAGATGTTGTAAGAACAGTTGGAGCATCTCTTCCCCGTGAGGCCAAATGACGTAAGTGTCGTCAACATATCTGTAGAAGACTATTGGTTGTAGTGGTGCTGATTGTAACGCTTTCTCCTCAAATTCTTCCACGTACTTGTTGGCCGCCACAGGTGACAGAGGGCTACCTATAGGTACGCCATCTGTCTGTTCGTAGTAATGTCCATCAGAAAGAAAATATGCTGACGTGAGCACAAAGTTAAATACTTTCGTGAATGTGGGCCCAAATTTCTTCTCAATAATATCCAGCGAATCCTTGAGTGGAACTCTCGTGAAAAGTGATACAACAGCGAAACTGACCATAAGATCTGAGCTGGCCAACTTGAGTTTCCCCATACATTCCACAAAATGAGCCGAGTTTTTGATGTGGTGCTCGCATTTGCCAACCAATGGACTCAATACTGCGGTCAAGTGTTTGGCAAGCTGGTATGTTGGCGCTCCTATAGTGCTCACTATCGGTCTCAGAGGACTGCCCATCTTGTGTACCTTTGGGAGTCCGTACAGTCTTGGTGGTGCAGCAGCACGCGGCCGAAGTTTCTTCGCTGTCTCTTCTGTAAAGGTACTTCAAAGAAGTTCAATCGTCTTGCGCTGTATCCGACTGGTTGGATCCGTCGACGAATCTTCCTGTAAGTAGGGTCGTCCAAGATCTTCTACATTTTCTCTTTGTATTCTGCCGCCGTTAGTAGAACGGTTATGTTCCCCTTATCCGCTGGGAGGACGACACTTTCTGGATCGTCACGCAGAGCGGCCCTTCTGGAGATGTGTTTCAGCGGCGCGGCCCTGGCGAGTGTGCGGCACGTTTCCCGTCGTAACTCCCCCGCCGCGTCGGCTGGCAGCTTGGAGGCGACTTGTTCCACTCCGCTGATGATTTCTGCGACAGGGATTGCTGCTGGTGTTGGAGCAAAGTTTAAGCCTTTTTCTAGGACGGACAACGCAGCGTTGTCGATGGTTTTCCCTGTAAGATTCATAGCCGTGCGTTTAGTCTCCTGTTTGGGCTAATTTGATGCAAGGCGGGAGAGAGCAGGGACGCCAGTTCTAGATGTAGGGCAAAAAGTTTGCGCCCTATGGAGACGAGCTGGCGGCGTGTGTCTCTGATACGTTCACGCACTAGGGCCAGGCTAGCTCTTCTAGTAATTCGGTTCGCCGCAGGTGTCTGGATATGGTGTACGATTTTGGCAAAGTTTGGTACAATGCGGACGTCACGGCATTTCTTCAAGGAGACGAGTGCACTCAGAAGCCGTTGTTTCTTGTTCCGAAGCTTATCAAGCTTCTTCACTTGCTGTACCATTTCCTCCCCGTAGAGGAATCTTATGTGTGTTCGCAGATTTTCCCGGCGAATGAGATGCTTGAAGAACTCTCGGGCATGCAGCCAGGTTGACTGGACGTTGTTGAACGAATTTTCGACAGTGTAACGTGCCATCATCATCAGGTTACTCCTGTTGACTGACGTCCTGGGTAGGCGGGTGGTGTGGTGTATACACTCCTGGAAATTGAAATAAGAACACCGTGAATTCATTGTCCCAGGAAGGGGAAACTTTATTGACACATTCCTGGGGTCAGATACATCACATGATCACAATGACATAACCACAGGCACATAGACACAGGCAACAGAGCATGCACAATGTCGGCACTAGTACAGTGTATATCCACCTTTCGCAGCAATGCAGGCTGCTATTCTCCCATGGAGACGATCGTAGAGATGCTGGATGTAGTCCTGTGGAACGGCTTACCATGCCATTTCCACCTGGCACCTCAGTTGGACCAGCGTTCGTGCTGGACGTGCAGACCGCATGAGACGACGCTTCATCCAGTCCCAAACATGCTCAATGGGGGACAGATCTGGAGATCTTGCTGGCCAGGGTAGTTGACTTACACCTTCTAGAGCACGTTGGGTGGCGCAGGATACATGCGGACGTGCATTGTCCTGTTGGAACAGCAAGTTCCCTTGCCGGTCTAGGAATGGTAGAACGATGGGTTCGATGATGGTTTGGATGTACCGTGCACTATTCAGTGTCCCCTCGACGATCACCAGAGGTCTACGGCCAGTGTAGGAGATCGCTCCCCACACCATGATGCCGGGTGTTGGCCCTGTGTGCCTCGGTCGTATGCAGTCCTCATTGTGTCGCTCACCTGCACCGCGCCAAACACGCATACGACCATCATTGGCACCAAGGCAGAAGCGACTCTCATCGCTGAAGACGACACGTCTCCATTCGTCCATCCATTCACGCCTGTCGCGACACCACTGGAGGCGGGCTGCACGATGTTGGGGCGTGAGCGGAAGACGGCCTAACGGTGTGCGGGACCGTAGCCCAGCTTCATGGAGACGGTTGCGAATGGTCCTCGCCGATACCCCAGGAGCAACAGTGTCCCTAATTTGCTGGGAAGTGGCGGTGCGGTCCCCGACGGCACTGCGTAGGATCCTACGGTCTTGGTGTGCATCCGTGCGTCGCTGCAGTCCGGTCCCAGGTCGACGGGCACGTGCACCTTCCGCCGACCACTGGCGACAACATCGATGTACTGTGGAGACCTCACGCCCCACGTGTTGAGCAATTCGGCGGTGCGTCCACCTGGCCTCCCGCATGCCCACTATACGCCCTCGCTCAAACTCCGTCTACTGCACATACGGTTCACGTCCACGCTGTCGCGGCATGCTACCAGTGTTAAAGACTGCGATGGAGCTCCGTACGCCACGGCAAACTGGCTGACACTGACGGCGGCGGTCCACAAATGCTGGGCAGCTAGCGCCATTCGACGGCCAACACCGCGGTTCCTGGTGTGTCCGCTGTGCCGTGCGTGTGATCATTGCTTGTACAGCCCTCTCGCAGTGTCCGGAGCAAGTATGGTGGGTCTGACACACCGGTGTCAATGTGTTCTTTTTTCCATTTCCAGGAGTGTATATACCTGTCGCCTCTCCCCTCCACTGACTCCGCGTATGGGCCGAGGGATGTGCAGGCCGCGGTGGTGGGGGTAGCTTGCGCTGACGAGATGAGTGATGGGCGTGAGTACAACAACTTAATGCATAAACTTTACATTATTGTTGATCCAAAATTAACCTCCACATCAATTTCAGCAGAGTGTTCTTTGGCAACAATAACAGTTACATCAAAGTACGAATCCGATTGAAATGACCGAGTTTTGTAAAATAAAAAGTCCGAAGGTTAGATTAAAATCGTTTGTTTTCATACACTTGCTTATTGGTTAATGGAACTGTATATTTTGCGCCAGATAAGTAATTATCATGAAAGCTTAATCTGTTCGATAGAATTTATTAAAACCAAGGCCCGAAATGTTATTAAATTACCAATTTCTTGGTTTTTATAAATACTTAGCAAGGTGCCATATACAATGAAGAGACAAAGAAACTGGTACACCTGCCTAATACCGTGCAGGACCCACGCGAGCACGCATAAGTGCCGCAACACGATGTGCCATGAACTCGACTAATCTCTAAAGTATTGCTTGAGGGAACTGACACCACGAATCCTGCAGGGCTGTCCATAAATCTGTAAGAGTACGAGAAGGTGTTTAATCTCAGAAGAGTGTTCCTGGAGCCACTCTATAGCAATTCTGGACATGTGGGGTGTCGTACTGTCCTGCTTGATTTATCCAAGCCCTTCAGAACGCACAATGGTCATGAATGGATTTAGGTGATTAGACAGGATGCTTACATACGTGTTACCTGTCAGAGTCGTATCTAGACATATCAAGAGTCGCGTATCACTCCAACTTCACACGCCCCACACCATTACAGAGCCTCCATCAGCTTGAACAGTCCCCTGCTAATATGCAGGGTCCATGGAATCATGAGGTTGTCACCATTAGCGTACACGTCCATCCGCTCGATACAATTTGAAACGAGACTCGTCCGAACAGGCAGCATATTTCCAGTCATCAACAGTCCAGTCTCGGTGTTGACGGGCCCAGGCGAGGCATGATGCTTTGTGTCATACAATCACAAGAGTACACGAGTAGGCCTTCGGCTCCGAAAGCCCATATCGATGATGTTTCATTCAATGGTTTGCGTGCTCACTCTTGTTGACGGGCCAGCATGGAAATCTGCAACAGTTTGTGGAAGTGTTGCACTTCCGTCACATTGAGAGATTCTCTTCAATCGTCATTAGTTCCGTTCTAGTAAGGATCTTTTTCCGGCCTCGTCGATCTCGGAGATTTGATTTTTTATCGGATTCCTAATATTCACAGTTGTTGTTTGTTGTGGTCTTCAGTCCAGAGCATGTGGTTTGATGCAGCTCACCATGCTAATCTATCCTGTGGAAGTTTCTTCATGGCTGGCTCTGAGCACTATGGGACTCAACTGCTGTGGTCATCAGTCCCCTAGAACTTAGAACTACTTAAACCTAACTAACCTAAGGACGTCACGCACATCCATGCCCGAGGCAGGATTCGAACCTGCGACCGTAGCAGTCGCACGGTTCCGGACTGCGCGCCTAGAACCGCGAGACCACCGCGGCCGGCGCTTCTTCATCTCGGCGAACTGCTACGACCTACATCCTTCTGAATCTGCTTAGTGTATTCATCTCTTGGTCTCCCTTTACGATTTTTACCTTCCACAGTCCCTGCAATACTAAACTGGTGATCCCTTGATGCCTCAGAACGTGTACTACGAACTGATTCTTTCTTTTAGTCATGTTATCGCACATTTTTCCTTTCCCCAGTTCTATTCATACCTCTCCATTAGTTACGTGATCTACCCACGTAATCTTCAGCATTCTTCTGTAGCACCATATCTCAAAATCTGCTATTCTCTTCTTGTCTAAACTGTTTATCGTCCGTGTTCCACCTCCACACATTCCTACACTTCATGCAAATACTTTCAGTAAGGACTTCCTGAGACTTAAATCTATACTTGATATTAACAAATTTCTCTTTTTCAGAAATGTTTTTCTAGCGATTGCCAGTCTACACTTTATATCCTCCCTACTCCGACTATCATCGGTTATTTTACTTCCCAAACAGCAAAACTCATCTACTACTTTAAGTGACTCATTTCCTAATGTAATTCCTTTAGCATCACCTAATTTAATTCGCTACATTCGATTATCCTTGTTTTGCTTTTTTTGATGTACATCCTACATCCATCTTTCAATACACTGTCCATTTCGTTCACTTGTTCTTTGCTGTCTCTGATAGAATTACAATGTCATAGACAAATCTTAATTTTTTTATTTACTCTCCCTGTACTGTAATTCCTACTCCAAATTTTTCTTTTGTTTTCTTTACTGCTTGCTCAAGGTACAGATTGAATAACATTGAGGATAGGCTACAACCAGCCGGCCGTCCTAAGACTGATCTTCGTGGCACTCCCCAGAAAACATGTTTCCAAGAAGATTTTTCATTTACGCAGACAACACATTGTTGTCTGTCTTTTAAGTAGCTCTCAAACCAATTCATTGCATTACCTGAGAAATTAAGCTGTTGCATTTTTCTGAGCAATATGTCAAAGTTAACAGTGTCAAAAGCTTTACTGAATTCCAGTTTCGTCAAAATTGTTGCCTTTCGGTTGTCGATGGCATATTTCAGGTCATCAGTTAGAGCAGTGTTTGTGCTATTATGTTTGCAGAAACCGGATTGAAATTTGTCATAGGCTGAATTCATGCAGGTGTTCAGTGATTTGGTCATGAACAATATATTCAAGTGCTTTGGAAACAGCAGGCAGTATTCTAATTGGTCGGTAGTCACTAGGCAGTTGCGGGTCACCGATCTTAGGGATAGGTCGAATTATACTTCTTTTCCATGCAGTGGGGTATATTCCATTCACGAGGGAAAAATTAAATACACTCCTGGAAATTGAAATAAGAACACCGTGAATTCATTGTCCCAGGAAGGGGAAACTTTATTGACACATTCCTGGGGTCAGATACATCACATGATCACACTGACAGAACCACAGGCACATACACAGGCAACAGAGCATGCACAATGTCGGCACTAGTACAGTGTATATACACCTTTCGCAGCAATGCAGGCTGCTATTCTCCCATGGAGACGATCGTAGAGATGCTGGATGTAGTCCTGTGGAACGGCTTGCCATGCCATTTCCACCTGGCACCTCAGTTGGACCAGCGTTCGTGCTGGACGTGCAGACCGCGTGAGACGACGCTTCATCCAGTCCCAAACATGCTCAGTGGGGGACAGATCCGGAGATCTTGCTGGCCAGGGTAGTTGACTTACACCTTCTAGAGCACATTGGGTGGCACGGGATACATGCGGACGTGCATTGTCCTGTTGGAACAGCAAGTTCCCTTGCCGGTCTAGGAATGGTAGAACGATGGGTTCGATGACGGTTTGGATGCACCGTGCACTATTCAGTGTCCCCTCGACGATCACCAGAGGTGTATGGCCAGTGTAGGAGATCGCTCCCCACACCTTGATGCCGGGTGTTGGCTCTGTGTGCCTCGGTCGTATGCATTACTGATTGTGGCGCTCACCTGCACCGCGCCAAACACGCATACGACCATCATTGGCACCAAGGCTGAAGCGACTCTCATCGCTGAAGACGACACGTCTCCATTCGTCCCTCCATTCACGCCTGTCGCGACACCACTGGAGGCGGGCTGCACGATGTTGGGGCGTGAGCGGAAGACGGCCTAACGGTGTGCGGGACCGTAGCCCAGCTTCATGGAGACGGTTGCTTATGGTCCTCGCCGATACCCCAGGAGCAACAGTGTCCCTAATTTGCTGGGAAGTGGCGGTGCGGTCCCCTACGGCACTGCGTAGGATCCTACGGTCTTGGCGTGCATCCGTGTGTCTCTGCGGTCCGGTCCCAGGTCGACGGGCACGTGCACCTTCTGCCGACCACTGGCGACAACATCGATGTACTGTGGAGACCTCACGCCCCACGTGTTGAGCAATTCGGCGGTACGTCCACCCGGCCTCCCGCATGGCCACTATACGCCCTCGCTCAAAGTCCGTCAACTGCACATACGGTTCACGGCTACGCTGTCGCGGCATGCTACCAGTGTTAAAGACTGCGATGGTGCTCCGTATGCCACGGCAAACTGGCTGACACTGACGGCGGCGGTGCACAAATGCTGTGCAACTAGCGCCATTCGACGGCCAACACCGCGGTTCCTGGTGTGTCCGCTGTGCCGTGCGTGTGATCATTGCTTGTACAGCCCTCTCGCAGTGTCCAGAGCAAGTATGGTGGGTCTGACACACCGGTGTCAATGTGTTCTTTTTTCCATTTCCAGGAGTGTACGTCAGTTAAGGCAGGTACTAAGATATCGGCAACATTCTTAATCATGGTTATACTGATACTGTCATTGCCTATTGCATCGGAAGAGATTCTCATTATTGCTTTTCTTACCGTATTTATTGTTACATGTTTTAGATGGAAGGTATCGTTGTTAGTTATCCTGTTTGGGGATTCTTGTGAACGGTAATTATCAGCCATGAGGGTATTCAGAGGTGCAGAGAAGAATTCATTTAATTCGTTAGCTGAGACATAAAAAGTAGTTTCCGATTTTTCCTTACCGACCCCCAAGCGACGGAGATTCTTCCATAGAGTCGTGGGCGTCAGATCGCTGCATACAAGGGAGCGAGCGTGACTGATTTTAGCATTGCGAATGCATTGTTTCACTCTGTTCCGTAGCTTTCTATATTCTTCGAAACGCTCGGGTTTCGGATCTGCCTTGAAACACCTGTGGGCAGCATCATCATTTGATGTAATTCAGCTGTGAGCTGGAGCAGGAGATTTTCTTACAGGGATTGTGCATACAGGTGCATGTTTGTCATAGAGGGCAGTGAGTTTATCACCAAGTTCATTAATTTTGCCGTCGATTGTAGGTTCTCTGATTATATGATGCTATGAGATTTCTGAGCAAACGGCTGTTAGGGAGTCAAGGTCAATAGTTTCATGTTCCTACAAGTTATGTAACGCGATTTGTTCCTTGGGGGGCTGCACAGAGTAGGCCAGGAATATTACATCACGTGCTGAGAGGCGAGGGGACGATGTTTGACCAACATCTCTTACTTTGTCAGTCTGTTTCGTTGCGATTACGTCTATAAGAGTATGACTGTGCGCCATATGGTGTGTAGACTGTAATGGAAGAATGTTCATGTTATTGCAGCTAAACAATCTTCTTAGGTTTATTGCGGAGGGAGTGTCTCTTAGCAGGTCTATGTTCAAGTCATCCATTACGATGACATGTTCGTATTGATACTGAAGTGAATGTAATTCCGAGTGAAAGGAACTCATTGAGCTTATTTTTGGCGACTTGTACACGACGCCAGTCAAGAAATTCTGACATTGTCAGCTAGCGGTGGAAACTTGAACTATGTACCAGGCTTACTATAGATATATTACTAGATGTGACGTACTTTACTTGTGTGAAACTGTGTAGGGAAGAATTTTTATGTACTGTGCTCTCATGAACCTTATAGATACGCATTTCATACCTCCCTTCTGCTCCTCTCCCCACCCCTTCTCATGTGTTTGTAACTTACGTACTCAGTGTACTGACGTCGCAGTTCTTTCAGGAATATGCCATAGCAACTGTTCTCTAGGTTCGATATTGTGGCAGGATACGAAACGTTCTGTAGTCCTTATTGAAAATATGGTTTTTAACAGAACCATGTAACAACCGTACCTTAACCACTCTCAATTCTGAGAAATAAAAACATGTTTTGCTTATATGATGTCTTTTCTGATGATATCGGCTAGGCTGACTGATTAACTGGTTTCACTTCGTTTCTACATCTACATGACTACTCTGCAATTCACATTTAAGTGCTTGGCAGAGGGTTCATCGAACCACAATCATACTATCTCTCTACTATTCCACTCCCGAACAGCGAGCGGGAAAAACGAACACCTAAACCTTTCTGTTCGAGCTCTGATTTCTCTTATTTTATTTTGATGATCATTCCTACCTATGTAGGTTGGGCTCAACAAAATATTTTCGCATTCGGAAGAGAAAGTTGGTGACTGAAATTTGTTTTCAGATAATATTCAACAACGTGACATCAGTATAGGATGGCACCGACCGATATTGTCTTTAAATATGATTGAGAAAAGAATTACAACTTACATTTTTTTCTTACAAACAAAAATTTTCAGTTTCCTTGTTTGTTTTGATGTTTGTTGGTATACATTATGTTAGTGCGTGTCTGAAGCTACTGACATAATTCAAGCAACCAGTTTTGAACGCTGTTCTAGCATCGTGCTGTACTCCAAGCCATCTTTCGGCTTGGCAGTAGTGCAAAACAAAACAATGGATGGCGTGGTCGGCCTGCTGGCAAACGGCACCGTCGATATCAGCGTCACTGGACTGGTGATGACGCAAGAGCGACTCGACGCCATTGACTTCAAGGGGCCGTTCGTTCTCTGGACGTGAGTGCAATGGACGCAGAAGCGCTGTGCGTTGCAGTGCATCCAGCTAGTAGCGTGGACTGGTAGTTAAAGCCTTGTACTTACACACAGATGTACCAGACACAGGTCAATATGCTATGCTACTATTCTTCTGTGGTGGATTACGGTTTGTAAGTTTTGTGATGAATAATTCCAGGTAAGCTGCAAATTGTTTAATTAGTAATCCTTCTTCTTTACTACAAGATTGTTTCGGCTGTAGCGCCATTCGCAAGTAAACTTGTAGATGTTACATTTGAAGTGTCTACTTACTTTTAGAAAACTTTTATAGAAAGGTCAGTTTGCATACGTACTTACATCTAGCTGGAATAGATTCCCATATTGTCTATTTGTTGCTAGATCGCTATAATCAGGTAAGTTTTGTTTGAATACTTTTGACAGCTGGAATGACAGTTCATTCTCGTTGATGCTTTATATTTACAGTGCAATCTTCATTAGTCAGTGACGTTAGTTATGCTTCATGGCTATAATGATTTTGTAACTATGACTAACTTTGGTTTTCCGTTTACTGTGCTTTTTATCCGTTCTCTTTTTCCAAAATACCAAAAAAAATTTCTAGAAAATTTTTGAGTTCGAGATTGATTTGTTATTCTCAGCCATCTCCGTTAAGCGATACATATACGAGCAATGAATTTCATTGAACAGTTTTTTTCTTTGCTGTATCAATGGTTTTGGCTTTTATGTATATGTCGGAACTATCTGAAGAGTCACGACAATTACCTGTTTTTGTGGAATAATTTTTTTTTATTTTCTTGCTTTTTTGTATGTCTGTCTACAGTTTTTAACTTCTATAATTACATTTTCTGGACACCGCTGTATTCATAACGTCCTCTGCTTAAGCTTTATCACATACTGTAGTGATTCCGATGCCTTGTATAGTAAATAACCTCTCAGTATTTGCCGAGGCTTGTCATACTTAAGGATAATATTATTTCTTAAAATTGTCGTCAAAACTACCAGAATGTTCTACCTGCTTATCGACAAAGTGCTAGAAACTGGGCAGGAGGAAAGGGCTCACAGATACTCGCAGCAATAAAATAAAAGTAGGAGTAGTTCTAGCCAAGGAGGTCAGGAGTTCTGCTTGGTTGTAGAACAAAAACTGCTTCCTGGTTGGAACTCACATTTGCCTAATACTAGGAGATTTTAAGCACATGACTGAAAAGGTAGGAGACTTTATAACTGAAAACGCTGCTAGTTGCGACAAAATCGTTCCTGTAAAAGAGCAATGTGTTGACTATCTCTCTTTCTCGGCAGTTATCCTCTCGAGCGGGTTGCTCTCTTTACATAATTTAGAAAATTTATTTTAATTTAACTGTTGCCATTTAACTTTAGGGAGGGAAGCGCAGTGTGCTCCAACTGTTTGTGACCGTTGCAAACATTTTTCAGTGTATTTTCATGTTTTACATGAGGCAGAGATCGAGAACTAGACATTCACTTGTCTAAACGAGCGTCGAAAACAGTCTGAAGGTACACGCAGGTAGTCTGGTATACCAGACCCAAAGTCGTTAACAAGCCACCCTATCTAGCAGCTAGCACGCTGCACGTTATGCCACATTAACAGATCAGAAAGACGTTACAGTCGAATATAAATTTAAACTATAGAAAGCGTTTTCCAAGAGTGTTTGTCCCGATGTAGCCCTAAACAAGTGGAGCATAGACGACAGACCGTACAGACCAGAATGGGATAAAAGCTTTTAAAATACGGTACTATAAAAAAATTATTTCCTGGTGTTTCTTCCAGTTTCTATGGTCTTGGTCTAGAAACTCTTTTGTTCGTACATTTCGTCCAGAGTTTCATTGGACATCTTCAGAGGTGCTCTTGGTTCCGCTGAATATTGCCTATTGAAGCAACGTGAAAAGGGAGCGTGTTCGGCAGACATAACCCTTCTCCAAGATAAATTTGAAGAGAAGATTTCCGGAACAAATATTTTATCTACAACGATGATCTATTAGGATTATTCATAAAGAAATGAACCGGAGGCGGTAAAATAAAAACCACTGAAGGGGCTGTAACGTCATTGCATACAGAAGATGGTGTGATACCTACATTTTTTTTTTAAATTTTTTTGAGAGGTGGAGCACCTCCAAGCCCACACCTGGATGATGGCCAACTCAAAAGGTCTGGTGCCATCTCTCCATAAGGTTTAGTTCTCAGTAAAGTGAGGTGTCGCAGGATGTGGGTACTGCGATGTTTGCGTACGTCTGGTTAAGGTTAACCATCTATACGCGCTCATCTGGAGATGGATTGGGTCGAAAGTCGAACGAAGGGTAGCGGTTTGAAGGGCAGAGGGAAAAAAGTGCCAAGGCAAGCGCCAATGAAAAACAAAACCTCTGAGATCGGGTAGTAAGAGAGGTAGCGGATGTCTTACCGACAGTTATAGGTCATACAAGGATGGGTTAAGTTAGAAGTGGGTATCATGCAAGCGGATACCGTGTCGTGCCATATGTTCGTCATAAGAGATCAGTTCGTGACGGTGCTGCAGCACGGTGAGCTGCAATTTGGCCTGTGAGAGCCCCCTGCCGCGCTGCGTCAGTGGTGCCTTGGCACGGGGGGAAGGCCCAGGTCACCCATTGGTGTCTTGTGGGCGAGCGTCGAAGCCAAGCGCTCGGATATGTGCGGTCGCGTAGTGGCACCTCACTCGGTGGCTGCGCTGACAGGGTCAGTGAGGGCCGCGGTTGAGTCTTCCCTGCATAGCGGACGACGTAGCTCATGCCCTTGAGCGTCCACTCGTTACAGCAGGGCTGGGCTTCGGCTCTGTTGCGGTGGCTTCCGTTTTCTTCTTCGGTGTGTTCGGTGTGTCCGCCGCGGTGTGTTCTTCCGCCGGCTGCTCCATAATGGAAGCGGCGGCAGGTGTCTTCTCTTCGCCAGTGGCGTCCTCACAGAAGTCGTGCGCCATCTGCGAGCGCAGTTGCCATAATTGGCTGCATGCCTCTCGGCCTCTGCCCTACCTGCGTCCATGGCGGCTTTGAAGGCCGCAGTCGCCTCCTCCGCCGCGGCCACCAGCATGGCGCGGATCTCCTGCATTTACGGCACCTGCTGTGCAACCGCAGCCGCAACGACTTTCAGCGCCGTCGTCGTGTCTTCTCGGTTTGCGCCTCGTCTCCAGCGCAGCCGTCGCTGGCGACGCCAGTTTGTCACATGTGGCCCGCCGCAGCGAGCACAAGTTGGCGCCTCTTCTCGTCGTTTGTCAGAGGCGAGGGCGTGCGCGCCGGCGCATCTTACGCACCGTGGTGAGTTGCGGCAGTATTTAGCCACATGTCCTTCAGCTTGGCACCTGAAGCACTGTCGCTTAGGGTCCAGGCCTAGGGGGAGAGTTTCGGCAGTCACAGGAAGACCTAAGAGCTTCCTTATCCCAAAGACGTCGCTGTCATCCGTCGCATTTCCCACTACCACGATGTACAGCGGCGACCTTTTCTTATTCGTCCCGTTGTGCTTGGCAGTAACATCCCGGAATCCGACACGTTACAGCCCCCCTTGGCCGGCTTCTCATCGCAGATCCAAGGCAGCCCCCCTGGCCAGGGCACTGGATTGCTTCTCCCGCGCTGTTTCGGGGCGGTCGTCTTCTTCACAGTAGGTGGATCAACAATGTGGGTGGCCACAGTGGGCGGTGGGCGGTGGTCGGCCACACTCGCTGCTTGCAGCTGGACGATGGCGTCTGATGGTTCAAATGGCTCTGAGCACCATGCGACTTAACATCTGAGGTCATCAGTCCCCTAGAACTTAGAACTATTTACAGGGTGATTCAAAAAGAATACCACAACTTTAAAAATGTGTATTTAATGAAAGAAACATAATATAACCTTCTGTTATACATCATTACAAAGAGTATTTAAAAAGGTTTTTTCACTCAGAAACAAGTTCAGAGATGTTCAATATGGCCCCTCCAGACACTCGAGCAATATCAACCCGATACTCCAACTCGTTCCACACTCTTTGTAGCATATCAGGCGTAACAGTTTGGATAGCTGCTGTTATTTCTCGTTTCAAATCATCAATGGTGGCTGTGAGGTGGCCGAAACACCATATCCTTAACATACCCCCATAAGAAAGAATCGCAGGGGGTAAGATCAGGGCTTCTTGGAGGGCCAGTGATGAAGTGCTCTGTCATGGGCTGCCTGGCGGCCGATCCATCGCCTCGGGTAGTTGACGTTCAGGTAGTTACGGACAGATAAGTGCCAATGTGGTGGCGCTCCATCCTGCTGAAATATGAATTGTTGTGCTTCTTGTTCGAGCTGAGGGAACAGCCAATTCTCTAACATCTCCAGATACTGTAGTCCAGTCACAGTAGCACCTTCGAAGAAAAAGGGACCAAAAACTTTATTGGCTGAAATGGCACAGAAAACGTTCACCTTAGGCGAGTCACGTCCATACTGAGTTGTTTCCCGCGGATTCTCAGTGCCCCATATACAGACATTGTGACGGTTGACTTTCCCGTTAGTGTGGAAAGTTGCTTCATCACTAAACACAATCTTTGAAACGAAAGATTCATCTGTTTCCATTTGAGCAAGGATAAAATCACAGAAATTGATTCTTTTAATCTTATCAGCTGGAGACAGTGCTTGAACCAATTTCAGACGATGAGGTTTCATAACTAACCTTTTTCGTAGGACTCTCCATACAGTTGATTGTGGAATTTGCAGCTCTCTGCTAGCTCTGCGAGTCGATTTTCCTGGGCTGCGAACAAATGCTTGCTGGATGCGTGCTATATTTTCATCACTCGTTCTCGGCCGTCCAGAACTTTTCCCTTTGCACAAACACCCATTCTCTGTAAACTGTTTATACCAACGTTTAATACACCACCTATCAGGAGGTTTAACACCATACTTCGTTCGAAATGCACGCTGAACAACTGTCGTCGATTCACTTCTGCCGTACTCAATAACACAAAAAGCTTTCTGTTGAGCGGTCGCCATCTTAGCATCAACTGACGCTGACGCCTAGTCAACAGCGCCTGAAGCGAAGAAATGTGCTTTATAGCCCCCTTAATTCGCCGACAGATAGTGCTTAGCTCTGCCTTTTGTCGTTGCAGAGTTTTAAATTCCTAAAGTTGTGATATTCTTTTTGAATCACCCTGTAAACCTAACCAACCTAAGGGCATCATACACATCCACGCCCGAGGCAGGATTTGAATCTGTGACTGTAGCAGTCACGCGGTTGCAGACTGAAGCGCTTAGAACCGATCGGCCACAACGTTCGGCCGATGGCGTCTGAGTTAAGGAACTCTACTCCTACTTCTTCCCTGCAGCAGCTGACCGTGACACATACATCCCTGTCCACGACCTTGGACCGCACTGAATATAAAGGGGAGCGCTTATGTTCCGCATTCCTAGTGGGTTGCGGTGTTGAAGGCTGTTTCTCTGTATCTGAATTCTTCTTCTTCTGCCCGTTTCTTCCCATTCTGTGGCGCGAGAACACAAAAATTTTGCTGCGTCGTAATAACAACGCACGACAATTTGCTCAGACTCACGCCACAGTCGGAGCACGGCTTCGAAGCTCTTCTTCTAACTCAGCACAGGTAGCGCGCTGAACCAGTGATGCGTACGTCTTCGCTGCTAGAGCGCAACTTACCGATAAGGTAGCTGGGGTCACAAACTTTCCGCTAGAGGGACATGGACATAGACCCACACGGCGATAGATCACGCATGTGCACGGTCGACAGTCTAGCGTTGCAAACACACAAAAGAAGGCTTCTGACGAAGAACAAACGGATGTAGTCCGTTTGCTGACAGCGAAAGGACTGCGGGGAACGGAAATTCGTCGAATAAATGGCACAGGTGTACGAGTAGCATTCCGTTTCCGTTGCAAGGGACAAGGAGTGGCATAACCGATTCAGGGAAGGACGGACGTCGTCGGCCGCTAACGCGAGACCTGCAATGCCCCACTGGATTACCGGTACCATTGACCAGCAGGTGGATACCGTCAATACTGAAGACTGGCGAGTTACAGTGGCAGCCATTGCCTCAAAGGTCGGACTGAGCATCGGAACTGCAACACACATGTAGTGCTCTACATAGGCTGGTGCGATTCTTCGTGAATTTCTCTTCCCCAAACTCCTTGCGCCTTCAGAAAAAGCACTACAGCCGTTTGGTCTTTTATTCAGGTCCCTATTTCTCTGTTTTCAGCACGAATGAGTGCAGTGGACGGTCGTCGTGTGAATCCGCTGCCAAGTCCCTTACAGGAATCTCGCCTTCTTCTGTAGGCATTGACACTTCAGTCCTTTCAGCGGTTTTTATTTTACCGCCTCAGTCTCGTTTCTTTTTTAATAATACTAATAGTTCGTCACTGTAGATAAAATTTTGGTTACGGGAGACTTCACTGTAGTTTTATCTTTGACAAGTATTTTCTCTGCACGTTGCTTCAATCGGAAATATTCAACGGAACCGGGAAAATTTCTGAAGATGTCCAACGAAGCACTGAGTGAAATATTATGAAAAAAGAAGTTTCATGGGCAACGATCACATAACTTTGAAGAATCAGCAGCAAATAAGACAACTGGCCATAAAAGCCTTCATTGCACGATACAGAAGAGTGCCAGAGATTAGATGGGTACAGGAGATAACCAACCTTCTTCTTTTGCCTTTGTCCCATGTATCTGTGGCGTCGGCATAGTTATTACCGGAATTCGGATGATTAATTTAAGGGGTGACTGGATGCGATTCCTGTCGCCACCGCGCTACCCCTGGGAGGAGATGTGTGCTCCCCGTTGTCTATGTGTACTGTTGTCCACGTGAAAGTGTGCGGAAGTTTTCTGAATGTTTGTAAATCCAGTAACTGAAGCGGGACCTGGATACTAACCCATTATTCACCTAGTGAGTGTCCGTCTAAAAACCACATACAGAGAGGCCTGACGGTCTCGATCAGTGCCAGATAAACTCCCCAAACGGGTAAGCGATCAGATAACCAATAAAGTACTTAATCGATATGAAGAGAAAAGGCCGGCCGAAGTGGCCGAGTGGTTGTAGGCGCTACAGTCGGGAACGGCGCGACCGCTACGGTCGCAGGTTCGAATCCTGCCCCGGCCATGGATATGTACGATGTCCTTAGGTTAGTTAGGTTTAAGTAGTTCTAAGTTCTAGGGGACTGGTAACCTCAGAAGTTAAGTCCTATAGTGCTCTGAACCATTTGAAGAGAAAAGATGTGTACAATAGGAATCGACAAGTGACAGGAAATACCCTAAGCCATCGATGACTCATCGATTTGGTAATGGAGTTAGTAGGGGGAGGAGGATAAAAATTAGTGACAGAGACCAAGATTGTAATATAATAAGAACGTTCAAAGAGACGTTGACTATAGTAGTTATGTAGAGTGAAGAGGCTTTCAACGGATATACGAGGGTGATTCAAGACAAAATCTTAAAGTGCTATATCTTTAATTGTAACAATGTACAAAAAACTTGCATGTCATTTTTCGATGTAGTGTCCCTGACGTTGAATGCACGTATCCACCGCTTCAGAAGTACATAGACACCACGATGAAAGAATTCCTTTGGTCGAATGTGTAACCAGTCATTCTCTGAAGTTTTCACCTCATCATCACTTCTGAAATGCCTGCCTCACACTGCTTCTTTTAGTGCACCGAACGGATGAAAGTCATCATAATTGAGGATTGGTGAATTAGAAGGATGTACCAGATATTCAGATTTAATATCTGAATAGTCTCAACTGTATAAGAGGATTTATGCGGTCGGGTGTTGTCATGCTGTACCAATACTTCTGAAGTCGAAAGTCCTCATAGTTCGCCAGCCCTAGTGACTGAGCGGTTCTACGCGCTTCAGTCCGGAACTGCGCGACTGCTACGGTCGCAGGTTCGAATCCTGCCTCGGGCATGGATGTGTGTGATGTTAGGTTTACGTAGTTCTAAGTTCTAGGGGACAGATGACCTCGGAAGTTAAGTCCCATAGTGCTCAGAGCCATTTGAACCATTTGAATCCTCATCGTTCACTCCTGATTGAAGGACTAAGTGGATTTTTCAGCAAGTCTGAATAAGAAGTACTGCTTTCCGTCACTCTGCTATCCATTTAATGCTCCAAAGTCACTCTCTCTGCATCCTAGAAGCTAATGAGCATACTTTTCTAGTACATGGCCGGCCGCGGTAGACGAGCGGTTCTAGGCGCTACAGTCTGGAACCGCGCGACCGCTACGGTACAGGTTTGAATCCTGCCTCGGGCATGGCTGTGTGTGATGTCCTTAGGATAGTTTGGTTTAAGTAGTTCTAAGTTCTGGGGGACTGATGACCTCAGAAGTTAAGTCCCATAGTGCTCAGACCCATTTGAACCATTTTTTCCTAGTACATGGTTGAGTTCTTAGGTTAGTTAGGTTTAAGTAGTTCTAAGTTCTAGGGGACTGATGATCTCAGAAGTTAAGTCCCATAGTGGTCAGAGCCATTTGAACCATTTTTTTCTAGTATATGGTTGAGTGCGACGAGCTGTGGCGTCATTCCTTATTTGACCTTTTCGTTTCTGGGTGGTGATAGTGGACCCATGTCTCATCGATTGTAACACTTTTTCCAAAAAATACATCACCTTCGATGTGGAAACGATGTAAAAGTTCTTCACAAGTATCTACGTGATGATCTTCCAATCAGGCAGTCAACTGCAGACACCTTACTGAAGTGCAGTACATTGTGCACAATATTTTGCGCTGAACCTATACTAATCTTCAGACTTGTGGCTATTTCATTCAGAGTTATGCGTCTGTTCTTCTTTACAAGCTCCTCCACCAATGCAATAATTTCGTCCGTCATTACGCGGTGGGGCTACCCTGGTCTAGAGGCATCCTCCACAGAAGTTACACTGCTTTTAAACTTCCTGCAACACTCTTACACTTGCTGCAACGACAAACACGAAACAACGTACTGCTCTGTCGTTCTACAATGAATTTTGATTGGCATGCACCTTCACTAGACAAAAACAAAAAAAAAAACAAAAAACGCATCACAGATCGTTGTTCAACCACTGTGCGGCGATCTTGTTGTGGACACTGCTGCCTTATCCTGCGTTGTAGCATCACTTTGCCAACTGCCGGTCACTTTCTGAACCTCAAGGAACACTACTGCCACCTATGATCATACAGCATTTCGAAATTTTATTAAAGTTTTAAGGTTTTTATTTGAATCACCCTCGAACTTGTAAGAAGAGATGCACCAGACTGAAGACCATAATAACTACAGCACCAAAGTCCGAGCACGAGATGGAGAATAAAAGGGTTTTTCTGGCAAGCACGAGATAGAGAATAAAAGGGTTTTTCTGGCAGCACCAAGATCGCGTTCCGGCACCCAAAGGCAGTGGGTGTGTTGGGGCGCTGTTCCGGCCGTTTGAGCCCCCTCTGTGGGTGGCCAGCAGTGTGGTGTACTTGCTGGTGCTGGCCGCCGCGTGGCTCGCCTGCCGCTGCGAGGGCGCACACGACGGCACCTGGAGTTCTGCGCTGCTCCTGCTCTGCTCCGCCATCAGCCAGCAAGGTGCAGTAGTCTCCTGATCCTAATACTGCATGCTCACGTCACGTTTTGTATTTGAACTTATTACCTGCGCATATCAGTACTGCTGTCCATACAACAAACCACAAATTTCCATGATGTAAGCTGCATGTTGGCGTATGCAAATCGTTGTCATTTTAGCGCAACCCCACAAAGCAGGTAAAAGTGGTGCTATTTACACTTTGTATATAAAGAAAGCCAACTACCTTGCCGCAGTGGTAACACAGCTTCCTGTCAGATCACCGGTTAAGCGCTGTCGGGCTGGGATAGCGCTTGGATGGGTGACCATCCGGTCTGCCGATCACTGTACTCAAGCGGGGTGCACTCAGCCCTTGTGAGGCAAAGTGAAGGGCTACTTGATTGAGAAGTAGCGGCTCCGGTCTCGGAAACTGACATACGGCCGGGAGCAGTGTGCTGACCACATACCCCTCCATATCCGTATGCAGTGACGCCTATGGGCTAAGGATGACATGACGGCCGGTCGGCACCGTTGGGCCTTCATGGCCCGTTCGGGAGGAGAGAGTATATAAAGAAAGATTACGCTGCGGTTTTCTCATTCATAAACCGCATTTGAATACTGGATGTTTGTGACAAGGTGTTATCATGCTTCGTGTGAGAAAGAAAAACGTCTAGCACAACGTGTCACAACTAGACAGTGGCAAGACTGTGTCATCTCGAAACAGTGGTTTATCGTTTCGCAGTATTTCTCTGCACATTAAGGGGGGGTACGACGTCAAACGGGCCGACTTGGAGCAGGAGAGGCACCACAGGACATTTTCATTTCCACTGTCTATAATTTTACAAGTAAAGTCATAAAGCTTTGTCCTTCTCCATGATGCAACCATTTGATTCAACTGATGGAGTCGGTCATATTCTTGATACAGTGCACTCAGTGACCAACGTGTGGAGTAAGTTTTGCAAGCCTGTAAGTCAGCGATCCAATGGTGCTCACGCTGGGCCGTAGAGAGGTATTTTTCTTATGGGCTTTTGGAACACCATAAAATATAGATAGTCTAGGTAACTGACGGAGGAGATTTTTAACAATACTGTCTTCCAGTACATACTGCCTCACAAACTCCGACGTCTTCCACATCACTCTGGTTACTGGATCCCATGATAGTTTTTGGTACATCTCCGCCTCCAGTACCAATCAAATATTAGCGTCATAGTTGACCTGTTCCATTAAGACAGCTGCATCACCTGCGTCAGCTGGCAGAACTGTGATGAGAGAATCGTTGTGGAGCTCGTGGAGACCATTACAGTCACCTCTTGTCATAATCAACTCTGGCAGCTTAGATTTTGAAATAATACGGCTCGTTTCTAGACGACTTTCTTCTGCAGATTCCTTGGGAACATAGCGAATTGCTTGTTCCACACCACTTATTATGTCAGCGTTATGGTTACTCCTTGGCGATGGCGCAAAGATAAGTCACTTCTTAAGAGCCGACATAGCATTCACCTCGATGTTTCTCGCCACATGTTGCTAACGACGCTTTCTATTGTACGTTATGCCCCTGCTGTTGCAGTGAAAGCCGGCTGAATGTCTCTTTCTGCCTTTCCGCAGTTTGTGATGACATCTGATGTACTAGTGTGGCTGTATCAATACAGTCCCAATCCAAATCTGAAACCGATTCTGTTTTCCACAGGTGGACGATCATTAGATTGTTGCCGTTTGTATAGAACTGTTTTCGAGCGTGTTGTAGCCTCTCTCGTAGAAGATTAAGCTGACTCGACCATATATTCCCTTGGATACAGAAATGTCAGTATGATTGCTGATCATGCTAAAATGTGGAATGCGGTTCTTCAAACCAACAGAATAAGAAGTCTAGAGAGCAATTATAGCGAAGCTGTATATGGAGTACTTTCAGAACATTACCCTGGACACGGTCCTGCAAAGCAGAGTAACTTTATCATTTTGTCGGCGACGCATTCGTTGTCTGGCCTCATGGACGTGAAAAGATTGGAGAATTCTTGGACGATATCAGCAACGTCCATGACAACATCAAGTTCACAGCAGAAGTAGAGACTGTTGGTTCTTTGATGTACTTGGGGGGTTTCAGCCACAGTATTTAGCGCAAACCTACTTACACGGACTAGTATCTACACACTACCAACCACCGCCACCCACCGCAGAAACGTTCTTTCCTGAGGACTTTCGTAAATAGAGTAACCATTTCAGACGCTGGGAAAATGCCGCAGGAACTGAATCATTCATGGAAAGTACTCAGTGAAAACAGTTACACCAATCAACAGATTTCGCAACTCATCTCTCTGAAGACAAGCAGAAGGCTCCAGAGGAGAACACGAAGAAGCTTGTGTTTATACCGTCCTGTGGCACAATGATAGGAAACATTGGCTGACTCCTAAAGAGGCTTAAAATCAGTTCTGTTTTCAGTCCTACAGCAAAAAATTCGCAACTCGAGAGAGTAGTATATTTATTGGCGTTGAAACATACAGTTGAAGCTTCTGCCGCTAGTCGCCACTGCAGTTACCGAAACATCCTAGATACCACTGGTTGGAAATTTAAAAATGCAAGACGATGGTTGTGATAAAATTGTGCTTTGTATTTTTTCCTGAGCCAGTCACAGCGTAGTTTTTAAGCTGGCATGAAGATGGTGCAGCTGATGATAGCCCAGTATTCTAGTGGTTATTAAAATATGGCAGCCAGTCACTTGAATTGCATAATAATGGACCCTATGTCAAAAATATTCTAGATTTTCAAAAAAATTATGCAAGCTCCACTTGAATTGCGTAAAGTGGCGTCATGTTCAAACATACTTGTCTTAGAACTGCATACACAAACACACACACATATGCATACCTTTTTATTTCATATTGCGCACGCATGCGCTCCCTCTGTCTTTCTCTCTCTCTCTCTCTCTCTCTCTCTCTCTCTCTCTCTCTCTCTCTCTTACATATATCAAATGCTGCACTCCTTACAAAAGTAACCCAGTAATTGTATGTTCTTACATTAGCTTTGTTTCTTTTTCCTCGCAAACACACACGCCCGTATCTGCATTTCATCACTCTCGTATAAAGTAATCCAGTAACAGTTTGTTTTTACAGAAGATTAATTTTTTATTTCTTTTCTTCATATGCACACACACACACACACACACACACACACACACAACTCAGTTCAACGTGTTCCATCTTTGTAAATACGGCTTTGTCTTAGTTTCATCTTACAAGTGTGCGCCCAACATCAAAAAATTACATATAATATTTCCACATCTAACTCATCATCATCAACATAATCACTGAATTTCAGCTCTCTGACCACCCACCACAGTAAATATCCCTCTCTCTCTCTCTCTCTCTCTCTCTCTCTCTCTCTCTCTCCCTGCATACCCAGTCTCACTCACTCTCTCTCTCTCTCTCTCTATCTCTCTCTCTCTCTCTCTCCCTATCTATCTATCTGTCTATCTATCTATGCCTCTAAATGCAGCATCCTCATGAACTGTACAACCATACCCCCTGGCGAGTATGTACTCCTGTTGAACAGCTTCAACCATATATTGGAGACCTGTTGGAAGTTCTATGGAGGTATCGACTGATTGCTGCACCTGTTGGGCACAATTTATTGGTCATATATAACAGTCTGTGGAACATTGCCACACGCGCAGACCTGTTTCTGAACGTTCACTTATTAAAGATGCACATCAAAATCTAAGCATCGTGCGAGCAGGAATGATCGAACAAACATCATCTGGGGACTAAATCTGGGCACATATTGCACCGTCTGTGTCATCAGGGAACACTGGAAACAGTCTGCCTGCAGCAAGATTAAGACCATATGGCCCTCTGTCCAGGCTACCTCTGACAAATTTTGGTGATAAGAATCTCAGTAAATTAGCTTACTATGCCTACTTTCATTCACTGCTTTCGTATGGCATCATATTCTGGGGTAATTCATCGTTGAGTAGAAAAGTATTCATTGCACAAAAACGTGTAATCAGAATAATTGCTGGAGCCCACCCACGGTCATCCTGCAGACATCTATTTAAGGATCTAGGGATCCTCACAGTAACCTCACAGTATATATATTCCCTTATGAAATTTGTTGATAATAATCCAACCCAATTCAAAAGTAATAGCAGTGTGCATACCTATAACACCAGGAGAAAGGATGATCTTCAAAAGGGTTAAATTTGACTTTGGCACAGAAAGGGGTAAATTATGCTGCCACAAAAGTCTTTGGGCACCTACCAAACAGCATCAAAAGCCTGACAGATAGCCAACTAACATTTAAAAATAAATTAAAAGAATTTCTAGATGACAACTCCTTCTACTCATTGGCTGAATTTTTAGATATAAACTAAGCAAAAAAAAAAAACTTAATCATTAGTGTCATGCAATATTTTGTGTAATGTAATTTCTTTTACAGACATCTTTTATTAACCTGACACGTTCCACATCATTACGAAGTGTCGTATTCATGATCTATGGAACAAGTATTAACCTAACCTAACCTAACCTAACCACGACACCCTCAAGCATGACCATACTGGTGTCGTGAAAGAGTTGGCTGGAGAGTGGAGTAGCGTCCTGTTGTCCTTAGCGATGAGAGTGATGAGAAAAGGTTCTCTCTGTGCATGATTGATGAACCTACACGTATGTAGGACAAACATGGTGAGTTGCCTATTATAGTGAGTATTCACCCATGACACACAGATCCCAACCCCATAACAAATTCGAAGTAACATTTGGTGTTTCCGTAGAGTAAAGTAACCACTGCCTACTGCATTATACAGGCTGTTATCCCCTTGCTACTGTTGTTTCATTGACAGGAAGGTGATGTCCTCTTTCAGTAGAACAGGGCACTTTCACATGTGGCTGCCGCCATGCAACATGGTCTTCGTGGTATAAAATATATCTTCCTTTGTAAGATCACCGTACCTCTGGCCAACTGAGTGGCGTGGGAAATGATGAAGCGAGAACTTACTCGTTCTTCAGAGTCTGCAACAATCATTACCGAACTGCAAGGAAAGGTGCAAGGTGCTTGGGACGATCAATCGCAGGATGCCATTTGATACCTTTATGATCGTTCACATGCGAGGGTACGCGCCTGCGTTGCCACCAGAGGGGGGCGCGAGGGGAGGGGGGGGGGGGGTACATTGCGTATTGATGCAACTGTTTGGGCATCCTTTACTTTGACACGCATATCTGATTTTGATTATGTACTCCTGCCATTATCAACTACCTATCACCTCACTGTTTGTTATAGTGAAACAGAAACCACCCAGTGAAATAAATACATTCATACTTACCACACGCTTCAAAAACAACAAACTGTTCAGTATCTATGAAACACTTCCTCTTAAGTGACTGTATTATTTTCAGATTCACTCCTGAAAAAGTGTTTTCACTGCAACCAAAACCAATGACTTTGCATGTGAGAATTAAACACTCTTGTAAATTAAACGTAGAGTCATAACTATCTAGTTTTGGAGACAGAAAATTACACTACTGGCCATTAAAATTGCTACACCAAGAACAAATGCAGATGATAAACGGGTATTCTTTGGACAAATATATTATACTAGAACTGACATGTGATTACATTTTCACTCAATTTGGGTGCATAGATCCTGAGAAATCAGTACCCAGAACAACCACCTCTGGCCGTAATAACGGCCTTGATACGCCTGGGCATTGATTCAAACAGAGCTTGGATCGCGTGTACAGGTACAGCTGCCCACGCAGATTCAACACGATACCACAGTTAATCAAGAGTAGTGACTGGCGTATTGTGACGAGCCAGTTGCTCGGCCACCATTGACCAGACGTTTTCAATTGGCGAGATTAGGAGGAAGAGGAGATTAGTGTTTAACGTCCCGTCGAGAATGAGGTCATTAGAGACGGAGCGCAAGCTCGGGTGAGGGAAGGATGGGGGAAGGAAGTCGGCCGTGCCCTTTCAAAGGAACCATCCCGGTATTTACCTGAAGCGATTTAGGGAAATGACGGAAAACCTAAATCAGGATGGCCGGAGACGGGATTGAACCGTCGTCCTCCCGAATGCGAGTCCAGTGTGCTAACCACTGCGCCACCTCGCTCGGTAATTGGTGAGAGATCTGGAGAATGTGTTGGCCAGGGCAGCAGTCGAACATTTTCTGTATCCAGAAAGGCCCGTACAGGACCTGCAACATGTGGTCGTGCATAATCCTGCTGAAATGTAGGGTTTCGCAGGGATCGAATGGAGGGTAGAGAAACGGGTCATAACGCATCTGAGATGTAACGTCCACTGTTCAAAGCGCCATCAGTGGAACAAGAGGTGACCGAGACGTGTAACCAATGACACCCCATACCATCACGCCGGGTGATAAGCCAGTATGGCGATGACGAATATACGCTTCCAATGTGCGTTCACCGCAATGTCGCCAAACACGAATGCGACCATCGTGATGCTGTAAACAGAGCTGGATTCATCCGGAAAAATGACGTTTTGCCATTCGTGCACCCAGTTTCGTCGTTGAGTACACCATCGCAGGCGCTCCTGTCTGTGATGCAGCGTCAAGGTTAACCGCAGCCATGGTCGCCGAGCTGATAGTTCATACTGCTGCAAACGTCGTCGAACTGTTCGTGCAGATGGTTGTTGTCTTGCAAACGTCCCCATCTGGTGATTCAGGGATCGAGACGTGGCTGCACGATCCGTTACAGCCATGCGAATAAGATGCCTGTCATCTCGACTGCTAGTGATACGAGGCCGTTGGGATCCAGCACAGCGTTCCGTATTACCCTCCTGAACCTACCGATTCCATATTCTGCTAACAGTCATTGTATCTCGACCAACGCGAGCAGCAATGTGGCGATACGATGAACCGCAATCGCGATAGGCTACAATCCGACCTTTATCAAAGTCGGAAACGTGATGGTACGCATTTCTCTTCCTTACACGAGGCATCACAACAACGTTTCACCAGGCAACGCAGGTCAACTGCTGTTTGCGTATGAGAAATCAGTTGGAAACTTTCCTCATGTCAGCACGTTGTAGGTGTCGCCACCGGCGCCAACCTTCTGTAAATGGTCTGAAAAGCTAATCATTTGCATATCACAGCATCTTCTTCCTGTCGGTTAAATTTTGCGTCTGTAGCACGTCATCTTCGAGGTGTAGCAATTTTAATGGCCAGTAGTCTATATCTCTCACAGTTCCTTTGCACGATGCTTTTAAATATACAGTTTTCTACAAGGCACAAATGAAAACACTGTTTTCGAAATCAGTTTGTCCCTGTTGTTTATCTTCCACAATATATTACGCACACCGTGAAACTGATGAGTAAGTCAAGCTCACCGTCACTGATAGTCGAGAATCTTTATGGCTGACAAATTTTGTAGTTCTTCGTCTCACTCCCATACTGGATGCTGCTGTCCCTTCTCCAACGTCAGTAGTCTTCCAGTGTATATTGTGCTATCGTCCTTACTCAGATTCTTCAAGCAAAGGGAGCCCTGCTTTCTTGTGTTGCCACTGGGAAGCAAAAGAAAAGAAAAGGAATCGTTGGACAATGGTAACGATTATAACCACTGTGACGATGAAGACGTCTCTGATTGCTCATCAGCAATAACAACCTGCTCGCAATGGATCTTCCGACACGCAAAAATGCGATTAGCCAGTATTAGGCAGCAGGTCCTGCGTTGCACACATGTGCATTATATTTCATTTAGCACAGTTGCAAAGAACACGATCACAGAGGTATGTGTGCTTTGAGGTACAAATGATCAAGGAAACTCAGTCTCAAATGTGTTTGGTGTATCTATACATTCCAAACAACAGGAAGTAGATATCTACATTCAAATAATTCAAGTTGGGATGCCGTTGCCTCTCTACCTCTGTGTGCTGCATGGATAACATTGACTGACCACAATTTTGTGGTACAACAACTTAAATACCAGTGTTTACAACACATGTGATATTCCAAGCTGCACATGCCAAAACAGCTATCAGTAATTGCTGGGAGAACAAAATAATATAAACTCTCAGCTGAACACTGCCTTAGATGCTCCACTCTAATAAGCATAATATTGATGCTATAATTCGTTCTATATTTTCAATACTCCTCTGAAATAGAATACAGTCCCTTGCCATCTGATCCCAATATCCAATATATGTTATTCGATTTGTGAAATCTCACACAATAATTACATGAAGTGTATCCAAATCTGCCAAACGCACTTTTTTTTCAACTGATGGAATGTTCTCCTACGCAACTTCCCATTCTGCCACTGAGTCTTCTACTTTATTTTCGATAACCATCGTATACTCCAAGCAAGGATGAATATTGCACGAAGGTTTTTCTCAATAAATATTATTTCATTATCATGTGAATTATTACGCACTGCTTTCGAAGCTAACAAAAAACTAATCATTTCACCAATTCACTCAGATTATTCCAATCATTAACATCACGTGCATTTTTGTTCTCTCCCCACAGCTACAGAAAAGTATCAAACGAAACTGTAACACACTGCCCATACATCGCCATTGTTGCCATGTTATAATAAAAATGTAACGAAGTGCTCTCCATGTTACAGAACAAACTGCAACATTGGACATTAATAGGGATGGCTTGGCTCTGAGCACTATGGGACTTAACATCTATGGTCATCAGTCCCCTAGAACTTAGAACTACTTAAACCTAACTAACCTAAGGACAGCACACAACATCCAGCCATCACGAGGCAAAGAAAATGCCTGACCCCGCCGGTAATCGAACCCAGGAACCCGGGCGTGTGAAGCGAGAACGCTACCGCACGACTACGAGATGCGGGCAATAGGGCTGTGTCCACCCTTTGTCTTTATAAAAGTTTGAACTATGTTGGGAACTCTTTCAAGGAGGTGTAGAGGAATGACAGCCCATTCTTTCTCATGAACGAAAACTAGAGAAGATAGCGATGTTTAACGCTGGGGTCTCGAATAAAGTCAACATTCTAATTCATCCCAAAGGTGTTCCGTTGGGTGCAGGTCGTGATTCTGGACAGGTTAGTTCATTTCAGGAATATAGCTGTCCACAAACCATTGCCTCACATATAATGTTTTATGACAGGGGCACTGTCTTGCTGACACAAACAACCATCTTCTTTAAGCCGCTCCTGTACTGCAAGCAGAGCACAATGCTGGAAAATGTTCATTTCCCGCTGCATTTAGTGTATTCTTAAGCACAGTAAGGGAACCACACGTTAATCACGAAAACCACCCCATGCCGTAACACCATCTCCCCCTCCATACTTCACTTACAGGAGGTTACACTCACCACTATGCAGTGGCATTACTACACCACGTGAAGCGTCGCCTAGCATCGACAACAAAAATATGCTGCTTCTGAAGACTGGCCGACTATTTCACCCCATTCTTGTTAACTCTGCATGCGCCGTAATTGTGCTTGTCTGCCGGTAGTACTTCGGAACTCACAAATGGCTCCTGCAGATGATTTCATGTAATGCCTCACAACCATCCTCCGCAACGGTCGACAGTCCCTATCTGTCAGTACATGAGCTCCGCCTGGTTTAGGGTTGGCTGTGGTTGTTCTTCATGTTTCCACTTCACATCACAAACAGCTGACTGCGGCAGCTCTAGAAGGAAGGCAGTGTGCCACATGGATTTGTTTCTCAGATAACATTCAATGGCTAGTGCTCGTCTCGTTCAGCGACACTAAACTCTCCTGACGCACCCCTTCTTTTTCACTGTTTCTCTAGTGATAACACAATTCTCCCTCCGCCTCCTTTTCGTACCGGCTAATGCGTCACGGAATTTCATTCACACAAATCGTTCAGAAAACAGAACGTCAAGAAAAGTTCCACAATGCATGCATTCCCACATACCGCCTAAAACACAACGCATCACAATGTCAAAACGTTTCGTAAAATGCATTTCATCCACAAAGACGTCAAAGTTTCTTGGGAAGATAATTTTATGTTGATGTTGACATACGCTTGCTGCACTTACTCGTGGTGCAGTAAAGTATTTTGTGTTTTCGTGACACATTGCAGTTTGTCTTGTTTGTAAGAATCAGATTGGTGTATAATTACGTAGCGTTTTTGTTTTGCATGTTGGTACTCCGGTTGGTACGGGGTTTATTTTATCGATTGTCATTTTTTATTTGTAGCTCACTATTGCTATTTAAGTTCACATATTGTCATTTTGTCATTTGTAGATAATGAGTAGAGTTGTGGACGCTAGAAAACGGATTGCCAAGTCGAGAAGATGGAACATTTCCAACGTATTCTTCCGTTGGGGTTCAATAGAGAGATAACAGCAGCGAAAGTAGGCAGAAACATTTGCGCCGTGTATGAGGATAATGCCATTGGACAGAGCAGAGCAAGAGAATGGTGTTCTCGCTTTAAGGAGGATAGTTTTGACATTAGTGACTGATTTGATCCATTATAAATGATTCTGAAAGACTGCGACTGTGAAAACAATATGTTTGTTTATAAATAACTCATCTGCTACCAGTCACGATTTTATTTATTTTATTTTTCGCACAACTCGTTTTTTTTATGTAAAATGTTTTCGATGCTTAAAAGTGTACAGCAAGTTGTGTGTGATGTTTAGTGTGTGTGAGACTCTGCGCAAATGGACCATTACGATACTGTAAGTACAAATTCTGCCAAATTTCGCCACTAACTTCACAAAAAGACAACCAACTAAAAATCGCGTGTTTTCTTATATATTACAGTAAAGTCAACGAAATGAAGCATACTCTCACACATCGACAACATCACACAGAAATAGCATAAAAACACAAAAAAAAAACGCACTTGAAAATGGGAATCATTTTCCGAAACGCGTCCTGCGAAAAATAAAATTAAGAAAATCGTGACTAGTAGCAGATGAGTTATTTATAAACAAACATTAGTGACTTTCCACGCTCAGGAAGACCTTCGGGGTTTAATGGAGATCGTTTAATCAACGTTGATCTACGTCAGTGTACTAAAGAACTTGCAAATGATGTGGTGAACTGTGGCCATTCCACCATTTTGTGACATTTGCATGCAATGGAGAAGGTTCCAAAACGAGAGTGTATGGGTACCTCACGCTCTAAGCCGGAATCACAAAAATCAGCTTGTGGCAATATGTGCATGACTGCTTGCTCGCCATCAATTGGGTCGTGAACAACACTGACGATTCCTATCCTGTGTCGTTACCGGTGACGAGACATAGTATCTCTATGCTAACATATGGAAGAGAAAGGCATGGTTGAGCCCAAACAAAGCAGCAACCCAAACAAAGACCTGCGTGCATCTACAAAAGACAATGTTATGCATCTGGTGGAACCGTGACGGTGTTGTGTGTCACGAATTGCTTCCCCGAGTTGTAACAATCATTGCTGACATTTATTGTTAACAACTGATACGTCTTGCAGTCGCAGTCCAAAAACATCGACCAGGAAGACTGAGTGAAGTGATGCTACTGCACGATAACACCCGTCGGCATTCTGATAGACTGCCTAAAAATACTGTACAGTCATTCCACAGTCTTTCCACGCCCGTCTTATTCACCTGATATTGCGCTCTCGGATCGTAATCTTTTCCGATCTCTATCGAACAACCTTCAAGGATACTTGTTTTGTAAATAAAACTGCCTTTTCCTGCTGCTAGTTACTTTATCCCATACGCGTTTCGCCTTCTCCTGTTCTAAGGCATCATCAGTGGGCTCAATAGCATTAAAGTTTTGTTAGTTTTAGATTTTTAAATAGTTCGCGATTTTTTTGTAAAAAAAAGGTCCCGAGTTCGAGTCTCGCTCTGGCACACAGTTTTAATCTGTCAGGATGTTTCATATCAGCACACACTCCGCTGCAGAACGAAAAATCTCATTCACTCCACATCTGCAGAACACCCAAGAGAAAATGACCACAAACCAACCACTAGAGGAGATGACATGAAAATACTTAGAATCAACAATAAAAAAACACCTCCTAACCATGCAAGAAAATTACCACATACAGAAAACCAAAGCAGAGGGGAAAATCCTGTTGAATGACTAAGTACACACGCCAAGCAATTCATTATTTACACTAATACATAAAATAATAGCATAAAATTCACAAAAAGTATTAATATAATAATACTGTCCAATATAATAATAATAGAACGCAACATCTTTACACTCACTCATCCGTGAACCCCTCCACAGAATATTGAAACGAAAAGTCAAATCAGCTGTCAGCAAAGTTTTCAACCACTCGCTAACAGCTGGTAACACACTCCTATCCCCCCCCCCCCCAAAAAAAATGACTCGTTGGTTCTATCTCCCCCTCTCTCTCACTCATACACACACACGGTATAAACATCATAAATATAAGTTAGTCTCGAACATATACTTCGATAGGTTGGCAACAATTAGGTAAACATACAAAAGAAGATGAAACACGTAATGGAGTTGCAATATTTACGTTGTGAAAAACAGTGAACGACGAAATAGTTGTATCGAGTGACAAAAGAAC
Organism: Schistocerca gregaria; assembly: GCF_023897955.1. NCBI lineage: Eukaryota > Metazoa > Arthropoda > Insecta > Orthoptera > Acrididae > Schistocerca > Schistocerca gregaria. The sequence goes on along the minus strand of NC_064920.1, from coordinate 187,922,448 downwards.
AGTAGTCCACCACAAAAAAGAGTGAGAAACTCGGCGATCCGTGTGTGGAAGGCGAGAACACAAAAATGTGATTATATGGCAGTGATAAAAGTAGTAGTGCGACCTCCAGAGCAGATGTGAGGAAATGCAGATCAGCAAATCGTAAGTAATTACTTTTTTACCAAAAAAATCGCGAAGTGAACTGTTTAATAATCTAAAACGAACAAACGTGTATCCCACTGATGATACCTTAGAACAGGAGAAGGCGAAACACGTATGGGATTAAAAAAAAGTAACTAGAAGCAGGAAAAGGTAGTTTTATTTACAAAACAAGTATTTCTATGCTTACTGCGGAGGACGGTCACACAAACAGACTTGTTAACCTACAAAGGAACTTTATTTCCACGTAAAAATGCGCTTCGTCGCAAAACCACGTGGTTCCTTCTGTCGCGGGATCGAAAAGTTACCCGAGCGTTGGCAGACTGCTGTAAATAGTCTCAGGTCTCTGTTTTGTGTATCTCTTGTGATTATTAAGCGTATGGAAAAACGTAATGAACTTATGCAACAGCCCAATAATACATTATGTATACCAAATAAATGACGATATTTTGAAAATAGTTGTACGTCGTCTTTTGTCTGACCTTAAGTCTTCCAACAGTTTTGATGCAGTTCACCATGATTTCCTGTGCATTAGTTTTCCGTGACATACAATTTACTCGCATATAGCAGAATGCCTACTCGGACATTCTAAGAGATAGCAGCGGGCGACTGAAGGCTGATGGTGCCCTCGTGAGCGGCGGCTGCTTGCGATATGACACTGTTATCGGAGCTTGCAAGATTCGCTCACACAGTGGTGAAAATTAGACAGCCACAGCTAATTTCACTGCAAATTATAACTATCGCTAAACAAAGCAACCAGTGAAACCATGCAGAGAAACAATACCTACATCTGAGTTCCTTCGGTCTGCATATCTGTTTTCCATTGCTAGAAATACGGAAGCTGAATACGATGCTAGAACAGAGTTGCAGAAATTATGCATATGTTGAAACATGCACATCTCCTGTGATCATGTACAGGGTGTTTCAAAAATGACCGGTATATTTGAAACGGCAATACAAACTAAACGAGCAGCGATAGAATTACACCGTTTGTTGCAATATGCTTGGGACAACAGTACATTTTCAGGCAGACAAACTTTCGAAATTACAGTAGTTACAATTGTCAGCAACAGATGGCGCTGCGGTCTGGGAAACTCTGTAGTACGATATTTTCCACATATCCACCATGCGTAGCAATAATATGGCGTAGTCTCTGAATGAAATTACCCGAAACCTTTGACAACGTGTCTGGCGGAATGGCTTCACATGCAGATGAGATGTACTGCTTCAGCTGTTCTATTGTTTCTGGATTCTGGCGGTACACCTGGTCTTTCAAGTGTCCCCACAGAAAGAAGTCACAGGGGTTCATGTCTGGCGTATAGGGAGGCCAATCCACGCCGCCGCCTGTATGTTTCGGATAGCCCAAAGCAATCACACGATCATCGAAATATTCATTCAGGAAATTAAAGACGTCGGCCGTGCGATGTGGCCGGGCACCATCTTGCATAAACCACGAGGTGCTCGCAGTGTCGTCTAAGGCAGTTTGTACCGTCACAAATTCACGAAGAATGTCCAGATAGCGTGATGCAGTAATCGTTTCGGATCTGAAAAATGGGCCAATGATTCCTTTGGAAGAAATGGTGGCCCAGACCAGTACATTTTGAGGATGCAGGGACGATGGGACTGCAACATGGGGCTTTTCGGTTCCCCATATGCGCCAGTTCTGTTTATTGACGAAGCTGTCCAGGTAAAAATAAGCTTCGTCAGTAAACCAAACGTTGCCCACATGCATATCGCCGTCATCAATCCTGTGCACTATATCGTTAGCGAATGTCTCTCGTGCAGCAATGGTAGTGGCGCTGAGGGGTTGCCGCATTTGAATTTTGTATGGATAGAGGTGTAAACTCTAGCGCATGAGACGATACGTGGACGTTGGCGTCATTTGGACCGCAGCTGCAACACGGCGAATGGAAACCCGAGGCCGCTGTTGGATCACCTGCTGCACTAGCTGCGCGTTGCCCTCTGTGGTTGCCGTACGCGGTCGCCCTACCTTTCCAGCACGTTCATCCGTCACGTTCCCAGTCAGTTGAAATTTTTCAAACAGATCCTTTATTGTATCGCTTTTCGGTCCTTTGGTTACATTAAACCTCCGTTGAAAACTTCGTCTTGTTGCAACAACACTGTGTTCTAGGCGGTGGAATTCCAACACCAGAAAAATCCTCTGTTCTAAAGAATAAACCACGTTGTCCACAGCACACTTGCACGTTGTGAACAGCACACGCTTACAGCAGAAAGACGACGTGCAGAATGGCGCACTCACAGACTGCGTTGTCTTCTCTATCTTTCACATCACTTGCAGCGCCATCTGTTGTTGAAAATTGTAACTACTGTAATTTCGAAAGTTTGTCCGCCTGAAAATGTACTGTTGTCCCAAGCGTATTGCAACAAACGGTGTATTTCTATCGCTGCTCGTTTAGTTTTTATTGCCGTTTCAAATATACCGGTCATTTTTGAAACACCCTGTACCTAGATATGTGGAAGAGAAATTTGATGTTTATTTTGACATGACACGACGAACTACTTTTGTGGCTGGTGGAACACGCCTGGAGCTGATGGGAACTTGCTCAATAAGCCTTTCACATGAGATAATAAATTCGTCGAATATACGAGTGCAAATTCTTTCTCCCCTCCACCACGTGCTTATTCAGCAGGAATGGTAGAAACTACTTGGAACCACTCAGAAGTATTTGGAATTATTGAGATGAGTCAGCCAGAAGGTGTGTGTTGTGACTAGGCGAAATTACTTTCGTCTGGCTAGAACTGTGGGTCCTATGATTGCTCCGTAAGGTGGCACATGGGAACTGTAATTCAATACATTAATGAATGAAATATTAACTTAACATTGACACACTTCTTTGCCACAGGAATCATGGATTATTTACAACTGTTATTGAATAGCAATGCATCACTTGATACGCTAATGAACAAGCTGTTCTTTTGAGGTACTATGTTCAACCTTTACTAAAGTACACCAGACCTTATAACAACTCTTAGATCCTACACTATGATGTTGACTCCTCCAGGTGAGGTCACGAACTGGGACAGAGGTCTTGCATCCTCGACACTATAATGACGTGGGCACCACTACACTGAGAAAGAGGGTGTGTCTTCTGGCGTGTCTCCCATTGGTTGTTGTGGATCGCAGCAAGCCGTCGCTAATATCTGTAGCATCGATCCGCGTTGCCGACTCTGCTGTGGTACCGCGTCTCCGGACGTTGCCGCAGTGAGTTATAAAAGTCTTGTAGCCATCATTGTTGTTCAGAGCTGTTTCTTTCGAGGATATGAGTGCAACCAAAATATGTAAGTCTGACACATATATATTATTATTAACGTATTACATATTTCACCTGCTGCTTACTTGCTGTAACTCATGCACGCTTTTTTCATTCCATATTGCAGTTTCTACAAGAAGCTGAAGAGAGAGCAGTGACAGTTGTCTCCCGGTAAAATACAGCTGATCGTGACAAAACTGGACCTGAATGGCAACTCCATGAAACAAAAAAAAAAATGTTTGGCTGACATATTTCATCTACTTATTCTTATTCTTGAAACGTTCCTCCTCGTATATGCCGTTCACAGTCTACCATTCGGGCATTTCTAAGCTTCATTCCTTTCAACAGTTTCTAACCTATTCAGACTTTGCGATATCTACGAATGCCACTACAATGTCATTCCTAAAGCCATCTACTTACTATAACTCAGACATGTTTTTCTGGTTAAATATTGCAGAATCTGCAAGCAACAAGTGCTATCTATCACGCAACTGGAATAGCAAATGAAGGACTGCAGTGTATAGTACACAATCGAAGAAGAAGATCTATGAAGACCGCTGACAACAGAGAGTAAGATGAAAAGCGTAAAAAGTTAGGTCCTTAACAAAAAGTAGGAGCATGCCACGCATGTGAACTCAAACTCATTTCTTCCGAAGGAAATGTCCACAGACAATACGCTTCGACACATACAGAGCAAGAGATGGTTATAATATGCCTCAGCAGCAGGAGACTCTCGGTAGGCAGAACTTTGTGGATATCATCGCCACCGACTTCGAGACTCACCTAGTTACCAGGTTAGATCTAAGGAGTCTGAGCATTTATTGGATGCCTGTTTCCACGTTTTTGAGAGCAGTGTTTCTCTAATCAACCAACCTCTTAAAATCAGTTTTTTACTGGTCTACGAGGTTTACCTTGCCCTAATCAGGTGAAAAAAGATATATCAGGATACAAAGAATGCAAGTATAATGCGATATAAAACTAGTGACGATTGGTACTCAGCTAGTGTCATTGTCAAGCTGTTAAACGAACTTGAGACTTTTCACATGAGAGTTTCCAGCTCGGCAGTAAAGAAAATAGTTCGGCTGCATGTTAATGTGAATGAAAATAAACGGTTTTACGCAAGACTGTACATGAACCTGACCATAGTGATAACAGATAAACAGACAGCAGTAAACGTTCATTCATATGACACTGTCTGTTTTAAGGAACAGTTTTAACAAGTTTGTATTCTGTAAATCAGAATACACAGTGTGTGCATAACTATTTCCACGTGGAAGCAAACTAGATTTTACAGACAGATCGTTTCTTACTTAGCTGAAACACTTCCACACATTTGGAAAACGGCATGACTGCGTCTCTGTAAATGTCTGTGGCATCCAATATTCATATTATGAGCGAATGGTAGTAGATGATGAAAGAGATGAAAAAAAATTCGACTTGTACCGATATACGAGTATATCAGAAACCACCCTCACAAGAAACATGTAAATCTATTAATGTTGCTGGTTGATAATATAGATGCACACAATTTCTATTGCATAAAAAAGCTTTCCAAGATTATAATGTAGTAGCATTACTGACCATCAGTTGTAGTACGTGAGGGTTGCCTGTACCATTTTCAGTCCAGAGAAACATAATGTACACATTAGATTAATTGCCCACAGTTTAAACCAGTCCTAGTGGCAAGAATGAGTATGTAAACTTTACCACGTTTAGCAACGAACGGAACCTGCTATTTGCAGTTTATGCTGATACGGGATGCATGTTATAACCAGATGCTACTTACAGTCGTAGCAGTGGCACTGGTCAGCACAGCCTTCAGAAGAAAGCCTGCATATCGGTCTATAGTGTCATCACGTGTAGTCTGTAGCCACCCTCGGCGCGATACACTTAGGAAAAGATCCCAGAAATCAAGAGTGTCATATACCTTAAAGTGATGCACTGCACGTGAAACTGTCTTTAATTTTAGCCTCAGAAATGATAACAGCAAATGCTGAATTGTAGTTGTGAATATATTGATTTCGCTTTAATTGTTCGATCGTTTGAAGTGAGTCCTTGATACAGTGCATTGAAAAACAACTTTTGTGGTAACGGTGGCAAATTAATTTATCCTTGTTGTTGTTGTTGTTGTCTTCAGTCCTGAGACTGGTTTGATGCAGCTCTCCATGCTACTCTATCCTGTGCAAGCTGCTTCATCTCCCAGTACCTACTGCAACCTACATCCTTCTGAATCTGCTTAGTGTACTCATCTCTCGGTCTCCCTCTACGATTTTTACCCTCCACGCTGCCCTCCAATGCTAAATTTGTGATCCCTTGATGCCTCAAAACATGTCCTACCAACCGATCCCTTCTTCTAGTCAAGTTGTGCCACAAACTTCTCTTCTCCCCAATCCTATTCAATACCTCCTCATTAGTTACGTGATCTATCCACCTTATCTTCAGTATTCTTCTGTAGCACCACATTTCGAAAGCTTCTATTCTCTTCTTGTCCAAACTAGTTATCGTCCATGTTTCACTTCCATACATGGCTACACTCCAAACAAATACTTTCAGAAACGACTTCCTGATACATAAATCTATATTCGATGTTAACAAATTTCTCTTCTTCAGAAACGCTTTCCTTGCCATTGCCAGTCTACATTTTATATCCTCTCTACTTCGACCATCATCAGTTATTTTACTTCCTAAATAGCAAAACTCCTTTACTACTTTAAGTGTCTCATTTCCTAATCTAATTCCCTCAGCATCACCCGATTTAATTTGACTACATTCCATTATCCTCGTTTTGCTTTTGTTAATGTTCATCTTATATCCTCCTTTCAAGACACTGTCCATTCCGTTCAACTGCTCTTCCAAGTCCTTTGCCGTCTCTGACAGAATTACAATGTCATCGGCGAACCTCAAAGTTTTTACTTCGTCTCCATGAATTTTAATACCTACTCCAAATTTTTCTTTTATTTCCTTTACTGCTTGCTCAATATACAGATTGAATAACATCGGGGAGAGGCTACAACCCTGTCTCACTCCTTTCCCAACCACTGCTTCCCTTTCATGCCCCTCGACTCTTATTACTGCCATCTGGTTTCTGTACAAATTATAAATAGCCTTTCGCTCCCTGTATTTTACCCCTGCCACCTTTAGAATTTGAAAAAGAGTATTCCAGTCAACATTGTCAAAAGCTTTCTCTAAGTCTACAAATGCTAGAAACGTAGGTTTGCCTTTTCTTAATCTTTCTTCTAAGATAAGTCGTAAGGTCAGTATTGCCTCACGTGTTCCAACATTTCGACGGAATCCAAACTGATCCTCCCCGAGGTCTGCATCTACCAGTTTTTCCATTCGTCTGTAAAGAATTCGCGTTAGTATTTTGCAGCCGTGGCTTATTAAACTGATAGTTCGGTAATTTTCACATCTGTCAGCACCTGCTTTCTTTGGGATTGGAATTATTATATTCTTCTTGAAGTCTGAGGGTATTTCGCCTGTCTCATACATCTTGTTCACCAGCTGGTAGAGTTTTGTCATGACTGGCTCTCCCAAGGCCGTCAGTAGTTCTAATGGAATGTTGTCTACTCCGGGGGCCTTGTTTCGACTCAGGTCTTTCAGTGCTCTGTCAAACTCTTCACGCAGTATCGTATCTCCCATTTCGTCTTCATCTACATCCTCTTCTATTTCCATAATATTGTCCTCAAGTGCATCGCCCTTGTATAAACCTTCTATATACTCCTTCCACCTTTCTGCCTTCCCTTCTTTGCTTAGAACTGGGCTGCCATCTGAGCTCTTGATATTCATACACGTGGTTCTCTTCTCTCCAAAGGTCTCTTTAATTTTCCTGTAGGCAGTATCTATCTTACCCCTAGTGAGATAAGCTTCTACATCCTTACATTTGTCCTCTAGCCATCCCTGTTTAGCCATTTTGCACTTCCTGTCGATCTCATTTTTGAGACGTTTGTATTCCTTTTTGCCTGCTTCATTTACTGCATTTTTATATTTTCTCCTTTCATCAATTAGATTCAATATTTCTTCTGTTACCCAAGGATTTCTAGCAGCCCTCGTCTTTGTACCTACTTTATCCTCTGCTGCCTTCACTACTACATCCCTCAGAGCTCCCCATTCTTCTTCTACTGTTTTTCTTTCCTCCATTCCTGTCAATTGTTCCCTTATGCTCTCCCTGAAACTCTCTACAACCTCTGGTTCTTTCAGTTTATCCAGGTCCCATCTCCTTAATTTCCCACATTTTTGCAGTTTCTTCAGTTTTAATCTACAGGTCATAACCAATAGATTGTGGTCAGAGTCCACATCTGCCCCTGGAAATGTCTTACAACTTAAAACCTGGTTCCTAAATCTCTGTCTTACCATTATATAATCTATCTGATACCTTTTAGTATCTCCAGGGTTCTTCCACGTATACAACCTTCTTTCATGATTCTTTAACCAAGTGTTAGCTATGATTAAGTTGTGCTCTGTGCAAAATTCTACTAGGCGGCTTCCTCTTTCATTTCTTAGCCCCAATCCATATTCACCTACTATGTTTCCTTCTCTCCCTTTTCCTACACTCGAATTCCAGTCACCCATTACCATTAAATTTTCGTCTCCCTTCACTATCTGAATTTATCCTTATGAGAACACAATTAAAATGCCATTATATCACGTAAAGTAACATCAGATCTGAAATGTTATGCTTTAAAAAACCTCTATGCTAAATTCATGAAACTGCAATTATAGCTCTAAGAATTATTTGTAATTACGTTCAGTGAACATTTAGACATATCTTTCAAAACACCGAGGGTAGTTGCACAGTAGTTAGAACACTCGACGGGCATTCAGGAGGATAACTGTTCAAATCCACGTCTGACATCTAGATTTTGGTTTTCCGTGAGTTCCCTAAATCTCTCAAGCCAAATGCCGGGATGGTTCCGTTGAAAGAGATCGGCCGAATTCCTACCCCCATTCTTGATATACTTGGAGCTTATGTACCATCAGTTTGTATTCTGTAGAAATGTTGGAGCACGTGAGGCAATACTGACCCTACGACTTATCTTAGAAAATAGGTTAGACTTAGAGAAGCTTTTGACAATGTTGACTGGAATACTCTCTTTCAAATTCTGAAGGTGGCAGGGGTAAAATACAGGGAGCGAAAGGCTATTTACAATTTGTACAGAAACCAGACGGCAGTTTTAAAGAGTCGAGGGACATGAAATGGAAGCAGTGGTTGGGAAGGGAGTGAGACAGGGTTGTAGCCTGTCCCCGATGTTGTTCAATCTGTATATTGAGCAAGCAGTAAAGGAAAGAAAAGAAAAGTTCGGAGTAGCTATTAAAATCCATGGAGAAGGAATAAAAACTTTGGGGTTCGCCGATGAGATTGTAATTCTGTCAGAGACAGCAAAGGACAGTGTCATGAAACGAGGGTATAAGATGAACATCAACAAAAGCAATATGAGGATAATGGAATGTAGTCGAATTAAGTCGGGTGATGCTGAGGGAATTAGATTAGGAAATGATACACTTAAAGTAGTAAAGGAGTTTTGCTATTTGGGGAGTAAAACAACTGATGATGGTCGAAGTAGAGAGGATACAGAATGTAGACTGGCGATGGCAAGGAAAGCGTTTCTGAAGAAGAGAAATTTGTTAACATCGAGTATTGATTTAAGTGTCAGGATATCATTTCTGAAAGTATTTGTATGGAGCGTAGCCATGTATGGAAGTGAAACATGGACGGTAAGAAGTCTGGACAAGAAGAGAATAGAAGCTTTCGAAATGTGGTGCTACAGAAGAATGCTGAAGATTAGATGGGTAGATCATATAACTAATGAGGAGGTATTGATTAGAATTGGGGAGAAGAGGAGCTTGTGGCATAACTTGACTAGAAGAAGGGATCGGTTGGTAGGACATGTTCTGAGGCATCAAGGGATCACCTTAGTATTGGAGGGCAGCGTGGAGGGTAAAAATCGTAGAGGGAGACCAAGAGATGTATACACTAAGCAGATTCAGAAGGATGCAGGCTGCAGTAGGTACTGGGTGATGAAGAAGCTTGCACAGGACTGAAGACCACAACAACAACATGTTCCATCTCTAATGGTCTCAATGTCATTGGATGTTAAACCCTAATCTTCCTTCCTTCTTTCCAAACAAAATGGGATTATCATTATCAACGTCCACATTCTTCCTGTTACTTTGTTTACGCAACATCATCGACGTAACAGTTGTCGCATTGTAAGTGCCTGGAGCGTGTGTGTTATTGCAAATGAACTACGTAAACCTGCACGTCTCTAGAATGCGGCATCACGACACGTTATTACTTTCGTGTACCATTTCTACCACAGCACGTAGTCGGTATGCTGGGCAGAAGTTGATAGCACATCAGTTTTCGATGTTCACTTATCGGCGATTTTAATGCGTGATAGAGAAAGTATCATCAGAGTTATGAATATGAAGGAATCTACTTCCTTTTACCGCTCTTAGCGGGCACGTACACTCATTATTTTTTCTTTGTGTACATCTGTGGCAAAGTACCTTTTGAATTATACAAGTTTGATTGGCTTCCTTGTATAAATGATATTAATAATAGGTACTTCAATTTTCGAGTTCACGGTTTAATATTATTATTATTAGCTGAAAAAAGCTCATATTGGGGCACAACAAGGCTAATACAGTCCTCTTTAAAAGACTGTTGAAGAGAAGTAGGAAGCCAGTTGTCTCAATTCTCATTACACCCTCCTCACTAAAACTGTTTGCATATGAACATATTCGCGGTCTTTTAACACGGAATATTCTATATCTTTTTATCCAGTCTCTCTTTGTAATGAAGACTTCATACTCAGCATCTTCCTTTCAATACCACAGTCTTTAGGTGCCTGTCTCCCTCTGACTCCTTTTGTTTTTATTGGCACTTTCTCCCGTCTGTCACTCCCTTTGCCACTGTCTTCTCCCTTTGTCTCGTTCTTCTTCACCCTGTCTACTTCTGTGCCTGTCACTGTCTCTTTGTGCCACTCCCATTTTCTTTGGCCCTTCCTTTTTATCTCCCATTGCCACTGTCTCTTTCATTCTCCCTTACAGTCTGCTGTCTTCCTCTTCAACAACCTTTGTCTCGTCTCCACACGAGTCCTTGAGGATGTTTTGCTCTGGGTTTTGACTGCTGTACTGGGAAACTTTAACACACTGGTGTTGGGGATGGGGCAAAATGAGCAAATTATTTCGTGTTAAAGACCGTTGGTCTACTGGGTCCAGACTCCCCAAGCTTCGATATGGCCTTCACTCATCTCTCTTTTTCATTTCTACTGTCTTTCTTTTGCTCCCAGTGCCACTATCTCCATCCAACTCTTTTCTTCTTTTACTGCCGCTGTCTTTCACTGTCCATCAATATGTCCTCTCTGTTTGTCTCGCATTGCTAGTGTCCTCAGCGATCTCTCTTTCTCATTCAATGCTAATTTCTCTTTCCCACCATCGCTGTCTCTTCTCGCTTTCGCTCCAATTGCCATCATCTCCTCTCTCTTCCACCGGTACTGCCTCTTTGCCACTGTCTTTCAGCACAAAAACGTGCAAATACACACATCAAAAAAAAAAAAAGTTTTGCATCACTCCGGTTCCCAGAAATCCTGAAGACAAACGTTGACTGTAGATCTTGTATCACATACACAGTCCCTTTGACTGTTCAGAGATGTCACTAAACCCGCCCAAAGATGTAAACAACCATGCATGAGCAGAGCCTATTAGATGGAGGGGATCCGACAGCCGGTCTGTTCCAGCCATTCCACCAGGAAGAAGATACACGGCTCCTGTCGTCTGTAGTTCAACCATGCGTAGATGGTCAATACCGCGGTTCGATCGCGTTCGGATAGTTCTTTGGGGCCAGTAAGGGCTTTCAACTAGGGAAGTGTCCAGGCGCCTCGGAGTGAACCAAATCGAAGTTGTTCGGACATGGAGGAGATACAGGGAGATTCAGAGATAGGAACTGTCGATGACATGCCTCGCTCAGGCCGCCCAAGTGTCACTACTGCAGTGGATGACCGCTACCGACGGAGTATGGCTCGGAGGAACCCTGACACCAACGCCACCATGTTGAATAATGCTCTTCGTGCAGCCACAGGACGTCATGTTACGACTGAAACTGTGTGCAATAGGGTGCATGATGCGCTACTTCACTCCCGACGTCCATGGCGAGGTCCACCTTTGCAACCACGACACTATGCAGTGCAGTACAGATAGGCCCAAAAACATGCCGAATGGACAGCTCAGGATTGGCATCACGTTCTCTTCACCGATGAGTGTCGCATATGCCTTTAACCCATCATCGGAGACGCGTTTGGAGGCAACCGCCTTAGACCCACTGTCCGGCGAGTGCGGCAATGTGTAGGTTCCCTGCTGGTTTTGGGTGGCATTATGTGAGGCCGACGTACGCCGCTTGTGGTCATGGAAGGCGTGGTAACGGCTGTACGATACGTGAATGCCGCCCTCCTTCCTATACAGCAACCGTATCAGAAGCGTAGTGAAGAGGCATTCGTCTTCATGGACGACAATTCGCGCCCCCATCATGCACAGGCAGGGTGACGACTCTAGCGAGCGACCAAATGGTGTAAATTGCCCTGATGATGACGCCATCGCTGGCGAAACCTGTTAGAGGCAAAATAAATAATGCGATTGTGACTGTCATTTTGAATAATTGATTATGACATTTAGAATTCTGTGACTTTTCATTGTGAGACACAGAATCTCACTTTCGCAAGTATATGAACTTGCCATGCGAATGAAACATTAAATGAACAACAACAACGAACTCTAGTGACTATAGCCAAGGGAAACCCAAATTTACATTTCCTGATTGCTACACAGTTCCTCTAATGCTGTGCGACTGACCGCCTTCTATGTTAACATCGTACTGCATACTGTCAAATCAACATCCCTTCATGCACGAAGCAGCATCAACATGTTCAGTTTAGCTCGCCGCTACATTGACCTCAGCGTGAGGGCGCTGCAGTGCTGATACGAAGGCATGTTCTTCAGGAGTGCCTCCCATAAACCACATTGGTTTGCAGCGAGCCCTCGCTGGCGTCTGTGGTATTGATTCGTTTAGCCAACTTTGCTGTGGCAACGTGATCTCTGTACAACACCACAGTAAGAGTAACGACCATCTCAATAGGTCCTCCCCTCACACCCATTTTCAAAGACAATAACTACATTGAAGTCACCACAATTCCTGATGGTCTCCTGGATACAGAAAAGGCGGAACACGATTCCTAATAGAGAGTGTGATTGCCATGGGTGGCAATGCATAGATCTGCAACATCCTCCTATGTTGGTCTTAAGGTTGGTAGAGAGTCCGTGTGGTAGGGTGTTCCATTGTTCCACTAGCACAGTGACAACTGTTGGGAATGTTGCATGTTGATATGCTGCAATATTTTTCCCCTGATGCATCCCATATGTGCATTATGGGATTCAAGTTAGGGGAGTGGGGAACATTTGCCAAATATTCTGCAAGAGCTTTTCTACATGCGCTGTTTGATGCAGTTGGGCATTGTCATCCATAGAAATGAAGCTATGGTTGAATGTATCCATGAAGGGACACACATGGGGAAGGAGTACATTGCCACAATAACATTCACTGTGAATATACAATGTTCAAAGACTGAAGGTCAGTATGCCAGTGCAACATTATCCTTCTCCACACCATAACACTTCGACAATGAAAATGATCATATTCGACAAAGTTTCTGTGTGCAATACACATTCCCATCTCTCTTGTCTATTAAATGAAAATGTCACATGATGGTTGAATGGCTGCAGCTCATGGCATAATATGTCAGTTATCGAGATTTCCCGAACGATGAATACCGTTCTAAGTCAGAACGATCATTTTTGAAACAAGAAAGTATTTATTCCGACTAATTCGCAATATAGCACTCGCTGCATGTGGCGCAAACGTTACTTTCATCCATTATTAAACTCTTCTTTCTTCAACTATCAAAAACGCACAAATTTTCCAGTTTCTCGTGGATCACATTCTGAAATAATAACAAAACAACAATGCACTATTTTCAGATTTCTAATTGTATTCTTTTGCCCTTTTGTCAAGTTAGTACAGGGTGTTTCAAAAAGGAAAATTTCATACAAATTTATTGAAAGAAGACATAGAGCTGGGTTTAGTGTTATTTTGTAGAGAAACACATCAAGTTGTTTTTTACCTTAAAGATTTTGTATGTGGCTTCCGTTGGTTATCCAGTGCACATTCCATCGGAAGTCAATTTCTTCCCATACTCGCTGTAGCATTAAGGGTGTAACTTGCTCAGTGGCGGCGTAAGTTCTTGCTCTAAGTTCAGGTAGAAAAGCCAGCACAGGAGGTACAAACACGATATCCTTGACAAAACAAAATTTGAGTAACGTCAGGTCTATGGAATGTGAGGACCATGCAATTGGCGCATCATGACCAATCCATTGATCTGGATAGTGGTCACTGAGAAAATCCTGGACATCAGCCAGGTGGTGGGCTGATGCACTGTCTTGCATTTCGATCTTGGTCATCCTCATCAATCGGTGGTATCAAAAATTTTTGTAACATATCCAGGTACATTATTCCGTTGAAAGTTCTCTCACGCCAAAAAAGGGGCTGTACACTTTGTTCTTGCTCAATGCACAAAACAAGTTCAGTTTAGAGCTATCACGAACATTTTGGAGTGCTTGATGTGGATTTTCACTTCTCCAAATCTTACAGTTTTGTGTGTTAACCTTGCCACTTGTGAAAACTCGACTCGTCGGAAAAGATGATTTTATCCAAGAAATAGTCATCCACGTGTAATCGATTTAACATATCCGCACAGAAGTTCTTGTGAGCAATTTTATCAGTGTCTTTTATTGCTTGTACGATCGTCAATCTATACGGTTTCAAAAGCAAACGGTTCCTCAACACATGTAAAACAGTCGTATTCAGTTCGCGAGATCGGTCGATTTCAAAGGGCAGTTGACAAAACGTTGTTTCGCTCACTCAGCGACGTCGTTAGATGTGCTTGGACGACCTGATTATTTTCCATGTCTTACCGAACACCCTGTTTCTACTAAACATTTATGCCGCTTATGAGGATCTGTAGCGTACTTGGTACAGAAATTACGCTGAAATGTTGTCGCCGACCTCGATTCTTCAAGCCGAAACACACAGGTGGCATTCTCGGGTCCAGTGAAGGCAGCCATCTTTAACGCAACTGCCGCTAGCGCTCCTTAAGGTGCGATTCGGCACTAACGAACTACACGAGACAAAACTTGATGAATTTCCCTATAAATTAAAACTACAGTCACCTCTGTAGGCACTATTAATTAATTTATACGAATTTTCAAATTTGTAAAGTCGTTTTTGAAACACGCTGTACATTTCAGTTCCGCACAGTTGCCAGCCAACAGTTCTCAGTGCACCACTTTTTCCACGTAACGAATCAAAAAGTGTTATAACGCACTAAGACTACAAAAATCAGTGCTCATTAGGATAGTAATTACACAGTTACTCAGTGGAAATCAGCAAAAATATTTTTATTTTTTGTTACAGTGGAGAAGTAATCCACAAAATTAACTTTTTAAGTTTAATCTGGGTTGATACTTCCTTTTGCTATATATCCCACATCTACCCTGTTTGCTGCAAAAATAACACAATGAACACCTTTATTTCTGATCTTATATCGTTGGCACCAATTTCTTCGTTTTATTGCATGCGTTGCTTTCCGTTGGACTTTGCCTTGCAGGTATGAGACTGATGCTCTTCGTCTGACCCATCAATCTCTGACAAACATTCTCCTAAACTCCAAAAGTGGAATCTTTCCACACAGCTCATTGTGCAGTTCATAAGCATTTACAAATACTTTTTGAATGTTCTTGCCAACAGTAAGCAGATGTTTCACACATCCCATATTCCAATTGTATTCCCTTATTACAGAAAGACACAGAATGTTGTTTTTAATGCCACTCTAATACTTTCTAGGTAGAATAATACTTCGGTTCCATGGTAGTGGGTAACCAGCCATACAATTTTGTTTTCTTTCCACAAAAATACCACAGTTCAAGAGGATGACACCTTATAACCAGTCACCACCTTTAATTTGTTTAGATGGTGAAAAGGATGCTTTTCCTGTTTATCCTCATTATGCCACAAGCCTATGTTTTCTCTACTCTTAGCATTGCAGACAGAGCAACGTTAATGAAACAGTTAACAAGTCCAGTCTGCTGTTTTTTCCTAAAATTCTTTGATTAACCTAAAACTACCCTTTTTCCTAACGCATTTCAAAGTCTCTCTCCAGTGCTTCAGTCCTCCCTTGACAATATGAAAGGCAAGAATATAGCCTTTCTGGTCTGCAGCACGCCACAGTCTGTAAGGGCGTTGTACAGGCTACACTGACTTGTGTTGTTACACTGGATTTCACTCTGAACAGAAACTTCGAGTCATTTACTCTCAGACTAGGTATCAGGCACGTTTCTGCTTTCACGAGGATTTTATTGAGCTCTTGTTTTTCTCATTTCTATATAGCTCGAGCTGTATATTTTGAGCTCCACTGTTGTCTATAAAACCTTTTTCAAAATTGGAAAAAAGCTGAAGTTTTTTCAAAAATTGCGCCTGTACCTGAAGCTGCAGCATTATTAAACCACTTGCATCAGTATCATCATCCATACTTACGGGACGTCATTATCATCAGGCAAATCTTCGAAATGAGCTGCAACTATTTCGTCATCTTTTAGTATTGTTGACACACGACAAGTGGTCCTTCTCTGTGAAACGACATTTACAATAATGGCAATCATGCTAACACTGAAAGGAACTTGACCTTTAAGCGACTAGATCGACAAAGCCAGTCAAATAAAACGAAAAACGTCAACGAAAGCGACAAGCTACGCTTCTTAGATTAGGAACAGTGCACCAAAACTGCACACGTGGCCAGATGATAAAAACTGCAGATTTATCAAAATACATGTATGACTAAAAATAGTATCTTCACTTCCCCATATCTACGGTAGTAAACACAAAAATTTCTCGCTATTCTGTGAAAATAAACAAAGAAAATAAGTTCCCTCAAAAGCAAACCTTCAGCTGCCACCAAAGATTATACAAACATACTTTTTGAATAGCAAAGGAAATGTAGGAGGTGGTCAAGTGTTTCCACTTCGAGATTAACGTGTCCATAATCATACCACCAGCCCATGAAACATGGGTGCAACTTGAATAATCAAAGATTGAATGAGGCTGTACCTAGAATTACAAGACAGGCAACAGAGGGTTATACCCAAAACAAATAAGACGTCGCAAATGTCAGACCTTTTTCCTTTTACGACTCTATTTTGTAACACTTAAACAACGGTCATAAGATTCCACTATACAAAATCCAATACATAAGTGCAAGAAAAATACCAGAACCTCAAATAAGAAAATGTTAACTGATAAATACACTCGTAGCAAAAAAGTGGTTCAAATGGCTCTGAGCACTATTGCACTTAACATCCGAGGTCATCAGTCCCCTAGACTTAGAACTACTTAAACCTAACCAACCTAAGGACATCACACACATCCACGCCCGAGGCAGGATTCGAACTTGCGACCGTAGCGGTCGCGCGGTTCCAGACTGAACGCCTAGAACCACTCGGCCACAGCGGCCAGCACATTCGTAGCAACCTACGTGTGTTGTGTACCTGGACAGTGTTCACTAAGTTTATCTATGTTATTCTGCGCAGAACGTCAGACTACAATAAGAAGTAATTGTGAGTTAACCAATACGAGAACAGAAACGCGCCCAAGGTGCGCTGCGCTGTGAACACACAGTCGGATGGCAGCTGGCATCATGTCGCCGGTGGCGGGACGCTAGTAGTCTTTGGTTAGTGGCTGCTGTGAGGAGAGGGGACTCTCGAACATAGTTCTGATCTTGACGCAGCCAAGAGTTCCTTCAGGGAAATGTTTCTGGAAGGTCTTTATATTACTTGTGGATTAGAAAGTGATGGGAATAACGTTTGAGTCACCATGAGGTCAATAACTTCAACAGACAGCCGAAATGTGATTTAAAAGTTAACGGAAGGAGTGGAATCGAATTCGCGAATTCGTCTCTACATTGCACAACATTTAGCGCCAGACCACGAGCAGATACACCACTGTAGCTCGTGCAGAAGCCAATACTTCTCCCATACACTTCTGCATCCTCAAGTGTTGCCAGATCGTGCAGATCGCCAGACATAGAATTCTAAGGAGCGGCCAATTTCTTTTTTTTTTTTTTTTCTCGTCTTAAGTGGTGACCAGCTTCGACTTAGTCTCTGTGGCGACCAGACAGCGGCCAGAATTTGAGTCTAAGACTGTACACCCACCCATATAATAGACATGCCTTGAAGGGTCATTTCATTTTTCCATGTGTGCATCGTGACTATGTTGTAAAAACAGTTGACAGCACAGTAAGCTGTCCATCTTATCATCACACACCATGACGACTTCATTCAAACATCCTTCTACTATAATTAGATGTAGACAGGCCTCGTAATGGTCGCCTTCTGTCAACAACCAAGTGTAAGGACTGTGTCTACCTATACAACACATAACTATCTCTATGTGATCAATTAGTTCTCTAGGCTTCAACGAACAAGGGAACAAATCCCTCAACCTCTCTGGGGGCACTGCCTTATCGTGACATGGACCGTGTGGGCAGAGAGGTTTGCGTTACTGCAGAAAGCTGAGGGCTATGCTAGGGTTGCAGAGCTACTGGCAACATATCCCGTGCTGAACAGGTTTCAGTTGATGAACAAGATGAAGTGTATCACTATGTCTTCCCATATCCATATCTCCATAAATCCATACCAGGAGACCTCCGTGAGTAATTAACCTCACAGTGCCGTGGAGCGATTCTGGAGTCGACCAAATTTCCGATCACATGGCAAGAAGCAGCAGGAAGAAATAGAAATCTTTAAGGCTTGCTCTCATGTGTAGGAGGAACTGAGTTTCTCCACGTGACCAACCGTTCAGCTTCACCGTCAGATCGAATGTGTAAAGGAGATGGAGTGACATGGTGTATGCCATTGTCAGCACAAAACGCCGAAAATAGGATGACGCAAATAGGTTAATTGTCTGAGACAAGCAACTCAGGAAGAACTTGACCAACCAGTCACCTCGGGGAAGATGAAAATCCCGCCGGGAATTGAGACACCACGCTCGGGAAGCGAGAACGCTTCCGCGAGACCATGAGCGGCGGACAAATGGAGGACTACAACCGGGAATTTACTGTACGCCAGCAACAACCGTCGCATGTTCCAGAATGTCCTCGTGAAATAATTGTGTAAGCGTATCCAAGGTCCAGGTTGACATGGCCACTAGCAGAAGCTTTCCAGCAGAGCGGACTAAAGCTCCACATAAACATTGCAACGAGATGTCATTTGCTCAATTTGTTCATCCGTGCCCTGCCAAAGAAAATGACAATGTACGAGTTGCTTTGTGCAAACTATGCCCCAGTGACCTTCGCGCAACATACACTTCCTGCTGGAGAGCGTGAGGAATCACAACTCGTGTATCGTTATTCTCTGTACGTAACAGCAGGACACCTGATCACATGGATAGCGCGTGAGAAAGCGAAAGTAGCGACGTGCAACTGGTTGGGGAATTTCTTTCAAACTACATGGTCACCTATGGCGCACGTACTATAAAACTACCCAAAGTGCTGTCAAAATCTTGAGTGTCAGTTTAATAATATGATTCCTCAAACGAATCAAAAACTGTGGCAGTGCGACTGGTAACTGAGACAAGGTAGTATCCTAAAGTTCTGTAATGGGCCTGAACAAAAACTCGTACTAATAATTAGACATTCCAAAGTTGCAATTTTTGCTCTGTTTATGATGGGATAGGCTTGGAAGGATTAAACAAACCCGTTAAAGACTGATTCTCTGTAGTGAAATAGAACTTTCGACTGTACACATACTGGTGGAACTATTAAGACCACAGAGTTCAAGTTGTCTCTAATTTCACTGCGCTTTGTTGAGAGTTTTCGAGGCAGCGCCAATAGGCCTATGAGATTAAGCAGTTCTTTGGATGAGGACAAAAGTAATCCCGTCAGAAGATGCATTTGCAGTTAACACAACATGCTTATGTGGAACAAACCTAATTAGAGAACGATGGCTTAACAATGTTCCTTTAACAGTTGAAATTCACTTTGACATTCTTGGGATCACACAAAGGGAACATCTTCCCTGCGCAACTGGTTCAGCGGAGCAGCAATTTGCGCAGCGTTTGAAAGAAACTTAACACAACATGTTAGTTTCCCAGTGACGGCCTATAACTCCTTATTATGGGGCACTAGCAAATCTTTAATCGCAGGCAACTGCGAATGAGCAGAATGAATACACTGTGCATTTATGGTGTGTCCTAAATATTGGAGATCTTTGAGGAAGAAGCACTTTTCCTTTTCACACTTCAAGGAAACCTCAGGGAGCACTTTAAATAAACACTCTAAATTTGCCAAATTTTCAGCAGGAATACGACCCACAACAACTATATCATCAAGATAATTTGTGCAGGAAGGGACTTCGGCTGTTAATTGTGCCACGAAATTTTGAGAAATAGCAGGACTGAAGCACTTCCGCTGGTAGTCTCTGAAACTGAATCAGTCCCGAGTGAGTAAACACCGCCCACGCAGGCGTTACAAAGCCCAACGCTACCGACCGGCTGCCGTGTTATCCTCAGCCGATTGGCGTCACATCATGTGGATATGGATATGAAGGGGCATGTGGTCAGCACATAACTGTCCCCGCTGTCCCGGTCGTTGTCAATTTTCGTGCCTGGAGCCACTACTTTTCAGTCAAGCAGCTCCTCAACTGGTCTCACAAGAGCTGAGTCCACCCTACTTGCCAACAGCGTTCGACAGACACAGACGGTCACCCATTCAAGTGCTAGCCGAGCCCGACAGCACTTAACTTCGGTGATCTGACAGGAAGCGGTGCTACAACTGCGGCAAGGCCATTGACAAACCCAAGCGAGTACTGTTCACAAAATAGCGCTTGCACTGCTTTTCCGGTGGTAACTGTAAATACACTCACATAGAACACTCTACGAAAATAATGAGCTCTGTCCCAAATGAACCCACCACAGTTTCTCCGTTTACCGTGGCTTTTAAATCAGCACATAGACTTAAACCTCCCGACGGCTTTTTAAATATAACCAAAGAAGATGCATACTGGCTTGCAATAACTGGTTATACCACCATACCGTCTGTCCATCACTGCAGTTCCTCTGAAACCTGTTCATGTATAGCAACATGGACAGGTCAACCACCAAAAAATCGTAGTTGTATTTTATTTTAACAGTAAGGAGCGCCTCAAAATTTTTAGCCCTTCCTACACCTGACTGAAAAAGTTCACATCAGTATGAGGTACTTAAACACTACTTTGTAATGGATTGCCTTGTATGCGCAGGTTGAACAAACCAAAGAAGTCTAAACCAAAATGTTTACCCTGTTTCTAGAACATAGTACATGAAATGAAATGCAGTTGTAACATCACGCAAAGGAGCTGGCAAATTGCATACAAACTGCTGATGTCTCATGTCCATTGTTGATGTTGTTGTGGTCTTCAGTCCTGGGACTGGTTTGATGCAGCTCTCCATGCTACTCTATCCTGTGCATGCTTCTTCATCTCCCAGTACCTACTGCAACCTACATCCTTCTGAATCTAATTAGTGTACTCATCTCTCGGTCTCCCTCTACGATTTTTACCCTCCACGCTGCCCTCCAATACTAAATTGGTGATCCCTTGATGCCTCAACACACGTCCTACCAACCTATCCCTTCTTCTAGTCAAGTTGTGCCACAAACTTCTCTTCTCCCCAATCCTATTCAATACTTCCTCATTAGTTATGTGATCTACCCATCTAATCTTCAGCATTCTTCTGTAGCACCACATTTCGAAAACTTCTATTCTCTTTTTGTCCAAACTATTTATCGTCCATGTTTCACTTCCATACATGGCTACACTCCATACAAATACTTTCAGAAATGACTTCCTGACACTTAAATCTATACTCGATGTTAACAAATTTCTGTTCTTCAGAAACGCTTTCCTTGCCATTGCCAGTCTACATTCTGTATCCTCTCTACTTCGACCATCATCAGTTGTTTTACTCCCCAAATAGCAAAACTCCTTTACTACTTTAAGTGTCTCATTTCCTAATCTAATTCCCTCAGCATCACCCGACTTAATTCGACTACATTCCATTATCCTCATTTTGCTTTTGTTGATATTCATCTTATATCCTCCTTTCAAGACACTATCCAATCCGTTCAACTGCTTTTCCAAGTCCTTTGCTGTCTCTGACAGAATTACGATGTCATCGGCGAACCTCAAAGTTTTTATTTCTTCTCCATGAATTTTAATACCTACTCCGGATTTTTCTTTTGTTTCCTTCACTGCTTGCTCAGTATACAGATTGAATAACATCGGGGAGAGGTTACAACCCTGTCTCATTCCCTTCCCAACCACTGCTTCCCTTTCATGTCCCTCGACTCTTATAACTGCCATCTGGTTTCTGTACAAATTGTAAATAGCCTTTCGCTCCCTGTATTTTACCCCTGCCACCTTCAGAATTTGAAAGAGATTATTCCAGCCAACATTGTCAAAATCTTTCTCTAAGTTTACAAATGCTAGAAACGTAGGATTGGCTTTCCTTAATCTAGCTTCTAAGATAAGTCGTAGGGTCAGTACTGCCTCACGTGTTCCAACATTTCTACGGAATCCAAACTGATCTTCCCCGAGGTCGGCTTCTACTAGTTATTCCATTCGTCTGTAAAGAATTCACGTTAGTATGTTGCAGCTGTGACTTATTAAACTGATAGTTCGGTAATTTTCGCATCTGTCAACACCTGCTTTCTTTGGGATTGGAATTATTATATTCTTCTTGAAGTCTGAGTGTGTTTCGCCTGTCTCGTACATCTTGCTCACCAGATGGTGGAGTTTTGTTAGGATTGGCTCTCCCAAGGCCGTCAGTAGTTCCAATGGGATGTTGTCTACTCCGGGGGCCTTGTTTCGACCCAGGTCTTTCAGTGCTCTGGCAAACTCTTCACGCAGTATCGTATCTCCCATTTCATCTTCATCTACATCCTCTACCATTTCCATAATATTGTCCTCAAGTACATCGCCCTTGTATAGACCCTCTATATACTCCGTCCACCTTTCTGCTTTCCCTTCTTTACTTAGAACTGGATTTCCATCTGAGCTCTTGATGTTCATACAAGTGGTTCTCTTGTCTCCAAAGGTCTCTTTAATTTTCCTGTAGGCAGTATCTATCTTACCCTTAATGAGATAAGCCTCCACATCTTTACATTTGTCCTCTAGCCATCCCTGCTTAGCCATTTTGCACTTCCTGTCGATCTTCTTTTTGAAACGTTTGTATTCCCTTTTGCCTGCTTCATTTACTGCATTTTTATATTTTCTCCTTTCATCAATTAAATTCAATATTTCTTCTGTTACCCAAGGATTTCTACTAGCCCTCGTCTTTTTATCTACTTGATCCTCTGCTGCCTTCACTATTTCATCCCTCAAAGCTACCCATTCTGCTTCTACTGTATTTCTTTCCCCCATTTCTGTCAATTGCTCCCTTAGGCTCTCCCGGAAACTCTGTACAACCTCTGGTTCTCTTAGTTTATCCATGTCCCATCTCCTTAAATTCCCACCTTTTTGCAGTTTCTTCAGTTTTAATCTGCAGGTCATAACCAATAGATTGTGGTCAGGGTCCACATCTGCCCCTGGAAATGTCTTACAATTTAAAACCTGGTTCCTAAATCTCTGTCTTACTATTATATAATCTATCTGAAACGTGTCAGTATCTCCAGGCTTCTTCCATGAATACAACCTTCTTTTATCATTTTTGAACCAAGTGTTAGCTATGATTAAGTTGTACTCTGTGCAAAATTCTACCAGGCGGCTTCCTCTTTCATTTCTTTGCCCCAGTCCATATTCACCTACTACGTTTCCTTCTCTCCCTTTTCCTACTACCGAGTTCCAGTCACCCATGACTATTAAATTTTCGTCGCCCTTCACTATCTGAATAATTTCTTTTATTTGATCATACATTTCTTCAATTTCTTCGTCACGTGCAGAGCTAGTTGGCATATAAACTTGTACTACTGTAGTAGGTGTGGGCTTCATATCTACCGTGGCCACAATAATGCGTTCACTATGCTGTTTGCAGTAGCTTACCCGCGTTCCTATTTTCCTATTCATTATTAAACCTACTCCTGCATTACCCCTATTTGATTTTGTGTTTACAACCCTGTAGTCATCTGGCCAGAAGTCTTGTTCCACCTGCCACCGAACTTCACTAATTCCCACTATATCTAACTTTAACCTATCCATTTCCCTTTTTAAATTTTCTAACCTACCTGCCCGATTAAGGGATCTGACATTCCACGCTCCGATCCGTAGAACGCCAGTTTTCTTTCTCCGGATAACGACATCCTCTTGAGTAGTCCCCACCCAGAGATCCGAATGGGAGACTATTTTACCTCCGGAATATTTTACCCAAGAGGACGCCATCATCATTTAATCATACAGTAAAGCTGCATGCCCTGGGGAAAAATTACGGCCGTAGTTTCCCCTTGCTTTCAGCCGTTCGTAGTACCAGCACAGCAAGGTCGTTTTTGTTATTGTTACAAGGGCAGATCAGTCAATCATCCAGACTGTTGCCCCTGCAACTACTGAAAAGGCTGCTGCCCCTCTTCAGGAACCACACGTTTGTCTGGCCTCTCAACAGCTACCCCTCCGCTGTGGTTGCACCTACGGTACAGCTATCTGTATCGCTGAGGCACGCAAGCCTCCCCACCAACGGCAAGGTAAGTGGTTCATGGGGGGATGTCATATCCATTATAAGCAGGCAAAAGAGAAATAGGCTTTTCTAGCCATGCGCTAGTTTATTAGCCACTGTTAACTGAACAAAAAGTACCAGTAAATTCTCCTGTCTGTAGAGAGCAGAAAGTTTCTGAAAAGCTCTTTTTGGTTCCGGGCGTTTTGGCTGGGCCTTAACAGCATGCACTTCTGAGAGCTACGCTCCAGCCGCGAAGTGCACTGACGCCATGAATGGCCGTATTATAAACAGGCGGTTTGGTTATGATCTTCCTTATCACGGTTGAAAAACTGTACTTCACGACAAGGACAAGTTTTTCTATCATCACTAGGAAAACACTGAGGACAAGACTTCCTCCCTCTTACAAAAGTACACCTCGTTCACAACGCAGCTGAAAGGTTTTACCTTTACATTTACTCTCAATCTAGTTTTTATACACTTCAACGTTAACAGTATACTGAATGCCTCGCGCACTACAAATGAGACAAAGAGATGGAGCCTCAAAATCAAATGGTTCAAATGGCTCTGAGCACTATGCGACTTAACATCTGTGGTCATCAGTCGCCTAGAACTTAGAACTAATTAAACCTAACTAACCTAAGGACATCACACACATCCATGCCCGAGGCAGGATTCGAACCTGCGACCGTGGCAGTCGCGCAGTTCCGGACTGAGCGCCTAGAACCGTGAGACCACCGCGGCCGGCGCCTCAAAATCAACTTCAGTTGTGTCCACAATGCTTTGAGACACTATAACTGAGGCCTTGAAGGTTCGACAATTCCTGTTGGACGAGGATGTGCATCAGGCAGTTACGGACTTCTTCAGGCAGTAGGATACTGTGTTCTACAAGCGGTACATCATCAACTTGGTGCGTCGGTGGGATAATTGCCTCAGTGCCCACGGCGATCTTGCCTCAGAAGCTTACAAATCCTGGATTGTATGGCCTTCTAAAAGAACCTTTCTCATCGCCTCTTATATGCTGATTTTCGATCATACGACGAAAAGGGGATATGCACTATCGAGGTCTATAAAGCCTTCGATAGATTTAAACTATCGATGTCATAGGACCGTTGCTATTCACAATACACATAGATAATTCACAATGTACATAAATGACATGACATCGGAAGTTCACTGAGGCTTTTTGCAGATGATGCTGTGGTGTGTCGAGAGGTTGCAACAATGGAAAATTGTACTGAAATGCAGGAGGATCTGCAGCGAATTGACGCATGGTGCAGGGAATGGCAATTGAATCTCAATGTAGACAAGTGTAATGTGCTGCAAATACACAGAAACATAGATCCCTTATCATTTAGCTACAAAATAGCAGGTCAGCAACTGGAAGCAGTTAATTCCATAAGTTATCTGGGAGTACGCATTAGGAGTGATTTAAAATGGAATGATCATATAAAGTTGATCGTCGCTAAAGCAGTAAAGCAGATGCCAAACTGAGATTCATTGGAAGAATCCTAAGGAAATACAATCCGAAAACAAAGGAAGTAGATTACAGTACGCTTGTTCGCCCACTGCTTGAATACTGCTCAACAGTGTGGGATCCGTACCAGATAGGGTTGATAGAAGAGATAGAGAAGATCCCACGGAGAGCAGCGCGCTTCGCTACAGGATCATTTAGTAATCACGAAAGCGTTATGGAGATGATAGATAAACTCCAGTGGAAGACTCTGCAGGAGAGACGCTCAGTAGCTCGGTACGGGCTTTTGTTAAAGTTTCGAGAACTTACCTTCACCGAAGAGTCAAGCAGTATATTGCTCCCTCCTACGTATATCTCGCGAAGCGACCATGAGGATAAAATCAGAGAGATTAGAGCCCACACAGAAGCATACCGACAATCCTTCTTTCCACGAACAATACGAGACTGTAATAGAAGGGAGAACCGATAGAGGTACTCAGGGAACCCTCCGCCACACACCGTCAGGTGGCTTGCGGAGTATGGATGTAGATGTAGATGTATCGATAGCACTTGGCTATCACTAATATCTTGACCTGTTATGCATTGGAAGACTAGCCTGTTTTCTGTTTGCAAAGAATTTTAATTCGTTTGGCAATGGGCAATGGAGTGAAGTTACCACACTGCAATATGAAGAATATTTAACTACATATTTCAGTACATACCGGGTGATCAAAATGTCAGTATAAATTTGAAAACTGAATAAATCACGGAATAATGTAGATAGAGAGGTAAAAATTGACACACATTCTTGGAATGACATGGGGTTTTATTAGAACCAAAACAATACAAAAGTTCAAAAAAATGTCCGACAGATGGCGCTTCGTCTGATAAAGCAAAGATGACGTTCTTTACAGGAAATGCTCAATATGTCCACCATCATTCCTCAACAATAGCTGTAGTCGAGGAATAACGTTGTGAACAACAGTGTAAAGCATGTCCGGAGTTATGGTGAGGCATTGGCGTCGGATGTTGTCTTTCAGCATCCCTAGAGATGTCGGTTGATCACGATACACTTGCGACTTCAGGCAACCCCACAGCCAATAATCGCACAGACTGAGTTCTGGGGACCTGGGAGGCCAAGCATGACGAAAGTGGCGGCTGAGCACACGATCATCACTAAACGACGCGCGCAAGTGTTCTTTCACGCGTCTAGCAATGTGGGGTGGTGCGCCATCCAGCATAAATTTCGTACGTTCGAGCAGGTGTTTATCAGCCCGGCTGGGGATGACGTGATTCTGTAACACATCGACGTACCTCTCACCCGTCACGGTAGCAATTACAAAACCAGAATCACGCATTTCCTCCAAGAAAAAGGCCCGATAACGGCAGATGTGGTAAATCCAACCCATACCGTGACTTTCTCGTCGTGCAATAGAGTTTCCACGACAGTTCTAGGATTGTCGGTAGCCCAAATTCTGCAGTTGTGGGCGTTGACAGACCCTCGGAGCGTGAAATGAGCTTCTTCGGTCCACAACACGTTACTCCACCAATCGTCATCATCCGCCATCTTTTGAAACGCCCACACCGCAAATGCCCTCCGCTTCACTAAATCGCGAGATAACAGTTCATGTTGCCGATGGTTTCTGTACGGATAGCATCGGAGGGTACGCCTAAGCGCCAACCGAACAGTTGTGTATGGAATACTGGTGCGACGTGCGACTGCACGAGCGCTGACTTCCCCGTGCATAGACATTCTGCATGTCTTCCTGAACTATCTCAGCAGCATTACGCCTTGTGCTCGGTCGGCCACTACGGGGTCTATCGTCTAAACAACCCGTGGCTTCGAACTTCGAAATCATTCCCGCCACAGCTGCATTTGTCAACGGACCTTTACCCGTTCGAATCCCCTTCCTATGGCGATAGGATCGTAACGCTGAACTAGCACATTCCCAATGCTGATAATACAACTTCACTAAAAGCGCCTTTTCAGGTAATGTCAACATGCTGCGACTGCTGGCGCATCTGATTCTCTCTCTCATTACAGCTCCTTTTATACACGATTGTCATGCGCAGTCACTGACGTTTTGCTGTCTAGCGCCATGTGTCGGACATTTTGTGAACTTCGTTTTTTTGTTCTATTAAAACCCCATGTCATTCCAAGCATGTGTGTGAATTTTTACCTCTCTATCTACATTATTCCGTGGTTTATTAAGTTTTCAAATTTATCCTGGTTTTTTGATCACCCGGTATATATAAGGGTGTTCCATTGATATTGACAGGGCCAAATATCTCACGAAATAACCATCAAACGAAAAAAAACTACAAAGAAAGAAACTCGTCTAGCTTGAAGGGGGAAACCAGATGGCGCTATGATTGGCATGCTAGATGGCGCTGCCATAGGTCAAACGGATATCAACTGCTTTTAAAAAAATAGGAATCCCCATTTTTATTACATACTCGTGTAGTACGTAAAGAAATATGAATGTTTTACTTGGACCACTTTTTTTGCTTTGTGATAGATGGTACTGTAATAGTTACAAACATATAAGTGCGCGGTATCACGTAACATTCCGCCAGTGCGGACTGTATTTGCTTCGTGATACATTACCCGTGTTAAAATGGACCGTTTACTAAGTGCGGAAAAAGTCGATATCCTATTGATGTATGGCTATTGTGATCAAAATGTCCAACGGGCGTGTGCTATGTATGCTGCTCAGTATCCTGGACTACATCATCCAAGTGACCGGACCGTTAGCCGGATAGTTACGTTATTTAAGGAAACAGGAAGTGTTCGGCCACATGTGAAACGTCTGCAACAAATGATGATGCCCAGATAGGTGTTTTAGCTGCTGTCGGGGCTAATCCGCACATCAGTAGCAGACAAATTGCGTGAGAATCGGGAATCTCAAAAACGTCGGTGTTGAGAATGCTACATCAACATCGATTGCACCCGTACCATATTTCTGTGCACCAGGAATTGCATGGCGACGACTCTGAACGTCGTGTACTGTTCTGCCACTGGGCACAAGAGAAATTACGGGACGATGACAGATTGTTTGCTCGCGTTCTATTTAGCGACGAAGCGGTAACGTAAACCGGAATAATATGCACTATTGAGCAACGGAAAATCCACCATGGCTGCGACAAGTGGAACATCAGCGACCTTGGCGGGTTAATGTATGGTGCGGCATTATGGGAGGAAGGATAATGGTTCAAATGGCTCTGAGCACTATGGGACTCAACTGCTGTGGTCATCAGTCCCCTAGAACTTAGAACTACTTAAACCTAACTAACCTAAGGACAACACACACATCCATGCCCGAGGCACGATTCGAACCTGCGACCGTAGCAGTCGCGCGGTTCCGGACTGCGCGCCTAGAACCGTGAGACCACCGCGGCCGGCGGAGGAAGGATAATTGGCCCCCATTTTATCGATGGCAATCTAAATGGTGCAATGTATGCCGATTTCCTTAATGTTCTACGATGTTACTACAAGATGTTTCACTGCATGGCAGAATGGTGATGTACTTCCAACATGATGGATGTCTAGCATATAGCTCGCGTGCGGTTGAAGCGGTATTGAATAGCATATTTCAAGAAAGGTGGATTGGTTGTCGAAGCACCATACCATGGCCCGCACGTTCACCGGATCTGACGTCCCTGGATTTCTTTCTGTGGGGAAAGTTGAAGGATATTTGCTATCGTGATCCCCCGTCAACGCCTGATAACATGCGTCAGCGCATTGTCAATGCATGTGCGAACATTACGGAAGGCGAATTACTCGCTGTTGAGAGGAATGTCGTTACACGTATTGCCAAATGCATTGAGGTTGACGGACATCATTTTGAGTATTTATTGCATTAATGTGGTATTTACAGGTAATCACGCTGTAACAGCATACGTTCTCAGATATGATAAGTTCATAAAGGTACATGTATCACATTGGAACAACCGAAATAAAATGTTCATATTTACGTTCTGTATTTTAATTTAAAAAACCTACTTGTCACGAACTGTTCGTCTAAAATTGTGAGCCATATGTTTGTGACTATTACAGTGCCATCTACCACAAAATGAAAAAAGTGGTCCAACTTAAACATTCATATTTCTTTATGTACTACACGAATATGGAATAAAAATCCGCCGTTTCTATTTTTAATAAGCAGGTGATATCCGTTTGATCTATGGCAGCGCCACCTAGCGGGCCAACAATAGCGCCATCTGGCTTCACCCTTCAATGTAGACGTGTCCGCAGCTCGTGGTCGTGCGGTAGCGTTCTCGCTTCCCACGCCCGGGTTCGATTCCCGACGGGGTCAGGGATTTTCTGTGCCTCGTGATTACTGGGTGTTGTGTGCTGTCCTTAGGTTAGTTAGGTTTAAGTAGTTCTAAGTTCAAGGGACTAATGATCATAGATGTTAAGTCCCATAGTGCTCAGAGCCATTTGAACCATTTTTTCAAGGTAGACGAGTTTCGTTCGTTGTAGTTTTTTCGTTTGACGCTGATTTCGTGAAATATTTGGCCCAATCACGATCAATGGCTCACCCTTATTCACAATATATGTTACACTTTTTAAGAAAAGCTTTCCTTTATTATTCTACAGACAAAATACTATTTGTATGAAGGCATCCCAAAAGCAAATAATTTACAAAGAATTAATAAATAAATAAATGTGTTTTCAGAATAAATTGAAAAAAATGAGTGTATTTAAAGTCTTCTTTAAGAAATCAACCCCCTCCCTTTTGACAGAACCCTGGCTACATCCGTGAGCGATGAAGTGTACTTCCAGATGAGCGCCTTATTCGGACCAACCCTCTTCTTTGCCATCAAATTGGCAAAATATGGATGCAGTAACCACCTGTTTGCGACAGTAAGTTTGCCATCTGTTGAATACTGAGCAGCAGTCATTCAATCTGCTGCGTCTGGAATTCAACAACGTCGGTTAGAGACAGTTCACCTGGAGGCTCAGACATGGTGAAACACTTTATACTTTATTACTAGACACAAAAATTCGGAAACATCACCACTGTGACTAGCGGTACACTAAGCATGTCCGCGTAGACATGCAAGGTGGAAGTCTGTTCAAACATGAACAAACGTGGGAACATCCTCGTCGTGTCATTTTGATGTACGTCGTAGCAAGCCTAGATGACAGAACGATAGTTTTGCTTTTGGAGAAGGTCGACAGGGAGCTGCAACTCACATTAAGATCATTAGTTCAGTTTAATCAAACTCTTTAATACCGAATACTTCTAGGGATTGATCGATGAGAGGATACGGAACAAAACAGGTCTAATGAACTTATGTTCGGAAATGCATGATTTCCATGCTAGAGACCATTTATTCCATCATACTTTGTTAGAGAGACTGCGGTCTAATAAGCGCTGTGTCATGTAGCTACACTTACAGAATTTGTTGAGAGTAAATTAGAATTAAGTTAATACCTTCTGTTCTTTCGGACATGTCCGAAAGAACAGATACCACATCCATGTAAGCATAACAGTTCTGGCAATATCGGCCATGGCGTTCTTCTTCTGTGCGGATGCACACATATTCCCCGGACTCTTACGGGACTTGGTAAGAACATCTTCCACGAGTAATGAGTGTGTTGGGGTGAGATGCTACGAATTTAATGTGTGGACATACAACGTGAGAATGTCAGGTCTCGCGAGAGGCGTGCGCGAGATAGTCCCTGCAGTCGCACTGTCGTCTGTGCCCTCGGTGGCTCAGTTAACCGGCACGGTAGCTCAGCGTGTTCGGTCAGAGTGTTAGCAGCCTTCTGTAATAAAAAAACTGAGTTAACCGATCAGAGACGAACTTAAAAACGGATGTTTTTACATACAACGAACAAAATGAGAATTAAAAAAAAGATGGATAGAGCGTCTGCCAGGTAAGCAGGATATCACAGGTTCGAGCCCCGGTCAGAGCACACATTTTTACCAGTTCCCGTTGGTATATATCAACGCCCGTCAGCATCTGAAGGTATTAACTTATATCTAATTTCGGTCTAGGCGACTGCAGGTAATCAATGGTGTCCGAAAGAACAGACACCATATCCATATAAGCATATGGGTTGAGAGTGGTTTTCATGCCCCTCAACGCATGTGTGTATGCGTTGTAGTATGTTCTGTCTCGTATGTTCATATCGGCCAGGCTATATCCGAACAGTGTCAAAGGCAGCATGAATACGTTGCTCCAGTGTCTCCACATCTGGAGAGGGCACTGCATGTATTATAAACGAAAAGCATAAACATGTGAATGATCTACAGCATTTATTTATTTAGTTAACGAGTTATTAGATTAAAAGACTATCATCAGACTATAAACGACTATAGTCCAATGATGGCCATGTAAGCCGAAAACAGGCCAATTGGGCCAATTTAGTATACCGTAGAACTTTGACATTTTTGTACTGTTCACTCATTAAATCTGCACTTGTTCCATCAAACAGCGATAGAAGAATGAATTAACAAACACTCTAACAAAAAAAGAAAGAGATGCAACAGACAGGAACTATTCGAATGGGACGGAAATTGGTAGATGTGATGCACATGTTCAAACGAAAACAAATAATTACAGTTTCAGAAAAACTGGATGATTTATTCAAGAGAAAGAACTTCACTAACTGAGCAAGTCAATAATGCGTTGGTCCACATCTGACCATTGTGTAAGCCATTATTCAGGTTGGCATTAATTGATAGAGTTGTTACATGTCCTCCTGAGGGATATAGTCCAAAAACAGTCCAGCTCGAGCGTTATATCGTAAAAATCCCGAGGTGGGTGGTGGGCCCTGCCCATAATGCTCCGAACGTTCTCAATTGGAAAGAAACAGGAACAATTAGGTTGGTCTCTCACCATTGTCCACGCCGTCTCCGGGCACGTCTTCGGCCTGGAATCTAACTGACCGGAGCAGACCTGTCTTCAGTAATGAGCCTCACTACAAAATGAAGCCCGACAGCCAGGGATGACTTGTCTGGAGACGCCTGGACAACGGTGCAATACCAGCCTCACTGTCGCCCCCATACGGTCCGACAACCAGGAGTGATGGTCTGGGGAGACATTTCTCTTCACCCTTAGGTGAAAATAAGGAGAACCCTTTCGTTGTTATCCGTGGCACCCTTACAGCACAGCGGTATGCCAACGATACTCTATATCCCGTCTTCATGGCAAGCCATCCCTTACTGTCCTCCCCGATAGCTGAATGGTCAGCATGACAGACTGCCGTCCCAAGGGGCCCGCGTTCGATTCCCGGCTGGGTCGAGGATTTTCTCCGCTAAGGGACTGCGTGTTGTGTTGTCTTCATCATCATTTCCTCCCCATCTGGCGCGCAGGCCGCCCAGTGTGGGGTCGAATGTAATAAGACCTGCACCAAGGCGGCCGGACCTGGCCTGTAAGGGACGCCAAACGCTCATTTCCATTTCCATCCCGGACTTATATTTCAGCCACATAATACCCGTCCGCACACGGCAAGAGTTTCTATTGCTTGTCTTCGTGACTTTCAAATCCTATCTTCCCCAGCAAGATTGTAGGTTCTCTCCATAATTAGGAATTTTTGGAGCATTATGCGCACGGCTCTCCAACCAGCTTGAGAATTGGACTATCTAACGTGCCACTTGGACGGAATTTGACGTGATAGCCCTCTGGAAAACATCCCACAAATCTATTAATGAATGCCAAGTCGACTAACGGCTTTCATAAGAGCCAGATGTGGACCAATGCACTGCTGACTTCCTCATTTAGTGAACTCTTTGTCTTGGAAAAATCATTCATCTTTTCTGAAACTGTAATCATTTGTTTGTCTGTATATATGCGTCACATCTACCGATTTCCATCCCATTCAGATAATTCCTTCTTGGTGCGTCGTTATTTTTTCTTAGAGTGTGATTCTTCTGTCGCTGTTTGATGGAAAAAGTACAGGGTGCGCACAAAGTCTTGCCCTGATTATATCAATTTATTACAGAATAACCGTTTGACATAATAATTTACATTTGATGCTGTTACATAGATTAGTGTTACTAGTTTTTTTTTAAAGACCACTTATATTAGTAAACCTCAACGTGTGCTCCTTTGGTAGCTCGGAAAATGTCCAGGCGGTATTCCAGTTCTCGCCAGGTGTTTCGTAACATGTGTTCTGTCACAGTACCCACAGCAGCTTGTATCCTAGCCTTCAGTCCGTCAACGTCAGCAACTGGTATAACCAAGAGTCTGTCCTTGATATAGCCCCAGAAAAAATTCAAGGTGCGTAATGTCTGGAGAGCTGGGTGGCCAGGGTGTTGGACCGTTCTTTCCAATCCATCGATCCCGACATTACTCCCCTTGAATTTTTTTTGTGGGGCTATATCAAGTACAGAGTCTTCGTCACACCGGTTGCTGACGTCGACGAACTGAAGGCTACGTTACAGGCAGCTGTGGGTACTGTGACAGAACACATGTTACGAAACACCTGGCGAGAACTGGAATACTGCCTCGACATTCTCCGAGCTACCAAAGGAGCACACGTTGAGGTTTACTAACGTAAGTGGTCTTAAAAAAAACTAGCAACACTATGGTGTGCGTCCTGTAAGACCTTCGGTACACACACCATCAGATTATTTGACTTGTCGCTCTAGCGAAGTAGGCGAGTGTCAGCAATATGTCTCGTGGTCTTATCGTGGCGTGTTTATCTTCTGCCGTTAGATCAGACGATAGAAATGCCACTTGCACGCTTAGAGTAGCAGGTTGATGGTGACCAACTTTAAACAGAACTTGATTAATTTTCAAGCACATTTATTAAAATAATAACAAGCATAGAACTCCAGGCAACGTGATGAACGTATCTGTTATTTAGTTAGCAAATAATTGAGAGTGTAGGATGTATTCAAAACGACTTCCAGCTCCTTTTGATGCTGTTCCCAAAGGCTAAGGGACGTGTGCTTTCATCCCAACACAGCTGCTGTGTGCACATTTCTTGTGTTACCCAACACTCTGCAAGATGTTCATCGGTTTAAAACATCATTCCTGGGGCTGTTGAAACAAGTGTTGCAGGCGTATTTCTCCAGTTCGGCCACAACGTGAGGATGTGATCTCTAATACAAGCAGACCGCCGTCGCTGAGCGGTTCTAGGTGCTTCAGTCCGGAACTGCGCTGCTGCTACGTTCGCAGGTTCGAATCCTGCCTCGGACGTGGATGTGGTTGATGTTCTTAGGTTAGTTAGGTTCAAGTAGTTCTAAGTCTAGGGGACTGATGGCCTCAGACGTTAATTCCCATAGTGCTTAGAGCCATTTGAACCATTTTCTAATACAAGACTCAGCTTCCTTCATCCAGCAAAGTCTAGTTCTTTCTCCCCAATTGGATTTGATAAGCCCTCTGAGTCTTTCACAGTGACATGCTTCAGTAAAATCTTCTCAGTTTACGAGCCACATCACTTCAAGCAAAATACTCGAGCTTTCGATAGCTGCAGCGGAGTACAGCGCTGAGGAAATGTCTTCATTTTTCTCCAGCCCAACGACATTTGCCAATATTGGATTTTGTTAGTGGAATAGAGCAGTGCATTAGGCATCTATTAGACGATGTAGCTTAGGATGTTGGGCCGTATCCTCGCGAAAGCTAAGCCATCGAAATCTAATACAGTATTAGCCGGGAGAAACGACTTGGCTTACGCTTATTACGTGTGAATGGGGTTCAAATGGTTCAAATGGCTCTGAGCACTATGGGACTTAACACCTGAGGTCATCAGTCCCCTATAACTTAGAACTACTTAAGCCTAACTGACCTAAGGACATCACACACATCCATGCCCGAGGTAGGATTCGAACCTGCGACCGCAGCGATCGCGTGGTTCCAGACTGAAGCGCCTAGAACCGCTCGGTCACAACGGCCGGCCGTGAATGGGGACTTCGTCTTCTTGTCTAGAAGAAACGTCACTGTAGTCCTGAACACTACCACCTGAAGATGATACATTTATTATAAAATGATACTTACCGAAAGCTTAGTCACGACCCAATACAGGCCATCGTTGGGAAGACAGGAAAGTTATTGGACCCAGGTATGCGTGAAGAAGTTGTTAAGAAATTAATGCGTCAAGCCGACAGACCCCTCAGACTGTATTGACTGCCGAACGTACACAGTCGGCCGCGGTGGCCGTGCGGTTCTAGGCGCTCCAGTCCGCAACCGCGCTGCTGCTACGGTCACAGGTTCGAATCCTGCATCGGGCATGGATGTGTGTGATGTCCTAAGGTTAGTTAGGTTTAAGTAGTTCTAAGTCTAGGGGACTGATGACCTCAGATGTTCAGGCATTTCTCTGAGCCTGATAGTTGGTGCAATCACCTCGCTCACGCACAGGGCGACAAAACATCTGGAACGGTTTATGGTACCTAAACTGGGACACTATCAACACCACGTTGATAATTCGTAGTCATTTGTTCGTACCCTCAGGAAAATAAAGATTATCCAAAACGACATGATGGTTGGCCTGGTCGTTGTGTTACTTTTTATGAAGGCGCCGCTGCAGGACATTCTGGATCTTCTGACATAACATTTTCCACCTAGGATTGTCAAGCTGTTCCATGATGCCTAAGCGCCAACGTATTTTCTATGCTGCAATGAATATTATGAGATGACGGATGGTACTGCGATGGAATCACCACAGTCCCCAGCTGCCGCGAACTTTTTTTACGGAGGAACATGAGCAACAAGCTTTGAACTCTGCGAGGCTGCATCCATCTTCTTCCTACAGTACGTTCACGACACCTTCCTGTTACGACGCCATGGTGAAAACGCACTGCAGTAACATGACCAGTGTCTACCCCAACATTTACTGTCGAGATATAGAGGGATGGCAAGTTTCCGTTCTTGGATGTTTTAGGTGAGCGGAGGGCAGGAGGTTCTTGGTCATTCATCGTACAGGAAATCTACGCACACAGATCGGTACTTGAATGCCAGTAGTTTCCGCCACCTTATACACAAGAGAGCAGTCCTGAACACGTTGGTACGTAGGGCAAAAGTAACTTCTGACCACGATCATCAACA
The DNA here is from genome assembly GCF_023897955.1 of Schistocerca gregaria. NCBI lineage: Eukaryota > Metazoa > Arthropoda > Insecta > Orthoptera > Acrididae > Schistocerca > Schistocerca gregaria. Next base: position 187,885,808 of record NC_064920.1, on the reverse strand, counting down.
GACGGAATTTCAGTACTGGAGACGAGTGTTCAGTAAAAATTGTTACAGTGGAGGAAGGATTGTGAGAACTTACAGGTCCCACCGACGAAAGACGCTTCAAGAATCGGAAGAGGCCAAGCCAACTGTTTTCCTTCCATAATGTGGCGCGATGACTAGCAACTTAGGACGCCTGCTGCAGAGACATGGATTAAGACCAGTGTTCTGGCCCGACTCCAAGATTCGAGATCTGTTACGCGCCCTTAAAGACGACGTAGGTCTTCGAATTCATTTGGTGTATGGTGTACCCTGCAAATGCGGTAGCATTTACATAGGAAAACAATTCGCAATGTTGCTGAGACTTGTACTCAGCACTCACAACGTATTAAAAAAAAGGGAAGTCGGCAGTGCCAGAAAATCGCCTCGAAGGCAGATATAAGATGCAATATGAAAAGGCTAGAGTCTTCGCTCGAAAACCAGGGGTACCTACTTAGCAGCGCAAGGGAACCGGCTTTGGATAGTAATTGAAAGCAAAGACTGATTCTTGACAGTTATAGAGAGACGGGAAGGACAGTTTTAAACATCACGCCGACCCCTCCCGCCACCTATCACTCGGTCCCACGGCCAGCCAAGGTTGCTATGAGCTGCCCAGCTTGCCTTCCGTGATGCCTCACGTACTCTTTCCTGGGGCATACTTGTGCCCTAGAATGAATGTTGCAAACACTGTTCACCTCTACACTCAGCACAGTTACTTCTCTCAGAGTCAAAACACAAGGTGCACAGGCACGCCTTCTGATCCCTATCTCATCAACGATGACCATGACAAATGAATCACGAACACTACAACCTCTCACTGTAGACATATAGTATCATGGTGCCACTGAACAGTCGTCGAGGATGTGCATTTTTTTCCGGTACTGCAATTCGCCAGTGCGTTACATCTCACCACAAACTCAAGAAAAGAATGGAAAATTATGTTTTTTCTATAAAAAGATTGCATACAAAACACTTGCACAGCCATTACTTAAACACAGCTGAGCTATAGGGAAATCATACCAGGTTGGACCAATAGGGGACCTAGAGCAACCACAAAGAAACGTGGCACGAGTGTCCACAAGCTTTTTTGTAGTGCAAGAGATGAAGGAATATCTTGAGGAAACTTACCTGCAAGACACTCGAAGAAATAACTTACATAGAAAACATCAAGAACCATCTTTTGAGACAGAAAATACTAGTATTCTTCACCCTCTATGTATCTAAACCCCAGAGATTGCGCAGACAATATCAGTTAAATGACAACCCGCACAGAGATATAGAAGGACTCATTCTTCCCAGCCTCCTGAATGAGTGTTATGGGGGAAAACCACAAAATATGAATAATACTTAAAAAGTACCCTCCGCTATGTACTTGACAATTATCAGCAGAGTTCAGATGTGGATGTAACAGCTAAATGACCTTAAATCCAAATTATTGAGTTGACTCATTTCATGTGTTGTCAGCTACTGCACACCTTTTGTTTTATAAAACGCTTTTGTTTTCATGCAGACATCATTCCACTTCGTAAACCATAGTAGAGGGTGACTGCTGTTTCTGGTCCAACTCTCTGACTCGACATCCATCAGCTCTTTCTGCCAGTGTCATATTACACATGTGCACGTCATATTGAAGGTCGCAGGCTACATGTGAAAAGGTCGCCCAGGGAAGAGGAAGTGTGAGGAGGGAAAGAGAGGGAGGGAAGGGGCAGGTCGTCCAATGGGAATCGACAATCGAGCTCCCTCCCTCACCTCTCCCCCTTTTTCTCTCATCCAGTGGGAATCATTCGAGTTCCGTGTTCTGAGTGAGAAGACCATTTGATTTTTTATTGCTGTAACAAATTATTCCAAAATAATGATCAGACGGCGTCGCTCTGGCGTTACGCTGGTGTCGCACCGATGTTACGTTGGCGTCGCACCAGTGTTACGTCAACTTCAGTGTCATGTCCACTGTGACAGATATCTTCAACCACTTCCTAGCAACCAGTATTTCCCCTGAGGCCTGAAGGCAGGGACTAGCTAAACCACTACCAAAAAAGTATGTTCCCACATCATCCTCTGTTTACTGACCTATTTGCATTCTACCTGCACTGTCCGATGTCTTAGAATATACAGGCCATTACTAGCTGACAACCTACCTAACTACAAACAACCTACTAGACCAATACCTATCAGTTTTCCATAAACATTGCAGCACATCTGTCCTAATAAAGAGATGACCAGAAGTGTTCAATGGATATACGAGAGTTAACTATCATGTGCTTCTTAGACTTGAGCAAAGCCTTTGACATTGTCAGCTTCGAGATTTTACTTGCCAAACTTATCAGCCTGAAATTTTTCCAAAAGTGCAGTGGAATGATTTCGCTCATATCTGACGTCTCGCCAGCAGTGCGTCACGTCCGACACCAAAAAGTCAGAATGAGGCCCGGTAGCATGAGGCGTCCCCAGGATTTGGTATTAGGTCCTATACTCTTATCATTGTATTTCATTGACGTGTCATTAGTTTTGTCCTGCTGCAAATACCACATGTACGCTGACGACCTCCTGTTGGATCTAAGTGCAAAACGAATAAACCTGAAGGTGACTACTGAGAATTTCAATACCGACCTGCCTGCACTATTAAAATGAGCGCAGGATACAGGGTTAAAGCTCAACCCATACAAAACTCAAACGGTGCTCGTTGGTCATTCTAGGCTCATCAGCCCTAAATACCAGGAATCCCTACCATCTTTAACCTTAAACGGGACAAATATCAACTTCTCTCCCTCGGCAAAGGGTCTAGGAGTAATAACGGATGAAAATCTAAATTGGGTTGACAACGTAACTGCAATGAGCAAGAAAACATCAGCACCTCTCTATGCCATACAAAAATATAAAAAGTGCTCTTTTCTTTATTTGAAACAGAAACTTGTACAAACACTTATACTTTCAATTATTGATTAAAGTAATGCTGGTCTTTCTCTGAAAAGCTCATAGCGCCTGGAACTGGTGATGGATGCCTGTTTCGCTATATCTGTGATCTTCTACTCTTTCACAGATTTCACCAACATATGCACAGCTATTCTGGCTGCATGCGGACAAGCGCAGAGATTTCCGTACCTTCTGTCTTCTATACTGTCTTAACCAACGTATGCTGTCCTTCATATCATATCTCTCCTCGGCCTTGCCACTTATGTCTGAACAACATGGCAGAAACACTCGTTCCCATCAAGGCAAAATCTTTTCTGCCAATCTCTATCATTCAGCCACTTTCTCGAAGCCCTTGTCAGTAGCATAAACCCGACTCTGAACAACTTCATGCATTACTCGCATGTTAAAGCACTCAGTAACTTTTCCAGCTTAAGAAGACACTTAAGGACATATCTGATAAAGGAACAATAAGGATTACCGTTGTCCCTGTATGCACTCTTAATCTCTTACGCTCTTCTACCCAACCCGATCTTCCTCATTTCCCAGTATTCGTAGCCGACGCAGTCACCTTAAATTTCCTTTCCCCAGAACTCGCTGTATAAGAAAACATCAGTTTCCTACACCTAAAGATTCTTCTTATATCAGCCACTATCGTAATTGTTATTATTGTCATTATTATTATTGTTACCATTATAGCTATTAGTGGCTCAGCAGTAGTAGAACAAGTATTTCTGATATTGACTTTGTAAGGTCAAAGTCGGTATTATTCACTCACGTCGTCACTATAAATACTCAAATCATTTCAATACTATTTGTCGTATTAAAATGGTATTTCTTATGTAACTATGGTGGAATAAGGTAATGTATGTGTGAAACTTTGTATATCCAAATACATAAACAAATAAAAAAGATAATGATTCATTCCACAGCATTACGATTTATCATGCAAATGTTGCACAAAATGTGGTTCTAAGTAACGAAAAGAGTAACTAGCTATGGGTGTACCACAAAGCATGGTATTGGCTTCTATACTTCATCAGCCTTGAAAAGGAAACTCAGAAGTAAAACCAACCAGATGATGAAAATAGACATACGTTCCAATTGTGCGACATTTGGTTAATCCTGAAAAACTGACAGAGTTACTGGTGAGATATAATCTGGGAAAATAAGTAAATAGACTACTGTTTGAAGGCCTACATCTTACACAGCTTACGCTATCATTACTAAAAAGTGTTAAATGTTAAAGCAAAATATCCATTTTGTGGGGTCTTTAATGATCGAGACCATTCCCCTTAATCACATTTATAGCATTACACAATGCTGAAAGATGTTTAAAAAATTATAGCCTTTTGTTTTACCCTATAAACCGCTATTATTGGCGACATACTGTACGATGTATCATAAGTGAGATATGAAAGTGAAATGTGTAAGCTAAAGTGAGACTAATGCTCTGACAATCTAATAAAACAAGAACTCTATTCTATATGGATGTTTATCTTTATGCAGTTCTGTTTCTTTGATGTTTAATAATTGACTTTGTTGACATACACAAGATACAATTGCGTGCCTTGCTTCTTTCGTCATTGCACACGTTTGTAGGCTACCAAAGAATATATAGGTAAGTTTTATGGAAACGTGAACAGTAAAAATTTTGTTAATACGAACTGAAAACTGAAAATGTGATGAACAGGAAGCAGTACCAGTAAGCAAACAAGAATTGGTTTCGGGATTAGAGATTTATTTGCTATCGACACAAATATAGTAAAAGTGGAATAAAATGCATTATGAAAGCATCCTTCACACAACACATCCTTCCCTTCTTGGTTGTTCGAAATAGATTAACAAAAAAAAGCTACTTAACCTGGCCAAATTTGTCGTATTGCAAGAGCATTTGAAGGCAGAAAAACGTTCGAAAATGCCTGCCTTCCTTACACTATGTTATTCATGCAATAGCTGTAACTTTTAGTGTTTAAAAGAGCTGCTGCGTGCACACAACAAAAATAATGAACAAAATGCAATCGCAAACAGTAGTCTGCTAATGTTTTGGGCTATTTAAGATGGTGGCTGGATCCACCTTCTCTGGCTTCAAAACAACATACAACATAAGCCTACAGGCCCACTCCCATCCTTTTTTTACCTCCATGGTTGAGACATGGTTGAGACCTTCGACCACAGGTACTATATCTATGTTAAGGGTTGAGACCATTGGATATACACACATCAAAAATAGTTTTGCATCACCCCAGTTCCCAAAATTCCTGAAAACAGACGTTGACTGTGGATATTATATCACAGACAGAATCCTTTTGACTGTTCAGAGATGTCACTAAACCCACCCAAAGATGTAAATAACCATACATGAGGAGCGCCTATTAGATGGAGTCCGACAGCCGATCAGTTCCAGTCATTCCACCAGGAAGGAGGTACACGGCTCATGTTGTCTGTAGTTCATCCACACCTAGACGGTCAACACCGCGGTTCTATCGCGTCTACATTGTTTCTTTGTGCCAGGAAGGGCTCTCAACAAGGGAAGTGTCCAGACGTCTCAAAGTGAACCAAAGCAATGTTGTTTGTACAGGGAAGAGAGAGAGAGAGAGACCGGAACTGTCAATGACATGCCTCGCTCAGGCGGGCCAAGGGCTACTACTGCAGTGGATGATTGCTACCTACGGACTAAGGCTTATAGGAACCCAGACAGCAACGCAACCATGTTGAATAATGCTTTTCGTGCAGCCACAGGACGTCGTATTACGACTCAAACTGTGCGCAATGGGCTGCATGATGGGCAACTTCACTCCTGACGTCCATGTTAAGGTCAATCGTCTGCAGGTCGTGGTCGTGCGTTAGCGTTCTCGCTTCCCATGCCCGTGTTCCCGGGCTCGATTCCCGGTGGGGCCAGTGATTTTCTCTGCCTCGTGATGACTGGGTGTTGTGTGATGTCCTTAGGTTAGTTAGGTTTAAGTAGTTCTAAGTTCTAGTGGACTGATGACTATAGCTGTTAAGTCCCATAGTGCTCAGAGCCATTTGAACCATTTTTGAGGTCAATCTTTGCAATCACGATACCATGCAGGGCAGTACAGATAGGCCCAACAACGTGCTGAATGAACTGCTCAGGATTGGCGTCACATTCTCTTCACCAGTAAGTGTTGAATATGCCTTCAACCACACAACTGTCAGAGATGTGTTTGGAGGCAACCGCCTTAGACACACTGTCAAGCGAGTGGAGCAAGGTGGAGGTTCCCTGATGTTTTGGGATGGCATTATGTGGGTCCAATGTACACCGCTGGTGGTCATGCATGTCGCCATAACGGCTGTACAATACGTGACTGAAACCCTCCAACCGAAAGTGCAACCATATTGGCAGAATATTGAAGAGGCATTCTTTTTCATGGACGACAGTTCTTTCCCCCCCCCCCCCCCCCCTTGTATACATCTTGTGAATGACCATCTTCAGAATAACGATATCGCTCGACTAGAGCGGCCAGCATGTTTTCCAGACATGAACCCTATCAAACATACCTGGGATAGATTGAAAAGGGCGGTTTATGGCCGACATGACCCTCCCAATACTCTGAGGAATCTGCGTCGAATCGCCATTAGGAGTGGGGCAATCTGGACCAATAATGCCTTTGGGTCATCCCATGCGAAGTGGTCCAGAGGCTCCCACATGACCCTCATGGATTTTGATGAAATTTTGCATGAACATTCACACATGTTCCCAATGAACACTGGAATGAACACTGGTAAAGTATCAGTTTCAGAAATTCAATACTTTCAGAGATACAGTCACTTATTTAAGACAATAGCACAGCTTTCTATAGGGCGTCCTTGAATTTTCAGCAACTTTGAGATGAGATATCTCTGTAAGTATTTGCACAAAATAAACAAAACTTGGCCATCTTATACGACTTTTAGAGCTCTGTAAAATGAAATATTAAGAAAAGGATTTCTGAGCAATTTTCATATAGATAATTTGAAGCAAAGTTGGGCGAAAAAATAGCTGTTTAAAAAAAATGAGAACTTTAGTTTTTTATATCTCCAAAAGTAATTGTGGGATGTACATGAAACTATGCACACCATAACTCATCAACACAAGTTCTTAGAATATAAATTTTCATTCTCCTATTGCTTTCCATTGTTTCACAAATCTAGGGTGAAGTTGTCGATTTTTCAAAAAGTGCAAAAAATGGGTATTTTTAGTCAAATTTTTCAAAAAAGTGTTTTCTCCAAACTCTTCTAAAATATCTAGAAAAGTGGATTTGGTTTTGCAATGCGAGCATATAAGGCCCTAAAAAGTAGCATCAGCAAAGAGGCGCACTGGAAGTTTGAACACATTTTTCTGGCATTCAAATTATACCTGAAATCTTTTATTTTGCCTTATATGTGTTTATTAATGTTTGGGATACGTGAAATAAGAAGTCCTGATGAATAGGACCTAGCTTAAGTCTGAATAGCAAAAGAATAAAAATAGAAACAATGTTATTTCTTAATTGTCACCTCCCCCCCCCCCTCTCTCTCTCTCTCTCTCTCTCTCTCTCTCTCTCACACACACACACACACACACACACACACACACATACACACACACACACACACAATTATTAAGAATGAATGTAAATCGTAAAATTTATTTGCATAATCATCTAATTATTAGTTCCCTGTTTAATGAAGAACACCAGCTTACTGATGGGAAAGAAGTGTATAAATGAGTTGCTATGGTCCATGGTGGCTTAACCACTGCTAGTTTCATTTCACCTGAGAAAACCAGCATTCCCATTGCCATAGGGGCCACGCCCAATAGCTTAGCAACAACAGCCTTGGGTGGGTTTCTTTACACAGGTTCCCAAGCCTGATAGTAAAATTATTTAAGTGCCCTGTGTAAAATTAGAAGGCACTCTTGGGTTCCTTAGATTGTTTCCTCTAACCTATTTCAATTTTTGATATGCTACATTAATTTTCTGATGAATATCAAGAGGAATGGTGTATTGCCGGCCAGTCGAATTAACTGATGGAACTGGAATAACTGCAATAATGTGGTGTTCCGGAACCCAGCACTTGTCACTTCTTGGTGGCCAATAAAATGAATTTGCTTGACCATGTGGGTGCATAAAGTTTATTAATGCATCCCTTTTCTCTGTGGAGGTCTCACAGATATTCCAATCCACCACACGTTTTCATAGATGCATACAACATATTGTCCAGGTTGGAGAGCGGACATTAATATGCCTCCTTCATTACTGTTACCCATTTTAGCTAGAAAAGATGAACAACCATTTGAAACTCTGCTGACCTGAATTGTTGTTTCATCAATAGGTAAAAAGTGATGATTTTCTCTAGTGCCTCCTACAGTTTGTCCAAGTTTAAACCTCTCTCCTTGTGACAGAATATTTTTTGCAATTTCATCTTTACTGATGAAAACAAATTTAAATCCATTAATGTTTTCAGAGCAGAAGTGAAACAGATCCAGGGGAATAAGAATTTGTCCATTAAGTCGCCATTGCAAGCTTGCTCTTGCTGCTAACCGCTTTGTTGTACCTCCAATCCGATCACAATGTGATTTCCCATGTCTAGTAGCAAAAAAATTCCATTCGGCTGTCATTCCAAAATCACTCTAATGACAGCACAAATTTAGGAACTTCTTGAAATTTTTATATTGAGCACTGGAGCCTTCACTGAAATAATCAATGTGAGATATCTGTGCAAACCGCGCTTTTATATATTTGATGAGCTTCTTGATAAAAACGTGAATTGTAATAGTGTCATGCCGCAAACAATCACTGATAATGCAAAAACTTAAAGACTCTACTTTCTCAGTTTGACGAAAGTAGATAACAAATGGATGAATTGTTGCTTGACTATTGTCCCAGTGGAAGCCTTGCACAGCATCCTGAATGATAAAATAATAATTTTCTGCAAAATCCATTAGGACAACAAGCTCTTCGTCTTTCAGATGACATTTAAGGCCTTTAAGATGCAAGCTTTGATGCCTGGAAATGTAATGATGGCATGACAGACTCCATACTTTATTTATTACATCTTCAATAAATTCATCCACTACCATTTGCTTCATGTCCCGTGTGGCCTGACTGGTATGAATATGTTGCTTAAACAGAATAACTTCCTGTGGCTCATGATCTAGGAAATAGCTGGCAATTTCAGATGCTATAGCTTCGGGCCCAGGACACCTTTCACAGCGACGTAGCATGCACTGTTGAAACTGCAAACTGCCTTGTTGAGGATCTCCTTATAATTTTCGCTTATACCAGCTCCGCTAAGCTTAAGCTTAACATTTTGGTGAATTGCACAGACGCAAACTGCATGCATTCCAGCTGATCCTACTGTTATACACCATCTGGGTCTAACTTTGAGAACCCTATTTCTGGACCATTTATATTCTTATAGATAACATACATTTCCCATAAATTGCAAAGTAACAGCCTTTTCTGCATGTATGTCTTTCTATCTAAATGTCTAACTGAAATACTATCTTTTTTTCCAGGGCACACCCTACTATACTCATCTTCTCCAAAAAAATTTCGCACTCTACTAGCAACTTCTGCTGGTAATTTCCTGCTTTGCCTATTTTCGGGAATTGCCAGAATGCCCTTCTCTGCCTTCAGCTTCCGAGCATTCTTCACCATTCTTTCGGACATGCCGAACCGAGCTGCTGTTTGTCTGACTGTCCAGCTTACAGGTGCCAAGGTTAAAAGTTGCATCTATTCTTTATTCATTGCATTCTGCATCTTGGCTTTCAGTTCAGTCAGCAAATGTGCATAGTCGGCACAGTTTCCACATTCCTTAATTTCACTAGCATCTTCAATTTGTCAGTTTACTCCCATTCCATTTACAACTCTGTTTTTAATCACTTTTTGAGCCTTTTGAATTTTCTTCTTCACATATTGGGGCTTATCTCTGTAGCTTACTGTTCTCTTCAGGGGTGAAACACTGATAGACAATAAGCTACTATTTAATTCTTCTTTTGGTGTAAAGTCCTCATCAGAATGTGACGATGAGGCTGATAAAGCTTCGTCCAAGTGTTTATTTAAGGTAGCCCTGCAAGCCAGACAAATTTTCTGACCTGGCTTTATGTTATTAACAAGCTGCTTCTTCAACGTATCAGAAGCCTTATTAGCTGTTTCAGTATGAAGAATGTGAATTCCTGCCTTAACATTGTGGTTCACCTTCCCAAAGGGATTGAAGCATTTTTTGTAACCTCTCATATTGTGTCAATAACAGGGCTTCATGGTGTAGGCAGACTTGAGAGGTATTGTCCAGCTTTGCTTCCGAATGTCGGACCAACAACTCTTTTTCCTCATCACTAAAATATGCAAACCATTTTAAAGCAGCTTTTTTGGCAAAGAAATTGACATGACACTTTGTTCCACTGTCTCCTTGCCCAATTGACCAGGAAGGTATGCTCTTCCCTTCTGCATCCATCTCTAATCAGTAACTTAATAATGTATTTCGCCTCTAAGTGCAAATTATAATCTGCTTAAATTTCAGACAAATTGCTACTGAATGAAATTATACACAATGTGTAATACCAATGAAAAAATCTAGTAAGAGATATATGCTATAAAAGACACAATCAAAACAATTTTTTGTAAATTACATTACAGACTTTGATGGCCTTACAAATCACTTAACAATCCACACTCAGTCAAGAGAACCCACCCACTATGCTGCAAACACACCACTGAAATACTGATTGTTCAAACAAGGCTCACAATAATGAAACAATCTGATTGTTAAGGTAATTTTTGCCATTATATTTTCTATAAACAGTGAATCTTGTGAATTTTCTCTGTGAAACTAGTGGTTACATATTTACCAAGGTAGTAGGCTACATTTAAGTGTGATTAAATACAAAATTAAACTAGATGTTTTACCAACTAATTTCACATGTTTCCCTAATAACTTTAAGACAAAAATTCACATGTTACAACACCTAGGTATTAAAATCTCTGCAATATCGATTGGAAAATTTACATCACTTGATGCACGATTCAAGTAAACCGATTCTTTTTTGGAAAAATGTTTTATACAATTGAATCCAAAAATTATGTCTTCATTTTCCACTTGTAAATATTTACAATTTTGAAAAGTACAAAAAATATGAAGCTATTATTCATTGAATTCTTTATGATCTCTTTTTTTTGTTTTACAAATGAGAAGAGTTTTATGCAGATGAACACTTACGATAAAAGAAGAAGGGCTATTTCTCATAGTTTTCAAGTTTTTCTGACAGTCTCATTGCCTATTTACCAGATCTTTTTATTTCAATTATTCAAGGCACTAATAAACATTTATTAGGCATAATAAAAGGTTTCAGGTATAATTTGAGTGCCAGAAAAATGTGTTCAAACTTCCAGTGCGCCTCTTTGCTGATGCTACTTTTTAGGGACTTATATGCCTGAATTGCAAAACCAAATCCACTTTTGTAGATATTTTACAATATGATATTTCTAATTACCATAGCTTAGAAGAGTTTGGAGAAAACACTTTTTTGAAAAATTTGACTAAAAATACCCATTTTTAGCACTTTTCGAAAAATCGTCAACTTCACCCTAGATTTGTGAAATAATGGAAAGAAATAGGAGAATGAAATTTTATATTCTAACGACTTGTGTTGGTGAGTTATGGTGTGCAAAGTTTCACGTACATCCCACAATTACTTTTGGAGATATAAAAAACTAAAGTTCTCATTTTTTTAAACAGCTATTTTTTCCGCCCAACTTTGCTTCAAATTACCTATATGAAAATTGCTCATAAATCCTTTTGTTAATATTTTACATTACAGAGCTCTAAACGTTGTATAATATGGCCAAGATTTGTTTATTTCACGCAAATACTTACAGAGATATCTCATCTCAAAGTTGCTGAAAATTCAAGAATGCCGTATTGGAACTGTGCTATGGTTTCAAACAAGTGACTATATCTCTGCAAGTATTGAATTTCTGAAACTGAAGCTTTACTAGCGGCCATTGAGAACATGTGTGAATGTTCATACAAAATTTCATCAAAATCCATGAGGGTCATGTGGGAACATTTCTCGATATTAGACCACTTAGCACGGAATGGCCCCCTTGGTGAACTTGTGGATAATATGCCACGACGAATACAGGAATGCATCAGTAAAAGAGGACGTGCTAAAGGGTATTAGAGGTACCAGTGTGTACAGCAGTCTGGACCTCCACCTCTGAATGTATCGCTGTATGGTGGTACAACATGCAATGTGTAGTTTTCATGAGCAATAAAAAGGGTTGATATGATGTTTATATTGATGTATATTCAAATTTTCTGTACAGTTTCCGGAACTCTCGGAACCGAGGTGATACAAAACTTTTTTTGACATGTGTATATCTATCGATTGAACATAGTCTACTGCAGGCGCTCTCAATATCAAAGCGGACTAGTCACATGATTTTGGGACAACACTAGTTGTCTGCAATTTGTTTCAATAGCGAAACTTGAGTATTACACGAACTGCTTTGTGTTATACATGTTTCTGCTCCTTTGAGTTGCAGTAACTGCTATGGTGCAGTATTGTCGTTGTTATGGTTGTAAAGAAATGAATTTGAAAGGAGGACCAGTTACTTCTCATAGGTGTGAACAACATGTGGATAATAGCAAATGTCATATTGATATGAGGAACTTTATATGTTGAAACATATCGAGACACTGTGTTATAAAATCTTGTATTGTACAGATAATTTCTGCGATTTTATGGACATGTGTTTATGCAACAAGTGATAGACAAATTTTCATAGTGTGTCTAAGCAAACTGTGTCAGTGTGTATATATCAGCGCTATGTTCATATGTGGTAAAACTTACACATCACAATCTGTTTAATTTCCTTCTGTTTGATGCAGATTCTTAAACCCTAGTGTGCATCTAAGTACTTCTGAATGAGACAGTTTACTATAGTGTCACTGTAACGTACTTAATTGGCGCTGATTCAACAATATGAATCAGTGCAAGAGGAAACGTAAAAAAATATTGTTGGCTGTCACTTCTTTCATTACTCCAAAATTCGAGCATTGATCTTGTGTATTTTATGTTTTGACACACTGTATGGTTACTTTTCTGATGAGATGGGGTACAATGTTATAGATATTAGAATTGTCTGTAAAAATCAGAAGGGTAAATAAAGAAAAACTGAAAATAATAATCGGCAAATAGATGGTGCAAATCGCTTACCATGTTTACTGTAACAATTTCATAGTTACAAATGCATTGGTTTTTCATGGCACTTCTGCGCTGTCTCCATTGTCACTGTAAAGACACGGTGACATCAGTTTTGTGGGTCCCTGAGTCGTGTCTGAAATGAAAGTTTTGGCAGCTGCATGTTGCACGAGCTGTGGTGGAGTTAAAGCTTATTGCGTGGAATTGCTGCATAAGAAAAAAATAAGAAACGTGTTTCGATTCGTGACTGAATGAAGAAAAGACGTCAGCTCGGTTGCTCAGCATCCTTGCTACAATAATTTATAATGGTAGATCCCAGAAGTTCTTTTAATTATCTTAGAATGTCACCAGAACTGTTCGTTTCCTCTAAATAGAGTTAATTATGCGATAAGGAATAAAGGTACTGTAATGCATGAAGCACTGTCGCCAGAACTGAAATTATATATCATATTGCATGCATTACAATCGAGAACACACGGCTGCTATAAGATACGGTTTTAATTGGTGATGACGCTATTTCATTAACACCAATAATTATTAACATTAGCAACAATGATTATTCGAAGCAGGCCGCATTAAGAATAGAATTTTTGCAAACTGCTCTCTTGAAGACAGATCTGTACAGTGGCAATATTTCAAAATTCCACCATATGTGAATGGGGAGCACTGCAGTGACGTTTTAAATAGATGAATATTGAATAAAGAATGCGGCTCCTTGAATTTGCATAGCCTTCCCTTCTGTTAACAATATTCCTTAACAAAGAACTGGCCAACTCGAACAATGGATTTTAGTCTTGTAGACGACAGCATTGCCACAGCTAGAATTACACTTGCTTATATTTTTCTTAATTCAGTTGTATATTTGCTCCTACCTCAATAAATTTTACCCTGCAGCTCAGATATTGTCAAACCATCTATGTTATGATCGCACATGATGGCCTCAGCAGCAGAAATGTGTTGCTTATTTTAGTAATCAGCATCACTGAAATCCCGCAAACACCTATGCAAAGCATAGATATCCAAAACGCGAACATTATTCTCAGTTCCCCACTTCCTATTTCAGTTTGTGTACACTCTACGAACACACATAACCCCAAAACTCATGCAACTAGTGTCGCCAAAGTTGGAACACGCCGAAAATGTTTAGTTTCATCAACGAGTTGCGCAAACGCGCGGAGCGCATGTGCAGTGGCCGGTAGTGCAGTTAACTGCAACCTAGTGTCGTCGTGGAAACTAGGCTTAATGTAATTAATATCCCGTCCCAAAATCACGTGACTTCATCAGGAGCAGGACGAAATTGTCATTCTGTGCATCGAAACGCTCACTTCATAGATATTTATACTCTATAGTTGAGACAAGACATCAGTGGTACTGTCGAGGAAGGAGGTTCGAACTTCCTTCCCTAGGAGTCTGTGATCCGTAGATGTGGGCGTGTAGCATCTCTGTGGATTGCTCAAGGAATATCGTGTACGCAGAGGTTTTAATGTCACCTTGGAGATAGATTTTTTTTTATTATTGGTGTGTGTTTCCCAGAGTGGAGTGTGCTTGTGGCGTGGGTGTTGCGTGTTGTGAGTGTGAGTTTGTAACTGCTGTTAGTGATGTTGCAGCGGGGCGTCCGGATCTTGTGTAGCAGGACTTCACAGCGGCAGGTTAGTACTGAAAATTCTACTGTACATGTGCTAAAGTGACATTTTACTGAAAGCTTCCTGTTACAGTAATTTCACCAGCGCAAATCTTCTTAATACCAGAAAATCCTGGAAACCCTGTCTTAATGACTTTATGCTTGTTCTTATAACGAATGAACGGATATTAGCCCTTCTGTCGTGTAAACTTTCAGCACCGTAAGAAACAAAGTATGTAAAATTATTGTGTTCGCTGTCGAGAGGAATTCATTCCCAGCGAAACGAATTCGTGAGCTCCATGCAGTGAAGGTTCTTTATTTAAAGACACTGAAGAATAGGCTGGTAAGCACAAAAACTCGCACTGTAAGCAGAGGGCACTTCTTTTAGCTTGAATTAGTCATAGTAATATGTAAAGTTGCTCTTACTACAACAATTTGCGCAAATTATATCAAAAACGCAGTATTTTATGATTATGTGGATAACATTTATTTTAATTGAGCGAATTAGTCTTCAGAAATTACATAGGCCTACACGCATGTGCCTTATGCGAAGAAGTTACGTTCCCTGTGTGTGTGTGTGTGTGTGTGTGTGTGTGTGTGTGTGTTTTTACAGTGACTTATGCCAGCAATGTAGCCACATTTGTTTATTAACGATATTCTTGTCAGCTAAGTACAAGCTTCCATAATGTGATAAAGTGAATGGCATATGCCAATCCTTTTGTACCAACTGCCAGGTTTTTTGTTTGAAGATTTATTTCATGTATGGACTTCGATACTAGTGAAGACGGTGTATGGAATAGCGAAAAGGCGAGAGCGTGTTGGATTGTTGAAGGCTTACCAGTAATACTGAGAATATGCAGGAGACGTGAGCTGCCAATTGCCCTCACCCCGAAACTTAACGTCGATAACATGTTTGTTTACCTGCCCACCCTGAAATTGATAGTAGAAACTGCATGGTAAAATCAGAGAGCCTATGTCAAATATAGTCTCGGACGAGTATTTTGATACATATTATCTAATGACATATCACACGTAGGCCTAAACCACAAAGAGTCTCTACTGTGTAACTTTTACAAAGATAGGAATGAAGGAGATGATGCAGTGGTAAGACAATACTCATATTGTGGAAGACAGTCATATAAATCCTGTCAGGCCATCAACAATTGTTTTTCCCATAATTTTACCAAATTGCTTAAGGGAAATCTCTGGATGGTTACATCGCAATGGCAAGGCAGACTTCCTTCCCCAACCTAAGCATGTGTTCTGTCTACAAAGCACTTGGTGTTGATGGGAGGATAAACCCTGGCATCATTTCTTCCTTCCAGAGATGGAGGTCCTAACTCTTGGAAGGTCTTGTGGATTAACAATTAAGTTTGATTTTGAGCCATTATGTTACAAAATGTTTTCATACCATATCTGCAACTCATTTTCTTGAATACAGTGTGCTACATGTTTCACAGTTTGTTCAATTTCTATGACAGCAGAAATTGTGACTATTCAGTGCCCTGTTGTATGTTTGCAGTGATTGAAATGTGTATGAGTTAAATTCTTGCTTCATCAGTGTTTGAAATACTTTCTGTTTCCCTTTTCATAAATAATACTGAAATGTACTTCAGCTCGTATTCAGTTGTCGTAAATCATGTCTTGTAGAAAATGCAGAGTAGTCAGGACAGATACAGAAATCTGTAATGAACAGCTGAATTACAGATGATGTCAGAGAAATTAAATTGTTTACTGCACCACACATGGAAACTGTTGATAAATCTTGTACTTGCTAAATTGGAGGCAAGATATGCTATGTGTTTTCGCATTCGCTTGTGGGCTTGTCACAAAGGACAGAAGTGTTGATCACTATGCCTGTGAAATGGAGGACACAGTGGACTACCTCGTCATGGGTTTACTCTGTCAGAATAGATACATAATTACCATTGGCTTAACAACTTTTGTCATGTGTATAGTTTAACACCTTACGCCAACTTGCCACCATTCAGAGAGTTAAAGTGGGTGATGATACCCTCAATTATGAAAAAGGTCTCTAAGCTCTGTTTTCTTTTGACAACTGTATGGTTGTCTCATTACTTAAAAGTGTTTTTGGTTTGTTGAATATGGTGGAAGCAGAAACCTGATTTCCAATACTCAGTCATATTGAGCACAGCCTGTATACTGTAGGAAGAGCACTTTGGCCTGACCAGTTCGCTGCACTTTCAGACAATCATTGAATGGTCAAGGGGTAGTACTGCTTTTCAGTGCATAAGTGTGATACAGAATTCACACTGCAATGAGCTTCCACTATTATATATGTAAATGATTGTACTGTTATATGCTACTAGAGAGACAAGTGTAAGTTTAATGGCTCTTCAATGTAACACAACTATCATTTCATCAATAATTAGCAACATTTCACGTGATGAAGGCTAGCATGTCTTGAAAAGTAATCAGTTGCTGAAACTATACTGTACATGTATATAAATTTTCATTGTTAAAGTGACTTTTTTTCGTATATTGCCTTTCCAGATGCAATCAAGAATGTTGATGTCCAAGATACTGGCAAGTAGTAACATACTTACTCTTTCTTTTTTGTATGTGTTTTTAGTGTAGAGGTCTGCCGAGAGTTTTCCGGTCCATGAGCTATCAAAAAAGAAATTTTGACTAAATACAGGGCACGTGAATGAAATTCCGGAATAATAATAAAGATATCAATTTCTCATTTATGTAGCTAATCTCTCTTCTTCTTCGTCCTCCCCCCACCCCTGCCTCCCTCCCCAGTCACAGTGCCTTACGTGTCCCCCCCCCCCCCCTCTTCAATCATAGTATCATATGTTTTTACACCATATTGAGATTTATCCATGACAAAAGTGTGTTAAAAATCCTCATTTGGCTTATTTTTAAATCCCATTCATTGCTCTTTGGCAGTTACCAAATCATGTAAATGGTAGAGTAGCAAATATTCATAGGAGAGATGAATGATTATTTAGAGATTTCTTTAGTCAATACAAATGCATCACAGAAATATTTAAATCCAGAGTGGGAAATTACATGCTCCTTTGGGGCTCTCCATGCCCTTATCAGAAGGGCTCTGTCGTAGTAGATATCTCCAGCCTGCTCCGTCTAATCTGTTTGAACATGGGTACACCCAAATTTCTTTCCAATTCCACACACTCCTTTTCCCACTTGGATCTTTCAATTCGTACTGCTCAGCTCGCTCATCATCTCAAGTAGTTCATTCTCTCTGGCACACACTTGCCTGACCATTTCACAGGTGTCATTTGTTTGCTGATGCTTGTCCCATCTGGGCGTCCAGCCAAGTGGCAGCTTTTCAAATCTGACTGGCAGCTCTACTCCTCACTGGCCACTTTTGATGAAAGCCATTTTCCTTGCATTGATGGCCAGGTAGAATACCTTACAAGCAATACACTTACTGCCACAGAATGTCCCATACCTTGCATCTATTCCTTGCCATGACATACCTCAATCCTCTGGTGGACTGAGGCATGCTGTGACACAATCCGCACATGGAGACTAGCTCTCCACAGTTTTAAAAGCCATTTTCAAGGATAACAAACAAGCTTGAGGGCTTTATTTTCAAAGCTCTTGCAACAGTTTTACTCCCTCTTCTCTTTGGGGTAATCTCTGTCAGCTTTCAGGAACTGCGGTTCACACCCTGGTTTCTAGTCTGACCATAGCGAACAATGTCATTGTAGCCGCCTTTTATATCCCCAACACCTTGGGCTGATATTTTGCAGACATTTAGAGTTCCATCCACTACCATCCTGCCTTTTTCCTTCTGAAATGGGTAACGGAGACAAGGACGGTATCTTTCTCCTCCCAGAATTGTGAATGTTACAGTACTGCTTTTACTGAGGGTGGTTAAACATACACTATCTTCATCACGTACTATTCCGGGACTGCGTGGCATTAACATTCTGGTGTTGCAGCACATCTCTCTTACGGCTTTTGCTTTCTCATTTGTACACATAACTGCATTTGGACAGATGGCATATCTCCCAGTTGCCGGCAAGAAGCCATTGTCATTCCCATACCTGAGCCTGGTAAGGACAAAAGCCGTCCTCCTATCTGCCACCCAATTTCCTTACGAGTAGTGTCTTCAAGGTAATGGAATGTATGATTAATGGTCGGCTGGTGTGGTTGCTAGAGTCTGTGTCTACTCACTATTGCACAATGTGGATTCCATAAGTGCCGCTCTACAGTTGATCATCTCATTACCTTGTCAACTCATATTATGATCAATTTTTTGTGGAAGTACCATATTGTGACTGTGTTTTTTTATTTGGAGAAGGTGTATGAAACTTGCTGGATGACAGGAATCTTCCATATTATGTACGAGTGGGGCTTCCAGAGTTGCCTGCGCATTTTTATCTGAGAACTTTTAAAAGGCCGTGTTTTTACATCTGCATATCCATCTATCTTACATCATCTTAACACCATCCATCATTGCAGAATATGTTTAGCCGCTGGCACTTCTATACTAGACGCATTGGGTGTCTTTATGCTGAGGCTACTGACTTACCATTATCGTAATGGCAGGATGTTCTCCTCAGTCGTTACATGAGCATCTATCTTCTGTGCCCAGTCTCCCATTCTATGCTCCTTTTTTTTTTTTTGGGCAATTCCCTTGACCACAGGATGGGCTGCGCCTGTCTTCTCCGTAGCCTGATGGTGTTCACTTTCGTTTGCTGCTTCAACAGCTTTATGCTTCGTGCCATGTTCACCATGTGTGCAAGCTCTTTGCTGCCCTTTGTGCTGAGGTACTTGTTAATTTCGGACTCCATTTGCTTATTAAGGACCCTATTCCTGGTGTACTGCAGTGAGTTTCTCGCACTTCACACGAGGCTTGGGGACAAAGTCTGTCTACACTGATAGTGGTGTCGAGGGTGCCTTTGTACTTAGTGATTATCCTTTTCAATATCAGCTCCTTGACCACCGCTCAATTTTTACTGCAGAGCTCTATGCCCTTTATCAGGCCACCCAGTACATATGGAATGCCTCCACTGGCTTGCTGTGTGTGTGTGTGGGGGGGGGGGGGGGGGGGCAGTATAGTCTTCCTGGTCACGTCAGCGTGCCAGGGAATGAGGCTGCTGATGCTGCTGCAAAGGCCGCAGCTCTCTTTCCTTGGCCTGCTAGTCATGGTGTTTCCACAGATGATCTTCATGTCACTGTCTTTCAGCATGTAGTATCACTTCAAAGTGCACAATAGTCTTTTCCCCAGGGGTACAAACTCTAGGACATTAAACCTCACCCAATAATATGGTAGACTTCATCTTGGCCCTCACATCGCAATAAGTTCATATTAGCCCAGCTGCATATAGGATGATGTCGTTTTATAGTGTGTTTAAAATTAGTTGCGACTTTTGGTAGTTCCGCACTGGGCGAGTAGGGGGCAGCGGTGTTGTCAGCATGTGCCGAGCGCTCCATTGGGCAGCAATAAGGCCACATCTACCTTACATCGTAGATGTTACCTGCTGCCAGCAAACATTTTTTGGTGGCAAAGAAATGATAGTAATGAACAGAGACGTTAAATCAAATGATCATTTATACATACTCACAGTTACGGTGTAAATGGAGTGACCCAAGGGAAGAACCGGAATGTACTGGCCCCAATTGAAGTTGCTACATCTTCAATCTGTTCTTCCAGCAGTCCTTCATGAATCCAAGTCTACCTTCTTCGTATGGCTGACAACTCAAGGCCAGTCCTCTGAAGTAACATTCGCTATGGCTTCTTTTGTCAGCATTTTAATGTCACTGAGCGTAAACTTCTTGCTGTTTTTTTTGCCACACTACCTCTCACCTGCCCTCGTACATTCTCAACAGGATTTAAATGAGCATGATATGGAGGAAGCCTGATTAAATTATGGCCTTATCAGTAGCCAGTTCATTGACCTGATAGTGTGGAGTTTTTATCTTGTAAAATGCTACAATGTCATTTAACTCAACCTTATTCATGCCAGGTTCAATTTTATCCCCCCTCCCCGCGGGTCTGGCAGTTGCAATAGGCTGGAGGTTGTAAGAGGTGACTTAAAGGAGTCTCACATGTCCGGCCTTTATGTGATGGTCACCTGTGGGGTTTGACCTCCGTATTTCAAAATTTTCCCAGAGAGCAAGTCAATTGGGGAAGGGTGCCTTATATGGTGCATTGTGTCCATCGTGCACTGAGACCATTCACGTCCTATGTAGACGTGGATCTGCACTTCCGCCCATTCTCATTTTACAGCTGTTGTGCAAGGTCACCCTGCATCCACTGTGCAGAATCATTTATTGTACTGACGATGGTAAAGGACTTGTTTGCACCTGATATCCAGCACAGTAGCAAGTATGTTGTGGTGGAGCCATATACTTTGTCTGATGTTTTAGTGGCTGACACATCTTCTTTCGATTGCGTCTCATTTTTATTCGCCGCAGCGGCATGGCAAAGCAAATTTGTTGCCCCTCACAGGGACTTCCAACTCAATGATTTTTTGGAAAATTTTTCAAAGGGATGCCCTTGTCCTTAGCTGCTCCTCTTGTAAAGTTGCTTGATTGGGTTTTTGCCTTTTTTCGCCTCAGGTTTTTATGTAGCACTTGTTGTTCTTACATTCTAATACATATCTTATAACCTTAGCAATTTTGCACCCTACAGCACCTTTTGCACTCTAAAGCACCTACCAGCTAACAAAATCATCATGCACTTTTACAAGTGATAGCAGCTGTGTGAGATCGGATGGCAACTGACATAAACTTCGGTAATATTTACCAACCTCCTGGCAAGGAAATACTTCATCCCAACATAATCCACATGATACAGGAACTTCTCCCACCATTTGTGTTTTGCTTGGAGATTTCAGTGCATGCAGTCACCTCTAGGGAGTATCAATCAATCCGAAAGGTGTTTCCTGATAGAGTACTACTTTCTGATTTCAAGTTGTGCAGGAAGATAGTGACCACTCTCTGGAGGTTCTGTAGTGACCATGCCATCATTCATCAGACCGGTCCTCCTAGCTGGGGGAATTATTCACACTCCAGAATCATCACTGCCCCCTCCCCCTTTCTCCGTCCCCATAGCCCCCCAACACCAGCAGCTGGTCACACAGTGGTCTAAAAAAATAATTACAGTAGCAATCTGGGGTTGTGATGTGCTTTTCAAATACACACATCAAAAAAAGTTTTGCATCACCTCGGTTCCGAGAGTTCCAGAACCTGTACAGAAAATTGGAATAGAGATCAACATAAACATCATTTCCACCCTTTTTATTGGTCGTAAAAACCACACATTGCATGTTGTACCACCATATGATGAGACCTTCAGTGATCGTGGTCCAGATTGCTGTGCACACCAGTACTTTAATATCCAGTAGCACATCCTCTTCCATTGATGCGTGCCTGTATTCATCGTGGCATACTATCCACAGGTTCATTAACGCATTGTTGGTCCATATTGTCTTGTACTCAATGGCGATTCAGCGTAGATCCCTCAGAGTTGTTGGTGGATCACGTCATCCATAAATAGCCCTTTTCGATCTATCCCAGGCATGTTTGATAGGGTTCATGTGTGGAGAACATGCTGGCCACTCCAGTCGTGTGATGTTGCTGTGCTGAAGGAAGTCATTCACTAGATGTGCACAACAAGGGCATGAATTGTCGTCCCTGAAAGCAAATGCCTTTCCAATATGCTGCCAATATGATTGCACTAACAGTCGGAGGATGGCATTCACGTATCCTACAGCCATTATGGCACCTTCCATGACCACCAGCTGCATACGTCGGCCCCACATAATGTCACAGCAGGGAACCTCCACCTTGCTGCACTTGTTGGACAGTGTGCCCAAGGTGTTCAGCCTGACAGGGTTGCCTCCAAACATGTCTCCGACGATTGTCTGGTTGAGGGCATATGCAACACTTATCGGTGAAGAGAATGTGATGCCAATCCTGTACAGTCCATTCAGCATGTTGGTGGTCCCATCTCTACCATGTTGCTTGGTGTCATGGTTGCAAAGATGGACCTTGCCATGGATGTCGGGAGTGAAGTTGTGCATCATGCAGCCTATTACGCACAGTTTGAGTTGTAACACGCCATCCTGTGGCTGCAAGAAAGGCATTATTCAACATAGTTGCGTTGCTGTCTGGGTTCCTACAAGCCGTAGTCCATAGGTAGCGGTCATCCACTGTAGTAGTAGCCCTTGGGAGGCCTGAGAGAGGCATGCCATCAACAGTCCCTGTCTCTCTGTATCTCCTCCATGTGCGAACAACATCGCTTAGGTTCACTCAAAGACACCTGGACACTTTTCTTGTTGAAAGCCCTTCCTGGCACAAAGTAACAATGTGGACATATGAACGAACTGCGGTATTGACCGTCTAGGCATGGCTGAACTACAGACAATACAAGCTGTGTACCACCTCCTTGATGGAATGACTGGATCTGATCAGCTGTCAGACCCCTTCCGTCTAATAGGCGCTGCTCATGCATGGTTGTTTACATCTTTGATCGGGTTTAGTGATGTCTCTGAACAGTCAGGTGGACTGTCTCTCTGTTACATTATCCACAATCAATGTCTATTTTCAGGAATTTTGGGAACTGGGGTGATGCAAAACTTTTTTTGTTGTTTGTATATAAGTAAGATCCCTTAATGCCAAATCTCATAACCTGTAAGCAGCTACTCTTTTTTAATTGAACAGAGGAAAAAAGAATGCTGGGAGCATTTCCTCCTTAGATGCGTGGCAAGCCATGTATAGGCCAATACCAGCCATTGGTCCATTCTGATCTGTTACAAGCCTATCTGGCCTTGTTTAAAACTTCACATCTCAGTTTAGAATTTCAAGCACGCAAACAAAGGGTGTAAGATGCTTGCCAATTTTTTTCTGCATGCTGCTGTGCACCATAAAATGGCCCTCTTAATGAATGGTAATTGCTTAGAGCCTTCAACTTGTCTTGAGATGTGGTCCTCGGCCTTGACACAGGGCAGTGAAATGATTCGACATCTGAACATGGATCATGAATGCTATGAGCCCAAGGTTTCCAGTTGAATCTGGCTTAGGACTGAATTCCCCTCACAATGGATGGACAGTTCCATCATCCCAGTCCTTAAGCCAGTCAGAATTGTAACTTCGTTGATAGCTATAGACAAGTCAGTCTCTTGAATATGCTATTAAAATTGCTAGAGAGAGTGGTGGCTCATCAATTGTGCTGGATACTTGAGAATCACAAGGCCTTTTGTCCACCTATCAGTGTGGCTTTCCGGAGGGTCATCATGTGCCCTCTGTACCTTCATGACTGTAGCCTCCCGATAGTGTGGGGATCGCACTGCCTGATGCCTGAGTTGTAACCTCCCCGTGTATGCCAAGAAGTACGGGCATGCCTAATCCAGGGCACAGGGACACTGAGCAAAGCCTGCTAAGCCAGATAGTCTTTGCAGTGGCGAGGTGCATCATGAGAGCATCAGGTTGAGTGAGATCATCAGTGCAGATGCCCAGCAATGAAACGGATCAAACTTGCCAATATTGGTGGTCATGCCAACACGGCCATCTCAGGTGAAAGAAGACAAGATTTTTATGCCGATACTTACTACCTCCACAGCATTTCCAGCTTGTAAATCCTGCAAGCAGAAATGAACAGTTTGCTGTTTTTAGTGTGCTCCAGAACGGACAGAGAACCCTTTACAACAGTGAAGCCACTGTTTTGCACTGAAAATATTGCAGTATAAGTGCTGCAATAGAGGAAACAAGAAATGAATCTCTGTTGTTAAGATAGTTTGAATGCTTACCAATCACACACACTTCAGGTCTGTATCAAGCTCAAACTCTCTCCTTGTAACAAATTCGTCAGGATTAAAGATCATATTTTCCTTCGGGGCGTAACACTACTCACGAATGAAGAACTGTCCACTAACCTAGAGCAGTGTGGAGTCCATTCTGTTCATCTCATTCATAGAGTACCTAAGAGTAATGGGTTGTACCTTAGAGCTTTTATCTTAATTTTCAGGGGAAACATTTTGCCTGTGAAGTTTAGTCAGGTTTCATAGGTGTAATGTTAAACAATATTTTCTTCCTCTTGGGTGCTAGAGGTTTGGGGACATATGTCCTCCCATTGTACCATTGAGGCAACTTGGGGAACATGCAGAAAGATAACATATGAGGACAGACTCTGCAAACTACCTGTTACATGTGTCAGCTGTCCAGAAGACCACCCCTTCATTTGTCAACATGTCCAATTTTCAAGAGAGAAAAAATCCAGGAATATAAAACACTCTCATGTCCCTAGCCACATGTCAGTGCCTGCCTGCCGATGCTTCGTCCTCCTCCAGCATCACCAGAGAAGAGGACCCCTGCCAAGATGTCTTGTCCCAGGGTGAAACAGACCAGCAGTCTACCACCAATCAGGCTATAGAAAACAACAGTTCTCTTATGCTCCTTCAGAGGAATTGTCATAGCTACTTTTGTCACCTATCCGATCTCCATCAGTTAATGACTACTTTGTAATCAGCATGGCACTTGAGGAGACATGGTTTTCAGAAACCAATTTCTCTATTGTTAAAAATTACAAATCCTACTAAAAGAATTGGATTAACACGGCAAGAGAGTGTCTGCAGGAGTCTGCAAGCTTACATGCTCTAACACTTTGTATGCAGGTGCCACTAAATGCTGCATTAGAAGCAATCATTGCTGAATGTTTCAAAGCACATTACAGTGAAGCTTCTGTTTCAGTGGCTACCAGCCTACTTTCTTGACCCAGAAACACCTGGCAGAGCAAAACTGCTTACCTTCCATGCACAAGATCTTAAGTCACAGAAAGTTCCATTTAGTGAATGAGAGTTCTACAGTGCTTTAGCAGATTGTTGAGACAGCACCAGTACCTGATAAAAACCCGCAGTCAAATGCTTTGACACCTTAGCAGTGACAGCATAAAACACATTTCCTGATTTTTCTGCCATATTTGGCAAAAAAGGGAATTACCTTTCAGATGGTGGAAGGGTATTATTATTCCTATCCTGAAACTGGGGAAAAGGCCTTCAAATATCAGTTAATTATTGACCAATCTTGAATGAATGGGCTGCATAAATAATTTGAAGAATGGACAACCAACAACTGTGTTGTACCTGGAAGTGAGAGGTTATTTATCTCAATTTCAAATTGAGTTTCAGGCACTGTTGTCCACCACAGAACATTTGACACAGCTTGAAGGTGCATGGCTTTATTTAAGAAATTTTTCATCTTGTTTGCATTGAATAGGTTTATTACATTTTGACTATGCAGTACAAATCCTGAAAAACAACCGTTCCTTATTCCAATAGATATATATTTTATTAAAGTGTACATGGTTTCATTGACATAGAGTACTTGATAGAAATCTAAACTGTAATCTCTTTGAAATATGTGAACTGAGTTATTGCATTGCTGATTTTTTGCAATGCTGCCAGTTTGGAACATGGTACAAAGTGAGTAAAGAAGTTGCAGCCAGTGTGTTACCAGACTTCATGGAACTCTCTATGGTAATTACGAAAAACTAGTTTCACACTAAAAGTGTGTGTGTGTGTGTGTGTGTGTGTGTGTGTGTGTGTGTGTGTGAGAGAGAGAGAGAGACCTGTCCACCAAATTGTATTAGTCATTGATAAGATGGGTATGTGTTTTTGAATTATTGTAGGAGTTTCTCACTGTTCAGAACAGTAAACAGAACATTACTTTTCAGTGTGTTCAAGATCTGTTAGCAACTCTGCACAAAGAAATCAAATGGGAGAGGTGAAGAATGACAGTAAAAAGTATCTTAATCCTCTACGAGTGTCTCATTGTCAGTAAATTATTATTAAAAATATTATAATACAGTAAGACTTCTGAATAACATACATGTATGGAGAAAATTGTACTGCAGTACACTGTATACGTAAATTAGTGAAAATTCATCTTCATTGAAGTACAGTACGTCATTAAAATATCCCCATACACTAGTATAATACAGTATTAAAATTTTTTCACACATTCTAGATGGTTGGTTCGAAATAATCATGTATTTATCTCTGAACAAGTGTGTCACTTATAATTGTCCAATTTGGTACATGTTTTAACTGCTAAAGTTAAACAGAGTCCCTCTTCATCACTTTTCTAAAAGGTAGTATTTAAATCTTGTTACCTCTTCAGCTGCCTGCTTACTTGAAACTGGAGTAAAGTCTGGTTCAATTCAATCCTGTTGTCTATTCTCAACGTTATCACCTCACCCTTCTTGATGAAGCTCTTGTTTTGAGTTCACTTATACTAGTTGATGTAACTTCTGTGAACACTGAATAATCAATATTGGGATATCCTTCAGAGCCACCAGATTCCTCTACTATAGTCTCAAGTGTATGCTGTCTCCCCCCCCCCCTACCCCGCACTGTCATCAGTTGCTGAAGCATGGTCATTAAAGATGAACCTTGCCTTCTTGAAACAGTTGGCAATGTAACGTATGTTACTTTTTTTAAGGCTGAATAAATCAATAGAATTGAATGCAGTACCATGACAGATTTCCAGAGTTCATACCTTGATTCAAAATTGTCTGTCTGAGAGACAAAATGTCTCAACACTTTACACCTGTAAAACACTTCAAAATTTTTAATAATTTACTCATTCAATAATTGACAATGTGCAGTTGAATTTTGCAGCAGAAAGAAATTCTTACAATTTTTTTTTTTTTTTTTTTTTTTTTTTTTTTTTTTTTTTTTTTTTTTTTAGTGCAGCACTGCAGTGGGAAGTGGCATTATCCATAAACAAAATTACTTTTTCTTATGTCTTTCCATTTTTCTGTCAAATGCCATCAACCATTCACTGATTAATCATTTTCAGTTTACTCAAGACAATACCCTTAAAACATCTAGGCTTTGCAACCTTACCAATAATTAAAGGCTTTTAAAATTTGCCCATCATAGTAGCACACAGTGGAGCAGTGACTTGCTCTTTCAAAATGTTGTCTCCTTTCAAGCTACATGATTTAATGGAAAGAATTCTGAAGAAAAGACTAGCCAACATGCACTCTCTTCTTCTCGTTCCTCCGCCCCAGGACCGGATGGTATCCACATACAAATGTTGCTGCATTTATCATACCATAGTTTATGTTACCTCCTTCGCCTTTATAATCGAATTTGGACCGACAGTACGTTTCCCTGACGATGGCAGGAAGCTATCGGCATTCCTGTTCCAAAACCTGGAAAGGACAGACATCTCCCATCTAGCTATCGCCCCATTGCTCTCATGAGTAGTGTATGTAAGGTTTTGGAGCGTATGGTGAATTGCCGTTTAGCCTGGTGGCTGGAGTCCCGCAGTCTTTTAACACCTGCCCAATGCGGTTTCCGAAAGCATCGTTCTGCAGTTGACCATCTTGTTGCTCTCTCCACTTACATCATGAACAATTTTCTCTGGAAACGCCAAACAGTAGCAATATTTTTTTATCTGGAGAGAGCATACGATACCTGTTGAAGGACAGGCATCCTCCGCACAATGTTCTTTTGGGGCTTTCGCAGTCGGTTGCCCCTTTTTCTTTGTGAATATATGGCAGAGCGCACATTTAGAGTGCGGATGAACACTACTCTCTCCCGTACTTTCTCCCAAGAAAACGGGGTACCCCAGGGCTCCGTGCTAAGTGTTATACTGTTTGCCATTGCCATAAATCCAATTGTGGATTGTCTCCTTCCTGATGTCTCGGGCTCCCTCTTTGTGGACGATTTTGCGATCTATTACAGCTCTCGGCAGACCAGCCTTCTTGAACGACGTCTTCAAGGATGTCTCGGATGTTTCTCCCTGTAAGACCGTTTGTGTTAATTTTTGACGTCGTACAGAGTTTCTTCCACCTTCCTTACATCTAGGACCTGTCAACCTTCCGTTTTCGGATGTCGCTAAATTCTTGGGTCTTATGTTTGACAGAAAACTGTGCTGGATCTCCCACGTTTCCTATCTTTCGGCTCGCTATCTGCGATCCAGTGTCCTGAATGGTACCTCCTGGGGAGCGGACCGAGTGGTCCTTCTCTGCCTCTATCTCGCCTTAGTGCGCTCGAAATTAGTCTATGGAAGCATAGTTTACTCCTCTGCTCGGCTGTCTATTCTTCGGCATCTCGACTCTATCCACCACCGTTGATTATGTTTAGCGTCGGGAGCTTTTTACACCAACCCTGTGGAAAGCCTTTTTGCTGAGACTGCTGAAACTCCGCTGTCCAATCGGCGAGCTGTCCTTCTGAGTCGTTATGCTAGCCATCTGTCTTTCAAGCCTGCTAATCCGGCCCATGACATTTTTTTTGATGCCTCCTTGGATTTAGAGTATGCAGGCCGCCCTTCCTCCCTACTACCAGCGGGAGCCCGCTTTCCTAAAACTTTCTTGGCAACTTGGGGTACAGCACCGCCTTGGCTACATACCCGGACCTGCCTGCTCCGTGATCTTTGTCAGTTTCCCAAGGATAGTACCCCTTCACTTGTTTATCATCGGGTATTTTCTGCTCTATGTGCACAAATGAAGGAAGCTACATTTATTTACACTGATGGCTCAAAAACATTCTTAGGTGTGCCTATTTGGCGACACCCCAAATCGATTTCGGCTTCCCGACCAGTGTTTGGTTCATACTGCAGAGATTTACGCTGTTCTCCAGGCTGTCCAAACATCCGTCGCCATCAGCAGATACAGTATGTTATATGTTCAGATTCTTTCAGCTCTCTACCATGTCCACCCTCTGGTCCACCGGATTCAGGACTGCCTACGCTTGCTCCACATGGGGGGGCGTCTCTGTGGCGTTCCTCTGGATCCCAGGACACGTTAGTATCTGTGGAAAGGAGGCGGCCGATATAGCGGCCAAGGCTGCAGCCTCTCTTCTTCGGCCAGCTATTCGCACGATTCCCTTCGCCGATCTACGTAGTGTTATATGTCGTCGTGTTGTTCTTTTATGGCATGCACTTTGGTCTATATTTCCCAATAATAAATTCCGGGACGTGAAAGCTCTTCCCTGTGCTTGGACCTCTTCCTCCCAAACGCATCGTCAGGAGGAGTAATTTTAACTAGACTCAGGATAGGGCACTGTCTTTTTAGCCATCGACATTTTTTAAGCGGCGATCCTCCCCCATTCTGTCCACACTGCTCTCACCTGTGGACAGTAAGACACCTTTTAGTTGAGTGCCCCTATTTTACTCCATTACGCGCCCATCTACAGCTGTCTCGTGATGTACCTTCCATTTTAGCAGATGACACGTGCTCAGCCGATCGCGTTCTCGAGTTTATTAGTGCCGGTGTGATGACATCAGTCATTTGAAGCTCCTTTTGGGGACAACCAACCCCTTTCTATAGTGGTATTTTAAGCTTTCTTATGTTATTTTTTGAGTTTCGTTCCCATTGCTGCTGGCTTCCAGTTTCGTTTTTTTACCTTTTCTTAAGTCACTGACCGGGTGCTAATGACCATAGCAGTTTTGCGCCCTAAAAAAAAAAAAAAAAAAGGAAGACTTGTGGCTTCCAATTTAGTGCCATGGTTGTGAAATAGTCCAGCTCCAATGTCGAACCCACATCTTCAACCCCTAAGGGTGCCCACCATACCAACAAACTTTTGCCTGCGCCAGCGAAATCTCATGCCTCACAAACTGAAGCATGGAAATCCAAAGAGAGTACTCCCTCATTGACTTACTGTGCACACCTCGTCAACCAACATCTGGGTCTGCACCTGACAAACTCTAAGGTTCTAAGCACTCAAACAAAGGTGATCTTCCCCTTCTCCACGTTGACATTCTTCCTCAGCGATGTCACCATGCTATACCCTCACCCAGACAATCTCCGTTTCACTGGGATGCACCATCAACAACCACTCTGCTGGCCAGCCGAAGGCAAATACCAACACCTCTGTCGAACTAATGGACCAAGATCCTCTTATCTCTGAAGCTGGTCATTGTGAATGTTCTGGAACTTGGCAGCCAGCTTTGTGACTGCCCCCTTATTTGACCCATCTCCTGTCATCGGACATGGTTATTCTGCAAAGAATTTGCGACATAGGAGCCAATAGGTTTTAACTACAGCTCCTCTTGCGATCATACTGTCCTGTTGTTTCCTGCCTCCAGGAAGCAGAATTACACCCTCACGATCGCTTTCACCCCCCACACTTAAATTCAGTCTGTTTTGAACTTCCCCCAGAGGTGAAGACTCCGGATCATCAGGGAGTCATGTTGCTCATTAGAGATGACATCTATAGTCACAGCATTTCTTTGCATACCCAGCTTCAAGTTGTTACTGTCTGTCTTTCCCTTCCTGGTTTCACCTTGTCTCTTTGCAACTTCTCCCCCCCTCATCTTCTGTTGCCACCAGGGGTAGACATTTTGCAAGTTATTGCTCAACTGCCTCCTCCCTTTTTGCTGCTTGGCGATTTTGATGCCTGCCATTGCCTTTGGGGCTCTCCATGCCTCTATCAGAGAGGCTATCTCCTAGTAGATATCTTCAACCAGCTCAATGTAATATGTTTGAACCTGGGTACACCCACATTTATTTTCGATTCCACTCACTTCTTTTCCAACTTGGACCTTTTGATATGTACTACTCAGCTTGCTCATCGTCTCGAGTACTCTGTTCTCTCCAACACACACTCAAGTGACCATTTCCCATGTGTCATTCGTTTGTTAATGCCTGTCCTATCTGTGAGACAAACCAACTGGGAGCTATTCAAGCTGACTTGCAGCTGTGCTTCTTACTGGTCACTTTCAATACACGCCATTTCTTCTGCATTGGTGACCAGGTGGAATACCTCACAAGCACTAACCTTACAGCCACTGAATGTTGCATACCTCATATCTTTCTCGCACCAACATACCCCTGTCCACTGGTGAACTGAAGCATGCTGTGACGCAATCTGCACCTGGAGACAAGCTATCTGCATTTTTAAACACCATCCCACAATGGTGAACTGTATCAGCTATCCATATAAACAGCTACATGTGCAACATTACCAAATTTTCAGGTATAACAAAAAAGCTAAAGCTAGTTCGCTTTCTTTTCAAAGCTCTTTAAAAGTTTTACTCCCTCTTCTGCTGTTTGGGATAATCTCTGATGGCTTTCAGGAACCACAGTTCATTCCCCACTTCCTGATCTGACCATGGCGAACAATGTCATTGTAGATCGTGTTGATATCTCCAACACCTTGGGCCGTTATTTTGCAGACATTTTGAGTTTCACCCACTACCATCCTGCCTTCCTCCCTTCGAAACAGGTGGCAGAGGCAAGAACAGTATCTGTTTCATCCCATAATCATTACAATACTGCTTTTACTGTGGGATCTTAAACATTCGTTCTCTTCATCCCAGTCATCCGCTCCAGGACCAGGTGGCATTAACATTCTGATGTTGCAACACCTATCTCCATAGGGTTTAAGTTTCCTCCTCCATACATATTACTGCATTTGGATGTATGGCACATTTCCCAGTCACTGGTGTGACGCTATTGTCATTCCCATACCTAAGACTGGTCTTGTCAAACACCTTCCTTCCATCTGGCACCCAATTTCCCTCACCAGTAATGTCTTCAAGGTGATGGAACATATGATTAAAGGTAAACTAGTGTGGTTGCTCAAGTCTCAGAATCTCTTCACTAAGCAGCGTGGATTCTGTAGGCATTACTATGCAGTTGATCATCTTATCACTGTGTCAACTCATATTATGAACAGTTTTTTGCAGAATTGCCAAACTGTGGTCATATTTTTTTGATTTGGAAGAGGCATATTACATTTGCTGGAGGACAGGTATCCTCCATATGATGCAAGAGTATGGCTTCCGGGTCACCTGCCCCTTTTTGTCTGGGAATTTTTAAAAGATTGTGTTTTTAAGGTATGTGTAGACTTGGTCCTGTTGGACACTTTTATTCAAGAGAACGGGATGCCTCAAAGTTCCATGCTCAGCATCGTATTATTTGCCATAACCATTAACGCTATTGTCTCCCACCAGGTATCTCGGCCTCTCTTTTCATTGATGACATTTCTATCTTCTGCAGCTCTTAATGAACCCCTCTACTTGAGCAGAGTCTTCAGGAATGTCTGGATCATCTCTATTCATGGAGCATTGACAATGGCTTCCGGTTTTCTGCTGATAGTACTGTCTGTGTTAATTTCTGGCAGTGTCAGGAATTTCTTCTGCATCCCTATATCTCGGTCCATTCCCTCTTCTGTTGGTCTTCCCACATCTCTTACTGCTCGCAACCCTTGACAGTGCTCCACTTCCTAATCATGTGTCCATTTCTTAACTGTTTACATTCAAATCTATGTTTGCCCTCAACTTTGTTAGATGTTTTAGCTGAAGACACACATTCTGTTGATTGTGTCTTATTTTTTATTCACTGCAGCAGCATAGCGAAGCAAATTTGATACCCCCCCCCCTCCCCCCTTTGGGTCATCCACCATCTCAATGATGATTTGAGAAATTTTCGCTATGGACCTCCTTGTCCTTACCTGCTTCTCTTTTAAAGTTGCTTGATTTCATTTTTGCTTTTTCACCTCAGGTTATTACGTAGTACTTGTTTTTTCTTACATTATGATGCGGGCACTTATGACCTTAGCAGTTTTGCACTGTAAAGCACCAACCAACATAACTATCATTAGTTTTTTTAATGTCCTCTATTTTATCTTATACAAATGTTGATATAAAGAGACTATGACAATCATTTATAATAATATTCACTTTTATTGATAACTTAATTCATGACAAGCAAGGAAAAGTTCCCTCATAATCAACAACATATTTTCCTGGTTTTCACTTAATGCATTTGGTACCTACATGCTAGATTTTCTTTAACTTTGTTCATAAAATATGAATGTAACATTGTTACATTCCTCTGTGCAACTTTGAGCTTGGTACTTGAAATAGCAGATCAGACGTGAAATGGTGAATAGTGGTCCAAAAATGCTGCGTGTTGACAGACATAAATTCCACACTAAAAATATATGCAGCAACCTTTAATGTTGCATTTTATTGCTTTATTTTTCTCTTAACCTTGCAATAAAATAAAACTATCACCATATTTGAGTGGATGTACATTCTTAAATAAATGTATTTCATTAGAATTTATTCACAAAAAATTGCATTTCATCAAATTTGTTTGTGATACTGTGCAAAGTAAATGTGTGTTTGTTCCCCACTAGTTGAAACTGCCAAGTAATGAGTTATCAAACAATGGAAAATCCATGGTGGAATGTAACAATATTAGAGAAGGAAAGTTGCTAATCACCTTATAACGGAGATGCTGAGCTGCGGTAGGCACAGCAAAAAAGTGGTGGTTTCAGTTGTTTGAGACTGCAGACGCGTGTGTGTGCATGTGTGTCTATTGCTGACAAAGGCCTTAATGGCCGAAAGCTATAATTTTGTGGCTCTTTTTGTTGTGCCTATCGCAACTCGGCATCTCCGCTATATGGTCCTGAGTTGTCTCTTTGTGCACAACTGGGTATTCTGTGTGCAGTGATGGTTTTTTATTGTGCTGGCAGCCAATTTTTTACATTAGACCATAATAAATGACCTCCCTCTCTTTTTTTCCAGAAAGCTCTTTCATCATTTTTTGGAAGCAAGAGCACTTTTGCAACTAAAGCAGACTTTGAAACAAAGGTACGGTACTGCATTAATAAGAACTATATAAATTATGCTGAATACCTGTTTCAAGCCTTCTAAAGCTGTCTTTAATGCCACAAATATATTTTAGCCATTTCGTCTACACAAACTCGATTCTGGCCCAAGTACGCAAGTTAGTGTGACACGTGATGAAGCACTTATGTTGTATAAGCATATGCATGTTATCCGTCGAATGGAATCGGCTGCAGGCAATTTATACAAGGAAAAAATTGTACGCGGATTTTGTCACTTGTATTCTGGTCAGGTATGGTTAATAAAGAAAATTTATCTTGTATTTGTGTACTAGGAGACTAATATTTGATGTGTGGTGCCTTACCATGAATTCTTACACCTTTGTAGGAGGCAGTTGCAGTGGGAATGAAAGCTGCTCTCAGGCCACAGGACAGTGTAATCACTGCCTACAGAGCTCATGGTTGGACTTACCTGATGGGAATTCCACCCTCTGTCGTTCTGTCAGAGCTTACGGGGAGGAAATCGGGCTGTGCAAGAGGAAAAGGAGGATCTATGCACATGTATGCCGATAACTTCTATGGTGGAAATGGAATTGTTGGAGCTCAAGTTAGTAAACTTTTTTGAATTTTCTATTATATTTATGTTTACCATGACTCTTAACAATTTAGTTTCATTAGTTCGCCTCCAAATTTGCAACTTTCTAACACGCTGATGCTTTGAACAAAGTAACAAAACCCAATTTGTTCATCAAATTCATATGCATTTATCAATTAGTAAGTGGTTTTGCTATGATTTACGTTCATTCTGAAGAAAAAAAATTTATTTTTAGCATTAGAAAACAGAGACAAATTGACACATCAGATTGATGCCTTAATCATATCTTTTTCCCCAGTCTCTTAAAATTTTTAAAGGAACAATTTGGAATTTGAATGTGTATTCTTTCCCCTGTTTAGAATAACTCATTCATCATGTAGGGATTCGTGCATCACTGATATATTGTGAGTAACTGCCATTCTAATGGGCCATTGTCTCAAGCCAACTGCTTCTCCTTAGAAGTAAACCATCCTGTATTATCTGTTGTAGCAAAGCTTTATCCTTGGATGAGCTAGAGTATGCACATGCATGTGCCTGTGACTGTACGTGGTATTTCATGATGTATATTTGGCATTGTGAAACAACCAAAGCTATCTGTTGGTGGCAACAAGGCACTCACCGTCCCGTCACGCAGCAGTTCACTGCCGATAGTTATTATCCTATAAACTTTCCCGCGTTGGCTACATCATAGAAGGCAGACAAAACCAAGCAAGTTTCAGACAGTTACTGCCCCCTCAGGTCCTGATCTGTGCCCAAACAAATGGAGCACCATTTCTCTCTGCCAATCCATTGTTATTTGTGGAAAATATTGAAAACATATTTGGGAAGCTGTCTTCTTTCAGCAGATTATGGAGTGGTTCCATTTTAATCAAGATGACAGATCTTACACATTCCTTGACAACACACTCTTATTCACAACACAGTGATGTACCATTTCCCATCACACTCCATAAAAACATCAACATGCGACATGGATTAATTTTTCTCTGGGAGTTAATGCTGCTGACAGACTGATTATGCGAGCACTTGGAGAGGTGAGGGGTCCACTTCACGCATTGTAATCTGTCACCAGTGTCTATGGAACTACATCAATGGACATGGATTCGGAATCCAATGACATGGGGGGAGGGGAGGGGGGGATCTAGTTCCTGTGGGGACAACATAGAAGCATTCTCCTCAAATTATATCTTCTTCTCTTCCACAACTTTTGGTGGTCAAGATTCTTGTGAGGAGTTATCTGCTGCTGTTTCTCAGATGAATCAGATCATCTCGACTAGTGAAGAAATTGTCAAAGTACACACAATGATTCTGGGGTTTTTCAATGCAGTCCAGCATGTTTAGGACTACTCTTGATCCCTATAGTAGGTCATCCCTTGCAGTATCTTCTGGATCATTTCCACAGCATAAATCAAATTTGAAACAGTAGCCACTTGCTCCACAAAGAGACCACAACTTATAGCCAAATCTAATAAGCTTGCCTCAGATAAACTGTTTCAGCCCACTTCGTCCGTAGTATTTGACTATCATTTCGTCAATTGACAAATTTCCTCAAATATTCCAAATCTTTGAAAAGATTCATTTATCATTTTCAAGAGAGGTCTAATTTTGAATCTGTGATCGTGTTTGTTTTCATTGGCTAAGTCATTATCTTGAAAATCAAGCAATGTTTTCAACTTCTGATATTTATTCCTTGACACAGCTGTCTTTATAATTGGTATGCCAACATCTTCATCTTCAGACCAGTATAGCTTTTCAGCAGGGAGCTTATGGTAACAAGCAAAAAGAAGAAATCTAACAGAGACCTTCACATCTTCAACTGTGAGGATAAAATCCTGCATATTCTTCATATTTACTGCATATCTCACAGTTTCTTTCACTATGAACTCGTATATGTTTTCGTTCATAAGTTCTTCAAACATCTCCTTCAGAGTCAAGGAAGAAAGTTGTTCCTTCAATTCCTCTCTCTTTGTGCTGATGTCATGCTCACTAGTTTGAGACAGTGTTGTATAAACTGGAGGTGACTTTTTCCAATTTCTTTTCTCATCAGTAAGATGTCTCTTCTTCGATTTACTTCTGGAAACTTGGGATGTTCTTGGCAGTGAAGTTTTACATACAGTTTCTTCGTTATTCTCTGATGGAACATAATGTAATTAAATAGCCCCTGGCACATCAGAGACTTCCACGGTTCCAGTAACATCGTCTGGACCTTCTTCTTCGTCGGTCATACAGTCTACTTCAGGAGGACATACGGTGATATCAATATGGTCCTGATCATCTGACACCGCATTATAGAATGTGTCACTGTTTATTATTTCTTTGTTAGTGAGGTATCTATCTCATTCAAAGGCCATTGTAATATATATAAAATGAAATGAAATAAAATGTAATAAAATAAAGAGAAATGAAAAATAATACATTAGCACAAACTACAGAAAATGGAATGTGTAAATACCTCTGTCCATTTGGAACTGTATTATTTACTAATGGGTAACGTATTCATAAATATACTTTCATAATACGCTGTAAATTTCAAAGTAACTTCATATCCTGTAATATATATATATATAACAGGGGTAGTTACTTACCTCGGCAACAAAATCTGGTAAAATTACCATGTTCTAAATAGAAAATACATCAGCAATAGCAGAGTTTCATATTCGAACGTGCAGCAATACAAATAACTGAAATGATAACACAAAGTCCCAGTGTCCTATTTAGAGTACACCAAATTTTATAACAATGGAAAACAACGAATATAACTCCAATTGAGCTAACAATGCAGCGCACACTCTGCTGCAGAGTGAAAATCTCATTCTGGGAACAATGCAAGTAGTTTAAAAGACGCAAATATCTGTAATAACAAAAAGTGTGCCTTAGTATTCAGTAATCAGTTAATGGCAGGATTATTGCTTTTAATTTCCTGTAAGCATACATTTGTTATAAAAAGCATCAACAAATTATGTATAACAGTAATAGTTGCAAATTAATAATTTATTGTGTATTTATAAATAAATATGTGCTCTGTCCTCAAAATGGGTCACTGGTACTTAATGGGTTACTTTTCTTCAAAGAGGAGGCTTTGTGTTAATTTCAATTGTCCATATCACCCTTTTCAGCTGCACATTTTTAAAATGAGGGACATTGTTCTCAATTTTAAAAGTTCATTCAGGCTTCCAGGTGTCTCATTTGATGAATGTGGGACACAGTTACCTCATCTGAAGAAAATAAATGCCAAAGGGCTAAAGATATGCAGTCCTGCCTTGACTACAGATGCAGGGTTTACAACTCAATTAGATCATCTTATCATAAAAAATCATTGCTGTACATGAAGGGATTGGCAACAGGAGTATACAGAATCAGTCAAACTCACAGCCTCTGGTGAACCACTATTCTTCATACAGTGGCAGAGCTTCATGGTGTAACATGTGTGGAGCGTTCTCTAGGCCCCAGTCAGTAGCATTCCATACTGTTGCTCCCCATTCAGTGGAGCAGCGAATATTGACAGCATGGCGTAGTGGCTCTTACTGCGAATCAGAGTCCTGTGCTTTGTAGTGGTTCATGTCGCTGACTGCCCTGGTGCGTAAGGAGACAAGAATTATTTTAGATTTATCAAATTACAAAAATAATTATACCTTAGGCTGTTTTTAAATCGATGTATTCCAGAATTTTAGCCTAGCATTGCAACTGTGTTGTAGTTTACACTGATGGGTATGAGCAGGAAGATTCTATTGGCTGTGCTTTATTTCCAGAATATGCTCTCAAGATTTGATTACGTGATACATTCCCATTGTATGGTGCTGAATTGTATGTGATCTTGAGGGTGCTGAAGCTGACGCAAAGTAATCATAGTACCTAATTCCTTATCTGCACGAACTTGCAAGTACCCTTGAGCCTACGCATCATGTGTGTCAAATGGAGA
The DNA here is from genome assembly GCF_023897955.1 of Schistocerca gregaria. NCBI lineage: Eukaryota > Metazoa > Arthropoda > Insecta > Orthoptera > Acrididae > Schistocerca > Schistocerca gregaria. The sequence continues at coordinate 187,847,039 of NC_064920.1, read as the reverse complement.
GGTATATGTAGATAAGTCACGGCTCTCTTTTCCTGTTTGAGACGCAAGGCAAGGAGGTGTCATTCCATTGCATACCGTGGCACATGGGAAGTCAGGGTAATGAAGCAGCTATGGATGTCTGATTGGAAAGTACAATTTCCACATGCGCTGACCATACCCATACAGTCACCTCAACATGAAGATACAGTTACCTTGCTGTTGAGGCACAGAATCATGTGCGTGTGCGAGGAATAATGGTTAGGATTGAGGAGCAACATACTGTGATCATTGAAACAAATAACACAATCATTGCTTTCCTCCTTCCAGCCACTGCAGCAGGAGGAAAGTACTCTTTAATGTGCCTCTGTATAGGGCACTGTACTGTGAAAGTTGGATTCCTCCTCTGATGGGAGGATCCATCAGTATTAACGCTTATGCTGTACAGATATCTATATGAATTTTAGCTTGATGTATTTTATACCAAGATGTAAGGGTTGCAACCCATTTTCAAGTTGATCTGCCATCTCCAAATAGATGATGAATCAAATTTAGTTTGTGTTTTAATAAATTGTGTTATGTCCAACCTTTTACATAGCTTCTCAGGTAAACGATTTTAATTTGTCATTAGAGTGATAGCTTCATCTTCTACATTTCCACTCATTAAACAGGCACAGTTCCCGATAATACAATTTGGCTTTTGTCTAGTTTTAGTCTGTGTATAGACACATTTGTCTGTAATTATTTTAGTAAAGGTGCTGATCATCTTGCTGTTGAGCATCCTGTACATGTTGCCGCCACCACCACCACCATGATTCACACAGACATCATCAGGAAATGGATTCCCCTGCATAACACATTGGGAGCCATAAAAGTGCAAGTGCAAAAGATGCCAGTGATCACCATTTGTAACATTTATTTACCTCCAGGCAGGGCACTTACTTACACTGAGATGACCACCTTCATCCATGAGTTATATTCCCTATCGTCCTTGGGGATCCCCCTCAGAGGGAAGCACCATGTCGTCTGGTAGGAGTCTTCTGATTGACCACCTTCTTTCCTGTCTTCATCTCTCTGTCGTCAAGGACAATACTCGTATCCACTTCAGTGCTGCCCTTGGCATCTTTTTTGCCATCAACAATATGATCTCTTCACTAAATCTCATGGCTTTGCTAAAGTAGTCACTACATGATGATCTTTGTGATAGTGACAATTTGTGGTGATCCTGACACTTCCCTATCGCCACCCGACTGAGCATTTAACATGTCGAATTCTTCAAAAAGGCAACTGGCCGTTGTATACTTATGTTGTACCGTCATATCCTCTGTCAGATTGCATTGACAAGGTACAAGGTGCACACACACACACACACACACACACACACACACACACACACACACACCTCAGTTAGTACCCGAAGCGTAATACATTTTAAGGGTCTGAATAGTGTTTTCACAGTGGGGCTGTTGGCCATAAGAGCCCTATGCTTAACAATACAAACCTTTTTAGGCTGCATTTTAATTTATAGTGAGTCAATGAGCAGTCAAAAGACTGTTGACTGATGTTACTCTTGTCTCTCCATGATATTGGCTGTTTACAATTTCTCTCTCACCTTATTTGTACTGCCTACTTTTGCATTTCTGTGGTCCCAAGTTGTATCCCAGGGATTAAACTGACCAACATTTGGCTAGAGAAGTGGTTACTCATCCAACATTCACTTTGATGATCCTGCTTTTGGAAGGAATTCATCATGCCATTAACCCTGGATTTTTCTATATGTAATGCGACATCCCTCTGTATTGTTATGGAGCCTTGCAGGCAGTAGCATTCTAGTGGAATGCCTCCCTCCTCCTGGCCCTCCATGCTAAGCGTGTTCTTCTGTATTCTTTGTCTCTAATATTGGTGGCTGACTCGTGGATAATTAAACTAGTTTTCCATTTTCTCCATAAAAGTTCTTTTTATTCTGTTTTCGAGGTGGGGGCAGGGTGTTTGGGGTTTGGGCATCTTCCACCAGGAGCTGGGTTTGGAGGACCCTGAACTTGATCTCATCTTCCAGCTGGCTTTGTCATCTCTTCTACTCTGTTTTAATCGTTTGTTATAAATAAACCAACAAACTGTCAGGCATAGAAAACTGCTGGATAAGTCACCTCACTGGTTGGAAGAAGGCAAGGGAATACAACCTTCAGTAGAAGCACAATAACTGAAGAAAGCATTGTGCTGTTCAAAACAACCATCAAGTTTAATTTAATGATTTCTTGCCCATAGTTTATCACAAACATTTCAAGGAGTGCTCTGCTTCTCAGTCTTTGCTAATAGTTCAGTGTTTGAAGCCTCACACCTATGGCCTTCCAGAAATCCCAGGTGGGAGAATTCCGTAAAACACATTAATATAGCTCGTTACTTCATAGTTTAAAATAGCTTGTTCCACCATAATGAAAGTTCGTAATAAATATATTCTGCATCTACGTACATGGTTACTACACAATTCACAATTAGGTGTATGGCAGAGAGTTCATTGAACCACCTTTAAACTGTTTCTCCGCCATTCGACTCCCAGACAGCACATGGGAAAAACAAACACTTCAGTCTTTCTGTGCAAGCTCTAATTTCTCTGGTTTTATTATGATAATCATTTCTCTATATGTAGGATGGTGTCATATTCAGAAGAGAAAGTTGGTGAATGAAATTTCATGAGAAGATTCTGCCACAGTGAAAAATGCCTTTGGTTTAATAATACCAATTCAGGTATTATATCTGTGGCACACTCTCCCCTATTTCATGGTAATACAAAACAAGTTACACATCATTGAGCTTTTTCGATGTCCTTCGTCAATCCTATCTGATGCAGATCCCACACTGCACAGCAGTACTCCAGAAGAGGGCAGACAGGTCTAGTGTAAGCAGCCACTTTGGTAGACGTGCTACGTTATCTATTTGATCGTCCCAGTTTGTTATTCGTAACTGTAATCCCCAAGTATTTAGTTGAATTCACAGCCTTTAGATTTGCGTGATTTGTATTGTAATTGAAATTTTGCAGATTCTTTTTAGTGTCATGTGAGTGACTTCAAGCTTTTCATGATTTAGAGGCAATTGTCATTTTTTGCACTGTACAGATATCTTGTCTAAATCATTTTGCAATTCATTTTGATCATCTGACTACTTTACTTGATGGTAAATGACAGCATCATCTGCAAACAATCTAAGAGGGCTGCTCAGATTGTCTCCTGAATCATTTATGTATATCAGGAATCGCAGAGGGGCCTATAACACTTCTTTGGGGAACACCAGATATTATTTCTCTTTTACTCAATGATTGTGTCAGTTATTATGAACAGTGGCCTTTCTGGCAGGAAATCACAAATACAGCCACGCAGCTGAGAGGATACTTATTCATAAGAGGAGTATATTTTGTATGTATTATTGGCTCTTTTAATACATTTTGGATTTACAGCTTTTGCAATCTTTTCTAGACAGTCAAGGCTTTCTTTTAAGATGTGGCTGTTATAAATTTTGCTTGTGTGATACCTGAGTATCTCCCAGCATATACAATGTTCAAATAACTTACGGGGATGCAGACAGGTGACATCATCAATAACCACCAATATTTAAAAATAGTACACCCTGCCATTTTCAAGGCAAAACTGCAGCAAGTAAGTGTTGTGCAAGGGGACCTAAAAACTCTATTTTCAGATAATTCCGGAAAGATAAACAGTAGCACCAGCACAAACCGAATCCGACGGGCATCAGAAATTATTGGTAGTGAAGTTAATAATAAACAGTGGAGGTAGCATAAACTCTGCCCCCCCTGTTTTTTGACGAGGGAAAGAACTGTATTCCATGCAGGATTTAAACAAAACCCACCGTCTCTGTTTTAATTTAAACAGCTTCCTTAATAACGCTATCGCAGTAACTGGAAGTACATACCAGACTCCCATGTTATATTCAGTATGATCGGTGGTGCCAAGGCAGTCTCCTGCAATAATGGATAGGCTCCGCTGTTTTGTGTGTGTGTGTGTGTGTGTGTGTGTGTGTGTGTGTGTGTGTGTGTGTGTGTGTGTGTGTGTGTGTGTGTGTCTGCCACTTGCGCTTAGTACACTGGTCTTCCACAGTCCTACCAATAGGTGACAGCAAGGAATATGATAGATGCCTGCCTTGTGCTAACCAAGATCATCCTTTACAGAACCTAAAAGGACCGTTATCTTGCATGGTAGACCAAAACCTACTTCACATCATATTTCTGCAAAATATGGCCAGTCCTGTTCGAAATGGTCCCTGTGTAAGGCAGACAGGCTGTAGACTTTGATGCCACTATGGTATTATCATCACTCATACAGTGCACAGCTGGTTGACAGCACACTGCATGTCTGATCTGACTTTCACTACAACCACTCTGGTGAAAGGTGACTTAGAGATGGACTAGCTCTCAGGATTCCAGATAACATGTGCCCTGTTAAGCCGGACGATGACAAGTATCAGCTTGTAGATGCAAATCAGTGTGAATACACTTCCTATAAGCAGTGTATCCCACATACCATCCACCTTCCTCCTGACCAACACATCAAGGCAGGGAAGACAGCTTTCATTTTCCACCTCCATTATGAAACAAATATTAGAGTGGATTGAATTCAGGCAGTCTACAGTCATTCAAGTTCTCACTGTCATAAGGACAAACAACAGAAGTGTCGTCTACATCTCTGATAGGACACACAGGTTTCAGGGCCGCCAACTCCAAGGCACGTTCGTCGAAATCTTCCATAAAGAAATTGGCAATAACAGGTGACAATGGGCTTCCCAACACAACTCCCATCTGTCTGTTCTTTGAATAATAAGTAAGTGGAAGGCTACACAGGCTGAAATATACGCTAATTCGGCACAAAACGTAACCTCAATCAGCTGTCTGATTCAGTGAATCGTAGGATCAGTGCTGACCCCACAAAAGATGTTGAGTGAAAGATTAGAGGCCTCTTGAAGAAAAGTTTCTTATCACAGGAGACTGTAAAGAGTCAGAGTTCTTATTTCACTGTTTGCCCTAGGTTATACGGTCTACCTAAGATCTACAGGGAAAGGGGTACTTCGTCATCCGATTGTGAGTAACATTGGTGGTCTGACATATCGTGTAGTAAAACACCTTGCCACTCTGTTGAGCCCTCAAGTAGGTCAGTGTGAGAACCGCATCAAGAACTCAGCAGATTTCTTATGTTAATTACAGGGAATGCATTTGAAAAATTGATATTCTAGTAAGTTTTGATGTGGTCTCTCTCTCTTCACTCATGTTCCTCTGTACGACTTTTTACAGTTAATTGAGGTTAGGTTTGGTGCTGAATTAACTAACCTATTTCAAATGTATTGACTTCCACTTATTTTGTATTCAGTGACTAGTAATACGAGCAGACAGATGGAGTTGGGGTGGAAAGCCCGTTGTCACCTATTATTGCTAATTTGTTTACGGAAGATTTTGAGGAATGTGCCTTGGAGTTGGGGGCATTGAATCCTGTGTGTTCTTTTGTTGTTTTGCTCATGACAGTGAGAATTTGAAAGACTTTTTAGAACACCCGAATTCAACCCACCCAAATATTTGTTTCATGATGGAGATGGAAAGGATGGCTGTCCCGTACCTGGGTTCATAGGCCACATTTCTTTTCAGACCATGAGAGTTTGTCAGCCGAGTTAGCCCATCTTGAAATCACCTTTCCTGAGAATAGTTATATTGAAAGACAGATCCGACATGCATTGTGCTATTGAACAACTGTGCACCTGGTGAGCGACAGTAATACCGAAGTGACGCCAAAGTCTACGGACTTTTTGTCTTATGCAGGGAGCATTTTGAACACGATTGGCCATATTTGGCAGAAATATCACGTCAAGCGTGTTTTTTGAACACCATATAAGATCAGGGTCCTTTTAGGTTCCTTAGAGTGTGATCTTGGTTTGCATAAGGCTGGTGTTCATTGTATTTCTTGCAGTTGAGGCATGTCTTATATCGGTCACATTATCAGGACCGTGGATGACCAGTGTGCTGAGTATAAGTGGCACACACGCTTATAACAGCTGACCAAATCTGCCATTGCAGAATGTTGTCTTGGCATCAGTCATCTTATGGAATAGAACAACAGAGATATTCTAGGATTCACTTCCGGTTGTTGGGATAGTGTTATTAAGGAAGCTGTTGAAATTAATCTAACACACAAATTTATAAAGAGAGATTGTGGTTTTTGTTTAAATTCTGTATGGAATGCAGCTCATTTCCTTCTCAAAAAAACAGAAGTACAGAATTTATGCTACCTCACCCATAGATTATAAATTTCATTATCGAAAATTTCTGCTGTTAGTAATCTTTAGTTTGTGATGGCATTAGTGTTTACAGCATTGTGTGTGTGTGTGTGTGTGTGTGTGTGTGTGTGTGTGTGTGTGTGTGGTGTGTGTGTGTTTTATCTTTATGGAATTCTCTGAAAAGAACAATTTTAAATGCCCTTGCACAGCATTTACTTGCTGCAATTTTGCCTTGAAACTGGCCATGTGTGGTCCTGTCGGAATATTGGTGGTTGTCGATGGGATCACCCAGCTCCATTCCCATAAATTATTTGAACACTTTTGCTTGTATTTTCCGGTAGTGAGATTAGACCTAATCTGTGGGAGTATTGTCATTGTTAATAAAGACAAACCTCACACCACAATAATGGTCAGCTATGTGTGTAAAAAAGTTGTCTCTGTTGCCATCTCACCATCAGTGTCTTGGTCTAAAGATGATTATTTTATCAAAATTAGTACAAAGAAAAAGTGTCTTGGACTGCTTTTAAAGATCAGTTTTTGGTAAGTGTCTGAAATTATATATGTATCTGATGTTTATTTTAAAATACTAATCTGTTACTGGTTTTGTAGTATTAGTTCAGAATCTTTATAATTTATGGAAGAGCCAAGTTGAGCAATTTTATTTTATTTTTTCCACTTTTTGTTGGAAATCAGCTTGATTGTATCTGTAGCAGCAGTAATAATACACATCAACACTATTTGTTTTAATGTTACAGGTTCCCTTAGGCGTTGGAATTGCTTTTGCACACAAATACCAGGGCTCAGATGCTGTGTGTGTTGCTCTGTATGGTGATGGAGCTGCCAATCAAGGACAGATCTTTGAGGTTTACAATATAGCCAAACTCCTGAATCTACCTTGTATATTTGTTTGTGAGAATAATGGCTATGGAATGGGAACAAGTGTAGAACGAGCATCTGCAAGTACAACATATTATACAAGAGGAGACTACATTCCAGGATTATGGGTTAGTAAAATAAGTGATATCTTATAAGTAATTAATATGTGCAGCTGCAGTCTTTCAGTTGGACAAATTTCAACGATACATTGTTACCTTAGGAGCTTTATTGTTGTATCTTGCATATATCTGCACCAAATGTAATGCTGTGACTTCTGATGTCAGTTCCAAAAATGTTGCCCAAGTAGTGGAGACTGGGAGAAAGGGATGGGACAAAGATATTTGTAGATTCATGGACTGTATGGAATAGGGAATAGGAAAAGAGGTTATTGAGAATTGTTGAAGTGTCGGAGCGATAGTACGTGACTTAAGTTAGCTGAAGTTGTGTGATAGAGATGCTTGATGGTGAGGCACAGATAGTGAGATATGAAAATACTGCCAGTGAGTTTGTGGACTGTGAGCTTTATTGATGCTTCATGGATTTATCTCCATAAAATTTGACCAGTTGCCTGTTAATGTTAATTTCAGAAATGATTATCTTATGTGTGTGTGAGGTTTTTTGCAATGGAGGGGTTAAATGTGGTCTAAGCAGCCCATAGAAAATTCCTTGTTGTGATACTTTGTTTAAATGAAAAATGTTCATTTTCATATTAATCAAAAATGACTGATTTTACTTAGAAGGGGGTCAACAATTTGGCTCAAACAGTGTGAATAGAATCGTGTAGTTGTCATCCATTTCAATTTCCTAGAATATCTCACCTGAGTGGTTCTTGGTCCACGGGAAAAGAAAAAACTCACACTAAAGATTTTGACGTACAGTAGTTTTGAGCACTAACAATCAAGTCATTGGCATACTGCAGTGGTCAAGCGCAGTGACTGTCAATTCTCCAGCTCGGCTACAACTTTCACTATTACTGTGATTTTATAAGTTTTTATTTATTCTTCATAATGTCACTGCCATTGGTTTGTAATTTTCTTGCATTCTTAAATCTTTCCCATGTTCCAGAGATGATGAATGCAATTTGGTATTTACAGTGCCACACTGTTCTATTTCTTTCCTCCAAATTTGAGAATGATCTTGTTTTGTTTCCCCAATATTAGGAGTCATGATTTCAGTGATGGGAAAGCCCATTTTGGATGAACACCAGCAAAATCAGTGAGATTCTTCTTAGCAGCCAAGGATACCAAAATAAGAGATGAATGTTCATTAGAATTGTAATCATTATTGTTTATGTCTGTACTCGAAAAAGGAACCTGTTACATATAAAATAGGGCTGCATACAGTAAAAGTGTCTGTGAGGAAAGGGGGGGGGGGTGACATATATAGATTTACTATGAAATTATCATTTATAATTTTAAAAACCTGTTCTGCAGTTTGTCAAACCATAATTATTGCTATGGGATCTGCAGATTCAGAAGAACTATGAGTGATCTTACATTTTTCTTTATAAATTGAAAGGGCACTGGTGAAATTTTTCTTAAAAGCCTTCATACAAAGTTAGTTTCGATGTGTTCATCAATCGCTTCACTGGTAGAAAATTCTTGTTGAGTTTCCATTTTTGAACAAAATAACAAATTTTCATGCAAAATCACCAAAGGCCCTGGGTGAGAGGCTGTTCGCATCTGTAGAGTGTGTTAGAAAATGTCAGAAAACTGGTATAGTAAGGACCAACTGTAGGGTATTTGAAATGACTATCAGAGCCATGTGCTCTGAATGCACGAAAGTGAACTAAGAAACAGTTTGGAGTGGGGATATGAGAACAGAATGTTGCTGTTGAAGGACAAATGTAATAACAAACCATCAAAAATGTATCATTTAAAATAATTACTGCTCAGATATATTGTGTTGTTGTGGTCTTCAGTCCAGAGACTGGTTTTATGCTACTCTATCCCATTCAAGCTTCCTCATCTCCCAGTACCTACTGCAATCTACATCCTTCTGAATCTGCTTAGTGTATTCCCTCTTCGATTTTTACCCTCCACAGTGCCCTCCAATACTAAACTGGTGATCCCTTGATGCCTCAGAATATGCCCTAGCAACTGATCCCTTCTTCTAGTCAAGTTTTGCCACAAAATTCTCTTCTCTCCAAGTCTATTCAATATCTCCTCATTAGTTATGTTATCTACCCATCTAATCTTCAGCATTCTTCTGTAGCACCACATTTTGAAAGCTTCTATTCTCTTCTTGTCTAAACTATTTATCGCCCATGCTTCACTTCCATAAATGGCTACACTCCATACAAATATTTTCAGAAACACTTTCTTCACCATTGCCAGTCTACATTTTATATCCTCTCTACTTTGACCATCATCAGTTATTTTGCTCCCCAAATAGCAAAACTCCTTTACTACTTTCAGTGTCTCAATTCCTAATCTAATTCCCTCAGCATCACCCGACTTAATTCGACTACATTCCATTATCCTCATTTTGCTTTTGTTGATGTTCATCTTATATCCTCCTTTCAAGACACTATCCATTCTGTTCAACTGCTTTTCCAAGTCCTTTGATGTCTCTGACAGAATTACGATGTCATTGGCGAACCTCAAAGTTTTTATTTCTTCTCCATGAATTTTAATACCTACTCCGAATTTTTCTTTTGTTTCCTTCATTGCTTGCTCAGTATACAGATTGAATAACATCGAGGAGAGGTTACAACCCTGTCTCACTCCCTTCCCAACCACTGCTTCCCTTTCATGTCCCTCGACTCTTACAACTGCCATCTGGTTTATGTACAAATTGTAAAAAGCCTTTGGCTCCCTGTATTTTACCCCTGCCACCTTCAGAATTTGATAGACAGTATTCCAGTCAATGTTGTGAAAAGCTTTCTCCAAGTCTACAAATGCGAGAAATGTAGGTTTGCCTTTTCTTAATCTATTTTCTAAGATAAGCCGTGTGTGTGTGTGTGAAATCTATAGAGAATGTTTTTTCTTCATATGGCTCACTCTGGTGAGATAGTCTAGGAACTTTAAAGGAGCCTCAACTTGCTTATATTCCCACAGTTTGAGCCAAATTGGTGAGCCCCATCCCACACCCTCCCCTTCCTTGTTAGTATTTTAGTAGTGAGTGGGAGGTATTTTTCATATTAGGTTAATGAGTAGGAGCAATACTGTGTGAAGGACTTGTCATTCCATATCCGATTTCATACTCCAGAGAAAAAGGAAACTGCAAGTTTGTTTCAATTGGGAACTGCAAACTCCTCTTCTGTTGGTGTGGCTGAATGTCGACTGCAGGGAGCCATAAAAAAGGTGCATTCATTGGGCCTCACTCACAACTTTGTTTTCAGCTGCCAAGACGTGCATCATGCGCTTTCCTCGTTGTCATATTGTCCACCCACATCCAGAACTTTTACCTCGATGACCAACTACTTATTATAGGGGAGGCTTACCACTTCTTGGGACTGATGTTAGACACCTGCTTAACTTTGCTTCCCCATGTTAGTCAGCTTAAGGAAAAATGCTGACAGCATCTTGATATTATTTGATGCCTGAGCCACACCGCCTAGGGTGCTGATCACCCTACCCTGCTACAGCTGTACAAAGCCATTGTGCAGTCCTGTCTTGAGTATGAGAGCCTGGTGTATGATTCCACATCGCCCTCAGTGTTGCAGCTGCTGGATCCTGTACACCTTTGTGTAGTTCGGCTTGTGATGGGGGCATTCCAAATAAGACAACTCATGGAAGCTGGCATTCCTCCATTGCGGGTCATGTGGCAACAATTGCTTGCCAATTATACTGCCCACATTCATAGTTCACTTCACCATCCCAATTGCCGTCTTCTTTTCCCTAACATGGCGCTCAGTCTCCTGTAACAGTGGGTGAGATCAGGGATTCTAATTGCAGTCCCTGTCCGGTCACTTTTTATTGCACTCAACACTTTCCCTCTACCACATTTCCTGCGCATCCACTCGTGTTCGCCTCCATGGTCTTTGCCTCGGCCACAGCTGTGTGTAGACTTATGGCGAGGCCCTAAATGCTCAGTTCCACATGAGGTCCTCCACCAGAAATTTTTCTCTCTTCTCGGCGAGTTCTTAAACTCGGAAATAGTCTACACTGATGACTAGATGGTCAGTGGTCATGTTGACTTCGCGTACGCTCATGCTGGACATACTGAACAGCGTTCCTTGCTGGATGGCTGCCTGCTTCTGTGCTGGTGAGTCCTTCTTTGGTAATGACTATCCAGGAGTCTCTCTATGCCCTCGGAAATAGTGGATGTCCAGTGTCTTTTTGTTTGGAAATCAGGACAAATGTTGGAGTCCCGGGCAATGGGGCTGGGCAAACAGGATACCAATAAACCATCTCTGGAGATCAGTATGCCAGAGAGTTTTCGAGATCCGGGATACTGAGTGGGACACCCTCAGTACACCAAGTAAACTATGTGTTACCAAGGAGACAATGAATGTGTGGTGGTCATCCATGCAAACCACTCTGAGGTACTCTATTGTCCTTTGCCGGCTCCACATCAGCCATACTTGTCTGACTCTGGGTCACCACATCCGTCACAAGGACCCACCTTCGTGTTGCTGTGGTTCCCATATGACTGTCGTCCACATCTTGTTACACTGCCCAATTTTAGCCACTCTGCAGTGAACTTTTAACCTTCCTGCCATACTGCCAGTGGTATTGGGATACATTTCCTCAACAGTTGATATAGTTTTACATTTTATTCTTGAGGACGGTTTTTATTACACTATCTAAGGGTGGGCATCTGGTCTTCTCTCCCAGGCCTCCACCCTCCCTCCATTTTAACGCCTTCTCATTCTTTCCTTGCTGTTTGTTTGCTTTGGTGTTTATCCTTTCCCTATCTGTGTTTCTATAATCTTGTCCTTTAGGCTAGAGATTTTTAGTGGGTTGCAGAGTGGCAGGCTCATCATCATCCCCGTGGCTAAGCCATGTCTCCGCAACATCCTTTCTTTCAGGAGTGCTAGTTCTGCAAGGTTCGCAGGAGAGCTTCTGTAAAGTTTGGAAGGTAGGAGACGAGGTACTGGCAGAAGTAAAGCTGTGAGTGCCGGACGTGAGTCGTGCTTCGGTAGCTCAGTTGGTAGAGCACTTGCCCCCGAAAGGGAAAGGTCCCGAGTTCGAGTCTCGGTCGGGCACACAGTTTTAATCTGCCAGGAAGTGTCATATCAGCGCCCACTCCGCTACAGAGTGAAAATCTCATTCTGGATAATTTCTTCTGTTTTTATTTGATTTATGCACAGCTGGTTAGCCTGACACCAGTAATTAGCCGTTTGCATCATTTCTCTATTTTTGTCCAGTACACTCTGTAAGTTCTCTCATATACTTATTAATGTCATATCGGCGTGTAATTCGAGAAGTCATTAACATAGACAATGGACAGAAAAGGTCCAAGAAGAGAGCCTTGGGGTATTGCTCTTTCTGTAGGGAGTATTTCTGACCTCTGCTTATTTGCATATACAAGTTGTAACCTATTGCTTAGATAAGATCTGAATAACTAGCATCCTCTTTAGTACTTTCTTGTATTTAAAAAATAAAATGTTAGAGTTTACATAAAATTACAGTGACATTCTTAAACAGTAATATATATTAAGTAATTATGTTACAACCAGAAAGAAGAATCCACATATATCTGAAATATTAACATATGTTTATGTTTAAAACCAAAATCAGTACGACTAGTAATAAAAACAAGTTATTAAATAAGAATACAGGATACGTACCAAGTGCTTAATTATCTCTTCCAATGGAACTTGCAATCTAAAAAGTAACTTACATGGTTGTCAAATATCAACCAGTGTCAAAATTTCAAGTAAGTACAATGTACAAATTGATTTATTTAAAAAAAAAGTGTTGTCTTTTTTTCAATAGAAAGTAAATTTGGTCGTACATTAGCTAATAAAATAAAATGTCATGATAGCAGTGCCTGCAAAGTAGGGCAAACTGGAAGAAGGCTTGACATTAGATGATGTGAGCATGTGGCGTTACAGTGGAGGGGTATAGTAGAAAATTCAGATTTTGCTACCCACCTTGGTGACACTGGGCATGGTTCTCCTGATCTGACCTCACAACTAAAGCTGGTACATAGACGGTATAAGGGCAAAGTTTTGGATCTCATGTAGAAAATGAGGATATTTTGATATCAGAGATCTCCCCATGCAACCTTGCCCAGTGAGCAGGTAGCAGTAAGAAGCACTTAGTTTTAGGGGCTATTCAGAAGGCACCTGGTTGGGAAGAATAAGGGACTTTCATAGGTCCAAAGGACACGCAACATATGGCTCTATATAGTGCTTTGTGATGGATCATTAAGAGAGAGCAAAATTTATAGCTCATGAACCAAACCAATTTTTTTCCATTTGCCTCAGACAGTGCACACACCTGCATTATAAATAACACCAGACCAAGTCACATATGTTTCTATACTGAACTGTGCTATGTATTTATAAGTCAATTTATATGTTGTAGTTCCTTGAAATCCTATCACTGGTTCATATTTGACAATCATGTTAGTTACTTTTTGTAATCAAAGCTACGTCGGAAGAAATAATTAAACACGCACTATGCTATATGTATTCCTATTGTATAACTTATTTTTTACTAGTGTTGATGTAAACTACATACAAAAACACATGTTATTAATATTTCAAATTGTGGATTCTTCTTTCTGGTTTTATCATAATTATTCAATGCAATTTCTTATTTAAGGGTGCCATTTTAATTTTATGCAAACTGCTACATTTTACTTCTTAATTATTTTTTTTTTTTAAGGTGTAATATGCAGGGAATTATAATAAAGAGGGTGCTTGTTACTACTGATTTCACATGCCAAGGTTAGCTGCATGGAAATGTAAGCAGCAAGCTCGGTTTCACTGTTTATCTGTAATGGCAATGTGGTACCATATGTGACTTTATTTATTTACTATGAATCATCATGATGTGGATATAATTGGTATGTAAATTTATGTTTTAAAAACTGAGGTATTTGGGATCTGGTTTTAATTTGTATTTTAATGTCTGATTCTCATTATGTTCTTTTATTCATGTTGCACTGAAGATACCTACACATTAGCTGAAAGCAATCTGCATTAAACACACGAAAAATTTATGACCAGTGTTTCCCTGCCTCCTGACTTAATAGGAAATTGATCACAGATATTGATTTTGTTGTAAACATATTGATACTTGTACTTATATCTCACTTTCAGCTGTACTTGATGCAATAAGCAAATTATCTGCATTTTCTATGTACATTATTTTTTGTGCCTTAAAGGTAGATGGAATGGATGTTTTGGCAACAAGAGAAGCTACTCGTTTTGCAATTGCACACTGTCTCAGTGGTAAGGGACCAATTGTCTTAGAAGCTGCCACATATAGATACAGTGGTCATTCAATGTCTGATCCTGGAACTAGTTATCGAACAAGAGAAGAAATACAAGAAGTAAGACAAACAAGAGATCCTATAACATCCTTCAAAGAAAAAATAATTAATGCAGAGCTGACTACTTCAGAAGAATTGAAGGTAAGATGTGAATCGCACCTGTTCACATCACAACCTTGTATTTAAAAATATATATTTTTACTACATTTACTCATATTGGTTTGTTAATTGTTTGTTTAAAATTGTAGTGATAGAGCTCCATAATAGACGCTGGCCCCTTTTTTTTTTCAGTTAAGTGGGATTTTTTTCAGCGAAAACTAATTTCATACCTCTGCAAACAATAACTTCTGTACATTAATGGATATGACAAAAAATTACAAAAATAGTACCTACAGTAACAGGAATGTAGGTTAGGATTCAGAGTGTGTATGTTCCTCAAAGAGTCTATCAGTATATCGCTACCCCTGCGTAAAAAGGGAAGAAGCGATAGTGCTACTTAAAGTTCACTCCGCCACAAACCAAAGGTGGTTTGCGGAATATATATGAAGATGTATATAAGTGATTGATAAAAACATCGCTCTATCTTCTTATTACAGGATGTGAGTAGATCATTGTGTACAGAATTGGTTAAAACATGTTAAACATGGCAGCCACATTGGATTTACCATATTTACTCGAGTATAAGAACATCCTAAGTATATTATCACAGGTATTATTGTGTCGCATCCCAAGCGTGGGTATTGCGAGGGATTGAGTGACAAGGTTCGTGAAAGGGATTTAGCCAGTTGACCTTAGTGAGAGGGAGATTTTTTGACCTGGCTAAGATGTGGAAATCCCTGGTGTGAAGGTACAAGGCTACGAAGCGGGTGGAATTAAAGTCTTGCGAACTTTAACAAGTTGCAGTTTATTCTGAATAATAATTACAGCTCACCCTAACTGTGTGGTCTGGACTCGTATTTGGGAGGTCGACAGTTCAATCCCGCGTCCGGCCATCCTGATTTAGGTTTTCTGTGGTTTCCCTAAATTGCTCCAGGCAAATGCCGGGATGGTTTCTTTGAAAGGGCACAGCCGGCTTCCTTCTCCGTCCTTCTCTAAGCCAATGAGACTGATGACCACGCTGTCTGGTCTCCTTCCCCAAACAACCCCAACCCAACCCCCTAACTGTGTGGTGATTGCATTCACAGGAAGGCCAAGTCTAGTACAGAGACAGTGACTGATTCCACCATTCTGACTGCCTACTAGAAGCTCTATAATACTTCCTAGCACCCTATTTCAGAGTCCCCCGCAGCTATGCCCTAATGCTCTTCAGCGACTATCTCTGGCTGCCTGTCTACAGCCCGCTCCTCAGCCCAAGTCGGCTGCTGCTATCACGCTGACTACTGTCGCTACCCAGAGCCTAACATCGAGAGGTGAAGAAGAAGAAGAAGAAGAAGAAGAAGAAGAAGAATGCGCAGAGCGGCGTGTTCCCGAGTGTCGTTAGTATTCCCCCTTTGACCCCCCCAGTGCTTGGCATGACGTAGCGTCGAAGGCAACTTGTCCTTATTTGGTAACGTTTAAGTATTATTGTTGTTATTGTTCTTTAGAGGCTGGGTGGAGGGTTAGAGGCGCCTCTCCCTATATGGTCACGCACTGTGTCCTGAGCCCTTCATTGGCTCCTCATCACATAGTGCTGTCCCCACCAAGGGCCCTCTTTCTTTCTCTCTCTACTCTAGACCTATATCTCTATTCAAAAATGCTTTCTGTTGATACTGTTAATTCACTGCTTCTCATGAATCCCAGCACAGAGCTTCGTTTGGCTGTTTGCTTTCTTATCAAGCGCCACTGGCCGACAGTTCGAACTTCCGCCCCGGCTGACCCCTCAGCCACGCGCGGCGTCCAGCGCTACAATTTTAACTCCTTCTTATGTACTATTCTTGGCATACTGCCTGAAAACGACTGTAATTAGACGTGGCTTATTCCTGCGGTTACAACAATTGTCACATAGAAGAAGGTGTAATTAGATGAGTGATGAACACTAACTTCGCTAAAGATGATTTATTCAGCACTTGCACATACAAGAACGCAGAGCAAACTGCCTCCAGCCAGAACACATACAGTATATACACAGCTACAGAACATTCCAGTACAATGATTCTTGACATTTTGTAGATACTTCTAGAATGTACTCAAACCTAATATAGAAATTAAAATTGTACTGTCCAGGTGAGTTTTGAACTCAAGAGACTCCATGCAACAGTTTAGTATCGCAACCACTACACCCTGGTGCTACTCAGCTTCTTCTGCGACATTGCTTCCTCCTGAAGAGAACAGCGTCTCAGTGTTCCGTTCTCCTAGTCCGGGAACAAGTCATCGGTCCTGCATACTCAGACTCCTGATGACTGATGCTCGCTCTGGCGGTGATCTTAGAACTTCTTTTGCCGCTACGCTCTTGTCACCTTTCTGCTTGTTGCTGGAACTTCGAATTTACCTTGGGTGGCAGAATGCTTGTAGGGCTTCATTCTCTGATCTTTCATCGTCTTGCATTGAGGTCGAAATCTTCAACTTCACAAGCAAATCAGACAACTGTGTTACAACCTTATAAGGTGCAAAGTGGCACCTGAGGAGCTTCTCAGAGAGGCCAACCTCCAGGAAAGGAGTGAAGATCCAGACGAGGTCACCAGGCTGGTAGACAGCAGAGTGGTGACCCGCATCATACCTTCAGCGATCGTTATCTTGAGCCTGCAGCATGCGGAGTCGAGCTGACTGCTGAGCTTCCTCAGCTCTGGTTGACACTTGGCTGATGTCATCGTCCATATTATCAGGATGTGACAGAAACCCAGTGTCCAACGTCGGAGTTGCCTCACGCCCATGTGCCAGGAAAAATGGCGTAAATCCTGTGTTGTCTTGTTGGTGGGGTGTTGTAGGCAAACATCACGAAAGGTAGCACCTCATCCCAGTTACTGTGCTCAACATTGACAAACATTGATAGCATGTTGGCCGAGGTCTTATTAAGGCGTTCAGTAAGACCATTAGTTTGCAGATGGTAGGCAGCCATCGCGTGATGAGTAATGTTGCGCCGACGGTTTATCTCTGTCACAAGATTCGATTGAAAAACTTTCCCTCGGTCCTTAATTAACGACCTTAGAGCATCGTGTTTTAATGCAATGTCTTCCATGATGAATTTGGCTACCTCGGTGAATTTGGCTACCTTGGATGCTTCGGCTGTTTTCGCGGCTTTTGTAATGGCAGAGCATGTCAGATAATCAGTGCAAACAATAATCTGTCTATTGCCACTAGCAGACATTGGAAATGGTCCGAGGAGGTCAATCCCATCATGCTGGAAAGGTGTTTCTGCTGGTGGAATTGGTATGAGTCGGCCAGGTGGTTTCTGAGGAACTGCCTTTCTCCTCTGACACTCTCTACAGTGCGACACATATTGACACACACTCCTAAATAAACTTGGCCAGAAAAATCTGTTGCGGATTCTATTGTAATTCTTAATAAATTCTGAATGTCCGGTCTCAGGTGTGTCATGGCATTTCTGTAGAACACCTAAGTGCATGTGTTTAGGAATCACGGTAGCAACCTATTTTCAAATGCATCAAAGTTTTTCTTGCAAAGTAATACATAACTACCTTAAATTGTCCTTTCACATCCCCTGCCCAATTTAAGGCAAGCATAATTTGATATATCTTGGCGTCCTCCTTCTGGCTAGGTGATCGACTGGAGCTTCTAAATGGCGATGGAGACCTTGATTGGCATGTTGGGCAGCATCCCCTCCAGCAGCTACCTTGTGGTGATGGTGACCTATGTCGTCCTGCACCCACATAATCTTTTTCTTCATATTTGTCATCCTGGAGTTGGTGTCAGCTAAGATCGGTCTGCTGTCTTCTGGCATAGGAGTCATCAAATATCCACCACCTTTCTCGACAATAGCACACCACATGTCCCAGTTGTCTGCAGTGTAAACATACTGGTTGGTTATCCTGGGTCCTCCATACATCAGTATTCATTGGTACCCAAACAGGTTCCTGATGCGGCATTGTAGGAACGTAACTCCACCTGGGTCTCAACTTTTTCACCATTTTAAAGGGAAATGAAGGATGAGAGTTTGGGTTCAATGTCTGTTCTACTTCCTCCCTTATGAGCTCATGAACTGTCTCGGTTTTTTGCTCACTGTGCAATCCAAGTGCCTTCTGATCTTCGTCTCTCACTCTGATGAAGAATACTTGTGAAATCAGTTGCTTCCTCCATCACAGACATCAATACGACGTTTGGAAGCCGTTCAAACTTCTTGCGTGTAATTCTTTATTGCTGCATTGTCTCGATATACTGGCACCTTGTTTTGAAGTCGTCTGCTGTTGAAACCTCCTTCAGGAGTAGGGCTTGATCGATGTTCTCAGCAACACCCTTCATGAGATATGCAACCTTATTTTCCTGCTTCGTTCTAGGTGCCACTATTTTACACAGCTCAAAGATATCTTGAATGTAGGATGCTGTGGTTTCTCCTGGACCCTGTGCCCTGCACTTTAATTCATCTTCAGCTTTGCATTTCTGTCGCTGTGTGTCACCAAAATACTTGTGCAGTTCCACCTGGACTACTTTCCAGCTTGTAAACTTCTCCTCATTGTTCTCATACCATTGATTGGCAGTGCCCTCCAAATAGAAAAATAGATTAGCCAAATACACACTCTCATCCCATATGTTAAATTCGGCTATACACTCATATACCTTCAGCCACTTGTCTGGATCTTGGCCATCATCACCAGAGAACCCGGAAGGATGGCTCATGTGGTGGCACACGGTTGCTGTCATGGTAACATACTCTTCTTCTTCTGTCTCCGGTAGATTGCGATCTGTTGAATATGGCTCGAACTCAGGTTTCTCGCCACATAAACGGCGGCTCTGTCGTGGCCTGATGGGAGAGATACTGTGTCGTTGATAATGTGCGCTGTCACAATTTCCAATACCCTGTACAATGATTCTTGACATTTGTGGATACTTCTAGAATGCACTCGAGCTAAATATAGAAATCAAAATTGTACAGTCCACGTGAGTTTTGAACTCACGACCCTCCATTTAACAGTTTAGTATCATAACCACTACACCACAGTGCCACTCGGCTTCTTCTGAGACATTGTCATCTCTGATGATAGTTTTACGTACCTAATGAGAGCGGAGAAAAGAGGCAATGTATTTCTACAGTATGTTAACCGTAAGTTAGCCAATGTCGGAGAGTGTTGCGGAAGTGGAGAAAGCAATCTTGACTTCTGTGTAGACAATCACGAGATGAGGAGCCATGTGCGGGGCACAAACTCTGCTTACCTCTCACAGTGTAATCTCCTTAACCTGTGGTTCATGCTTCTGCAAAAGCAAAAGTCATGCGTGGAGGCAAATATGATGGAAATGTTGGTCTTAATCAATATGGTAATCATCTTATATATTGACATATTTAATAAAGACAATTTCTTTCTTTTCTTTTTTTTAATATAATGTAACTGGATAGAATCAGCATCAGGAGAAGACACACACACACATATAAAGGTTAAGGAAATTTTGCAGACTTTCAGTCCCAGTGGCTCCTTCTTCTGGCAGAAAGGTTGTAGGGGATGGAAGAGGAATGAAGGAAAAAAAAGCAGTGAGCTTTAGGAAATGGGGAGAATCCAGAAAAGTCACCCAAAATATGTGGTCAGGGAGATGTACCAGACAGCACAAGAGGAAAAGTCTGTCTTTCTCATCCCATGCAATAAGTCTCCGACCCAGGGTTCTGGGTGACTTTTCCAAGCTCTCCCCATTTCCTAAACCTCACCAGTCCTTTCTCTTCATTCCTCTTCCTACCCCCTTCAACCCTAGTGTCTTTACACTTGTTCTGAATGCTTGCAGATTTTTTTAAACCTTTATATGTTTTTGTGTTAGTGAGTAGATTTTTTTATCTATCCAGTTAAACTATATTTTCAAAAATTGATTATGTTTGTTGATATATTAGCTGTCTTGGCCATCAATCCTTCTTGTGTAATATTCTTGTCAACCTTTTACTGTCATCTGTCTTGTTCAAGCTGTCATCTGTTTCCAGCCTTATGTTCTAGTTCTCATTCATTTATTTGTACCACCTTTATTAACCAACATCTTGCCTCTAAATCTTTTCTGGTACTGATTTCCGTGCACTTAGACGTTTGATTGTTATTTACAAATTTGCATGTAATGCCTCATTTACAGTTCACTACAATGCAGGGCCTCCTTCCAACTGTCTCCTTCCAATTGTCTTCTGCCAATTTATTTGCAAATTTGACAGCACTTTCCTTTCTCACCCGTGCCTTTACAACAATTCCTCGTCCTGAGAACCAACAGCTTTTATGTGATTCTTGCACATTTTTGTGGATTTATTTTTTGTCATACTGCTCAGGTTGGCTGTTGCCTCAGTCTGCTGCATTATTTTATGTCCCAAACATGGTAGATTCCATTTTCTCTGAAGACTTCCTCTTTATGTGTGCTCTGCGTTTAAATTTTTATTTGTTTTCATGTCTTATCCAAAAACATTCTAATCACAATTTATTGTTGTATTTTGTCCTGCCATAGTTATCTTCATGTCATATAGCTAAATTTCTGGCGAGAAATTCTTGCCCACTCATCACCTCTCATGATTTTTAATTAATTTTTTTAATTTTTTTGACCTTTTTTTCCCACTTAAGCTTACGTTTTGCTACTACCGCCATCTCCGATACTTGAAACCCTTCTCTCTGAAAACTAAAGTCTCACATTCTGATCTTGAAACCTGCTGTCTCTTGGAGGTACCCCCAAAGGCCTAACATTGAAAGTTAAGTCTTTCTTTCTCATCCTGTACAGTAAGTCTCCCCTGACCCAGGGTTGTGGCAACGTTTCCAAACTCTCCATTGCCTAAAACTCATCAGTCTTTGTTTTTCAGCCCTCTCCCTCCCCCCCCCCCCCCTTTCAGTCCTTTTGCCAGTTCCTTCCTGTTATATTATTGTGTGTTCGCTTGCGTCTACTTGATGAGTATCTTTTTAATCTGCACGATTGCAAAATATTTAATAGAGGTCATAACTGCAATGGTTGCATACACTTATCAGCAGAGTGACATACACCACAGCAACACAGCAGTCAGCAATGACTACTTCACACAGTACTATCAGTTAGATGACATTGGCTGCAGTCAACAGTCAAAAACATATGAGTATTGGCTAAAGCCTTCTGACGTCTATTGTATCAAAATTAGGGAACTAATCAGTCAGTTTAAAGTTATCATTACAAACTATGTAGGAAAGTTCATCCAACAGTAATAGAGTTTTTTAAACCTTGTCAAGGAACAAAAGTGACAGGATGGTTATAGTGCCAATAACATAGATCAGGAATATAACATTTTCCTTAACATATTTCTCATGCTCATTGAGAGTTGCTTTCCATTAGAATGTTCTAAATTGGGTACTAGCAGTAATAGGCAGCCCGGGTGGCTGACTAGTGGGATAAGGATATCATGTAGAACAAAGTGGGAATTATATCAAAATGTTAGAAGTAGTCACAATCAAGCTACAGTAGCCCATTGCAAACACTATTGCAAGGTGCTTAAAAATGTTATTAGGTCTCAGGCAAATAGTATGTGGTATACAAATAAAATAGCTAATTCACAGGATAAAATTAAAACCATATGGTCAGTTGTGAAGGAAGTGTCTGGTCAGCAGCATAAGGTCGATGTTATAAAGTCAGTTCGCAGTAAAAATATTTCTGTTACTGATAAATCCGATGTATGTACAGTACAGTATTTCACAACCTTTTCTGAGCATTGCTGGTGAATTAAATGAAAATTTAGTTTCTACAGGAAATCATACAACTCTATTTGCAAATGCCTTTCCGAGATTGATGTCTGAAGTACTCCTCTGTGATACAGATAAGAGGGAGATTGAGTCAGTAATTAAATCACTGAAGACTAAGGACTCTCATGGTTATGATGGAGTGTCTAGCAGAATATTAAAGTACTGTGCTGCACAGATTAGCCCTTCATTTAGCCATATTTGTAACTTTTCCTTTAGGAATGGTCAGTTTCCTGAGCGATTAAAGTGCTCAGTATTAAAGCCGCTTTATAATAAGGGAAAAAGGGATAATGTAGGTAATTTTAGACCAATTTCTATGCCATCAGTGTTTGCAAAAGTTATTGAAAAGGCTGTGTATGTAAGGATAATTTATCATTTTATATCACACGATTTGCTATCATTTGTACAGTTCGGCTTTAGAAGTCTCTTAACAGCTGAAAATTCCATATTTTCTTTTCTCTGTGAGGTACTGGATGGGCTAAACAAAACGTTTTGAATGCTTTGCATATTATTTGATTGTGTTGTTAACAAAATATTGCTCCAGAAGTTGGACCTTTACAGAATACGGGGAGTAACTCACAATTGGTTCATCTCTTGCTTTAGCAGCAGGAGGAAAAAAAGGTCATTATTCACAATGTTGATAACGGCTGTGATATGGAGTCTGAGTGGTGTAATGTCAAGTGGGGGCTGCCCCAGGGATCAGTGTTGGGGCCACTCCTGTTCCTTATTTGTATAAATGATATGCCCTTTAATATTACGGGTAACTCTAAAATATTTTTGTTTGCTGATGACACTAGCTTGGTAGTAAAGGATGTTGTGTGAAACATTGGCTCGGTTTCAAATAGTGCAATACATGACCTAAGTTCATGGCTTGTGGAAAATAAACTAATGCTAAATGACAGCAAGACTCAGTTTTTACTGTTTCTAACACACAAATCAACGAAACCTGACATTTCAATTTTACAGAACAGATTAGTGAAACTGAACAGTTCAAATTTCTAAATGTTCAGATAGATAATAAGCTGTCGTGGAAAGTCCATGTTCAGGACCTTGTTCAGAGACTCAATACTGCCATTTTTACTATTTGAACAGTATCCGAAGTGAGTGATTGCTCGACATGAAAATTAGTCTACTTTGCTTATTTTCATTTGCTTATGTCGAATGGTATTATATTTTGGGGTAACTCTTCCCATTCTAAAATGACATTTTTGGCTCAGAAACCGGTGGTTCGGGCAGTAAGTGGTGCAAGTTCACAAACCTCTTGTCGACCCCTGTTAACAAGTCTGGGTATTTTAACATTGCTCTCTCTCTCTCTCTCTCTCTCTCTCTCTCTCTCTCTCTCTCTCTCTCTCTCTCTCTCTCTATTTCTTGTTAACAATATTGGCCTTTTCCCCAGAATATGCAGCTTTCACGCGGTTAGTACTCGGCAGAAATCAAACCTGCATTAGGATCGGACTTCCTTGTGCAGAAAGGTGTGCAGTATACCACTGCATCCATTTTCAATAAGCTACTACTAAAATTCAAAAATCTTAGCAGTAATCCATCTGCTTTCAAATCGAAACTGAAGTGTTTCCTCATGGGTCACTCCTTCTATTCTGTTGAGGAGTTCCTTGAAAAATTAAGCCAATTCTTATTATGTTGTTGATTGCGTTTACTTAAACATATGGACTGACTTTTTTCTGGTTCATAAACATTAATTGTTATCTGTCATTACTTTTATGTTGTAATTTCATGTACTATCACATTCCATGAACTTGGAGATTTGCTCCTCAATTTGGTCCTACGGAACTTGACATATAAATAAAATAAAATGTACAAGTAGCAATGAAATTTATGTGTTTGTTGCCTCAGATATTTGGTTGTTCCTTCTGAATATGTTGTGATTTCAGAGGTTGTGGTTATGGTGGGACCTGAGAAAACAACTGCTTTTTTTCCAAATACATAGCAGATTTTGCAATTACAGGGTGCTTCTAAAATACTTTTGCAAACTTTTGGGACAGGCTCCTTACACCTAAACAAGAACAAAATGTCCAATAAAAATAGACTTTAAAATGCATACATTTAGAGGCATGAGCACTTATTCATCATCGGTGTTGTAAAACACATCTTGTCTAGTGAACAAGAGCTCATAGCTTATAAGGTATGCAGTTTAGAGTCAGTGTTTACTGAACCTTTCTTTGTCTTGTTTTGGTGTAATGAGCCTTTCACCAAAGTCTGTACAAGTATTTCTTAAATATGGTCTATAGTGACATGAGAATATAAGAATATTTGATATCTTGCTTCCAAACATGTCTGCCTACTGGTGTCTCATTGATGGCATAGAAGCAGTGGCCGACACACACCCTTTCCTTCCCATCATACCTCATGATGGGCATTGACAACATTGCTGCATGAAACAGTTGAGTATGCCACTGATCTGCAATATGTACTACTGTTAGGTTAGGTATTTGCCCAATTCTGAAGTTGGTTAAATTCCAGCTTCAAATGGATTCAGGCAATGTGCAGTTTAAACATGACAGGTTTTCACTAAAATCCAAGGTACATGGCAGGACAGTGAAATTTCTGCTCACTCACCACTTCCTTCCCCACATACGTTGTAGTTTTAAGCCAAGGTAGTGTCACTGTTGTCCCTCGAATCCTTCAGAATTCTTCAAAACAAATTTCTACAGGATCTGGACATGTGAGGCTACCCGTACATTAATCTATTAAACAACACAAAAATGTTAGTCTGAGCAGCAATAATTTAATCTGCAAATGTTAAAGGACCCTGTATTTTTTTAAATAACGAATTAGGGAAAATCCTTATCATGTAAATACGGTATACTCCATAGCGCAAGAAGTCGTGTCAGTTTTATTATTCTGGAGACATTTGTGGTGTAAGGGTAAAGTATTAGACTCACACTCGAGAGAATAATGTTTCAATCCTCATCCACCATCCAGATTTCATTTTCCTTGATCTTTCTCACTCAAGGTGGATACCAGTATAGTTTCTTCCAAAGAACACTTCTGATTTCATTCCCCTGCTTTCCAAATGTGTGATTGTGCTCCAATCTTGTTGTTGACAGAATGTTGAACCCTAATCTTCCTTACATCTTTAGTTTGCAGTTTAATTATATAATTGACAATCGAACACATTATAGTTCGCTTAAAAGAAATGATTTTGTGTAACTGGTCAGC
The DNA here is from genome assembly GCF_023897955.1 of Schistocerca gregaria. Taxonomy (NCBI): domain Eukaryota; kingdom Metazoa; phylum Arthropoda; class Insecta; order Orthoptera; family Acrididae; genus Schistocerca; species Schistocerca gregaria. The sequence goes on along the minus strand of NC_064920.1, from coordinate 187,821,546 downwards.
TTCGTAGTCTTTTATTAAAATATTGAAATGTCAAAATGGTGGAAACACATGTAGAATGAACAAAAGGTCCTTTCCAGGCCTGTGAGCCCATTAGTGTCACAATGCTTGCCAAATACATAACTGATGACTTTAAAATGGTCAGCATAGAGCAGCCTCTGAAAAAAGATCTACAAACAGTAGCCAGCAAAACTTAAAGTGGTCCAAAAAATGAACTGCATTTGTGATTTTAAAGTATCTGTTAGGCTAAATGTCATGAGTCTGCACTGTCATGACAATGCCCAGTATGACTCTTCTGACTTTGAGTTAAAATGTTGTCACATAACAATCTTTTCAATGATATTGCAGCAGTAGTAGAGATATCAGATTCCCTCTTGCAAGGATTTTGTGCTAGATCAAGGTGTATAAGCTCCGGGACAACTGGGAAAAACCTGGGAATTTTTTAGAATTCTGGGAATTTTTCATTGTTTTAATTTTGACTGGTAAGAATTGATGAAAAGCAAAATTTGTCAAAGGCTTTAGGACAAAGACTGTGGAATACGTCATAACAATAAACTGCTGCTTACAAGCATGACATCACAACTGTTTACATTAAGTTCGTTTGAGCAGTTGCCCGCGGGCTCATGCACATGCGCAGTTGAGTTGTGTATGGGAAGTACCTTGTTCTGCTTTCGGATACCAAACTTTGGCTGGTTCACTGTGTTAGCAGTAGCAACAAGAAGCCAGATGTTACCTGTAAAAATTTTTGTGGCACCCCCAAGCTGCCAGATTGCCACATGTGCATAGCATTGTGGGTGGTAGTGGGGAGGGGGTTAGTCTCCACATAAGCCATGATTATGTTTAATGATTTTGATGTTTCCTCTTCATTTACACTTCTCACGTCAAGTGAAAACAAAACAGGTTTCGGTGGTTGGGAGCTGTCAAGTGAATTAAAATACATTTGTGTGATTACGGAAGGCTAACATATGTTGTTAGTTCAGTTTTCTGATACTTTTTTCCCAGGTTTTTGGCAGCCAGTTGTCTTGCAGAACAATGTAGTTATTTTAGTTGGTTTGATAAATAAATGTGGCTTTTATTAATCTTTTCCCTAGAGGCAGTCAATTTATTAGAAACGAAGTGTTTCATTCTACACTATTGGCTAGTTTAAACTGTTCACTGAATGTCAAGTGCTTGTGTGGCATTATGCCATAATAAAGAAACAAATATGAGATAATACAGTACTGGTACTCAAAGAAATTTTGCATCCCGAAACTCATGCTGCAAAGCTTAATACCAGTTTTGGGCCTACTTCATTGTAAATCTGTACAAATGAATGTGCACTTTAAGCCGAATTATGCATTTTAGTATAGTGTGCAAAATTCCGATGCTCTTGAAGTATCCTGTTTCTTGTGTGGCGTCAGGTAAGATCTCTTGATACTATACATGTACAAACATGCTGACTTACTATGTCATCGTAGCTGCCCATGCGCAGCAATGCCCGTTTCCTGGCACTTTATGGTGACTGCTGAAATGAAGCTATTTCCAACAGGTTGCGGAAAATATTGCGAATGGTGCTTTGAAAAGTATTAGTTTCAAAGGAAAATTCTTTTTCACAAGATTAATTATGTATGTTACATGTGCGAATGTTTAATGAAGTTCTTAAATCACAGTGTGTTTGACTCTTGTTTAAAATTTAACACATTGAGGACTATCCAGTTAGAAGAATTTCAAGCTCATAAGACAAAACATTAATGTCATTATTGAAAAATTTATTGGCATGTTTGTGTGATGTATTTTAAAGTGTCACACATGCAAAGAAGACCAATATTATATGTCAAAGCTTAGCTTTTCTTGTAGCTTATTAGTCTTAAAGACCAATACTATTTGGGAAAGTTTAACTTTTCCTATTTGAGTGTTCACACTACATAACAGTTATGTTGTTGGCTAACTGTCATGTGTCCTATGCTTTGAATATCTGCTGCCATTGGCTGGCAAGATCACATGGCATGATTGGTTTACTAAAGTGCATTTCAATCTCATTTTCAATGCTCTGAAACCAACATTCTGTTTGAAATCTATAGTTTCGTAATACAAAAATATGCAGTGTATCATAATAATATGAAAATACACAGCGTAAATGTTGCTGCACATCACATATCTTTCCAAACATTTTTGCAGAGTTTTTTTGTTCTCTGAAATTCCATGCTGGTGTATAAAACCTTTACCAATCAAAAGACTGATATTTTTACAGCTCCAAGAGAAAGTATATTGTCACTTATCATGGCAAAATTGTATTTTTCACCTTTGAAGAAATGTATTTTCACATGAGAAAAACTGTGTTTTTAACTGGGAAATCCATGAAAATCCAGGATTTCCCCCCCCCCCCCCCCCCTTTAATTGTCCATGTATACACCCTGTAGATAGAATAAAATAGCATTCTAGCCATCATTACTAGAAAGTTACTGACAATTCAGAAACTCGTATTTTCCCAAGGCCAGCTGATAAAATCCCAACAGGGGAGGCTTGTTGCTCATTTAAAGGACCCAGATGGACTCTGCATTAGCATTGAAAACTAGCGTCTCTTATTGAGTGTAAATGTCGGTTCAGTAATTAATACCCATATAACATTCTAGTTGGGACTACAACACAGGAAACCAAAGATAACACAATTGAAAGTGTGTAAAGTACACATTCCCACTGAATTAGCTACAATCTGTTGTACTTTGATAGATGGAGTGTGGTTGGAATGTGGATAAGTCACCACTTCCTAAAGCCCAAGCAATAAACCTGGTCAGCATGCACCAAATGTCAGGGACCACTTTTTGAACAATAAAAGTGAAGGCTATTTTATTTTTCTAAGATTGTGACATTAATAAACTATATGGACAAATGAAATTAAGTCTATATAGGGTCATTCCATGTCAATTCAACCAATTTGAGAAAATGTTGCAACTGAGAGTCGCAGATTTGGCTGAAATTTAGCACACCAATGCTACCAAGTGTGGAACGCTCATGTACAAAATTTTAAGTTCCTCTGCCAATTAGTTCCAGAATTATTGCTTGTGAAAGAGGATGGCGTGACTCAGAAATTGCAACCCGCATCTGGCACTCTATCTTCAGACCCAACTTTAGGTCTTAATAACTTTGGAACTATTTCGCACAGTCCAGTGAAAATTTTACAACCCAGTAACATCCACTTAGAGGAGACACTCTGTGAATCAAAACACCAACAACATATTTCTGAGGGAAAATAAAAAATTCCAAAATGTGATTTAAAAAATGTAATACGTTAAAAGGTACATATTGTAGGTGCCCTAACAGAGTTACATGTACACAAAAATACAAAAATTTGAAAAATTACCTGAAAAACGTGGATTTTCTAAGTGTGGTAACGCAAAAGGGACAAGTGATATCCAAGCCAAATTTTTTAACACTGCATAAGTAGACCATAATATAATATGTGGCAAAATTTCAACGTGTTATTGCAAGGCATTTGCGTACAATAAAAGTTGACAGAGATGTATTTGTTTGTTTCTTTTAACACGATTTAGCAAGTAATAGTGGTGATGCAGACAGCTTGTTTCAGATAAAGCTGCAGCAATTGTTGGGGACCATTAGGCAACAGAAAGTTAAACGGTAGTTTTCAGGGACAGAATGAGTCATTGTTAGACAGGAACAACAAAGGAAACAAGCAACAATTACAGATTACTCATGTTTTTATGATTATAGTTCAGACTGGTCAGTATTGTTGTGGAAAGTCAGTATGGAGGCAGAAGAGTGTACTAGTGGTGCTTTTGTTCAAACAAGTTGCAGTATTGGTAGAGCACAAGCGTCTGAATGTCATAAAACAACATCTGAAACAAAATGTGGCATTCGCTTTGTACTGCATGATCTGGATGAATCGGACCAAGATTAGTTGCTACGGAGATGTGGGATACACCCTGTGGGCACAGAAGTACATTCCAGGAAACTTTAGTGTTTGCTATCATCATATGAAAGTGTTTCCGGATAAGTATTCTTTCCTACAAAGAAGTTGTTTTGATCCATTTCAGATTCATAAGAAGACAGTGAAGTGTAGCCTCAGAGAAATTGATAATATAAAATCAGTATTGAAAGTTAATCAGTGCATGGGACTTAACATGAAACCAGGACAAATGTTATGTTCCAGGTGTGTTGCACTGCTAAAAAATGAAAAATATTCTGATAATTTACATGACAATGACAGAGTATCAGTCACCTACAACCACAGCGGATGAGCAATTAAATACTTCAGTGACTGCTCTTGGTTTGTCTCCCATGAAGGCACACAAAGTTGGGAAGAGAGACAGGCCCAGCTATGGTAGATGAAAACTACAAGAAGCTCAAATGGAATTAAAACACAAAATAGCTGACATGCTAATGGTGGAAGAGGAAGAACTATATGCTCCAAAGGAACAGAAATCATGTCAGAAGTGCTCCGATTTGGACAAAATTGTGCATGATTTGAAAGGAAAATGTGCCATATCCATACGCCAGAAAAAAAAAGTAGCTATTCTTACCCTTGCACCTTCCAGCTGGTCTATTGACTACACTGCAAAGGAATTTAATTTTTCTACATATATGGTAACACAAGCTAGGTAAATAAAAGCAACCCAAGGAGTGCTTCCACAACTTCAGCAGGCTCATTGTAAGCAATTGAGTTCAGAAACAAAGATGCTAGTGTCAGAGTTTTATGAAAATAATGACTATAGCCGAATAATGCCTGGAAAAAAAGAATATGTAACGGTGAAAATGGGAAATGTACGTGTACAGATGCAAAAAAGACTGTTGCTATGCAACATATCGGAACTATATGTAGAATTCAAGGAAAAGTATCCCAATACCAAAGTAGGTTTACCATCTTTTTTCAATCTTCGGCCGAAATGGGTTGTGCCTGTAAGTGTAAGGGGCACACACAATGTTTGTGTATGTGAGACACATCAAAATGCTAAGCTGCTGATTGCTGCTATAAAGGATTCTGGTCTGGGTTACAAAGGTGCAATGAAGCTGTTAGTGTGTGACATCAGTTCCTACCAGTGCATGATACACAGGTGTGAAAAGTGTCCTGGTAAGGCAAATCTTGTAGAACACATTAATAACAAATTGTAGACCGAGCAAGGTGGCGCAGAGGTTAGCACACTGGACTCGCATTCAGGACGACGACGGTTCAATCCCGTCTCCGTCTATCCTAATTTAGGTTTTCCACGATTTCCCTAAATCGTTTCAGGCAAATGCCGGGATGGGTCCTTTGAAAGGGCACGGCCGATTTCCTTCCCAATCCTTCCCTAACCCGAGCTTGCGCTCCGTCTGTAATGACCTCGTTGTCGACGGGACGTTAAACACTAACCACCAACCAACAAGCTGTATGGTGAACTCCTTATGGATGATATGATGATGATGATGAACATGTTTCTTATAAACAATGGACACACATGGATCACACAAGTAGTGAAGCAAAGCAAAGTACAGTGGAAGATTTTGTTGAAATGTGTTGTCAAAAAATGGACAAAGTGACCACACACAGCTTCACAGTAACAGCACAGTCGGCTTATCTCCAGTTTTGTAAGGATAATTTGAAACAAGATGAAATTACAGTAATACTAGACCCCTACGGTCACAGGTTCGAATCCTGCCTCGGGCATGGATGTGTGTGATGTCCTTAGGTTAGTTAGGTTTAAGTAGTTCTAAGTTCTAGGGGACTGATAGCCTCAGAAATTAAGTCCCATAGTGCTCAGAGCCATTTGAACCATGATTTTCAGAATCACGCACAATGAAATTTTTTCGCAGCAAGTCATGGCAAAAATGCATGTGATGGTATTGGTGCTACCATTAAGCGCATGGCATCACAAGCTAGTCTGAAGCTCCCTACAGGTCACATCGTAACACCTCTTCAATTATTTACCCGGGTACAGAAAAATATCTCTGGCATACAATCATTCTATGTTTCGAAAGATGAGGTGAAATCAGTCGAAGAGTTTGTAAAAAGCGGACTAGAACACGTTAAAACTGTTGCAGGCACAAGGAGCTATCATCACTTCTCTCCAGCAGACTCTGATAATGTGCAGATGAGCAGACTGCCCGGTTATAACTATAGGTTCATGCACAACATGAGTCTTCACAATGTGTCTGACCCAGGATTCAGAAGCAAAAGCAGCAACATACAACCAGGTTGCTATGTTATTGCTGTTTATGATGACAAATGGCGCTCGGGATGTGTTGCAGAGTGTTGTGAATCAGAAGGTGATGTATTTGTGAACTTCATGGCACCAGCAGGACCAGCAAGATCATTTCATTGGCCAAATTTGGCAGACAGGTGTTGGATTCCTTTTGATCATATTCTTATGAGAGTTCCAGTTCCAACCACAGTGTCAGGAAGACAGTACAATTTGCCTGTCAGGAAGACAGTACAATTTGCCATTCAATTTACAGAGTACAATAGCTAAAGTGTGGGAGAACTTCTGTTCAAAGCACAATCGACTGGTTTTTAGCAGTTAAGGTGCAGTAAACATTAATGATAGGTTGTGTTAATCTCTCTGTATGTTGTTGCTTAGTCATTAAACAGTTGTGGGAAAGGATAAGAAGAGGCAGAGCAGTTTACGATATGTTTTTACAAAATTGTGTTGTGAAACAATGGCCACATCACCAAATACATCTGTCAACTTCCATTGTACACAAATGTCTTGCAATAACATGCTGAAATTTTGAGATATACATCATTATGGTCTACTTATGCAGTGTGTGAAATTTGGCTTGGATATCACTTGTCCCTTTTGTGCTACCACATTTAGAAAATCCATGTTTTTCAGGTAATTTTTCAAATTTTTGTATTTTCATATGCATGTAACTCAATTTTTGTGACTGATATGGGCATGATGAGTTCTGTGTGTATTTAGGCCACATTAAGCTTACCACAAAAAAATTTATACCCTTTTTGAGTGAAATATATTTGGCATAGAGGACACCTACAATATGTACCTTTTAATGTATTACATTTTTTAAATCACATTTCGGAATTTTTTATTTGCCCTCAGAAATATGTTGTTGGTGTTTTGATTCATGGAGTGTGTTCTCTAAATGGATGTTACTGGGTTGTAAAAACTTCACTGGGCTGTGTGGAATAGTTCCAAAGTTATTAAGACCTGAAGTTGGGTCTGAAGATAGATTGCCAGATGCGGGTTGCAATTTCTGGGTCATGCCACCTTCTTTCACAAGTCATAATTCTGGAACTAATTGGCATGGGAAACTAATACTTTGTACATGAGTGTTCCACACTTTGTAGAATTAGTGTCCTGAATTTCAGTCAAATCTGAGACTATGAGCTGGAGCCCCTGGTTGAACTGACATGGAATGAACTATAACTAATCTCTGGCTAAAATTAAATATTGCTTAAGCTTACTGTGTGTCAAGTCACTACCACATGTACTGCTGTTGTCAGTCTGTACTGATTTAACTGTGAAGAAAATCCCTATCAATTTTAAGTCTTTCACATGCACAGAGGACAGATGATACACACAATTTTTTAGAACATTTGTCATGGAAAAAACAGTGGTCTGGCTAAAAATAATTTAAAATAGATTTCAAACAATCTCGACTGCAAAAACATTTATTATGATGGTAACTGGTTTCAGTCAATTATCATTCTCGGACCTTCATACGATGATAGTAGGCAGTGATGGCAAATTGTGTAGGGATTGTAACGCCACAAATTTCAACTGTTATGGAGAGCAATGGGGTTGTTGCTTAAATGAGTGATGCTACACCCATTGCATACCAAATTATGTATTTTGATATAACTTATTTTTCCATGCATTAGATATTATATACCCTACTTTCCCCCCCATGAACCATGGACCTTGCCGTTGGTGGGGAGGCTTGCATGCCTCAGCGATACAGATGGCCGTACCGTAGGTGCAACCACAACGGAGGGGTATCTGTTGAGAGGCCAGACAAACGTGTGGTTCCTGAAGAGGGGCAGCAGCCTTTTCAGTAGTTGCAGGGGCAACAGTCTGGATGATTGACTGATCTGGCCTTGCAACATTAACCAAAACGGCGTTGCTGTGCTGGTACTGCGAACGGCTGAAAGCAAGGGGAAACTACAGCCGTAATTTTTCCCGAGGACATGCAGCTTTACTGTATGATTAAATGATGATGGCATTCTCTTGGGTAAAATATTCCGGAGGTAAAATAGTCCCCCATTCGGATCTCCGGGCGGGGACTACTCAGGAGGATGTCGTTATCAGGAGAAAGAAAACTGGCGTTCTACGGATCGGAGCGTGGAATGTCAGATCCCTTAATCGGGCAGGTAGGTTAGAAAATTTAAAAAGGGAAATGGATAGGTTAAAGTTAGATATAGTGGGAATTAGTGAAGTTCGGTGGCAGGAGGAACAAGACTTCTGGTCAGGTGATTACAGGGTTATAAACACAAAATCAAATAGGGGTAATGCAGGAGTAGGTTTAATAATGAATAGGAAAATAGGAATGCGGGTAAGCTACTACAAACAGCATAGTGAACGCATTATTGTGGCCAAGATTAGATACGAAGCCCACACCTACTACAGTAGTACAAGTTTATATGGCAACTAGCTCTGCAGATGACGAAGAAATTGAAGAAATGTACGATGAAATAAAAGAAATTATTCAGATAGTGAAGGGAGACGAAAATTTAATAGTAATGGGTGACTGGAATTCGAGTGTAGGAAAAGGGAGAGAAGGAAACATAGTAGGTGAATATGGATTGGGGCTAAGAAATGAAAGAGGAAGCCGCCTAGTAGAATTTTGTACAGAGCACAACTTAGTCATAGGTAACACTTGGTTTAAGAATCATGAAAGAAGGTTGTATACGTGGAAGAACCCTGGAGATACTAAAAGGTATCAGATAGATTATATAATGGTAAGACAGAGATTTAGGAACCAGGTTTTAAGTTGTAAGACATTTCCAGGGGCAGATGTGGACTCTGACCACAATCTATTGGTTATGACCTGTAGATTAAAACTGAAGAAACTGCAAAAATGTGGGAAATTAAGGAGATGGGACCTGGATAAACTGAAAGAACCAGAGGTTGTACAGAGTTTCAGGGAGAGCATAAGGGAACAATTGACAGGAATAGGCAAAAGAAATACAGTAGAAGAAGAATGGGTAGCTCTGAGGGATGAAGTAGTGAAGGCAGCAGAGGATAAAGTAGGTAAAAAGACGATGGCTGCTAGAAATCCTTGGGTAACAGAAGAAATATTGAATTTAATTGATGAAAGGAGAAAATATAAAAATGCAGTAAATGAAGCAGGCAAAAAGGAATACAAACGTCTCAAAAAAGAGATCGACAGGAAGTGCAAAAAGGCTAAGCAGGGATGGCTAGAGGACAAATGTAAGGATGTAGCAGCTTATCTCACTAGGGGTAAGATAGATACTGCCTACAGGAAAATTAAAGAGACCTTTGGAGAGAAGAGAACCACGTGTATGAATATCAAGAGCTCAGATGGCAACCCAGTTCTAAGCAAAGAAGGGAAGGCAGAAAGGTGGAAGGAGTATATAGAAGGTTTATACAAGGGTGATGTACTTGAGGACAATATTATGGAAATTGAAGAGGATGTAGATGAAGACGAAATGGGTGATACGATATTGCGTGAAGAGTTTGACAGAGCACTGAAAGACCTGAGTCGGAACAAGGCCCCCGGAGTAGACAACATTCCATTAGAACTACTGACGGCCTTGGGAGAGCCAGTCATGACGAAACTCTACCAGCTGGTGAGCAAGATGTATGAGACAGGCCAAATACCCTCAGACTTCAAGAAGAATATAATAATTCCAATCCTAAAGAAAGCAGGTGCTGACAGATGTGAAAATTACCAAACTATCAGTTTAATAAGTCACACCTGCAAAATACAAACGCGAATTCTTTACAGACGAATGGAAAAACTGATAGATGCGGACCTCGGGGAGGATCAGTTTGGATTCCGTAGAAATGTTGGAACACGTGAGGCAATACTGACCTTACGACTTATCTTAGAAGAAAGATTAAGAAAAGGCAAACCTACGTTTCTAGCATTTGTAGACTTAGAGAAAGCTTTTGACAATGTTGACTGGAATACTCTTTTTCAAATTCTAAAGGTGGCAGGGGTAAAATACAGGGAGCGAAAGGCTATTTACAATTTGTACAGAAACCAGATGGCAGTCATAAGAGTCGAGGGGCATGAAAGGGAAGCAGTGGTTGGGAAAGGAGTGAGACAGGGTTGTAGCCTCTCCCCGATGTTATTCAATCTGTATATTGAGCAAGCAGTAAAGGAAACAAAAGAAAAATTTGGAGTAGGTATTAAAATTCATGGAGACGAAGTAAAAACTTTGAGGTTCGCCGATGACATTGTAATTCTGTCAGAGACGGCAAAGGACTTGGAAGAGCAGTTGAACGGAATGGACAGTGTCTTGAAAGGAGGATATAAGATGAACATCAACAAAAGCAAAACGAGGATAATGGAATGTAGTCCAATTAAATCGGGTGATGCTGAGGGAATTAGATTAGGAAATGAGACACTTAAAGTAGTAAAGGAGTTTTGCTATTTAGGAAGTAAAATAACTGATGATGGTCGAAGTAGAGAGGATATAAAATGTAGACTGGCAATGGCAAGGAAAGCGTTTCTGAAGAAGAGAAATTTGTTAACATCGAATATAGATTTAAGTGTCAGGAAGTCATTTCTGAAAATATTTGTTTGGAGTGTAGCCATGTATGGAAGTGAAACATGGACGATAACTAGTTTGGACAAGAAGAGAATAGAAGCTTTCGAAATGTGGTGCTACAGAAGAATACTGAAGATAAGGTGGATAGATCACGTAACTAATGAGGAGGTATTGAATAGGATTGGGGAGAAGAGAAGTTTGTGGCACAACTTGACTAGAAGAAGGGATCGGTTGGTAGGACATGTTTTGAGGCATCAAGGGATCACAAATTTAGCATTGGAGGGCAGTTTGGAGGGTAAAAATCGTAGAGGGAGACCGAGAGATGAGTACACTAAGCAGATTCAGAAGGATGTAGGTTGCAGTAGGTACTGGGAGATGAAGAAGCTTGCACAGGATAGAGTAGCATGGAGAGCTGCATCAAACCAGTCTCAGGACTGAAGACCACAACAACAACCCTACTTTATTTGTTATCTTGTTGAGTACTCTGTCAATATAATCTGCAGAGATCTGACACATATTGTGACAATTGTCTTAGTTGCATGCCAGTATTTTGTCACAGCCAGTCGCTATCGCAACTTTGAATTCACCTTCTGTTGAAATGTGCACATTGACACATCCACACTGCTTCCGTGGTAAGCAACATTGCCACTCAATCAGTATTTCCAGTGGCACTACAATGTGTAGGACAAATCTCAATACCTGGCATGCATCTCTCAATGTCAGCCCGCATGCCAATATGTATTTAACATACAGTCGATTTCACAGCTCTTAAATCATTTTCTGTTGGATGGCTCATATTGATACAACAACACTGTCTTCATGGGAACTGTTGACGTCACTTAACCACTATCTTTGCTGGCATACAATTAATGAGTTTGCTATAAATTCCCACAGATGGCTGTCAGTGTTCTCACAACTTATTATGATCAGTTATCTCCTTTATATATATTTTTTTGTCACACATTGACAAAATACTGTTCATAGCAGTTACATTATATGTACCCATTTCTTCATTTGTTATTAGCTTTTGTGTATTTATTCTGTAAATACCTTATTGTAACAACTGTTTTCAGTCCTGTATGCCTGATTGGCAATAGCCGACATAATTTAGCATTTTGGGGATGGAGCATCGCATATTTAAGCAACTAGTGCATTGCTGCCCTTGGCAGTTGATATTCGTGGACTTAAATCATCTGCATCATTCACTGCCACCACCTACCATCATGCTACAAAGGTCTGAGGATGTTCAAATGCTGACTGAAACCAGTTACCATCATAATAAATGTTTTTGTGGTAGAGACTGTTTGGAATCCATTTTAAAGATATGTATGTGCTTTGGTTGTACAGTAAAACCTTCACCAATGGCGCAAATTTCTGGTTATACAGGAAATTATTTTTTAAGCACATACATCCTCACTCCTTCCCCGCTGCCTCCTCCTTCCCCTCTCTTGGTGTTCTGATTTATATTGACCTGGCTATCCACCTGGTTCCCTATATTGCTTGAAATTTGGTTCCTCCTGCCTGTTTTCTTTCATCGTTTTTGGCATGTAGATCCCTGTTTAAGGTTTGATCTCCACTTCTAAATTTTCTGTTTTTAGTGTGAACCATTTGGGGAAGAATTTCCCAGTGTCTATGGTATGAATTCCTCTCCCCCTTTCCTACCCCTCGTCCTTCCCTGCTGTAGCTCTCCACCCCCCTAGGTCACCAGCAAGTGTTGCCAGTCTGTGTGGTGGGACTGTTACGTACCCACCTGACTGAACTCCCTGACAACACAGGGATCACACTGCTGGTACCTGAGCTATTCCCTCTTCATGTTTGCCAAGGACTGGTTGCTTGTCTTCCTGGAGCATCGGAACTCCCAGCAATGGCTGCCATGCCAAGCGGTCTTGCTGTAGCTGGGTGGTGCCCATGAGAAGATCCCCTAATTGGAATGGGAGGTGTCAGGTCGGATACTTGACGCATGAAGCGTATCAAGCTGCAAAAATCCGGCCATTCTCAAACTACCGTTTCTTAGAATGGTAAAGGATCATTGAGTGGTGCTTTGTATGGGAGGAGGGCAAGCCTTGCCATCTTGAGATGAAACACATTTCCCGCTACCTTGTCTGTACTAGAAAGGATGGGGACACATTCACCGCCACAAAGCCATTGTTTTTTGTGGATAATATCGAGGACAAGTTTGGTGAAATGGAGTCACTCAGTAAGATGCAGTCAAGCTCCCTGTTGATCAGCATTTCTTCTGCTGCCCAGTCTGCAGCTCCTTGTGCTTGTGATCGTCTTGGCAGCGTCCCAGCATCTGTTACCCCTCACCAATTTCTGAATATGGCCCAGGGGATGTTTTTCATAGGGACTTCATGCTGAAAACTGGTAAGTCTAATCTGGAGCAATGCGGCATACATTTTTTTCAATATGTGCAGAAGGTTTGTAAATACAAATGCACCTATACTGGCACCTTCATTCTGGCTTTTGAGGGTATACTCTATGAGGTGGTCAAGGTTATGTGCTACAGACGTGACATGAAACCATACATCCCACCACCCATTAGGTGCTGTCAGTGCTCGCGTTTTGGGCATATTACTTCCGTTGTACAGCAGACTCTCTGTGTGGTGACTGTGGACACCCACTCCATGAGGGAAGCCCCTGTGTTCCACCCCCTGTGTGTCATGACTGCCACTCTCCTTGTTTGCCAGATTGCCCTGCAGAAGATCCAACTTTACAAATACCTGGATTGCCTTTGTTATGCTGCAGCTCGCCAAAATGTGAGACGCTATCTGGTGTCACTTTCTTCAACTTTTGCCTTTGTTACATCCTTTCCCCCTCGGAATTCGTCCTTGCCTCAGCCCTGTCACCTCTCCCCTCCCTCTCCCCTGAAGTTCCAACACCCTCCCCTCCAGGAGCTGCTCCCCTTCCCTGGCCAAAGTAGTACTCCACTTCTTCAGCATCTGCCAATGACGGGACTCCTCACAATAACCCCTCTCCTCGACGTCTCTGTCTGGAAGCCTACTGCCACAACTTGGCCATGAGAAGCACCATCGGTGTGCCCCAAGGTTGCCCTGTCTCATTTTGATTGCCCTTCAAAAACTCTCTCTTGAATTGCATTGATGTCATCGAGCAGGGCAACTCTGCCACTATTCTTTTTGCTGCTGGCATTTCTGCCTCCCTGCTCAAGTCCCTCTCGTAGTCAGGCAGAACTCTGATGAACCAAGGACGTAGCAGTCGCTGTCCAGGACTGCCAACACGTGGTGCAGTGATTTAAACGTCATCCTTCATGGACAAACCTCCTCGCTTTTTTAAGTGTCTCCATGCTAAGACTTGTCACCTTATTAAGCAGAGTAAAAAAGGAGTGCTGGAAATGCTATGTTTCCTCCATAGGGATGTATGGCTCTTCATCACAGCTCTGTAGCCTTGTGGGCCACCAGTGACAAATCAACTGTCCAGGGTCATATCCTCCAAGGTGCTCTGTCTACTGATCCATTGGTCCTTGCACAACACCTCGTGACACACTTTGCGATGGTGTCAGCGTCCTCTTCCTATCCCGCTACCTTTCTCCAGCAGAAACACCAATTTGAACAACCTCCCCTCCCACCCCGTCCTCCGCTTCAACCCCCACCACACTGAACCCTATAATGAACATTTCTCTGAATGGGAATTCTTGCAGGATCTTAACTCTTCATGTGACAAGGCCCCAGGCTCGACTCCATCTACTCAGGATCTTCAACCACATTTGGCTCACAGATGCTTTCCCGTCACACTGGCAAGGCAGTATAGTTATCCATGTCCTTAATCCCAGGAAGAACTCAGTCTCTCAACAGCTACCACCCAATTAGCCTGACAAACGTACTTTTTAAACTGCTTGAGAGTATGGTTAGCTTCCGATTATGTTGGGGAATTGATTCTTGGGATCTTTTGTCTCGGCATCAGTGTGGCTTCCAGGAAGGATGATCTCCAACTGACCGTTTACTCAGATTGGAAACAGCAATCCAACAGATTTTTACTAACTGCCAGCTACCAGATATAAAGAACGTAAAATGCAATTCTTTTCCGTATAATAAGTGTATACAAGAGTAGGGCACATCAACAATAAATGATAGTGTAACATGCCATTGTCCCATTATTGGGACGCATAAAATATATCGATATTGCACCTATTTGAAAAAAATCTGAAGTATACTTAATCTTACACGGACATCCATATGTTCATAACAAACATGCCCAGACAACTAAATCGCAGCCCATTATCGTCCAGGAACTACCAGCAGACATACAGTGCTGCCATGTGAGAGAACAAAAAATCGGCAATTTTCCTGACGCGAAGTATTTAGAAAAAAGTTATTTATTTTACATTTACAGGCATTATAGCAATTAGTTGAACCTACAGGTGCAACAGTGAAGGCTAAAAGCTTCATTGCGTATGTAGAAATAAGTAAAATATATGTGTCCCAAAAATGGGACAATGGCCAGTATGGTTTAAGCAACCAGCTTCTAGATTTTGTAGGAAAGTCCAGTTTCTTGGGAATTATTTTTGATGAAAAGCTGATGTGGTTGTCCCATATCTACCATCTTGAAGACTACATGCATGCAGAAGCTTAATGCTCTCTCCCTTCTAGCCCACACATCTTGGGGTGCAGACTGTGCTACTCTTTTCCATCTGTGAAGTGCTATGGTCTTTTCCAGACTAGATTACGGTTGTCAGGTTTATGGGTCAGCAGCTCCTTCCAGTCTGAAAATACTTGACCCTGTTCACCATTGTGGGTTCTTCTGCCTGTTAGTGCCTTTCGCACTAGTCTCGTTGGCAGTTTCCTTGCAAAAGCGGTGATTCCTCCTCTACAAATACAACAGAGCCAACTCCTGATTTCTTATGCAATTGCCATTCGCCATTTCTCTGACCATCCAATGTTCCCTGTTCTCTTTGGCAATTCCACCCGTTGCCAGTTATCAGGAGGGAGACATTTCTCATTTGCAGTTAGAATGAGTCTCATTTCCCTCTGTCAGGATCTCCATCTGCACTCTCTGGAATGTGATCCTTGTATCCACACACACACACACACACACACACACACACACACACACACACACCACCCTCCACCCTTTGGGTGATGCCCTGTTCCAGGGTCCTAAGGTCTCTGTCGCCCCTATGGTTTTCTGATGTCTTGTATATTCATCCTTGCAGAGTTCCAGGGTGCCACCATCTTCTACACTGATGGTTCTAAGATAATAGATAAGGTGAGATATGCTGTTATGTCTCCTACTGGCTTAGAACACCACCAGGATCATGTAGCGTGTTCACAGTAGAGCTTCTAGCCATTTACAGAACCCTCCTTTTTGTTACTAAGGCCTCCCTCCACACTGTTTTAATATGTACTCACTAATGAGCAGCCTGCAGGCTATCAACTGATGCTACTCTTGTCACCCTTTGTTCTCTGCTATCCATAACCTTCTCTCTGTCCTTGGCGATACCAACTGCTCATTTGTCTTTCTCTGGATTCCAGGGAGTGAACTAGCTGACTGGCTAGAGAGCAGATACTTAACCCATTCCCTTTAATGATTCTGTCTTTGCCCAATAGTGGAATGACATCTGGTGCACTACTGCTCTCAGTAATAAACCCCACATAATCAAGGAGACTATGGCAGCTTGGCACTCTTTCTTTCTCCTCTCTTAAAAGGACTCCATCGTCTTACACCGTCTACGCATTGGTCATACCAGGCTCGCTCATTGTTTCATCTTCCGTAATGAACCACCCCCACAGTGTGGTTGTAGAGCCAGACTGATGGTACCGCATATATTGGTGGAATGTCCCCTTCTTTTGGCCCTTTGTAATGAGTTTAGTCCTCCAGATTCCTTAATTTTAATATTAACAGAACATTCACGGATGGTTGAACTGGTTCTCAGTTCCCTCCATGAATGCAGTTTTCATTTTCAAATATAAGGTTTTGCTTTACTCCTGGAGCAGGGGCAGGGTGAATGTGGTTGAAAACCTCTCTTTATATTTTCTCTGCCTGGGATCCATGATCAATACCCCTTGCAAAGACCGCTCTTTTATCCTTCTGTTTTCCCAATTTTTAGATTTTGGGTACCTTCTGCTGTATGTGTTTTGACTTCCTCATTTTACAGTTTGACTCCTCTGGTTGCATCCATCCACCTTTAGCAGACGCTCTCTCTTCAGTGTGTAATTTTAGAGTCGTGAGACTGATGACCTCACTGTTTAGTCCCATAACCCCCTCAATCAGTCAGTCGTTGAACACATTGGTAGTGCAAACATTTGCCAAAAAGGTCCAGAACTGTAGTTACTTAAATTTCTTCAGTTGAATATTTATCTATTGGGTTTTCTAGCTCATAAAAGCATTCAGAAGTTTTGATGTCTATATCAAACATTTTGCAGTAGTCTGAGAGTGATTACAAGACCTGGACATACATTACATGTGTATGATGTCCCCAGTGGACAAGAAGTATATTGTAGACCTGAGTTCCTTCTGGCATATGCAGTGCTTAGATAACTTACAGGAATGCAACCGAGTGACATTGCTGACAACCACTGATATTTTGACAGGTGATCAACCTGTCATTTTTAAGGCAAAATTGTGGCAAGTATGTATCTGTGCAAGATAATTTAAAACCTCAATCTGGGAAGCAATTCCAGAAAGTTTAGCGTCGTCCAAAAGGTGCAATATTTCGGCAAGCTGACTTCTTGCCAGAGAAGTCGGCTTGCCGAAATATCGCGCATTTTGAACAATGCTACCCGACTGAATACCTGAGAAATTTTCAAGACATTAAACAATGAGTGAAGTAGCATTAACTCTGTCCCTCTGGTTTCTGACAAGGAAGACAGCAGGATCCCAGAATTTAAGCAAAAACTTCCATCTCTTCTTACAAAGTTACTTGCTGATTTAATCTCAACTGCTTCCTTAGTAGCAATATCTCAGTAGCTGGAACTTCATGCCAGAATCTCCTGTGTTATATTCCATAGGACAATAATTGCCAATATGTTTTGCAATAGCATATTTTCTCGGCTGTTGTAAGCATATCTGATGCTTATGCTCAGTACATCAGTCCTCTTGGTTTGTGTAAGATGGGTGTCTGTTATATTCCGTGCAGTTGTGGCATGTCACGTATTGTTCAGACTGTCAGAACCATGAAGGTTTGGTCTACTGAGCATAAGCACCACACACACTTATGACATCCAAGCAGAACATTGTCTTAGCAGTGGTCATCCTCTGGAATATGTCACAGAGATTCTGGCATGCACTTCCAGCTATTGAGATAGTGTTATTAAGGAAGCAGTTGAGATTAAATTACAAAGTAACCTTGTAAATGGAGTTGGAAAATTTGGCTTAAATTCTGTGCTCAGTCTCTTCCTTGTCAAAAAACAGAACAGAGTTAATTCTCCCTCAGTATCAATCACTTCTGGCATTGGTCATCTTTGGTTGTGTGGTGGTGCCATGTTTACAGTGATTGTGAGTTTTATCCTTCCGCAATTGCTCTGCAAACCAAGGTTTTAAATTCACTTGCACGGTGCTTACTTCCTGCAGTGTTGCCATGAAAACGACAGGTTGGTCACCTGTCAAAATATTGACTGTTGTCAACAATGTCACCTGGCTGCATTCCCATAAGTTTTCTGAACAAGAAGTGTATATGGGCATAAAGATTGCTACATTGTATTTAAAAATGATTTTGTTAATAAATATGAGCAATACTGGATAGCAGTTAACAGTCAATGTCGACTGATTCAGATAAGGTGGCAAACCCACCAACATGATTACATTCTATAAATATCATCATGAAATTGCTTGTACACATGTTGATAGGTGTGTTTCAGCATAATGAAATACACTCCTGGAAATGGAAAAAAGAACACATTGACACCGGTGTGTCAGACCCACCATACTTTCTCCGGACACTACGAGAGGGCTGTACAAGCAATGATCACACGCACGGCACAGCGGACACACCAGAAACCGCGGTGTTGGCCGTCGAATGGTGCTAGCTGCGCAGCATTTGTGCACCGCCGCCGTCAGTGTCAGCCAGTTTGCTGTGGCATACGGAGCTCCATCGCAGTCTTTAACACTGGTAGCATGCCGCGACAGCGTGGACGTGAACCGTATGTGCAGTTGACGGACTTTGAGCGAGGGCGTATAGTGGGCATGCGGGAGGCCGGGTGGACGTACTGCCGAATTGCTCAACACGTGGGGCATGAGGTCTCCACAGTACATCGATGTTGTCGCCAGTGGTCGGCGAAAGGTGCACGTGCCCGTCGACCTGGGACCGGACCGCAGCGACGCACGGATGCACGCCAAGACCGTAGGATCCTACGCAGTGCCGTAGGGGACCGCACCGCCACTTCCCAGCAAATTAGGGACACTGTTGGTCCTGGGGTATCGGCGAGGACCATTCGCAACCGTCTCCATGAAGCTGGGCTACGGTCCCGCACACAGTTAGGCCGTCTTCCGCTCACGCCCCAACATCGTGCAGCCCGCCTCCAGTGGTGTCGCGACAGGCGTGAATGGAGGGACGAATGGAGACGTGTCGTCTTCAGCGATGAGAGTCGCTTCTGCCTTGGTGCCAATGATGGTCGTATGCGTGTTTGGCGCTGTGCAGGTGAGCGCCACAATCAAGACTGCATACGACCGAGGCACACAGGGCCAACACCCGGCATCATGGTGTGGGGAGCGATCTCCTACACTGGCCGTACATCTCTGGTGATCGTCGAGGGGACACTCAATAGTGCACGGTACATCCAAACCGTCATCGAACCCATCGTTCTACCATTCCTAGACCGGCAAGGGAACTTGCTGTTCCAACAGGACAATGCACGTCCGCATGTATCCCGTGCCACCCAACGTGCTCTAGAAGGTGTAAGTCAACTACCCTGGCCAGCAAGATCTCCGGATCTGTCCCCCATCGAGCATGTTTGGGACTGGATGAAGTGTCATCTCACGCGGTCTGCACGTCCAGCACGAACGCTGGTCCAACTGAGGCGCCAGGTGGAAATGGCATAGCAAGCCGTTCCACAGGACTACATCCCGCATCTCTACGATCGTCTCCATGGGAGAATAGCAGCCTGCATTGCTGCGAGAGGTGGATATACACTGTACTAGTGCCGATATTGTGCATGCTCTGTTGCCTGTGTCTATGTGCCTGTGGTTCTGTCAGTGTGATCATGTGATGTATCTGGCCCCAGGAATGTGTCAATAAAGTTTCCCCTTCTTGGGACAATGAATTCACGGTGTTCTTATTTCAATTTCCAGGAGTGTATGATGCTGTAGGGCATGATATACACAGAATTATAGTTTCAAATCTAACAGAGCTATTAGGTCCCATCCTAACCAACACCTCCAAAATCAGAACACAAGTGTGTTCCAAAAGGAGCACCAAAATTGTATGACAGTTAAAACTGTATTTATGTTGCTTGGGATTTGATGTTAGTTCCCAGCCTAACCACCATTTTGGAAATTGCCAAAAAAAAAGTGCACATTAACCCATTTGATAATAGCTCTCTGCAAATCAAAGTTAATGTTTCTTTGTATGAAATAATATGCCACAGTTCCATTGTTGGTACTTTCCTTACAAGAAGCACCAAATCTGCAGCTGTTTGAAGGTAGTTAGTATGTCATCCAGAAGAGACACAATTATCTTACTTATCATTTTTATCTTTCCTTCATGATGCGGAGTGCCCGCATAGTTTGAGGTTGCTTAGGAATTCACGCATATTTGATCTTTCCTTCCATTTGAAATAATACTGAAGTTTTGGCTGAACTCAACAAATTATTCAATAGTGTACCACTATCACCACCACACCCAGTATATTTGTTAGGTTGGCATTGTTAGCAGACAAAGCACTAGTGTCACTAATTGTTTCAACTTCCAGCCACTTCCACAGATTCAGATCTAGGCGGGCTAGAGCAGAAGAAAGTCAATTGCACCATGATTGTAAACAGTACTCGAATCCCAAAACCTTACCAGTATCATTATGTCTCGATTACACATTTTTCTCTCTTTGTTAATATTGTCAGATTAAGTGTAAATGGTAGGAAATTTATAAATATGATAAAACAAAAGCAAATGGAAATCTTCATTCTGCACACAGAGATTTTGAAGGGACCAATAAAAAAAAATGTTGAAAAAGTCAGCATCGTGTTTTGAATTTTACCTGATGCCTGTTGTTGCAGTTGCTTGGATTTTGTGGAATTTCTATGCAGTAATCATCCTCCGTTATAATCCATATCATTTTTTAAATTATTCATTTCCAGAATTGTCAAGAAATTAACTTTCGAGCTTGGAATCTCAAGGCACATTGTTTATATCCTTTCTGATACAATTTGTGTGTCTTTGATATTAGATATCATAATGTACTGAAAGCAATCTTTATTTCTCCCCCACCCTCAGATAAATATGTTATTGGAATTAGTGAAAAAATATTTTATTAACTTAATGTGTGTTAACAATAGTAAAATACGTTTTTCTTTGTTGACAGAAACTGGAGAGTGAAATAAGAACAGAAATTGATGATGCAGTTAAGTTAGCAAAGTCTGAAAAGGAATGTAACTTGGAAGAACTGACAGCAGACATTTATGCTAGTTCACAGGAGATTTCAGTCAGAGGTACTCTGCCATGGAACAGTTTGAAACATAAGAATATAGGGAAACCAAAAAATTTGTGAGGTTCAAGTATTTGTCACTTGTTGGTGTAGTGAACTCTAATGCGATCTGTACATATATTTAATGTGCTGTAAAGTGATCCAAGCAGTTTTAAAATTCTGTTGATGGTATTATAATTGTTGTTATATTTATCACAAATAATTCAGTTTTATTGTTGCATTATAATCATTGTTGCCACTGTTTACGTAAGAACAGTTGTTGTGCTCAGATAAAAAATTTTTGTAAGTTTCTTTTATGAGGAAGTATTAGTTTCATAAATAGTGTATAGAACAGGAGTAGGGAATAAATATTCATAAATTGCCCATTCATTCACTGCCAGTTGCACCAAACCTAAGAAATTGTCATTGTGACAATTTAATTCACTTTCTTGGATAAAGACTCCAAAAGCTGCCATTGTGTAAATGTTAATGATGTTTGTTCTCCAAAAATATCCTGTAGGGAGGATATATATTTTGTGATTATGACTGCGGCAGGTGGTAGATGATGGACATACAAATTCCATGTTGTGACTGTTTTGTTACCATAAACTGTGCATTTAAACCCAATTATCATGATGATCTGTGAAAAAATTGTACTGCTTAGCAAAGATTCTAGCATTTATATTTAGATAGCCATTGTTGAACTTTTTTTCTTCCATGTTTATTTAGTTGATACTGATCACTCATGTAATGTTATGAAGCTTTTTATATATTTAACTACTGCATTTAACAACATTTGCTATCTGTTTTTGTGGAAATGTAACAATCCTGCTTATTTGACCTGCTAATGTGTGGCTTTTAATTCATTGTACAAAAACAGATTATTACTAAGTTTATTGTTGCCAAATTTTCAGGTCGCAGAGATTTTTAGTAACTAAATGTATCATAATATTATTATTTCATGTTTGATACAAAATGTTGGGTACTTTTGAATGAGTAAGTCAAAAGTGAGGTTATTGGTCATAGATTCCACTGTAAAAGTGTTGTTCTTATGAGAAGACAGACTATAATATACACATACACACACAGTAGTTTCAGTACATTCAGGGACTAAGCCCACCCCCCTCACAATTTTCTCTCTCTTTCTCTCTCTCTCTCTCTCTCTCTCTCTCTCTCTCTCTCTCTCTCTCTCTCTCTCTCTCTCTCAGCCAAAAGCTGACACACAAGAATGCTACTGTGGACAGGCCCAATGCAGTGCAATGCAAAATACACAATTTATAGGACTGTTAATATGATACACGAATTCGTGCAAGCAGGTGTTTGATAGCTGCCTCATGGAATACACCATTCACAGTCTGGCTGTAAGTTTGAAGGTGCAAGTTTGCAAAATAAATAATTCGTCAAGAGTTGAAAAATGCACTGAGCATGGTCTTCACCTCTGATTTTGATGTGCACATTTTCGTCATGTGACCCCATTCTATTTACTACCACTTAAGTAATTGTCTTTTTGGCAGATGGTATTCTGAACACCAAGTTTAATCTCTCGTGATTATGTACAACTTTGTGCACACCTTTTACATACCTAACTAGCCTTGCATGACGCTGTTCAAGCTTGCCTTCAGTCATACAAACTAAACCTCCTGTGCATGCAGAATTTAATTTCTTTCTTTTGGCACATTGAATACTTACCAGTCTACCAGTATATGGATTGTCTCCTATGGTCTCAACGATTTTTAAAATATGAAACATTTCAGATAACTTGCTTAGAGTCAACTATTTTTAATAATTTTTGCATCATTTCATACATTTCAGCCATCTTTTTCTCATGTTCAAAACAAAATGTAGAGCAATGTGCCACAGTTATTTTCGAAACCATGGCAAAGAATAAACGTGCAGCACTGCGGATCTTGTGTACTAGAGGCAGGTAATTCAATCTACACAGTTTCGCATTTGTTCATAGCATCACTTGTTTCTCAAGCAAAGATCAAAGATTCAGTTCCACAAATTAAGCCTCCAGGCTTTGCTTGTAGCTTCACTTGACGATTGATCACAAGTGAATGTTTCGTACTTTCTTTGTACAGGAACTCTCAATAGAGCTGCACTACACAGAACTCATTCACTGTATGTCGTCAACATGAACCAGGAAGTCTTATAAGGGACTTCCTGTTCAGGCACACATGTGCAGCTGCTTGTCCTGGCCACAAACTACTTATAAAGGTCATTCCCATATACATAAATCCTTGACATTAATTAATGACTAACTGTTTACAAAAGAAATAATGGAAGAGTAATTTCCGTCTGCAAATTACCTGCATTTTGTGTAGGTGACATGTCCTTAAGCATCCAGCAGTAATATCAAGTATCTTTTGTCCATATCCAATACAGAACAATAAATGTATGATGGAAAACCCCAAAAAAATCCTTTTTTATGTAATCAATGCTTTTTTACTGTATTGTAAGCTAAGTCATGTATTTGCTAGCAACAAATACAATTTTATGGTGCTTTATTCGAAACTAATTTATTCACAGTGGCATTTTAGCAATCTTCATTTTGATAGAATAAACGTATTTATTGTAACATGATAGTGTGGTAAGAGGTCTGTCATCTCATTAGAAAGTAAGCATTTACTACTGAGTCAGTAATGAAATATTCTTATTAAGAGTATTGGATTGTACCTACATCCAGAAACATGCATCAAATAACATTGTGTGAGTAGTAGCTTCGTAATTAATGTTAAAGTACATTTTTCACTTTTTGTCACTTTTGTTGCAATAGCTTATTGTATATTGTTACATTATTTTCCTCTGTGTGTGTGGTTTTTTTTTTTTAAAGAAAACTGTAGCATTCCATTTTATTATGCAGTTCTAAACTGCTTTATTTATTGAGTCTCTTTACAAAATGTGCCATTTTTCTGTCTGTAGCAAGTTCTCTTCATTGGTTTATAAAATGTCAATGAATGTACTCTGTTGTTAAGTTGCAGTTTTCAAAATAATGCCAGCAGATCTGCCATTTTTGTGAAATGTTGTTAAAGCACACCGCAGTTAATAAAAACAGTTCCTAGATATAAACTGAATCTGTGATTTAACTTACCTAGCTTAGATGCTGGCTGTTGTGCCTTAACTCCGAGTGTTGTAATAATCGTTCTGTATGCACGTATTCTGTATGATTTGGAGATGATATAATTAAGAAAAAACATACTTGTTTAAGAGGCATGACAACATGCTCATTAGTGCTGATGTAAATTAAAAGTATGAAATGAGCAGGTGAATGTGGAAAGGTCTTGAAAATTGTGATCAAGTTGCATCCCTCTTCCCCTACCTGCTGGTTTCTCTCTCATCATGTGCTCCTCCTCTCCCACCCCAGGTTATTATTGAATACACTACATACTTCAAGTTATCGGATTAATGAATAATCACATACAGGTTTTGGTTTGTTGTGTGTGTATTGAGTGTTCTCCTATTGAGATTGTTGCCAGTGTGAACTTAAATGTTGTTATAGGTTATTTACAGAATTATTCTTACAATATGGTTGTGATTTATGGGCTAAGACTCCCTGTTGTGGATTAAAACTTTTCCTTGGGACGGGAACATAAAGGTACAATAGAAGTTTACCTGAATTTTGACTCATTATATTTTATCTACGGACCAGTCACACACTGGTGCAAAACAGTTTGATTTAAGGATGCTCACAACTTCATAATATCCTTGCAGACTTATTAGCTGTTTTAATATTAAAATTGTGTAGCTGGAGTAGTTTTCTTAACAATAAGCTCGACAGCAGAACAAATACATTTAAATTAATCTTGTTAATTTACTAGCATCAGTTTATTATTGACACTAATTATTTCAGCAACTGTAGCAGCAGTCAATTCACAAAGCAAACTAAAGGTCTCACTCACAAGTTGTAAGAAACTGTTTGTGTGAATGCACTTCCCAACACAACTTTACTCCTCATCTATTATCACTGGTGGAAAAATTGAAAGACAAGATTATCCCACTGAATAACCAACATTCCTACAGTTTTACAACACGGAAATCTTCTAAATCGTGATGTACACTCCAAAAACCCAAAGTCTGGAAACTGCTGCAGCACAGTTGGTTGCCATTTAAAACCAGTTAGTGACTGTACTGCTAGTGTCAGTGATAACTGATCTCCTTTCTCTTTTGTTCCTAAACCCAGTGTCTTGACCCTTTGTATTCTGGGACACAAATTTCCCAGTCAAAGTGTGACAGCTCATGTTAAACAAGACATCTTGATTCTCTGGAGTCCTCAGCCGATGTCCCCTTCACTTCTCAACACCAAGTCCCAGCTAAATTATGCCATATCCCCCCTACATCCTTGGAGTTTGCCGCCCGCGGTGGTCTCGCGGTTCTAGGCGCGCAGTCCGGAACCGTGTGACTGTTACGGTCGCAGGTTCGAATCCTGCCTCGGGCATGGATGTATGTGATGTCCTTAGGTTAGTTAGGTTTAAGTAGTTCTAAGTTCTAGGGGACTAATGACCACAGCAGTTGAGTCCCATAGTGCTCAGAGCCAACCTTGGAGTTTGTCTGATAATGGTTGTTGCATCCATAGCTCCCCCTCCATGCCATTTTGTCATAATGTCATGCTGTAAGTTACAAATTTGTACAACTTGTAGTAACTACATTAGTAAATGTAGTTAAACAAAAGTTATTTAATTACGTGCATTTAAACACTGATTACAAGGTATTAGTTACTCTACATTTACTACTTCTATCCTTTCAAAAAAGCTTAAGTTATGAATTATTTCAATGATATTTTTTATTTTGTTGTTAAACTAACACACAGATGTTGTGCACATTGTAATGATAAACACTCCCATATATGTTTCAATTTAACAAGATTGTTGAGAAAACAAGACAGCTAGTCTTCTGCGGGCCTTCATTATTTAAACCTGCATGTGTGGCCTGCCTCAGGTGTAGGTGACTATAACAGACAATAGCTCTATGTGAAGTGTTGTAAAAGAAGCCACGTTGCTGGTGCCTGTACTTTCTGAGATTTTTAACAAATACTGAAGCAATGAAATGGGTAACTAATATGCACTGCCAACTTCAAACTCTTATGGGGCAAAAGTGTATGATATCCTCATGTGTATGAAGGAGACGATGTCCCTTTGGACACTTTATGGTGCCTGGGCAATGTACTATATGTAACAAATACTAAAGTGTGCAATCTGCTTGACCATAAGAAAAGAAACAATGTTTCTTTTGTGGTGATTTTTAAGGTATGGGCCACAGGTGCCTGAATTCATGAAATGGGTGCATGATTGATACCATTGGTTTCTACGCCGGCACTACCATTATCATGGGCTATCCAGCCTGAGCAATGTGTGAAAGATGTAACCCTCCGACGCAGCAGCTAGCCACGATTTCCTGCAGTGCTTTGG
The DNA here is from genome assembly GCF_023897955.1 of Schistocerca gregaria. Lineage (NCBI taxonomy): Eukaryota > Metazoa > Arthropoda > Insecta > Orthoptera > Acrididae > Schistocerca > Schistocerca gregaria. Next base: position 187,794,910 of record NC_064920.1, on the reverse strand, counting down.
GGTACTAACGATACCGCATGTTGGGAGTGCGACCCAACACCCATCCGTCATGCTGACAGGCAGCACAAAGCACTGCTGGGTGGTCTTTCTGTTACCACCTAATTTTAACAGTGACAAAATAAGTTCCTTGTAATAATTGGAGCACAAAAAAACTGAAGTAATCTGCTTGCTGCTGGATTTTTGAAACCCTGCTCTGTTTCATGGTATATCAAAACAGTACATGCAAAATAAACTCACTTGACTTTCTTTTTCTGACAGTATGAGACAATATTTACAATGTGATCTCTGATAGAATTACTGACTGAGCAAAAGAATGTCTCAATAAAATAACAAACTGCTTCTTCCCAAAATTTTTAGAGCACTCTGCTCATTATCTTTCCATAAACTGAACTGGTTCAGCAATACATATATACTAAATTCATAGAACATACCATCATCTGAGTAGCAGAGTCCACTTTGTCCTCCCACAGCAGTTGAATCTTTTAATGTTCCTCCCTGCTATTTTGGGCAGGGAAAGTTCTTGGAATAATTGGTGGTGGTGGTTAGTGTTTAACGTCCCGTCGACAACGAGGTCATTAGAGACGGAGCGCAAGCTCGGGTTAGGGAAGGGTTGGGAAGGAAAGTGGCCATGCGCTTTCAAAGGAACCATCCCGGCATTTGCCTGAAACGATTTAGGGAAATCACAGAAAACCTAAATCAGGATGGCTGGAGACGGGATTGAACCGTCGTCCTCCCGAGTCCAGTGTGCTAACCACTGCGCCACCTCGCTCGGTTCTTGGAATAAGAGCACACAAACCATTTTTTATTCGCAAAGGGACAGTACCATGCTATGTAATTGAAGGTTGTTAAAAAAAAGTATGGATGCACTGGTAAAGTTAATGTAATCTTCATGAAAATTACATAGAAAATCCACAAGAGTGTTCGGTGGTGGTGATCTTTGTAAGCTTATAGTCTGTGTATTGTTTGTCTGTTTCTATAGTTAATCTACTCACTATAAGAACCTTTCCTGATTACAAAATGGTGTCCCTACGGCAAGAGAAATTATTTCATATGAGTATTAACAGTGGCTGCAACAATACAGAAACAATTTTGGACATCATTTTTAAAAGTATTTCTGTGTAGAACGTATGTTGCACTTTTAGCGCAGTATTCCTATTTACTAAATACTGTTCCTTAAAAGATATTTTGCCGAAGTCAAGGGACGCAATGGAAAAGAGTTACACTGCTTATGTAAGAAGTTTAAATGAATCACCTACCAGGGCAGTTCACAAATTAAATGTACCACAACTCCTTGTGTCATGTATTCTGCTGAAACATCTGCCCTGTTACAATGTAGTGCACCCAAAAAATCAGACAAGTCCAAATGCACAAGACTGTAAAGCTTGATGATTTTTGTGTTTTATTGTGTGGGATTTTTCAGTGCAGGTGTAGGTATCAAAGGCTAGACCAAGTGGGGTGAAGTTACTCAGTTGAAGTCGGAGGAACAGTTGAGTTGAATGAAATTGATTGATTGATGAGGAAGCCCGTGTCATAATCATAGTGTATGGAACACAGAGGAGGGAATGGATTTGAGATGTCAAGTATGTATAGGAAATACAGGTGCAGTGATAGGATGAATCCTTGGGACAGGCCTGTAGACAGTGTGGAAAATATTGAAGTGGATGTTGGTTTTTGTTAGAATGGATGGTTACTTAGAAAGGATACAATTAGGCAGACACATTTGATTGATTACCATATTTACTCGAATCTAAGCCGCACCTGAAAAATGAGACTTGAAATCAAGGGAAAAAAATTTCCTGAATCTAAGCCGCACCTGAAATTTGAGACTCGAAATTAAAGGGGGGAGAAAAGTTTTAGGCCAGGCCTCCAAATTGAAACAAAGTTGGTCCATTGTAATATGAGACACAATTTAGGTAGAATGAATGACGTTACAGCTACAGTAGTTTGGTTCAAATCGTAAGCTTAGCAGTTAAGCTTTATCAGGTAGCCATTGCTATGCTTCAGGCGCTCCATCCATATGTATACGGGTACCCTTTCTTTTCCACGTGTTTCATCTGGTTTGAATTGATTGCTTATTTTTCTTTGATCTGATAAGTTCCGTTCTTTTTGTTATAGGTGTTCATGTCACTCTAAGCTGAAAATGCATTACTGTACTGTGTCGTGCATTGTTTGTCGCATTCTGATAGTGTGTGCTTACAACCTGACGCCGCTCGTGGCATGGCTTGCTTTTGTGCACGCTACCGCCACTTACAATTAAAAAACAAAAGAGAGGAATCATCTCATTAGCGAAACAATGGCAAGAGACTGCTAACAGTATTTGTTGTTACTTACACTGCTGCTTTCTTCGATAATGCTCAACAAGAACCAAATAATGGACTGTGTATGATAGAAGATATTTTGAACGAGAATTTAGCAAAAATTTTTCTCCATTTGAACATCTTTGCAGACGCCTCTTTACTACATTACATTCTGCATAGAAATTAGTCATCTTAGATTTTAAAATCTAGTCAATTGCCGTGCTTCATTCCTGACTGTACCACTATTAGGCTTAAGAATAATACGAATATGAACATGACACGATATGTATATTCTTTCGCATTTTCTGTTCTCACACTAGTTTCATAGTTTATTAGGCAGACAGGATTTAAATGAGATAGCAGCAATCGCGAAACAATACATGGCAAAATGTTTATGTTCGTATTGTTCTTATGATGAAGAGAATACTGCATGTGATTCACAATACATAATAGTTCCTATTAGCAACCATCTCTTTTCACAGGTAGGAAAAAATTCAGAACATAGAGTTCGCCATATTGACAAACATCCCAAACAGTCTTGCCAGTCAGATTTTCATAGTTCATTGAAATGCTGCTACATTCGAAGATGAACAATATGGAATTTGTATTTACTACTTTGGATGGTCAAAACTCGGGGCGAAGAAAAAAAGCTCACCTTCCACCTTTTTTTTTTTTTCCAGGCGCAGAGGTTTTGGTGCCAGTATTTATCTTTATGCCTGCAAAGCATGCCGGTGTAGCGCAATGTATCTTCGACAGCAGAACTTAGTTGTGGCGGCACCTACTAACATTTTTCAGAACTTCCTCTTACTTTGCACTCGATTGTAAGCCGCAGGTGGTTTTTTTGGATAACAAAAGCCGGAAAAAAAGTGCGGCTGAGATTCGAGTAAATACGGTAAAAATGTACACTAGTCAAATAATGAGTTATACATGGAAGATGTCTGGTGACACCATAAGGTTTCCAGTAATTACATAATGATAAAATAGAGATTTAGAATGTAGGTTTTAAACTGTAAAATGTTTCTAGGTGCTGATGTGAATTCCAACAATAATTTTCGTTGTTTTTGTTTTGGTCTTCAGTCCAGAGACTGGTTTGATTCTGCTCTCCATGCTACTCTATCCTGTGCTAGCTGCTTCATCTCTCAGTACCTACTGCAACCTACAGTCTTCTGAATCTGTTTAGTGTATTCATCTCTTCGTTTCCCTCTACGATTTTTACCCTCCGCGCTGCCCTCCAATACTAAATTGGTGATCCCTTGATGCCTCAGAATTTTAGTTATGAAAAGTAAACTAGATCTGAAAAAGGTAGGAAATTAAGGAGCTGGTACCTGAATAATATTAAAGAATAACTGGTTGTGGAGAGTTTGAGTTGGGTATTAGATAACAACTAACTTAAAATAGGGGAAAGGAATAAGATCAATGAATGAATAGCTTTGAGAGATCAAATATTGGAAACAGTGTATGCAAAACTAAGCAAGAAGACAAGGCCAAGCAGAAATTCCGTGCATAATAAATGATAAACTGAACTGATGAATAGAAAAAATTCACCAGAGGGGAATATGGTTTGAGGAGGAAATGCAAACCTGTAGAAGTCTACCTGAATATAGGAAAGATAGATGCCACTTATGGTTGAGTAAAGAAACTGTTGGAGAAAGAGTATCAGCCCTGTGAACATATAGAAATACAATGGTGAACAGGGACTAGGGTTCTTCGGAAAGTAAGGATCGAATCACCGTAACTAATCGAACATCCTGCGGACATTGAAACGCATGCGAGCACAGACTCACGGCATGCGGTGCTGTCACGCAATGCCATTTACATTGGTACTGTCATAGTGTGCTGTGCACAGTTCAGAATATTTAAAACAACTGATTAGGCCACCGATTGTGAAATATGGTCAGTGATCAAATTTTGACACCAAGAAACATTGCAGCAGCATTGACATCTATTGAAGGATATGGCCCTAATGCAATGAGTGACACCAAAGTGCATAAGTGGATGAGATCTTTCAAGGAGGTTGGGAAAAGTCCATGATGGACCGTAATCAGGCTGACCATTAGAAGGGTTGCCACAAGTTCTGGAAATCAGGGAATTTGAAACATGTCAGGGAAATCAAGAAAATTTGAAAAAAATACTGGGAAAAATAGTGTTTTTGTCTCAGTAGCTGAAATGGTTTGTTTACTAAGATGTCATGCATCCTGATGGCTGGGCACAGGAGAGTATGTGAGTCACTTCCGTACCCACTCATTCTTACTGCTTCTTTCCTTTACTACCCTCCCCCCCCCCCCCCTCCCAGTTTGCTGTCAGTCCTGCCACCTCTTTCTGCTGCTAACGTAGCCGCTACCAATGAGAGGCAGGGAGGCATGAGGAGTGGTTTGTTTGGATCTGATTCTCAGAGACTATTGATGTGGTGGTTGGAGACAGCAGTCATGTGTGCATGAGTTTTGTCTGAATGACTGGATGACTGTGTGTGCACTCTCATTTTCTGACAGAGGCTATGGCTAAAAATTTAGTTGCGAGAGTGTGATTGCTTTCTTATGTGCCTGTCTGCGGATCATTGATTATCTTTACAGTGAGTTGCTACCTATCCTCATTAGTATTGATTTTCAGAGTATTTACGCAAGTTATCTGTTGCATGGATTGACCAACGCGGTCTCGTTTCGTCAATGTGGTGTCTGTGACATGTAAATAGCTGACCGCACCAGTGGGCTTGCATGACGGGCAAAACCACAAGCCATTTCTGTGAGTATCTCTAACGGATTGCCCTGCCAATCTCAAACCCATAATGTACAGGCCCTGTCCATCAGATCTAGTGTCACTGATCTGCTTGCAGGCCAGGTCTGTCTGTGCATGTGGTGTATGCGGCAGATTTTCGTGGTTTATTCATGGGCTCAGGACTGTGGTGTTCCTCGCCAGGCCAGAAGCCACAGGCAATGGATTTCGGGAACTGTGACTGTCTCACTGCAAGAACATTGTGCACTGGGGTGTTTTATAGACATTTTATTTGTTCTAGTACATTTTGGCACCTTGACAGTTGTTTATATATTACAAAGTATGGTTAATTGTGGCAGTCACTGGCAGTTTGTATGTTATGTACTCATGGATTTCGTGAAAGAAAATCCACACAATACCTGTAAAATAACAGATGTAACACAACAGGCAATAACAAACATAGTAGAACCAACATTGTATTAGCAGTCATGTATTGTGTTGGTTTACACAACTTTTCCCTGCCTTCTACAGTTCTTTCAAAAGGTGTACTTTCTTCTGAGATTACTTCTGAAATCAGTCAAGATAGTTTAAATCTGTCTTGCAACTCCAAGAAATAAATATTGTGTTTTGTTTTATTGAAGTAAAATAACATCAGTGGTCTTAATGAAACATATATAACATTTGGCTTGCTTTCTCCGTCTAAAAACAGTTCATTGAAAAATATGATGTTAGTACTTAAGATTTTTGCTCATGTGTTTAGAAGTCCTTGCAAATTTTTTTTTTTTTTTTTTTTAGCTCTTGAGATCTCAAAATTTGTATGCCCAGGGTATGTGTGTGGCGTGCATGGGTCCCTGAGCTATTGCAGCTTTTATTCTTTTCTGGGCTGCTTTCCCTTCTCCTTCCTTGTTCTTCTTCCTTTCCCTTTGCTGCTTCCTTCTCCTCCTTCCTTTCCCTTTGCTGCTTCCTTCTCCTTCTTCCTTTCCCTTTGCACCTTTCTTCTCCTTCCTTGTTCTTCTTCTTTTCCCTCTGCATCTTCCTTTCTTTCTCTTTGTCTTCTCCTTTGCCAGCCTGTCTACCCTCATGACTTTGCTTCATCTAGCAGTTTTGATTGGTCGCTTTTCCTCCTCCTCTTTGGATTATCTTTTCTGGTCCCCCTCAGGGGTTTGACCTCCATCCCCAAATTTGAAATCTGTAATGTGAGCTAGATGGGGAAAACTCCCTCCCTAGTGCCTTTGGTGTAGGTTCCTCTCCTCCTCCCCTCTCCCTTTTCCCCCCTCCCCTCCCTCCCAGCCAAAGCCCTTTCGCCTCCTTGCTAGGTCACCAGCTTAGTAGTCAGTCCATGTGGTGGTGGGGCTGTTATGTACCCATCTGGCTGAGCCCCCTTATACCACAGGGATCACACTGTTGTTACCCCTGCTGTGAATGTATTGTGCAACCCTAGGAGAGGTTGTCCATCTTTTCAGGGTGTCGGAACTTTCAGCAACGACCGTCCTGCCAGGCAGCCATTGCTGTGGCTGGGTGGCATCCACAAGGTGAGCCGCTGTTTGGAGTGGGTGGTACCAGGGCGGACATTTGGCACGTGAAATGTATTAAACTCTATGGCTCCTCTACTGTGGCCGCATCTCTTCCTTAATGCACTCCTGTTTCAGTTCTTGTTTCTGTCCTTCCAGCCTTACCCTCCTTGGCCATCCCCTGGGCGCAGTGCCAGGCCCACTGGCTTGAGTCGAAACCCTTTCCATGGTTCCTAGTCTGTACCAGGACTGACAGGGAGACTTTCGCCGCCACCAAACCCCTATTCTTTGTGGAACATACTGACGACAAGTTCGGTGAAGTTGAGTCATTAAGCAAGATGAGATCTGGCTCTCTCCTTATAAAGACAATTTCAGATAGTCTCCCTCTGTGCCTGCAACCATTTAGGAGACAAACCCGTGGCTACATGGCTATCACTCCTCACAAGTCCCTCAGTATGACGCAGCATGTAATTTTCCATAGGGACCTTCTCGTCGAGTTCGATGATAAACTTACGGCTAAACTGGAACAGAGTGGTGTTCATCTGATCCGGCATGTCCAGAAAGGCCCTAATAACCATCGTGCAGACACTGGCACTTTCATCATGGCATTTGAGGGCGATATCGTGCCCGAGAAGGTCACAGTAATGATATACAGATATGATGTGAAACTGTACATTCCACTTTCCATGCATTGCTTCCATTGCCTCAAGTTTGGCCACATGTCTTCATGAAGCGATGTTGCTCCCGTCTGTGGTAACTGTGGCCACCCTCTTCATGTGGGGAAGCAACATACTCCCAGATTCAGAAAAAATTGAAATTGCAGTGAATGTGATTTGCGATAGCATGCAACAGCTAACAGAGTAAGATTGTAAAAGTACCCAGATCATAGGAGAACCTACAGATGACAACAGGAAAGGACACAAATGATAATATACATGATACGACAAATGGAAGAAGTTTATGGCTGGACATGCAGCCTCTTTACAAAATGTGTGAAAAAGCAATGACACTAGGTAAATGGGAGGATATGCTTGTGTTAACAATAGCAATGAGACACCTGGTTAGACACATTCATCCAAAGGTTGTACCATTATTTTCCTGTCACAGAAGAAGTTGATAGTATTCAGCTCAGTGTCAACAACTTGCTTATAAGTACAGAGGAACTGTGGACCCTATTTGACATCACCTATAAGAACTGGTGGAAGACACCTTATGCTGAGCATATTTATAAGCAATTAGTGATGAGATGTGGCCAAATTGTATATTGTATTAGCACAGATTAGAGTGGTCTCATAGTCATGTGTTCACTAAGTTCCCATATCATTTGCATATAATCAATTTGCACCCCAGTGGCAATGGAACATAAATAAATTATTCAAATCAGCCAGATAAATGCAATGTGCAGGCCATGGTGATCCAAGAACTCAGGAAAATGTTAAGAGTAGTTGGGTGTGCACATACTATGCGCACAGGAGCCATATTCCACAAATGTGGCATTATCCCACATGCCAATTACAGCACATCATAACACCACACGGTCATCCAATGACCGCTATTTCATTGCCAGATAAAGACTTACGAGTGACAAAGATACATCATCTGTGTGACAAATAAGCAACATCAGTAGAAATGATCAGTACTGCAGGAAAATTTTAAATAACCAATCAATATTTTCAATACAGTCATGATATACCACCACATATAGAAAATTTAAAAGCAGTAGCAATACCGAGTTGACATGACAGATAAGTTTTCATAATGGATACAAATGTGAAATGAACATTGTGACATGGCAATGTAACTATTGAAGGAGGACTCTCCCTTCAGGACATTGTACAAGAACTTGGCCATCTTGTCATTAATAGGCCTCTCAGCCCACCTACTTTACAAAACGCCACAGATGGGGAATAAATATAGATATCACCATTGCAAAAATGAAAGTTAGTGACCACACTGCAGATTAGAATTAATGTGACGGACTTACAACAAATGACGATAATCTCATTTACTTCACAATTACATATGCAGATAACGATTTAAATGCTAACATCTAGTGCAAACAACTGTACAATCTACACAAGCAAATTGGAGACTTTTAAAGGTAGAATTAAAGCTACAGCCTCCAAAAGGAAGCAGTATTAATATTGACACCAAAGCTGACGAACTGGTGCAGACCATGCAATAGGAGGTGATCCCAGCACGTGTTAGGAAATGAAAAGGGTGCAAAATTCCCTGGAGTCACATCCTACAGTCTTTAAGATGCAGAGCAAGACATGTGAAAAGATACGATCAGAGACTGTTAAAGGAAAGAAAGTTAAGTTTCTGTCACTCAGACAAACAACAATATGCCTACTGAGCAAGTCTAAATGACAAGGTGAGAAGAAACCATATCACTCTCAAAATCCATTAAGGTATCTCCAGCGTTGCTCCCTATCTCCTGCTACAACAACATTTATAACCATTTGTCCATGTCTCATGTTTATTTGAACTGAATATCCTCCCACCCCATTTTGTCCCAGTGAGTTATTCAAAGAATCGTAGAACCTATACTGCTCTTAAGTTTTCACACATCGTCAGGGGAACCAAACATGCTACAGGTAATAGCAGAGACAGTTCTGCAGTTGATAAATGCAAGATGATGACATGGCTGGTGGCAAACTTGTAATAAATTTAACATCTACATCTATGTCTATACTCTGCAAACCACCAGGAGGGCATGGCAGAGGCTACGTCCCATTGTACCAGTTATTAGGGTTTCTTCCTGTTCTATTTGGGTATGTAGTGTGCGAAAAATGACTGTTTGAATACCTCTGTGCATGCAGTAATTATTCTAATCTTATCCTCATGGTCCCTATGTGAGTGATATGTTGTAGGTTGTAGTACATTCCTGTATTAATCATTTAAAGCCAGTTCTTGAAACTATTAATAGACTTTCTTGGGATAGTATACGTCTGTCTTCAAGAGTCTGCCAGTTCAGTTTCTTCAGTATTTCTGTTACACACTGCCGCCCTTCTCTGTATACGTTCAATATCCCTGTTAGTCCTAATCTGGTATGGGTTCAACACACTTCAACAATATGCTAGAACTGGACACACGAGTGAGTTGTAAGTAATCTTCTTTGCAGACTAATTGCACTTCCCCAGTATTCTACCAATAAAGCGAAGTCTACCACCTGCTCTATGCACAACTGAACCTATGTGATCACTGCATTTCATTTCCCTACAAGTGTTACACCTAGTTATTTATATGAGCTGGCTGATTCCAATGGTGACTCATTGATGTGACAGTCATAGGGTACTATGTTTTTTCATTTAGTGAAGTGCACAATTTTGCATTTCTGAACATTTAGAGCAAGTTGCCAATCTCTGCACCACATTGAAATCTTATCAAGAGCTAACTGAATATTTATGAAACTTCTCTCAGAAAGTACTTTATTACAGATAACTGCATCATCTCCAGAAAGCCTGATTTTACTAATAATATCATGTGCAAGGTCATGAATATACAATATGAACAGCAAGGGTCCCAATGCACTTCCCTGGAGCACACTTGAAGTTCCCTCTACATCTGACAATGACTCTCCATCCAAGATAACATGCTGTGTCATCCCTACCTAAAAGCCCTTATCCAGTGACAAATTTCACTTTATACCCCATATGATCATAATTTTGTTAATAAGTGTGGGTGTGGTAATCAGTCAAATGCTTTTTGGAAATCAAGCTTTCAGTATGTCATATGAGAAAAATGAGAGTTGGATTTCACATGCTTGATATTTTTGAAATTAATGCTGGCTGGAAATGAGGAGGTAATTCTGTTCAAGATACCTCATTATGTTTGAGCTCAGAATATGTTAAATCGGTGTCAAGGATATAGGACAGCAGTTTTGTGGATCACTTCTACTACCCTTCTTGTAGACAGGTGTGACCTACACCTTTTCCCAAGAACTGGGCACAGTGTTTTGTTTGAGAGGGCTATGATAGATTATAGTTATAAAAGGGATTAACAACCAAAAATTCAGCATAGAATCTGACAGAGATTCCATCAGACTCTGGAGCTTTTTTCAATTTTAATGATTTCAGTTGTTTCTCAACACCACTGACACCAATACTTATTTCATTCATCTTTTAATTGGTACAAGGGTTAAACTGGGGCACTTCTCCTGGGTTCTCCTTTGTAAAGGAACATTTGAAGACAGAGTTAAGCATTTCAGCTTTTACTTTTGTACCCTCAATTTCAGTTCCTGTCTCATTTGCCAGGGACTGGACACTAACTTTGGTGCCACTAATAGCCTTTACATATGACCAGAATTTCTTTGGAGTCTGTGAAAGATCGCTCGACAGTATTGTGGTACAGTATTCATTGAAGGCACCATGCATTGCTCTCTTGACAACCAAACACATTTCATTCAGGATATGTCTATCTATAGCTTTATGCTTTGTTTTACACCTGTTATGCAGTAAGCTCTATTTCTTTAGAGGTTTCAAGTTCCTCATTGAGGTATGACACTACTGATTTTTTATTTATTGTACTGAACATGTATATCTTTCTGCTTAGTTTAGTTGTCCTTTGTACTTTGGTAATCATTGTTAAAACTACGGCATCATGGTCACTGATACCAGTTTCGATGTGGATATCCTTAAAGAGGTTGGGTCTATTTGTTGCCATTGGATCCAATATATTTCCATCATGAGTAGGGTTCCTAACTGTCTGTTCTAGATATTTTCCAGAGAAGGCGTTTAGTAGAGTTTCACAGGGTGTCTTTCATCATTACCACTAACAACACTATTTTTTCCAATTAATTGTTGGATGATTAAAGTCTTCACTGATGATTACAGTATGACTGGGGAACTAACGTACAAGTGAACTGAGCTTTTCTCTAAAGTTTTCTGTTACATCAGGAGATGAATCTGGTGGGCAATAGGAGGATTCAATTAACATTTTATGCCCACCCTGGATTTTGAATCATGGCCAAACAATCTCACATGCAGCTTCCATTTCTATCTTGGTGGATTTGAGTTTTGTCTACTGTGACAAATACACCATCTCCATTTACCATTTTCCTATCCTTTCAATGTATACTTAAATTTTCCCCAAAAATACCACTGTCATCAATTTCAGGTTTCAACCAGCTTTCTGTACCTAGTATTAAGTGAGCTACACTGTTTTCATGAGCACTTCAAAGTCTGGCACTTTGTTGCGAATGGTTCGGCAGTTTGCCATTATGATTTTAATACTCTCACCTGCGGGAGGCATTTCTTTCAAATTTTCACTGATACTTCTGTGATTCGTACAGCTATTGTTATCTGTATTGGATGGAGAGTTGCCTAATCTAAAAAAACACTTATGTGCACCCCACACACAGTCGGCTACCTGAGTAATAGACTCTGATGTGTAGTGCACACCTAACCTATTTAGTGGGATCCTACAGCTCTCAGCGCAATGGCACAAGTCTAGAGAGCCGCAGTCTAGCTTGTCACAGAACCTTCAAAGTCTTTGGTTCAGTCCTTCCACTGAACTCAGAGCCAAAGGGCTATGATCAGTTCTGGGGACAGTGCTGCAAATTGTGAGCTTCATTGAAGCTCCACACGCAAGGCTGATCTTCTCAACCTTCTCTACCAGTCACTGGAATGACCCAAGAATGACCTCAGAGTCCAGACAACAGGCATCATTTGTTCCAGTGTGCACCACAGTCTGCAGTTGATTGCAGCCGATTCCCTCAATGGTTGGCGGAATGGCCTCTTCGACATACAGAATACCCTCTGGCATACAGACTGAGTGCACCTGGTGTTCTTTCCTGTCCCTTGCTGCCATTTTCCTAAGATGTACCATCATCTGCTGCATGTCTGAACTGTTGATGATTAATAGACCTCTGTCCTTTTGCATTTGCCTCCTCCTGACACCGGACAAAACATGTTTCCCCAAAACAGGTGAAGTGAGTCCCACTTGGTAAGTTTCAGTTTCAGTTAAAGACAGCACCTTAAACCTTTTGGTTAGGGGGATCGGTACAACAGCCTGAGTCCTCTCTGGTGTCCATCCACCCTGTGTAGGACACCTAGATCTACCACTGATACGCCACTTGCAGTCAGATGGACAGGTAGTGACAGATCCTATACTTTCTGCATAGAGACAGGATTCAACACACCAATTCACAGCAGTTGCCAATTGTTTGCTAGTAGTCAGGGCCATTTCTGAGTGCTTACAAATGCCAACCAACCTAGCCTACATTTCAGAACAGCATTCACAGGGTGGCTGCATTTTGGTTGGTGCAATGTATTACAAGGCAGTGAACAAATAGCTTTAAATTAAGTCTGCTGATTATCTTTTAATCTATTGAGCTAAAAAGTTGCTAATTTCCTATAAGAATTGAAGCAGATACACAAAATCAGATTTCGATTAAGGCAACACAAAAACCTGTGGTTGATGGTAAATACAGATAATATATAGGGCTACTCCTCTTTAAGGGAAAACTAGCTGTAACACAATATGTTAATTAGAAAATCTGCTACAGTAACTAAACCATATTCATGGATTTGTGATAAACTGCCCACAGATCATGCAAAGGACTATGGTAGCTTCTGAAAATTCTCAAAAATGCACATCTATTTGCAGTGATATAGAACAAAATTCAAGGCTCATATATTCTTTGGATGATTTGCTATGAAATAAATTACATATCCAACACACTCATACCAGCAACTTATGAAAATATAGTTTTGTAAGCTCTCGAAAATTCTCAAACTACCTGTTTCTCATGTAATTGTACAGTGAAATTAGAGAATGATTGTTTTAAACAAGACTAGGCCTATTGCTCTCAAAAAATTTTTAAAACCACAGTTTAGTTTAAGCCTACAGTAAATGATAACAGTACTAGTTTATCACAGCACTTGTGAATGTTCTAAATTTCACAATACATCGCAATACAAACAGGTTTTGATACAGTCAATGAAAGATTAAGCAGAAGCAATGCAATAGTAAAATATGTGAATCTAGAACTTTAAATCTACACTCAGTCTTGTCCACATAGTCTCACACAAGGAAAAATTCCTAAGTCGACCTTTATATATAAATAAACATGTGTACTGCACACACTTCTGCACTGGTGTGCTTGAGAACAATACTGCAGTATAAATTTATCTTGATCAAAATCACTAAAACACAATCCATTACCTCAAGCAGTCACAACAGTGTTCCATAAAATTAACTGCTCCATAACCAGCCATCCTTCGTTACAACCTAATAACAGTTTTTTCCCTCTTGCCTACAACACAAATTCACCATCCCCAACAAATCCAACTTGAACCATGCTAAGTCCTCGTATATGCATAAGCACTTACTGTGGAGTCCTACCCACTGTCTCGTATAGGGTGCCTAAAGGATGCTGCATTCTCGGAATGCTATACAACAATTCAGTTAAATCACATTAATTGATTTTATTCCAGTAAAGGAGATAGACAATACTTAACTTTCAATTTGCAATGGTGTCATAAGTGATGGGTGACATGCAAACAATCAAAGTCCTTTGCGGTATACAATGTCCATGTAAGCAATTGATATGCATCACACGTCACTGCTACTGTAGTGCTCTCTGCTAGTACTGTGCTAATACTCTCCAGCTGAGGCTGGCAGGAGTGGCGATTATATTCTCTTCAACTAGAGGGCACTCCTGTCATGGTGCAGTCCTTGTCAGCAGGCTATTGGCTGACATCGTCTCACCCCCTTTTTTGCTCTTGCGATCTTCAGCTTCGTGTCGGCACTTGTTGATACATTCCTCCTCCCTTCCCAAAGTGACAGACCATTGTCATGCAGGAGTGACCATTGTGGGGGAGGCAGGAGTGTGGTCACAGCATCAGGCCAGAAGCTGTGGCTGCTGGGGATGTCAAGCTTCCGGCCATACCCGGCCATCCGGCCTGCATTGTGGAGGAAACGTCCCCCAGAAAATGACCAGAAGAGTAGGCGTCCACCTCCTGATTCCAGGAACCAGATGAAGAATGTGGTGACTGCTGCGGTGAGAGTGGATCCAGCTTCATCAGTGGGACGAGAGGAGGTGGAGGAACTGAAGGCTCCGTTTCCATGGGGTCATCCCGCTGTAATCTTACCCTCCCACACAACACCATTATATTTCTCTATTATTTCAAAAGTTTTGAAAGCTTTGAGAGGCAGAAGATATATAAAAGAAAAACATTTAACTTATCTTCAGTTTCTCTTCTTGTTGTTGGCTCCGGTTATTGTGTGTAGGGGTACATCCTTGCAGTTGAAAGTTTTATTTAACATGGTGGATTGCTGGTGACTAAATAACTGATAAGATATGCCTGGTTATTTCTTGAATTTTATTCTTTGTCACATTATTAAATATCACCCTATCTTTACATTTTCCACATTAAAAAAATAAACAATAATTATATTGTTGTTGACAAACTTAGAAAAATGTCTGCTTCCAATAGAGGTATGCCACTACTCCCTTCATTCTGCAGTACTCACAATATTCCAAAGAGTTTACAAACTTTCTTGACAAAAGAAGAATCTTTAATAATTTATAACATTATTGTATAACTGAATCCAGAAATAAATTTAATAATTAGTGCTAGATTGTAATAATATAAACTTTAAGTATCAAATTTCACCATTTCAAATATTTCTAAAAAGAAGCGTAATTTTAAACATTAGTACGTGTTGATTGTAACATTCATTTCTTTTTATACATTTTAGCCTAAAATATAGTACAACATATACAAAATCATATGAAATCCTTTTAGTGAAATATCCGAGATAAAGTTCACCTATATGAGATTAGCAATTGATTCCAGAATCAATTGCTAATCTATATTGCTTCTATTTTAAAAAAAGGTAGTGTTAGAGGAGGGTGTCCCATTACAATATCCCCCTCACAAAATTTGGAAACAGTATCTTTACAATATTTTGTGACAGACTACCAGGTTTGCCAAACAGTAAACAAAATGATGCCCAGGATTACATATAGGTCTATAGAAGTATCTGATACATAACATATTACAGAAAACATAAGAAATATATCCACAATACAAATCATAATCTATACATATATCAGGGTATGGCATTCAGATTTTCAGATCTGTGGAACATACTGTTGCAAGAAAATACTACAAAATCAAAACTACAACATTACACCACCAAACTATAGAAATAATTACAGAGAAAAGGCAAATTACTGGAATTACAAATTGTAAGGTAACATCCATACACTCAAACCTTCAAAGTCTTCACAAGAGAACAGAAAAAATTTCAGAGCCTAAGTGTATGATGAGTGAGCAGACTAAAAGCTCACAATGGCAGGTACAGACCAAAAGAGTATACTCAGTCATGAGTAGCAATTGATCAGACACATAAAACAGAATATTTGAGGATATGTTGACTCATGAAAGAACAAAATAATGGATAAAATATGAGAGCCTAAGCTTACAATGTGGGAATCAACCCACAAGTCTAAATCACACCAAATACAAACCTGCAAAAAAGTTTCGACCGAACAAAATGAGTAAAGTTCATAATCATAACAATAAGTTCAATTATATGCAAAGAGTAGTTGTAAGAAGCATCTAGGCTCAGTCAATGGTTGCCTGCTCTCCTTGAGTATGCATACAGTTGCGATGACCAGGGGTACCCAAAACAGAGCTAAGCATGAGTCTGTCTACAACTCAGAATCCAATCAGATACAATATTGCAATACTCAGGATAGATTCAAGTAAACCATGTCATAAATAGATTTGAATGATGACACAATCCAGTACCTTGAGACCAAAATCAGAGTATGAAAGCAGACATCTATACGATCTAAAGACATATTTAACCGAGAAAATGTTTTACTCACTTGATGAATAATTCAACAGAGAAAAGTAGTCTTTGTATGTATTTATATTTACTGTTGTTTGTTTATGTCCTTTTTGTTCCTATTTGTAACCATATACTTACTGTGACAAATAGGCTTTTGCAATGTGATAAACTTTGCATAATGTATTATTCCTACGACTTTATTTTAGTTCATTATTATTTTTGCAAGTCTTATGTAATTTATGTCTAGTTCTGCTCTTGTAAACTAACTGATACCATGGTCTGTGAACATATATTACTCAAGTCGTTCTACATCCTAGCGTCATACGCATAACAGGATCTATGGAATTTGTAGATAAAATAAATAAATCTTGTTACATTGTCTACACTAGTAAATGTCTTCCACACTATTTGCTAATTGTCCTCACAAACTAACCTATGTATATATAAAGACCTAGATGATTTACTTACAAATGATAAAAAAAATAATATATACATACTAATTTAAAGTTACATAATGCATTGGAAACTTAATCCCCCTACAAAATGATGCATCTGTGCTGAGAAACATTGTCTTCAGCAGTCTTGGCTTACAATTCACAATTATCAGTCACAACACAGATCCAGTCAACAGATGCTCGAGTATATTATCCAGCACCCATGATCCCTTGCAAGTTGGCTGGTCCAGCAGGATACAGCCATACCGCAGTGTGGGGGCTGAGTCTCCCCACATCTTTCAGTTTCCTCCATAGAGTTCTCATCGCATGCTCCAACAGATAGGTAACTTCCTGTATAGTATTCACATCAAATCCTGAAACATTGTTTTGTGTACTAAATATGCTGTTCAATAGCTTCCTCAAATCACACAAGATATGTTATCCTTAATAACTTTTTTAAAGTCAATTATATGGGATTTAGACTTACTTACTTACTGTGTTGGCCACATAAACTGCAGTTGGTCTTTGGCCTCATCAGACAGCCCCAGCATGCTCATATCCTCTCTGACCTGATCATTCCATCAGAGTCATGGTCTTCCCCATGGTCTTTTGCCTCTAATATCTTCCTCCGTTACCTGCCTGATGATCTGGCCTTCTTAATATGTCCATACCACTCCAGTCTTCTTTATTTGATCACTGCGATGATGTCCATCGACTTGTATAGCTCCTGCAATTTACAGTTAATTCTTTTCCTCCATTCATCTCCATATTTAACTGGCCCAAAAATCTGCCTGAGGATGGCATTCTCAAATGTCAGGAGTTTTCTTTCCATGTTTTGGGTGATGGTCCAGGTCTCTGCTCCATATAAGACTACAGGTTGTATTATTGTCTTGTAGATCTTGGTTTCTGAGGATCTCGATAGAAGCCGGGACTTAACAGCTTTCCCAGAGCAAACCTTGACCTGTTTCCTACTTGTATTCATCTGGTAATTTCCTGGTCTATCTCCTTCCTTTCATTGAGTATAGCCCCAAGGTATTTAAAGTCTTTTAACCCTTGAAAAGTCCACCACTCATGGTCTCGCAATAGCGTTCTCGCTTGCAGGCCTCCTGCATCGTTCCCCTATGCTCTGTCAAGAAGCATGGGACTTCATTTTCATTCCACCCTTTCAAAGACTTGGCCCTCCACCTTCAGGGGTCTGTCAACTTCAGGCCTGCTCTCATTGCCTCTTCCATTAATGTTCTTGTTATCTGAGCCAGGTATTGGTCTTTCTCTGCTATTAAAACTACATTACCTGCAACGACCAGGGTGTTGATCTTTCTTCCCAGCTGTGCTCCTGACTCTAGGCTTCCTACCTTTCTCAGGGCTCTCTCCAGTGCCAGGTTAAACAGGAGTGGGGAGGGGCAGTCTCTTTGTCGCACGCCAGTCCTCACCATGAACTTCTTTGATATGTTTCCATTTACTTTCACCATGCATGTTGTCTCCTGGATGATTATCCGTGTCAGTTTTATGAGTTTTCTAGGAACTTGAGCCCTTTGGGTTCTTGCCATATTGCTTGTCTATTCACACTATCATATGTTCTTCAGAAGTCTACAAAAAGGCAGTGAACATTTTTGCGGAATTCCTAGCTCTTTGCTAGCACTTGCTGTATTGTATGCAAATGGTCTTCAGTTGACTTTCCCTTTCTGAAACCTGCTTGTTGGAATCCCAGTACTTTCTTGACATGTGGTGTTAGTTGTTTCAGTGACAACATGCTCAATATCTTATAAGCCGTACATAGTAGTGTGGTTCCTCTATAGTTTGCTATATCTCATTGGGTCTCCTTTTTTTTTTTATTATAGGACAGATGACAGACTCCTTCCATTCTTCTGGGATCCTTTCCTTCTTTCAAATTCAGCAGATCAAGTGGTATAGTCTCGCTTGTAGTTCTTCCCTCCTTCAGCATCTCTGCAGGTATGCCATCTATTCCTGGTGCCTTCCCCCTCTTCAGCAGTTTTATGGTTGCTCTTACCTCTTCTATGCTTGGCATTTCATACTCCCCCCAATGGTACAGTATCTCTGTTTTATCTATATGATTCTTCTTCTTCATTTTCTGTTGCAGCACTCATGGTGTTTACATCCACATTCAAGAGGTTTTTGAAGTAGTTTTTCCATTCCTCCATAACTTTCATTTCATCTTTCATCTCTGTCCTTCTTGACCTCTGATTGGATTGTATCCTTCCTTGAAGAAACTGACTGTCCTGTAAAAGTCTCTTGTATTTCCTACTGTCTGGTCTTCTTTGGCCAGTTTTATTTTATTGTTTATGAACTCTCACTTTTCTGTTCGAAGGACTTGTCTTGCTTCTCTAGCTGCTTCCATGCATCCCAACCTTGTTCTTTCATCCTTTTCGTTTGCCAGCCATAACAATTTTGCTGCTTTTCTCTTGGCGACTGCATCTCTTCACCTATCATTAAACCATCCTCTGCTCTTCCTCCTTTTCTCTGTTGGTTTCATCATCTCACTTGCAGCATCTTTTAAACCTGTCTTGATTTTTGACCAAAACTTTTCAATTTCATATTCGTCCTCTTCTTCTATGGAAGCAAACCTGTTTCCAATTTCAAGTGCATATTGTTATTTCAGGTGAAAATAAAAAGTATTCACATATGAAATGTTAATAAACAGAGTTAAATGCAATGAAAGAGAAATGAACTAACAAGGTGATACACACAGATATATTAAGATATTATTTCTAATTTTTACATTACAAACTATGAACATTGTTCCATTTCAAAATTGCAAAAAAAATCTACTCATTTAGTCTCATGGCATATATATATTAAATTCTAAAGCACAAATCTATTACAGAACACAACCATATAGTGTATCATAAATTTTAACTCAGTTAATAGATAAGAAAAAACTTTAGAAATCACATCATTTTACATACTAAATTCTAGACAAGCAAAACACAGCTATATAGTTTTGTGAATCTACAGATAGATTTAAACTCAGTCACTGGGTAAGTTAGAACTCTAGAAACTACATGATCTTACATACTAAATTCATGACAGTGGAAAAAGAACAAACAAACGAAAATCAGATACATATGGATCATGTCTATATGCTTTCAGTTCAGTGATATTGCATAATTCAAACAACTTCTTAGATTCTGGATACACAAGTCTGTATGCATTAGGATGTGGATTTTTCACAAATTTCGTATGGTCTAATATAAATATCAAAAAATTTCTTTATCTCATATGTCAACACTTTACATTTCTCTTTGGCTTTCACCAACACAAGATCTCCTACTTCAAACTTAGAAAATCTGCCTTTACCATCATGCTTCTGCTTTCTCCTATTCCTCTGATTTTTCATCATCTCCCTAACACACACTCCTCCCTCTCTTGTGGAGAAAGAATTTTACATGATGGAAACTCAATATTTTCAGAAATAAAGTTAGCTCGTCTGCAATTAAACATGATTTCAAATGGTAAAAAAACCTGTTGAAGAATGTTGTAAGTTGTTTATAATATCCCCAAAATTACTGACATAGTCTATCCAACTGGTATTATTCTTACTACTATACTTTTTAACAGGGTTCCAATCTCTCTCATATATATTTCTGCAGGATTGTTCGATGAATGGTACACTGAGATTAGAATATGCCTTATCTTTGTGTGATCAACAAAATCTTTTCAAGCTTGTGAAGTAAAGTGAGAACCATTATCACATAAAGTTGTTTTAGGGATTCCCACCTGATGAAAATATGTATTTTCAAACTTAGTGATGATTTACTTACTGGTAGCTTTCTTAATAGGAAACAACTTTATGGACGTCAAAGATACATCAACCACCGCAAAAAGATAACAAAATCCATTCTTGGACTTAGGTAAGGGTCCATAAACACCCACAGACATGAGCTCAAGGTTATTATTAGGCAGTAAGTTTTGCATTTAGCCTCTACTTGTTTGGTTACTTACCGACACTCTTTCACATCTGTCACCTGGCAATCTTCTTCTTGACTCTCCTTCCTATGTTATAAAAATAGATGTTTTCCTGAATCTTTTGTGTGCATTTGGTTGATCCACAATGATCAAAACTCTCATGCGTATAAATAATTAAAGCATCAGTACACTGTTCAGGCCAACATCCAATCCTCTGAGTCAGTCTTATGTCTCCTGAACAAAATACCCTTTTGTGCCCTGTAATACTGTTCTGTCTTCTCTCCTCCTTTCTTACCCAACATGCTCTTACATACTACATTCATTCCTCTATACTGAATGTTAAAAGTACTTGACATTTTACATACTTGCTTTGCTTACCTGTAACTCCTCTTATCTTTGCGCATGTAATGGTATACTGGATCTCGTCTCTAAATTGTTCAGATATGTCACAAATTGGACTACCTGTATCAATCAAACAGTTCCCTTCCAACTGATCAATCATAATCTTAATGTAAGGCAATTCAAAATTGTCATTTCCATTATTAGACACTTCATGTAAAAGATAGCTTCCTATTTCATCAAATGCCACATCTACACTGTTTTTGCAGAGTTTTATCAGCTTTACTGGTATCATACCATTTCCTTGGTTGTATGTGTTGTCAGGTAGAGATTGAACACACTGAATCAGTTCCATATCACAACTAGCATCACTTATTACAGAAGGAACACAAAACATATTACTGTCAAAATTACATTTTCTACTTAGATCTTCTTTCACTTCATTCCACCAATTTGGATACAAATTTTGAGTAACCACAGCCAACTTATTCCAGAAAGCACATTTATCTGTGTTATCATATATTTTGTCCCAAACAAATTTAAAAAAAAATCACTTTTATTCTCTAGGCTTAAAGATAACTCACCTTTACTGTTTGGACCATTACTCTGCATGACGTTAATGAAAAACTGCTTTGACTGGATTGGTATTCCATGACTCTCACTTACATCTTCACATGCATCACTTACCTTACCTGTATTCACAAATAATATTGAAACTTCAGTATTCTTAAACTCCACAAATGCCTGATACTCATCATCATAATCATCATCATCAGACTCTTCCAAAATTACTTCATCAACAACATCATTATCAGCACAAGTCTCATCTTCATCAAAGCCACACACCTCACCTACATTTATTTGATGTAAGCTACCAGGCTCAGACTTACCAATCTCAGTTGTTTCACAGCTCTCATTCACATCTACATAAAAAATACCACCTAATTCAGGTCCAATACAGTCATCAGCTGTTTTACATATATCAATAACACTGTTTTCTGACCAAGAGAAGAAATCATTAGTACACACTACATCAAAATTCTCATTACTCTCACATTCTGTTTTGTGGATAGTACCAAAATCACTATAATTAAACATAATATTCCAAAACTTTTGGTCAAAACATAAATGAGAAATCTGACGTTCCTTATGTTCAGCTTCAGATACCTGTGACACATTATTAATATTGTTATTATTGTCTAATTGTAAGTGTAAATTGTGGATCTTGTAATTGTTGTGTTTCCTCACCGCAAAACTGTGGACCTTCATTGAGATGGACTACCATTTCCCAAATAGTTACCTCTATGATTGTTTTCCCTATTAAACTGCCCATAGTTATCCTCATAGTTGCTATTCTGCTGATGTCCAAAATTTCTGCTCCTATTACCATTTTGACCATGAAAGAAATGACCACTATCTTTGTTTCTGTAGTTATTACCATTGTTATATCTATCATTTCAATTGTTATGGTACATGGTTCTTTCTGCTGCACTATCCTGCCTGTCAACATATCATAAAAATTGTCAGCTCTGTGTACTAAACACCATTACAACCTTTCTGATAATCTCCTTTTTAGTGCATCAATCAATGTCATTTCATCAAATGGCCTGTCAAAGTGTGATAATTTCTTAAGTTGCTTCTTACAGAACTTTTCCAGAGTATCATCCCTATTCCTATGATTTGGATTATTCAGAAATTCACTTTTAATTCTTCCTTGTTCGGCTTCTGACCAAAATTAATTTAAAAAACTTTTTCAAAACTTTGGTATGTTTCCCACTGACTTAAATTTAGATTTACTCAAGACAGAGCTTCACTTTCAAGACATCTTTTAACAAATTTCATCTTTTGGTGTAGAAAATCCACTGGATGTAAAATGTCTAATGAAAAGCTTTTATGGAATGTTGGACCACACAATACCATTATTTGACTACAGATTGTTGTGAATGCAATTTTCCTGAACTACTGAAATTTTTTGATCCAAAATGATTTATACACTCCTGGAAATTGAAATACGAACACCGTGAATTCATTGTCCCAGGAAGGGGAAACTTTATTGACACATTCCTGGGGTCAGATACATCACATGATCACACTGACAGAACCACAGGCACATAGACACAGGCAACAGAGCATGCACAAAGTCGGCACTAGTACAGTGTTTATCCACCTTTCGCAGCAATGCAGGCTGCTATTCTCCCATGGAGACGATCGTAGAGATGCTGGATGTAGTCCTGTGGAACGGCTTGCCATGCCATTTCCACCTGGCGCTTCAGTTGGACCATCGTTCGTGCTGGACGTGCAGACCGTGTGAGAAGACGCTTCATCAAGTCCCAAACATGCTCAATGGGGGACAGATCCGGAGATCTTGCTGGCCAGAGTAGTTGACTTACACCTTCTAGAGCATGTTGGGTGGCACGGGATACATGCGGACGTGCATTGTCCTGTTGGAACAGCAAGTTCCCTTGCCGGTCTAGGAATGGTAGAACGATGGGTTCGATGACGGTTTGGATGTACTGTGCACTATTCAGTGTCCCCTCGACGATCACCAGAGGTGTACGGCCAGTGTAGGAGATCGCTCCCCACACCATGATGCCGGGTGTTCGCCGGTGTGCCTCGGTCGTATTTAGTCCTGATTGTGGCGCTCACCTGCACGGTGCCAAACACGCATACGACCATCATTGACACCAAGGCAGAAGCGACTCTCATCGCTGAAGACGACACGTCTCCATTCGTCCCTCCACTCACGCCTGTCGCGACACCACTGGAGGCGGGCTGCACAATGTTGGGGTGTGAGTGGAAGACGGCCTAACGGTGTGCGGGACCGTAGCCCAGCTTCATGGAGACGGTTGCGAATGGTCCTCGCCGATACCCCAGGACCAACAGTGTCCCTAATTTGCTGGGAAGTGGCGGTGCGGTCCCCTACGGCACTGCGTAAGATCCTACGGTCTTGGCGTGCATCCGTGCGTCGCTGCGGTCCGGTCCCAGGTCGACGGGCACGTGCACCTTCCGCCGACCACTGGCGACAACATCGATGTACTGTGGAGACCTCACGCCCCACGTGTTGAGCAATTCGGCGGTATGTCCACTCGGCCTTCCGCATGCCCACTATACGCCCTAGCTCAAAATCCGTCAACTGCACATACGGTTCACGTCCAAGCTGTCGCGGCATGCTACCAGTGTTAAAGATTGCGATGGAGCTCCGTATGCCACGGCAAACTGGCTGACACTGACGGCGGCGGTGCACAAATGCTGCGCAGCTAGCGCCATTCGACGGCCAACACCGCGGTTCCTGGTGTGTCCGCTGTGCCGTGCGTGTGATCATTGCTTGTACAGCCCTCTCGCAGTGTCTGGAGCAAGTATGGTGGGTCTGACACACCGGTGTCAATGTGTTCTTTTTTCCATTTCCAGGAGTGTATTTTGCGTGAAACTCAAGAAAATCTTTACAGAGACACACCAAATAATCCAGGATGCCTGTGGTGATTAGTGCTTAAGCTGTACTCGTGATGTAATTCAGTTTTTGGTACAGTGAGTATTTATTGGAGAGCCATTCAGAGCAGAAGTAGGGAGGTTAGTAGTATCGATGTTATTGGACACTGGGAGGCAGGCAGTGGATCAAAGTTGGACATCATTCAATACAGCGAGAATACCTTCAATATATGGGGCAAAGAGGTTTGCTTTACCGAGAGTGGTTAGTAAGTGATATATTCATGCAGATTGGAGGGTAATGCAATAAAAAATAGGTGTCAGTGAGGTTTGGAATGTTTTCCATTACTTTGATCAATTTATGAGAAGTAGAGTGCTGAATTTTGTGCAGAAACGTTGCCGGTCCCTGAATTTCTTTGCCTGTAAAATGTTATGGATATATTGCTGTATCCAATGGCATGTGTGAGTGCCCTACTCCCTTGTACGCAGACATGATTGACTGAGTTAATGTGATTCTCTATAGAATAGAATATGTGGGATAGTGCGGAGAGGGAGGGGGGGATTAATTAAGTAAGTAGATATGCTGGTGGACATACGGTTTAAAACAAGTTTTTGTGGAGGAAGTATGGAGCAAGAAAAATATTTAGGATAGCTATCAAGTTGAGTATGTTTAGAGTTCCAGTAGACATCCTAGTTCACGTGGGCATAATCTCGTATTATTTTACATGCAATATTATGGTTTGGACTATGCCTTTTGGAAATGGTATAGCAGAGATGAGAAGGTTAGGGACATAATCGCTTCCAGTCAGGTTAATGAAATGTGCAGTGATGTGCCCAAGGAGCTTTGGCAAAACATGGATGACATCTTGAGTGGAGTTGCTGTCAACCATAGTGTGCTGAGTGGAGGTAGATAGTCTTGTAAGATGATAGCTATGTTTGATCATTTCAATATGAGTATAATTGAACCATACTGGCAGAACTGGTACAATCCATCAGATATACTGTATTTTTGTAGCTACCTCAATAGCCCCTTTCTGAATGTGTTCCCTACTTTGCTTGAGACATGATTGTGGCAGTTTTCAGACTTCCGAGAACAACATGACATGATTTGAAATTGTAATCTAATGACTGGTTGGGAAATTTTGTATTAGCAACAGAAGAATATGGAACAAGCAGAAATTACTGTCTTCAGTCACTGACTGTCTGTAAGAGTGACTTTAATGATTGCCATAGTTTACTTCTTTCTAAATTTTTCAAATGGTCAGTTCTTCTTAGAATACCCTGCAGATCTTCTTGTTCAAGTATTCTATACATATGTCACCAACACTCAAATTCTGCATACCATCCATCACATACAGAGGAACCTGCTTTATAGGTATCTCAAAGAATTTGAAGACTTTTCATTCCTTTCTACAGCAGTGATCAATATACATATGCACTTTTCTCAGAAGAAGATAATATTTGTGTGTAGATTATGTCACTTGCCTCTGTCATCACATATTGGGCTTTGAATAGCATATGACACTAGTACTCTGCATGCACTTTTTGTTTTTTCTGCAAATGATTTGTTCTGACACTCACTTAATTTTTCCTTAATCTATAATTAGTGTTTGCAGCAACCATATCTCAACAGCAGTGAGTCTTATGAAGGCTTCACTGTATCATACAGACACATGAAAAATGGATATGGAACCACAGGTTCAGTGACACCTCCTGCTGGTAATCTGGCAATTAGAGTTATTTGGCTACATAACTAATAGCGTTTGAGAGCATCTAGCACATTCTCTCTGCTTCTCTGCCAATACTTAAATAGAGATGCACCAAACAGTTACAATCAGATCATGAATAACGTGTCATAAATTTTCAATTATCTCCTCCATAAATCCAGCTTTGACTATATGACTTGGTTAATATGTTAGTCCTCCTCTACATGTTCACGCTTCAATGTGACACATTTTCCCCAATGATGGATGACTTGGGGGAGACCTTGCGGCCAGGTTGTAGAAGTGTGCATTTTGGCAGTTAAGGAAGTGTTCCACTTAAAAATCACCTTGTCAATATAGAAATATCTGCCATGCAATGGCTTCTGCATACAAGGAAGGAAGAATTTACTTGGTACCATGTCAGGAGAGTATCAGAGAGGAGAGGGTTGAGGGGGGAAAGAAGCCGCATGTGTGACTGGGGGGGGGGGGGGGGGGGGAAGAAGCGATTTTTGCGACTGCATCCAGTGCAGAATGAGATGGGGCATTGTCAGGAGAAAGACCATACTTTAGGTGACAGTGGTTTGACTTTAAGCCTGGGGAGCTGAACCCAGCAAGAGGGAATGAAACTCAACATTTGGGCCAATCTATGGGAAGGGGGGGGGGGGGGGGGCAACACTGCATAGAGACGAGCAAGGAGCAAACAAAATGTGACCACGGTAAGCAACAGATTAAATTAGGCACACGGAAAACATAATGTGCTCAAAGTGAAGGCCAGGTTTGAGGTAATTTTGCTCTGCATAAGAACTGCCGGCCCAGGCCTAACTGTCTCCAGTGGACAAAGTGAATGGCTCTGCCCATGCAATGTTTCATGTACACCCAGCATGGCAGTTTCATGTACACCCAGCATGGCAGCATTTTGCACTATTCCTCTGCAATACCCAGGCCGGCTGGTCTGCATACACCTTGATCTCTGGTGGTTGGTGTACTAGAGGCTCCGGAAACAGTTTGCTCCTTATGAGCATGATCTGCTAGCACCACTTCATGGGAGGCCCTAAAAGCACTCATCACCACATTGACCAATGATGAATTGGTCTTCACCTTTTTCAGCAGTGGTGAATCCATATGCTTCCACTGCTTACAGGCCCTCAATTGTTCCTGATCTATATTAACGACATAGTAGACGATCTCAGTAGCCGTCTTAGATTGTTTGCAGATGATGCTGTCATTTACCGTCTTGTAAAGTCATCAGATGACCAGAACAAATTGCAAAATGATTTAGATAAGATATCTGTACGGTGTGGAAAGTGGCAGTTGACCCTGAATAAAGAAAAATAAAAGTTATTCACATGAGTACTAAAAGAAATCCGCTAAATTTTGGTTATGCGATAAGTCACACAAATCTGAAGACTGTAAATTCAACTAAATACTTAGGGATTACAATCACATATAACCTAAATTGGAACGATCACACAGATAATGTTGTGGGTAGAGTCAACCAAAGACTGCGATTCATTGGCAGAACACTTAGAAGGTGCAACAGGTCTACTAAAGAGACTGCTTACACCACACTTGTACGCCCTATACTGGAGTATTGCTGTGCAGTGTGGGATCCACATCAGATGGGACTGACGGATGACATCAAAAAAGTACAAAGAAGGGCAGCTCATTTTGTATTATTGCGCAGTAGGGGAGATAGTGTCACAGATATGATACGTGAATTGGAGTGGCAATCATTAAAACAAAGGCGTTTTTCGTTGCGACAGGAGCTTCTCATGAAATTTCAATCACCAGTTTTCTCCTCCAATTGCGAAAACATTCTGTTGGCATCCACCAACGTAGGGAGAAATGATCATCACAATAAAGTAAGAGGAATCAAGGCTCACACAGAAAAATTTAAGTGCTCATTTTCCCGCGCACCGTTCGAGATTGGAATGGTAGAGAGACAGCTTGAATAGAATAGAATAGATTAGAATAAAATCTTTATTTGCCTTTCAATATGTTTTTCATACAATTGGCATCATCAGTGTGTTCAATACTTTTTTTAATTACAATAATTATTATTGTACATAATTGTACCTGTGCAGGGCAAGCAGATACCATGCTAAAGTAATGTTGATAATACCACAATTATTCATTCACAATAGTAATAATAATAATAAAAATAATAATAGTAATAATAATAATAATAATAATAATAATAATAATACATCATAACAGTGAAATATGCAATAGTATCAAGATATATTTACGGTACATCTTATGTATTCATGTAAAAAGTCTTTGCTGGTACATTACTGTCACAAACATATATGTATAATTCACATGGCAGTTTTTTGTTTCATGTAGCATATCTCTTTTGTGTCACTGTTTAGAAACTCATCAAGTGAGTAATATGGCATATATTTGAGCCACACTTCTATTGTGTGTTTAAAGTTATTCATCAGTAGTTCGCTCACAGCTTTTGGGAGTTTGTTATAAAATTTTAAGCTAAGGTGTTTATGGCTCTTTTGTGTCAATGTCAGCCTTGTGTATGGTAGGTCTATGTTACTATTATTTTGAGTATTATGAACATACACTTCAGATCTTAAGTTAAAGTTCTTTACATTCTCTTTAGCATATATTAAACAATTATAAATATATATACTAGGTAGTGTCATTATCTTTAGTTCTTGAAAATGGTTTTTGCAACTTTGTCTTGGTGCTAGTCCTAAAATGCACCTGACTGCTTCCTTTTGCCACTTGAAGATGGTACTTGAACCCACTGAGTTACCCCAAAGAAGTACCCCGCATTGCAGTTGTGAATGGAAAATAGCAAAGTATGTGGAGACTAACAGATTTTTACTGATAACGTGTCTCAGCGTGTTTAATAGAAAGAGAGTTCGAGCAAGTTTGCCACATAGATAATTTGTGTGTCTGTCCCATGTAAGTTTTTGATCTATATGTAAACCTAGTAACTTGACATTTTTTTGTATTCTGTTCAATTGGTTTCACGGTGAAGTAAATTTCTTCAGTTTTCAATTTGTTTATTGATAAAAGATTGACTTTGCACCAGTCACTGCTCATTTGAGCTACTACTTTGTTGTATTCCACGACATCTTGCAGATTTTCTCCATCTGCTATTAGTGTCATATCATCAGCATACAGTACATTGTTGCATGGCATATAATTTGAGAAGTCATTGATGTAAACAATGAACAGGAAAGGGCCAAGCACTGAGCCTTGTGGAATTCCTCTCTTTTTTTTCATAGGTGTTGACTTTTGATAGTTTGTTTTTACTAATTGTACCCTATTGCTTAGGTATGATTAAAAATTGGAATGATTTATCTACAATACCATAATGTTCTATTTTTTAATCATTATTTCATGTGTGACTGAGTTGAAGGCTTTTGTTAAATCTAACAGTGTAGCGCAAGTGGGTTTCTTATTTTCATATTCTTCATATATATTACTAAGGAGGCATTCAACTGCTTTGGTTGTCGATAGTTCTGTTCGAAAGCCAAACTGGTTCTTACTCAATAATTTATTACTTTGAAAATAATTGTAAATTTGGATATGTATGCAGTTTTCTATTACTTTTGATATAATGGGAACTGTTGATATAGGTCTATAATTATTTGGCATTTTTCTGTCACCTTTCTTATAGATTGGCAGTGAAACTGTCATTTTCAGACATTCAGGGAATATTTCTTCTTCTAGTATGCTATTCGTCAGATATGTTAGTGGCATTAAGTTTGCAGTGGCCATGTGTTTAACAATACTGTTACTACATCCGTAACAGTCCTCTGTTTTGAGTTTTTAAGTTTCTTTATAGATTTGATAATGTGGCCGGAGGTGATTTTTGACCAAGAGAATTTCTTGGTTGCTGGTGCTTGTTTAAGAAGGGTTACAGCAGCTGAAATATTATCAGAATTGTTTTTACCAAAAGAAGAAGAAGAAGAAGAAGAAGAAGAAGAATGAGAGCTGGCAAAATTTATAAAATACTCGTTAAGGATGTTGCAATCTATAGACACTGTGGCTTCCTATTTAGTCATATTGATTTCACTTTTTATTATATTCCAAGCTGCTTGACAGGCATTTTTTGAGCCTGCAATATATTCATCATTTACTTTACATTTAGCTGATTTTATTTCATATTTGTACAACTTCTTAAGGGTCACATAGTGTTTCCTGGCTTCCTCATTTTTATCACTATTATTTTTTTAGTGTAAGTAGCAGTGTCCTCATTTGCTTGAGCTCTGGAGTGTACCACTTGTTAGAGTGCTGAGGTTTTTTTCTGTTGTTAGGGGTGCATCTTTTTGTGATAAGTGGATAGTGACTATCTACTGCATTTTTAATGATATATAAAAACATAGAGAAACATTCATCAAGACTTTTTATATTGTGTAGTGTATTTGGCCAATCTACCACCTTCAATTCATGTTTCAATTGTACAATATTACTCTCTGTTAGTATTCTGAAAGGTGGTTCATTGAACCCTCTGCCAGACACTTTATTGTGAATAGCAGAGTAATCACGTAGATGTAAAAGCTTACTTTGCTTCTTTGTCTCAAGGTCATAGTAGCACATCCAGCATACATCTATGGTAGTTATGCAGCTAAAGACTGGCTAGACGCAGCTGCAATGTTTCCACTACTGCATCACTTGGGCGAACGTCTTGAATGAGCACTCTTGAAATCCAGTGGGCAGCAATCTTTCTCATGCTCAAAATTTAGAAAACTGATGCATGACAGATTTCAACTTTATCAACTGTCACTTCGATTTTGATAGAGCTGTCCGAGTACCATGGCCTCCACTTCTGTTGTAATTCCCGGTTCTGCACAGAGAGACGGTCTGGTTTGATCACACTGGAGGTGTCTGTGCCACCCACCTAACCATTGTGTCGTGACGGTGCATTTTTGCCCTCCATTTCCATCAATTTGGAATGGAATGGTGCAGCATTATTCCTTTTCAAAGACAAAAAACGAAAACCCACACGATATTTCAGTTGATGAATGAGCTGTGCCGTTTTCTTTTGGCTCCTCTAGTGGTGTACTACGGTAGCATGGTGTGGGGATTTCAGTGTGTTTTGGGGACTGCGTATATATATATATATATATACCCGAACTTTTATTTTTTCCAAATGATAATTAAAACTTTGATAACCCCACGCACATAGCTCCAACAGGTTCCACTGTTGTTGAAGGATTCCTGGTCTCTGGTCAATCTTGAGGTAGAAAATCTCATTACTCATTACCAAATAACAAATTTTTGATGAGACAAACCGCAGTTGTCTTCAGTATCCACAGTACCATTTGTGGTTTTTCACTGTCTCCTCCTACAGAGACACAAATTACTTGACGAACCACAGAAACATGTTTAAAAATTTCTACGTTTATGCAGTTTAGTTTAAAAACTCCGAGATCACGCCTAGGGCACCCGTTGAGTGACGGCTGTTACGCGTCACTGGAAGGCACTGCTTGACGGGTATGTGGTAGTTAAACTGTTCTCCTGATCGTTAACGTCGAATTTTGAAACCACGGCCGCTACAGCTCTGTGAAGAAACTTTTTGACTTCGCCAAGCGGAGTGAACTCCGTCCCATGTCTTTCCACCACAGAAAAATCCTAGGTGGACACCGATAATCGAATCTGGGAATCAGTAGACAGCGCTCTTATTCATCTACAACAAAGAAGGTGGTATGTTTGCAGTGCAGTGTTGCCTAGCAAAATAGGTCTCTGAAAACGTTTGTGAATTTTTTGTTCAGAAATTGTATGCCTTCCTGTCAGAATATCTACAAATAATTCAAACTGATTACTGATACTTCATCCAACTTTCCACCCGTTTTGTATTCATGTATGAAGCAGAAAAGTGGATAACAGAAAAATACTTAGAATTGCAAACGTAGGAATATCCTTAGACTCAAAAATTGGTAGTATGAGGAGTGTGTATCTAACGAAAAGCCGCACTTAAGTGACAAAAATCGAAAAGCGCTAACGGAAAGCCGCGCTTGAGCTATCCAAATGGAAAAGCAACTGTTAATTACTAGTATGAACCAAAACTTTAGTAAGGGCCTCCCTGAGGTGTAGCTCAAGGTGAAATACTCGTGCGTCACGCTGGACCAACGAAAGAGCTTACGTAAGCTGTCAAGGTCAGCATCTATCTTGCGTGCGGCGGCAGAGCTTTTGCGAGTAGGTTGAAGTGGAAGACTCGATTGTCCGCTGTTCACCCGCTTCTTGCTGTTAATCGAGAGTGAGAAATACACAGCTGTTAAGATTCGCAGTGCATGTCACATTTTAACTATTCGGTGTAACGACGCTCTTAAACGAAATAGGCACTATGCAATTCTATACGATTCTCCTGGCGGCATATGAGACCGTTATCACCAGAATTTCAAGTTCCTGGGCTAAAGAGATTCCTTGGAGCTATATTTTGTCAACCATCTCTTTGCGAGGTCTCTTCCCAACAAAAAGATAGAGCTTATGTTTGCAAATAATACTTTTTCGTCGAAACATTAAAATGTACTGGTATCACCATAATCTCTCTCATAATGTCTTTTTGAAACAATAAGTTCTCAGTTAGTCCAGCTAACGTTTTAGGTTTTCACAACTAACCTTTCTTATCTTCTTCAGGAAAAGCAATTGAGTGCCATGAATATAGAAGGCAAATATCTACTTCTCTTACGTTACCATATTGTCACAGAGAGAGCAGGTATTTATATACACATATGAACCAAAATATACACGTCAAAAAAAGTTTTGCGTCACCTCGATTCCGAGAGTTCCGAATTTGTACAGAAAACTGGAACAGAAATCAACATAAACATAATTTCTACACATTCCATCTTGTACCACCATACAGCGAGATCATCAGAGGTGGTGGTCCAGATTGCTGTGCACACTGGTATCTCTAATACCCAGTAGCATGTCCTTTTGCATTGATGCATGCCTGTATTCGTCGTGGCGCTGTTGGCGCAGATTGTCCCACTCCTCAAGGGCGATTCGGCGTAGATCCCTCAGAGTGGTTGGTGGGTCACGTTGTCCATGAACAGCCCTTTTCAATCTATCCAGGCATGTTCGATAGGGTTCATGTCTGGAGAACATGCTGGCCCCTCTAGTAGAGCGATGTCTTTATCCTGAAGGAAGTCATTCACAAGACGTGCGCGATGGAGACGTGAACTGCCGCCCATGAAGACGAATGAATCGCCATTATGCTGCCAATACGTTTGCACTATCAGGTCTCTTCCATGTCCGAACAACATCACTTTGGTTCACTCTGAGGCGCCAGGACATTTTCCTTGTTGAGAGCCCTTCCTGGCACAAAGTAACAATGCACACGGAATTGAACCGCGGTATTGACCGTCTAGGCATGGTCGAACTACAGTCAACACGAGCCATGTTCTTCCTTCCTGGTGGAATGACTGGAACTGATTGGCTGTCGGATCGCCTCCGTCTAATAGGTGCTGCTCATGCATGGTTGTTTACAGCCAAAGGAACTGTGTCTGTGATACAATATTCACAGTCAACGTCTATCTTCAAAAATTCTGGGAACTTGGGTGATGCAAAACTTTTTTTTTTATTTGTGTACTATGACCACCAGTTTAATATCTTGTTGGTATACCTTTGGAACGCAGTAAAATAGCAGTTTTGCATGCCGTGGGTTCAGCAAATCCTTGGTAGGTTTCCGGATGTGTATAGCACCAAATGTCTACTCACAGGTCACGCAACTCCTGTAAATTATGGGTCGATGGTTTGTGTGCGCAGGGTCCGAAACCTGTGCTATTGGATTTAGATCAGCGAATTTGGCGGTCAAGACATTAATGTGCGTTCAGTGCAATGCTCTGCTGCAGTATGATTCTGACCTTGTGACAGGAAAAATTATCCTGCTGGAAAATGCCATCAACGCTGGCTAGTCCGCAACAATGTTCATATAATCCACAGTTGTGATGTTGTCTACAGATACCACCAAAGGTCTCATAGAAGCCCCTCATAATACTGCCCCCACCAGCCTGCGTCCATGGCATAGCGCATGTTTCGAGCAGCTATAGATCTGGATGAGAGCTTATTTACACACGAACATCGACGTTGTGTAACAAGAAACGTGGTACCTCCGTCCAGGAGACACGTTTTCATTGACCCACATGCCCATTACAATCCTAACTGACCATGGGTCACCTGCTGCAGAGCCCCATGCTCATCAATATGTACTGAACAGTGTGCTCCATAACATTCGTGCCTACATTCGGTGATGTAGTCCAATACCTTGTCAGCTAGCCACAGCTATGCTGTCCTTCAACTGCTTTGAATAGATGGTCATGTCAGTAGTATGCGAGAAGCCGATCAGCTTAGCCATTCCCGAGATGCTCGTTCCCAGGCACCAGATGCTAAGCATTTCGATATGCTTAACTCACATATGTCAGTGGATTACTCCATTTGTAGCCCGTATCGTCAATACAATGAATCCCCATGCATACAATGGATCTTCATGGAATGGTGTATCCCTTATACATGGGACTTACGTCACTTCATCAGGACTATGGCGCAGCGAGTAACTACCAACACACTGCATCTTGATAACACTGAATTTAAGGCGCCACTTGACAGACCAGTTGGGCTGGTTGTCAGAGGTTAGCTACAGTCGATGTTGGAGAGTGCTGGAATTCATGCCGCAGCTGAAGATCGCTGTATCATCAGCGTACAGTGTAGCTGTATGTGGTCAGTCTTAGATGCATCAGCAGTGTATAGATTGTGTACATATACATGATTGGCCCAAAGACCAAGGTCTCTGGCACACCAGCACAGATACAATGAACTGTGGACTGTCCCACTTCAGCTCTCGCATGGAAGGTTCTGTTATCAATACAGGAATGGATAAGCTGGACATGTGACACCAGAACCTTTTGCTCATGCCACACATTGTTGAACATTCTGGAAGCATCGAGGAACATTGCAAAAAGTTACTTATGGCGCTCCAGAGTGTCAAAGACCTCCTCACTAATCACAGGACTAGATGCACAGTTAAATGATCAGTCTCAAATCTGAACTATTTCTCAGGTGGTATACTCCATATCAGTTTAGTAGCAAGATATCAGCATCCATGTCAATAATGACTGGGAGATGAAGATAATACTTTGTGTGTTGAGATGTAAATTTGCTGTAGGATGTCTTTAATTATGGAGACATCAATGACATATGGTTGCCTTATGTTGTTGGGGAATGTGGTGGGCTCGCATCATCCCACCACTAAGGCCTCATGTCATTCTGTGACACTCAGTACACATTGATTACTGGTATTTGTGCCATGGGTGCCATGCTACATACTTGGTGTTTAGATTACCTGGGATGAAAATCCCTGTTGAGTAAGGCTTCGAAAGCATTGAGATCCACAGAATGAGACAGTGATCTATATGATATGATAAATGTGATACACCCCACTGACATACTGACGAAGATAGCAGTGGCCTCCAGAATAACAGCAACAGGAGCTGAATAGGGAAGTTGTGGATGCTGTTTTTCACGTATACTGCTGTACCACAACCTTCTGTTGGTCTGCCTACGTGGAAACAGTAGTTTGGCGTAGAAACATGTGTTCTTGGTTTTATATGTGCGTCACACACCAAGCAAATGTCAATAACTTCATAAACTGGCAAAGTTCACCAGCTCAGGTATGGACACTACTGATGTTCCACGCATCTATTGTCATTCCATTAATGCTGCCCATAATTGGTCTGTTGTGATTTAGATACGGTGTCTGATTGCATCAATTTGCTGCACAAGGAGTTCTGTCATCTTTCATACACTGTTCACGAGTGCAATAAGTCAATAAGTTGAGCAATTAACATGTTGAGATCGTTGTTGGAGCAGCTGTTATGACACTGATGCTGGTTCCAGTTTCTTCGGCTGTTACATCGAGACTTAGCGCTCTTCTGCATCAGTGCAATGTCGAAAGTAAATAGCTGCACTGTTCTCACAGCTGCTGCGAGTAGGTGGCAGCATCTTCAGGCACAAGCGGCTTAGTCCCTTGCATGTTTTTCGTGACTTTTCCTTCCCTTTGTGACGAGCTTGGGCGCTGCTAGGCAAATGCTTCTGCATTGTCTTGGGGCATCAATGTGGCAGCTGGGACATAGGATACGGCTATCTTCTTGTGTTGCAGCTCAGTAGTTTGTCCTCATTCGCGAGTTGTAGCATGCTTCCATATTGTGCAGCTACTAGAACACTTGACACACTTGTCTGGGCCGGCCGCGGTGGTCTCGCGGTTCTAGGCGCGCAGTCGGGAACCGTGCGACTGCTACGGTCGCAGGTTCGAATCCTGCCTCGGGCATGGATGTGTGTGATGTCCTTAGGTTAGTTAGGTTTAAGTAGTTTTAAGTTCTAGGGGACTGATGACCACAGCAGTTGAGTCCCATAGTGCTCAGAGCCATTTGAACCATTTTGAACACTTGTCTGCCATGGAGGAGTGCCGCAGCACATGACTGATTCCCTGCACTAGTAGCATTGTACTGGGCCTTGTTTAGATCTTCAAGCTCTTTCTTTATGTGATAAGAGTGCATATTAAAGGGCAGACTGTGGGATTCTACCCTTGATCACTTTGTTCAGGTGTGGAGAGGTGAGTGTAGTAAGATAGCTTTTCTTGCCGACACTACCAGTCTCAATCATAGGAAATATGCAGCAGTCTGCAGTGGTAACTTGTAATGATTTTTGCGGGCCATCTTCATGTTGAACACTCTGGTTGTCCAGCTTTGGAGAGGTCGCTGAAGCTGCCTGTAGTTCTCTCGAAACTCGAGTACTAGTAACGGAGGCAATGGATCATATTTTGGCGATGTAGAAGAACGTTCTAAGCCTTCTTGGATATTTGAGAGCAGAGAAAATGCATTAGCAATTATGGCTGGGGGAGTCGTTGATAACTGCACTCGTCGACCAGTTATTCTGACCTTCACAAAGCCGTCGGCGCGGACATACTTCCCTTTTTTCCTTTTTTGGCGAGCTTCATTTATTAGCAGTGATAGCCAGAGCTCTTGATTCTCACGCCGTTCCAGTTGGTGGCGGCCTAATGGGTTGTTTGCGAATCTGGGAGTAGTACTGCCAAGGCGATCCATTCAGTGCTTGATTCATCATAGTTGGAGCGGTTGATGGGGTCGCCAGCAGGGCGAGCCCCACTGGCCATCGATTGACCAATTCCATGTTCGTGCTGGCATATGCACGCTTACGCATTGGCAGCTCTAAAGGTTCGCCGTTTTCCCTTGATCCGCCTACATACTTTCCTTACCATGTCATGTTCCCGCTATGCCACCAAGCGATATTCAACCTTATGGTCGCGCGGGATTAGCCCAGCGGTCTTGGGCGCTGCAGTCATGGACTGTGCGGCTGTTCCCGACCGAGGGTCGAGTCATCCCTCGGGCATGGGTGTGTGTGTTTGTCCTTAGGATAATTTAGGTTAAATAGTGTGTAAGCTTAGCGACTGATGACCTTAGCAGTTAAGTCCCATAAGAAACTTCCTGGCAGATTAAAACTGTGTGCTCGACCGAGACTCGAACTCGGGACCTACCTTCCAAACTTTACATAAGCTCTCTTTCGAACCTTGCAGGAGACGAGATACTGGCAGAAGTAAAGCTGTGAGAAGCGGGAGTGAGTCGTTCTTCGGTAGCTCATATGGTAGAGCACTTGCCCGCGAAAGGCAAAGGTCCCGAGTACGAGTCTCGGTCCGTCACACAGTTTTAATCTGCCAGGAAGTTTCATATCAGCGCACACTCCGCTGCAGAGTGAAAATCTCATTCTGGAAGTCACATAAGATTTCACAAACATTTGAAATTTTTTGTCAACCTTATGCTAGGCAATGGTGAAATGGGTCATCACTGAATGTCAGCAGTTGCCAACGTTTTAGCAGGCAAGGGTCATACAGCAGTAAAACGAATTAAAGGCAAGCCGAGTTTTTAATAATTTATTGTATCCATAACTACCCTGGTGTCCAAAACTAAAGCAACAAACTAATTTTTTTCAAGGTTGCGTTTATTTTGCTACAAAACAGTATAAACAGGTAATAGCAAAGTACAAACAATGTAAAGTGAACAGAATGTAAACAATTACAACATGGAGAACAGTTCACGAAAATGTTCTTCGTTTTTCCCAACATAATAGATATTACAACAACTGGTTAATGTGCAAACTATGGGGTGTGACCACCTTTGGCAGGAATAGAGACCTGGCAACGAGGGAGCATACTGTGAATAACGTCATCAATGTCCTGTTGAAGCAATAACGCCCATTCTCCCTGTGAAGCTGCTCACAAATCTTGGAGAATGGTTGGTGGATGTTGACGTGATGCAACAGCTTCCTAGTGCATCCTAGAAATACTCAGTGGGATTCAGATCGGGAGGGCGGACAGGCCACGCCATGCGTGCAGTATCTTCTGCTTCCAAGAAAACATCAACCACTTGTACTCTACGCTGTCGAGCATTATCGTCCATCAGTACGATGTCTGGGAGCACAGCACCTCGCAGCAACCGTACACGAGGTCCCAAGACTTCGTCACAGTACCTGACAGCAGTTAAACCTTTCCAATTCACCTGGACGATTTCATGAAGAGGTGTCAGAGTGGTCAAGATAATCCCTCCTCACACCATTAGCGATCCTCCTCGATATCGGTCTCTTTCCACAATGTTTGGGTCTCGAAATCGTGTTCCACATTCTCTTCAGACGAGAATCCGCCGAAGATTACTCTCCAGACCAAATCGGAACTCATCTATGAAAAGAACATTGGTTCATTCTTCGACTGTCCAGGTGGAAAGCTGCCAACTTCACTCTACACTTTCTCCTGTAAAGATGCGTCAGAGGCGCATGTACAGCAGGTCTCCTCGATATCGGTCTCTTTCCATAATGATTGGGTCTCGAAATCGTGTTCCACATTCTCTTCAGACGAGAATCTGCCGAAGATAACTTTCCAGACCAAATCGGGACTCATCTATGAAAAGAACATTGGTTCACTCTTCGACTGTCCAGGTGGCAAGTTGACAACTTCACTCTAGACTTTCTCTTGTAAAGATGCGTCAGAGGCGCATGTACAGCAGGTCTCCTCGATATCGGTCTCTTTGAATAATGTTTGGGTCTCGAAATCGTGTTCCACTTTCTCTTCAGACGAGAATCCGCCGAATGTCACTCTCCAGACAAAATCGGGACTCATCTATGAAAAGAACATTGGTTCACTCTTGGTCTGTCCAGGTGGCAGGTTGACAACTTCACTCTACACATTCTCCTGTAAAGATGCGTCAGAGGCGCATGTACAGCAGGTCTCCTAGATAACGGTCTCTTTCCACAATGTTTGGGTCTCGAAATCGTGTTCCACATTCTCTTCATACGAGAACCCGCCGAAGATCACTCTCCAGACCAAATCGGGACTCATCTATGTAAAGAACATTGGTTCACTCTTCGACTGTCCAGGTGGCAAGCAGCCAACTTCACTCTACACTTTTTCCTGTAAAGATGCGTCAGAGGCGCATGTACAGCAGGTCTCCTCGCTATCGGTCTCTTTCCACAATGTTTGGGTCTCGAAATCGTGTTCCACATTCTCTTCATACTAGAACCCGCCGAAGATCACTCTCCAGACCAAATAGGGACCAATCTATGAAAAGAACATTGGTTCATTCTTCGACTGTCCAAGTGGCAAGTTGACAACTTCACTCTAGACTTTCTCCGGTGAAGATGCGTCAGAGGCGCATGTACAGTAGGTCTCCTCGACATCGGTCTCTTTCCAGAATGTTTGGCTCTCGAAATCGTGTTTCACATTCTCTTCAGACGAGAATCCGCCGAGGATCACTCTCCAGACCAAATCGGGACTCATCTATGAAAAGAACATTGGTTCATTCTTCGACTGTCCAGGTGGCAAGTTGACAACTTCACTCTAGACTTTCTCCGGTGAAGATGCGTCAGAGGCGCATGTACAGTAGGTCTACTCTACATCGGTCTCTTTCCAGAATGTTTGGGTCTCGAAATCGTGTTTCACATTCTCTTCAGACGAGAATCCGCCGAAGATCACTCTCCAGACCAAATCGGGACTCATCTATGAAAAGAACATTGGTTCATTCTTCGACTGTCCAGGTGGCAAGTTGACAACTTCACTCTAGACTTTCTCCGGTGAAGATGCGTCAGAGGTGCATGTACAGTAGGTCTCCTCGACATCGGTCTCTTTCCAGAATGTTTGGGTCTCGAAATCGTGTTTCACATTCTCTTCAGACGAGAATCCGCCGAAAATCACTCTCCAGACCAAATCGGGACTCATCTATGAAAAGAACATTGGTTCACTCTTCGTCTGTCCAGGTGGCAGGTTGACAACTTCACTCTACACTTTCTGCTGTAAAGATGCGTCAGAGGCGCATTGACAGCAGGTCTCCTCGATAACAGTCTCTTTCCACAATGTTTGGGTCTCGAAATCGTGTTCCACATTCTCTTTATACGAGAACCCGCCGAAGATCACTCTCCAGACCAAATCGGGACTCATCTATGAAAAGAACATTGGTTCACTCTTCGACTGTCCAGGTGGCAAGCTGCCAACTTCACTCTACACATTCTCCTGTAAAGATGCGTCAGAGGCGCATGTACAGTAGGTCTCCTCGACATCGGTCTGTTTCCAGAATGTTTGGGTCTCGAAATCGTGTTTCACATTCTCTTTAGACGAGAACCCGCCGAAGATCACACTCCAGACCAAATCGGGGCTCATCTATGAAAAGAACATTGGTTCACCCTTCGTCTGTCCAGGTGGCAAGTTGACAACTTCACTCTACACTTTCTCCTGTAAAGATGCGTCAGAGGCGCATGTACAGCAGGTCTCCTCGATCACGGTCTCTTTCCACAATGTTTGGGTCTCGAAATCGTGTTCCACATTCTCTTCATACGAGAACCCGCCGAAGATCACTTTCCAGACCAAATCGGGACTCATCTATGAAAAGAACATTGGTTCACTCTTCAACTGTCCAGGTGGCAAACTGCCAACTTCACTCTACACTTTCTCCTGTAAAGATGCTTCAGTGGCGCATTGACAGCAGGTCTCCTCGATATCGGTCTCTTTCCACAATGTTTGGGTCTCGAAATCGTGTTCCACATTCTCTTCAGAAGAGAATCCGCCGAAGATAACTCTCCAGACCAAATCGGGGCTCATCTATGAAAAGAACATTGTTTCACTCTTCGACTGTCCAGGTGGCAAGCTGCCAACTTCACTCTACACATTCTCCTGTAAAGATGCGTCAGAGGCGCATGTACAGCAGGTCTCCTCGATATCGGTCTCTTTCCACAATGTTTGGGTCTCGAAATCGTGTTCCACATTCTCTTCATACGAGAACCCGCCGAAGATCACTCTCCAGACCAAATCGGGACTCATCCATCAAAAGAACATTGGTTCACTCTTCGTCTGTCCAGGTGGCAGGTTGATAACTTCACTCTACACATTCTCCTGTAAAGATGCGTCAGAGGCGCATGTACAGCAGGTCTCCTAGATAACGGTCTCTTTCCACAATGTTTGGGTCTCGAAATCGTGTTCCACATTCTCTTCATACGAGAACCCGCCGAAGATCACTCTCCAGACCAAATCGGGACTCATCTATGTAAAGAACATTGGTTCACTCTTCGACTGTCCAGGTGGCAAGCTGCCAACTTCACTCTACACTTTTTCCTGTAAAGATGCGTCAGAGGCGCATGTACAGCAGGTCTCCTCGCTATCGGTCTCTTTCCACAATGTTTCGCTCTCGAAATCGTGTTCCACATTCTCTTCATACTAGAACCCGCCGAAGATCACTCTCCAGACCAAATAGGGACTAATCTATGAAAAGAACATTGGTTCATTCTTCGACTGTCCAGGTGGCAAGTTGACAACTTCACTCTAGACTTTCTCCGGTGAAGATGCGTCAGAGGCGCATGTACAGTAGGTCTCCTCGACATCGGTCTCTTTCCAGAATGTTTGGCTCTCGAAATCGTGTTTCACATTCTCTTCAGACGAGAATCCGCCGAAGATCACTCTCCAGACCAAATCGGGACTCGTCTATGAAAAGAACATTGGTTCATTCTTCGACTGTCCAGGTGGCAAGTTGACAACTTCACTCTAGACTTTCTCCGGTGAAGATGCGTCAGAGGCGCATGTACAGTAGGTCTACTCTACATCGGTCTCTTTCCAGAATGTTTGGGTCTCGAAATCGTGTTTCACATTCTCTTCAGACGAGAATCCGCCGAAGATCACTCTCCAGACCAAATCGGGACTCATCTATGAAAAGAACATTGGTTCATTCTTCGACTGTCCAGGTGGAAAGCTGCCAACTTCACTCTAGACTTTCTCCGGTGAAGATGCGTCAGAGGTGCATGT
This sequence comes from Schistocerca gregaria, assembly GCF_023897955.1. NCBI lineage: Eukaryota > Metazoa > Arthropoda > Insecta > Orthoptera > Acrididae > Schistocerca > Schistocerca gregaria. The sequence continues at coordinate 187,752,448 of NC_064920.1, read as the reverse complement.
ACAGTAGGTCTCCTCGACATCGGTCTCTTTGCAGAATGTTTGGGTCTCGAAATCGTGTTTCACATTCTCTTCAGACGAGAATCCGCCGAAAATCACTCTCCAGACCAAATCGGGACTCATCTATGAAAAGAACATTGGTTCACTCTTCGTCTGTCCATGTGGCAGGTTGACAACTTCACTCTACACTTTCTGCTGTAAAGATGCGTCAGAGGCGCATTGACAGCAGGTCTCCTCGATAACAGTCTCTTTCCACAATGTTTGGGTCTCGAAATCGTGTTCCACATTCTCTTTATACAAGAACCCGCCGAAGATCACTCTCCAGACCAAATCGGGACTCATCTATGAAAAGAACATTGGTTCACTCTTCGACTGTCCAGGTGGCAAGCTGCCAACTTCACTCTACACATTCTCCTGTAAAGATGCGTCAGAGGCGCATGTACAGTAGGTCTCCTCGACATCGGTCTGTTTCCAGAATGTTTGGGTCTCGAATTCGTGTTTCACATTCTCTTTAGACGAGAACCCGCCGAAGATCACACTCCAGACCAAATCGGGGCTCATCTATGAAAAGAACATTGGTTCACCCTTCGTCTGTCCAGGTGGCAGGTTGACAACTTCACTCTACACTTTCTCCTGTAAAGATGCGTCAGAGGCGCATGTACAGCACGTCTCCTCGATCACGGTCTCTTTCCACAATGTTTGGGTCTCGAAATCGTGTTCCACATTCTCTTCATACGAGAATCCGCCGAAGATCACTCTCCAGACCAAATCGGGACTCATCTATGAAAAGAACATTGGTTCACTCTTCAACTGTCCAGGTGGCAAGCTGCCAACTGCACTCTAAACTTTCTCCTGTAAAGATGCGTCAGAGGCGCATGTACAGCAGGTCTCCTCGATATCGGTCTCTTTCCACAATGTTTGGGTCTCGAAATCGTGTTCCACATTCTCTTCATACGAGAACCCGCCGAAGATCACTCTCCAGACCAAATCGGGACTCATCCATCAAAAGAACATTGGTTCACTCTTCGTCTGTCCAGGTGGCAGGTTGATAACTTCACTCTACACATTCTCCTGTAAAGATGCGGCAGAGGCGCATGTACAGCAGGTCTCCTCGATGTCGGTCTCTTTCCACAATGTTTGGGTCTCGAAATCGTGTTCCACATTCTCTTCATACAAGAACCCGCCGAAGATCACTCTCCAGACCAAATCGGGACTCATCTATGTAAAGAACATTGGTTCACTCTTCAACTGTCCAGGTGGCAAGCTGCCAACTTCACTCTACACTTTTTCCTGTAAAGATGCGTCAGAGGCGCATGTACAGCAGGTCTCCTCGCTATCGGTCTCTTTCCACAATGTTTGGGGCTCGAAATCGTGTTCCACATTCTCTTCATACTAGAACCCGCCGAAGATCACTCTCCAGACCAAATAGGGACTAATCTATGAAAAGAACATTGGTTCATTCTTCGACTCTCCAGGTGGCAAGTTGACAACTTCACTCTAGACTTTCTCCGGTGAAGATGCGTCAGAGGTGCATGTACAGTAGGTCTCCTCGACATCGGTCTGTTTCCAGAATGTTTGGGTCTCGAAATCGTGTTTCACATTCTCTTCAGACGAGAATCCGCCGAAGATCACTCTCCAGACCAAATCGGGACTCATCTATGAAAAGAACATTGGTTCACTCTTCAACTGTCCAGGTGGCAAGCTGCCAACTGCACTCTACACTTTCTCCTGTAAAGATGCGTCAGAGGCGCATGTACAGCAGGTCTCCTCGATAACGGTCTCTTTCCACAATGTTTGGGTCTCGAAATCGTGTTCCACATTCTCTTCATACGAGAACCCGCCGAAGATCACTCTCCAGACCAAATCGGGACTCATCTATGAAAAGAACATTGGTTCATTCTTCGACTGTCCAGGTGGCTAGTTGACAACTTCACTCTAGACTTTCTCCGGTGTAGATGTGTCAGAGGCGCATGTACAGTAGGTCTCCTCGTCGCCAGTCTGTTTCCAGAATGTTTGGGGCTCGAAATCGCGTTTCACATTCTCTTCAGACGAGAATCCGCCGAAGATCACTCTCCAGACCAAATCGGGACTCATCTATGAAAAGAACATTGGTTCACTCTTCGACTGTCCAGGTGGCAAGCTGCCAACTGCACTCTACACTTTCTCCTGTAAAGATGCGTCAGAGGCGCATGTACAGCAGGTCTCCTCGATAACGGTCTCTTTCCACAATGTTTGGGTCTCGAAATCGTGTTCCACATTCCCTTCATACGAGAACCCGCCGAAGATCACTCTCCAGACCAAATCGGGACTCATCTATGAAAAGAACATTGGTTCACTCTTCGACTGTCTAGGTGACAAGCTGCCAACTTCACTCTACACTTTCTCCTGTAAAGATGTGTCAGAGGCGCATGTACAGCAGGTCTCCTCCATAACGGTCTCTTTCCACAATGTTTGGGTCTCGAAATCGTGTTCCACATTCTCTTCATACGAGAACCCGCCGAAGATCACTCTCCAGACCAAATCGGGACTCATCTGTGAAAAGAACATTGGTTCACTCTTCGACTGTCCAGGTGACAAGCTGCCAACTTCACTCTACACATTCTCCTGTAACGATGCGTCAGACGCGCATGTACAGCAGGTCTCCACGCTATCGGTCTCTTTCCACAATTTTTGGGTCTCGAAATCGTGTTCCACATTCTCTTCATACGAGAACCCGCCGAAGATCACTCTCCAGACCCAATCGGGACTCATCTATGAAAAGAACATTGGTTCATTCTTCGACTGTCCAGGTGGCAAGTTGACAACTTCACTCTAGACTTTCTCCGGTGAAGATCCGTCAGAAGCGCATGTACAGTAGGTCTCCTCGATATCGGTCTCTTTCCAGAATGTTTGGGTCTCGATATCGTGTTTCACATTCTCTTCAGACGAGAATCCGCCGAAGATCACTCTCCAGACCAAATCGAGACTCATCTATGAAAAGAACATTGGTTCATTCTTCGACTGTCCAGGTGGCAAGTTGACAACTTCACTCTAGAATTTCGCCGGTGAAGATGCGTCAAAGGCGCATGTACAGTAGGTCTACTCTACATCGGTCTCTTTCCAGAATGTTTGGGTCTCGAAGTCGTGTTTCACATTCTCTTCAGACGAGAACCCGCCGAAGATAACTCTCCAGACCAAATCGGGACTCATCTATGAAAAGAACATTGGTTCACTCTTCGACTGTCCAGGTGGCAAGCTGCCAACTTCACTCTACACTTTCTCCTGTAAAGATGCGTCAGAGGCGCATGTACAGCAGGTCTCCTCGATATCGGTCTCTTTGAATAATGTTTGGGTCTCGAAATCGTGTTCCACATTCTCTTCATACGAGAATCCGCCGAATGTCACTCTCCAGACAAAATCGCGACTCATCTATGAAAAGAACATTGGTTCACTCTTGGTCTGTCCAGGTGGCAGGTTGACAACTTCACTCTACACATCTCCTGTAAAGATGCGTCAGAGGCGCATGTACAGCAGGTCTCCTAGATAACGGTCTCTTTCCACAATGTTTGGGTCTCGAAATCGTGTTCCACATTCTCTTCATACGAGAACCCGCCGAAGATCACTCTCCAGACCAAATCGGGACTCATCTATGTAAAGAACATTGGTTCACTCTTCGACTGTCCAGGTGGCAAGCTGCCAACTTCACTCTACACTTTTTCCTGTAAAGATGCGTCAGAGGCGCATGTACAGCAGGTCTCCTCGCTATCGGTCTCTTTCCACAATGTTTCGCTCTCGAAATCGTGTTCCACATTCTCTTCATACTAGAACCCGCCGAAGATCACTCTCCAGACCAAATAGGGACTAATCTATGAAAAGAACATTGGTTCATTCTTCGACTGTCCAGGTGGCAAGTTGACAACTTCACTCTAGACTGTCTCCGGTGAAGATGCGTCAGAGGCGCATGTACAGTAGGTCTCCTCGACATCGGTCTCTTTCCAGAATGTTTGGCTCTCGAAATCGTGTTTCACATTCTCTTCAGACGAGAATCCGCCGAAGATCACTCTCCAGACCAAATCGGGACTCATCTATGAAAAGAACATTGGTTCATTCTTCGACTGTCCAGGTGGCAAGTTGACAACTTCACTCTAGACTTTCTCCGGTGAAGATGCGTCAGAGGCGCATGTACAGTAGGTCTACTCCACATCGGTCTCTTTCCAGAATGTTTGGGTCTCGAAATCGTGTTTCACATTCTCTTCAGACGAGAATCCGCCGAAGATCACTCTCCAGACCAAATCGGGACTCATCTATGAAAAGAACATTGGTTCATTCTTCGACTGTCCAGGTGGCAAGTTGACAACTTCACTCTAGACTTTCTCCGGTGAAGATGCGTCAGAGGTGCATGTACAGTAGGTCTCCTCGACATCGGTCTCTTTCCAGAATGTTTGGGTCTCGAAATCGTGTTTCACATTCTCTTCACACGAGAATCCGCCGAAAATCACTCTCCAGATCAAATCGGGACTCATCTATGAAAAGAACATTGGTTCACTCTTCGTCTGTCCAGGTGGCAGGTTGACAACTTCACTCTACACTTTCTGCTGTAAAGATGCGTCAGAGGCGCATTGACAGCAGGTCTCCTCGATAACAGTCTCTTTCCACAATGTTTGGGTCTCGAAATCGTGTTCCACATTCTCTTTATACGAGAACCCGCCGAAGATCACTCTCCAGACCAAATCGGGACTCATCTATGAAAAGAACATTGGTTCACTCTTCGACTGTCCAGGTGGCAAGCTGCCAACTTCACTCTACACATTCTCCTGTAAAGATGCGTCAGAGGCGCATGTACAGTAGGTCTCCTCGACATCGGTCTGTTTCCAGAATGTTTGGGTCTCGAAATCGTGTTTCACATTCTCTTCAGACGAGAACCCGCCGAAGATCACACTCCAGACCAAATCGGGGCTCATCTATGAAAAGAACATTGGTTCACCCTTCGTCTGTCCAGGTGGCAGGTTGACAACTTCACTCTACACTTTCTCCTGTAAAGATGCGTCAGAGGCGCATGTACAGCAGGTCTCCTCGATCACGGTCTCTTTCCACAATGTTTGGGTCTCGAAATCGTGTTCCACATTCTCTTCATACGAGAACCCGCCGAAGATCACTTTCCAGACCAAATCGGGACTCATCTATGAAAAGAACATTGGTTCACTCTTCAACTGTCCAGGTGGCAAACTGCCAACTTCACTCTACACTTTCTCCTGTAAAGATGCTTCAGTGGCGCATGTACAGCAGGTCTCCTCGATATCGGTCTCTTTCCACAATGTTTGGGTCTCGAATCGTGTTCCACATTCTCTTCAGAAGAGAATCCGCCGAAGATAACTCTCCAGACCAAATCGGGGCTCATCTATGAAAAGAACATTGTTTCACTCTTCGACTGTCCAGGTGGCAAGCTGCCAACTTCACTCTACACATTCTCCTGTAAAGATGCGTCAGAGGCGCGTGTACAGCAGGTCTCCTCGATATCGGTCTCTTTCCACAATGTTTGGGTCTCGAAATCGTGTTCCACATTCTCTTCATACGAGAACCCGCCGAAGATCACTCTCCAGACCAAATCGGGACTTATCCATCAAAAGAACATTGGTTCACTCTTCGTCTGTCCAGGTGGCAGGTTGATAACTTCACTCTACACATTCTCCTGTAAAGATGCGTCAGAGGCGCATGTACAGCAGGTCTCCTAGATAACGGTCTCTTTCCACAATGTTTGGGTCTCGAAATCGTGTTCCACATTCTCTTCATACGAGAACCCGCCGAAGATCACTCTCCAGACCAAATCGGGACTCATCTATGTAAAGAACATTGGTTCACTCTTCGACTGTCCAGGTGGCAAGCTGCCAACTTCACTCTACACTTTTTCCTGTAAAGATGCGTCAGAGGCGCATGTACAGCAGGTCTCCTCGCTATCGGTCTCTTTCCACAATGTTTGGTTCTCGAAATCGTGTTCCACATTCTCTTTATACGAGAACCCGCCGAAGATCACTCTCCAGACCAAATCGGGACTCATCTATGAAAAGAACATTGTTTCACTCTTCGACTGTCCAGGTGGCAAGCTGCCAACTTCACTCTACACATTCTCCTGTAAAGATGCGTCAGAGGCGCATGTACAGCAGGTCTCCTCGATGTCGGTCTCTTTCCACAATGTTTGGGTCTCTAAATCGTGTTTCACATTCTCTTCAGACGAGAATCCGCCGAAGATCACTCTCCAGACCAAATCGGGACTCATCTATGAAAAGGACGTTGGTTCATTCTTCGACTGTCCAGGTGGCAAGTTGACAACTTCACTCTAGACTTTCTCCGGTGAAGATGTGTCAGAGGTGCATGTACAGTAGGTCTCCTCGACATCGGTCTCTTTCCAGAATGTTTGGGTCTCGAAATCGTGTTCCACATTCTCTTCAGACGAGAATCCGCCGAAGATCACTCTCCAGACCAAATCGGGACTCATCTATGAAAAGAACATTGGTTCACTCTTGGTCTGTCCAGGTGGCAGGTTGACAACTTCACTCTACACTTTCTCCTGTAAAGATGCGTCAGAGGCGCATGTACAGCAGGTCTCCTCGATAAAGGTCTCTTTCCACAATGTTTGGGTCTCTAAATCGTGTTCCACATTCCCTTCAGACGAGAACCCGCCGAAGATCACACTCCAGACCAAATCGGGACTCATCTATCAAAAGAACATTGGTTCACTCTTCGTCTGTCTAGGTGACAAGCTGCCAACTTCACTCTACACTTTCTCCTGTAAAGATGCATCACAGGCGCATCTACAACAGGTCTCATCGATAACGTTCTCATTCCACAGTGTTTGGGTCTCGAAATCGTGTTCCACATTCTCTTCAGCCGAGAACCCGCCGAAGATCACTCTCCAGACCAAATCGGGACTCATCTATGAAAAGAACATAGGTTCAATCTTCGACTGTCCAGGTGGCAAGGTGCCAACTTCACTCTACACTTTCTCATGTAAAGATGCGTCAGAGGCGCATGTACAGCAGGTCTCCTCGATATCGGTCTCTTTCCACAATGTTTGGGTCTCGAAATCGTGTTCCACATTCTCTTCATACGAGAACCCGCCGAAGATCACTCTCCAGACCAAATCGGGACTCATCTATGAAAAGGACATTGGTTCACTCTTCGACTGTCCAGGTGGCAAGCTGCCAACTTCACTCTACACATTCTCCTGTAAAGATGCGTCAGAGGCGCATGTACAGTAGGTCTCCTCGACATCGGTCTGTTTCCAGAATGTTTGGGTCTCGAAATCGTGTTTCACATTCTCTTCAGACGAGAACCCGCCGAAGATCACACTCCGGACCAAATCGGGGCTCATCTATGAAAAGAACATTGGTTCACCCTTCGTCTGTCCAGGTGGCAGGTTGACAACTTCACTCTACACTTTCTCCTGTAAAGATGCGTCAGAGGCGCATGTACAGCAGGTCTCCTCGATCACGGTCTCTTTCCACAATGTTTGGGTCTCGAAATCGTGTTCCACATTCTCTTCATACGAGAACCCGCCGAAGATCACTTTCCAGACCAAATCGGGACTCATCTATGAAAAGAACATTGGTTCACTCTTCAACTGTCCAGGTGGCAAACTGCCAACTTCACTCTACACTTTCTCCTGTAAAGATGCTTCAGTGGCGCATGTACAGCAGGTCTGCTCGATATCGGTCTCTTTCCACAATGTTTGGGTCTCGAATCGTGTTCCACATTCTCTTCAGAAGAGAATCCGCCGAAGATAACTCTCCAGACCAAATCGGGGCTCATCTATGAAAAGAACATTGTTTCACTCTTCGACTGTCCAGGTGGCAAGCTGCCAACTTCACTCTACACATTCTCCTGTAAAGATGTGTCAGAGGCGCATGTACAGCAGGTCTCCTCGATATCGGTCTCTTTCCACAATGTTTGGGTCTCGAAATCGTGTTCCACATTCTCTTCATACGAGAACCCGCCGAAGATCACTCTCCAGACCAAATCGGGACTCATCCATCAAAAGAACATTGGTTCACTCTTCGTCTGTCCAGGTGGCAGGTTGATAACTTCACTCTACACATTCTCCTGTAAAGATGCGTCAGAGGCGCATGTACAGCAGGTCTCCAGGATAACGGTCTCTTTCCACAATGTTTGGGTCTCGAAATCGTGTTCCACATTCTCTTCATACGAGAACCCGCCGAAGATCACTCTCCAGACCAAATCGGGACTCATCTATGTAAAGAACATTGGTTCACTCTTCGACTGTCCAGGTGGCAAGGTGCCAACTTCACTCTACACTTTCTCATGTAAAGATGCGTCAGAGGCGCATGTACAGCAGGTCTCCTCGATATCGGTCTCTTTCCACAATGTTTGGGTCTCGAAATCGTGTTCCACATTCTCTTCATACGAGAACCCGCCGAAGATCACTCTCCAGACCAAATCGGGACTCATCTATGAAAAGGACATTGGTTCACTCTTCGACTGTCCAGGTGGCAAGCTGCCAACTTCACTCTACACATTCTCCTGTAAAGATGCGTCAGAGGCGCATGTACAGTAGGTCTCCTCGACATCGGTCTGTTTCCAGAATGTTTGGGTCTCGAAATCGTGTTTCACATTCTCTTCAGACGAGAACCCGCCGAAGATCACACTCCAGACCAAATCGGGGCTCATCTATGAAAAGAACATTGGTTCACCCTTCGTCTGTCCAGGTGGCAGGTTGACAACTTCACTCTACACTTTCTCCTGTAAAGATGCGTCAGAGGCGCATGTACAGCAGGTCTCCTCGATCACGGTCTCTTTCCACAATGTTTGGGTCTCGAAATCGTGTTCCACATTCTCTTCATACGAGAACCCGCCGAAGATCACTTTCCAGACCAAATCGGGACTCATCTATGAAAAGAACATTGGTTCACTCTTCAACTGTCCAGGTGGCAAACTGCCAACTTCACTCTACACTTTCTCCTGTAAAGATGCTTCAGTGGCGCATGTACAGCAGGTCTGCTCGATATCGGTCTCTTTCCACAATGTTTGGGTCTCGAATCGTGTTCCACATTCTCTTCAGAAGAGAATCCGCCGAAGATAACTCTCCAGACCAAATCGGGGCTCATCTATGAAAAGAACATTGTTTCACTCTTCGACTGTCCAGGTGGCAAGCTGCCAACTTCACTCTACACATTCTCCTGTAAAGATGTGTCAGAGGCGCATGTACAGCAGGTCTCCTCGATATCGGTCTCTTTCCACAATGTTTGGGTCTCTAAATCGTGTTCCACATTCTCTTCATACGAGAACCCGCCGAAGATCACTCTCCAGACCAAATCGGGACTCATCCATCAAAAGAACATTGGTTCACTCTTCGTCTGTCCAGGTGGCAGGTTGATAACTTCACTCTACACATTCTCCAGTAAAGATGCGTCAGAGGCGCATGTACAGCAGGTCTCCTAGATAACGGTCTCTTTCCACAATGTTTGGGTCTCGAAATCGTGTTCCACATTCTCTTCATACGAGAACCCGCCGAAGATCACTCTCCAGACCAAATCGGGACTCATCTATGTAAAGAACATTGGTTCACTCTTCGACTGTCCAGGTGGCAAGCTGCCAACTTCACTCTACACTTTTTCCTGTAAAGATGCGTCAGAGGCGCATGTACAGCAGGTCTCCTCGATCACGGTCTCTTTCCACAATGTTTGGGTCTCGAAATCGTGTTCCACATTCTCTTCATACTAGAACCCGCCGAAGATCACTCTCCAGACCAAATAGGGACTAATCTATGAAAAGAACATTGGTTCATTCTTCGACTGTCCAGGTGGCAAGTTGACAACTTCACTCTAGACTTTCTCCGGTGAAGATGCGTCAGAGGTGCATGTACAGTAGGTCTCCTCGACATCGGTCTGTTTCCAGAATGTTTGGGTCTCGAAATCGTGTTTCACATTCTCTTCAGACGAGAACCCGCCGAAGATCACACTCCAGCCCAAATCGGGGCTCATCTATGAAAAGAACATTGGTTCACCCTTCGTCTGTCCAGGTGGCAGGTTGACAACTTCACTCTACACTTTCTCCTGTAAAGATGCGTCAGAGGCGCATGTACAGCAGGTCTCCTCGATCACGGTCTCTTTCCACAATGTTTGGGTCTCGAAATCGTGTTCCACATTCTCTTCATACGAGAACCCGCCGAAGTTCACTTTCCAGACCAAATCGGGACTCATCTATGAAAAGAACATTGGTTCACTCTTCAACTGTCCAGGTGGCAAACTGCCAACTTCACTCTACACTTTCTCCTGTAAAGATGCTTCAGTGGCGCATGTACAGCAGGTCTCCTCGATATCGGTCTCTTTCCACAATGTTTGGGTCTCGAATCGTGTTCCACATTCTCTTCAGAAGAGAATCCGCCGAAGATAACTCTCCAGACCAAATCGGGGCTCATCTATGAAAAGAACATTGTTTCACTCTTCGACTGTCCAGGTGGCAAGCTGCCAACTTCACTCTACACATTCTCCTGTAAAGATGCGTCAGAGGCGCATGTACAGCAGGTCTCCTCGATGTCGGTCTCTTTCCACAATGTTTGGGTCTCGAAATCGTGTTTCACATTCTCTTCAGACGAGAATCCGCCGAAGATCACTCTCCAGACCAAATCGGGACTCATCTATGAAAAGGACATTGGTTCATTCTTCGACTGTCCAGGTGGCAAGTTGACAACTTCACTCTAGACTTTCTCCGGTGAAGATGTGTCAGAGGTGCATGTACAGTAGGTCTCCTCGACATCGGTCTCTTTCCAGAATGTTTGGGTCTCGAAATCGTGTTCCACATTCTCTTCAGACGAGAATCCGCCGAAGATCACTCTCCAGACCAAATCGGGACTCATCTATGAAAAGAACATTGGTTCACTCTTGGTCTGTCCAGGTGGCAGGTTGACAACTTCACTCTACACTTTCTCCTGTAAAGATGCGTCAGAGGCGCATGTACAGCAGGTCTCCTCGATAACGGTCTCTTTCCACAATGTTTGGGTCTCTAAATCGTGTTCCACATTCCCTTCAGACGAGAACCCGCCGAAGATCACACTCCAGACCAAATCGGGACTCATCCATCATAAGAACATTGGTTCACTCTTCGTCTGTCCAGGTGGCAGGTTGACAACTTCACTCTACACTTTCTCCTGTAAAGATGCGTCAGAGGCGCATGTACAGCAGGTCTCCTCGATAACGGTCTCTTTCCACAATGTTTGGGTATCGAAATCGTGTTCCACATTCTCTTTATACGAGAACCCGCCGAAGATCACTCTCCAGACCAAATCGGGACTCATCTATGAAAAGAACATTGTTTCACTCTTCGACTGTCCAGGTGGCAAGCTGCCAACTTCACTCTACACATTCTCCTGTAAAGATGCGTCAGAGGCGCATGTACAGCAGGTCTCCTCGATGTCGGTCTCTTTCCACAATGTTTGGGTCTCGAAATCGTGTTTCACATTCTCTTCAGACGAGAATCCGCCGAAGATCACTCTCCAGACCAAATCGGGACTCATCTATGAAAAGGACATTGGTTCATTCTTCGACTGTCCAGGTGGCAAGTTGACAACTTCACTCTAGACTTTCTCCGGTGAAGATGTGTCAGAGGTGCATGTACAGTAGGTCTCCTCGACATCGGTCTCTTTCCAGAATGTTTGGGTCTCGAAATCGTGTTCCACATTCTCTTCAGACGAGAATCCGCCGAAGATCACTCTCCAGACCAAATCGGGACTCATCTATGAAAAGAACATTGGTTCACTCTTGGTCTGTCCAGGTGGCAGGTTGACAACTTCACTCTACACTTTCTCCTGTAAAGATGCGTCAGAGGCGCATGTACAGCAGGTCTCCTCGATAACGGTCTCTTTCCACAATGTTTGGGTCTCTAAATCGTGTTCCACATTCCCTTCAGACGAGAACCCGCCGAAGATCACACTCCAGACCAAATCGGGACTCATCTATCAAAAGAACATTGGTTCACTCTTCGTCTGTCTAGGTGACAAGCTGCCAACTTCACTCTACACTTTCTCCTGTAAAGATGCATCACAGGCGCATCTACAACAGGTCTCATCGATAACGTTCTCATTCCACAGTGTTTGGGTCTCGAAATCGTGTTCCACATTCTCTTCAGCCGAGAACCCGCCGAAGATCACTCTCCAGACCAAATCGGGACTCATCTATGAAAAGAACATTGGTTCATTCTTCGACTGTCCAGGTGGCTAGTTGACAACTTCACTCTAGACTTTCTCCGGTGTAGATGTGTCAGAGGCGCATGTACAGTAGTTCTCCTCGTCGCCGGTCTGTTTCCAGAATGTTTGGGGCTCGAAATCGCGTTTCACATTCTCTTCAGACGAGAATCCGCCGAAGATCACTCTCCAGACCAAATCGGGACTCATCTATGAAAAGAACATTGTTTCACTCTTCGACTGTCCAGGTGGCAAGCTGCCAACTTCACTCTACACATTCTCCTGTAAAGATGCGTCAGAGGCGCATGTACAGCAGGTCTCCTCGATATCGGTCTCTTTCCACAATGTTTGGGTCTCGAAATCGTGTTTCACATTCTCTTCAGACGAGAATCCGCCGAAGATCACTCTCCAGACCAAATCGGGACTCATCTATGAAAAGGACATTGGTTCATTCTTCGACTGTCCAGGTGGCAAGTTGACAACTTCACTCTAGACTTTCTCCGGTGAAGATGTGTCAGAGGTGCATGTACAGTAGGTCTCCTCGACATCGGTCTCTTTCCAGAATGTTTGGGTCTCGAAATCGTGTTCCACATCCTCTTCAGACGAGAATCCGCCGAAGATCACTCTCCAGACCAAATCGGGACTCATCTATGAAAAGAACATTGGTTCACTCTTGGTCTGTCCAGGTGGCAAGTTGACAACTTCACTCTACACTTTCTCCTGTAAAGATGCGTCAGAGGCGCATGTACAGCAGGTCTCCTCGATAACGGTCTCTTTCCACAATGTTTGGGTCTCTAAATCGTGTTCCACATTCCCTTCAGACGAGAACCCGCCGAAGATCACACTCCAGACCAAATCGGGACTCATCTATCAAAAGAACATTGGTTCACTCTTCGTCTGTCTAGGTGACAAGCTGCCAACTTCACTCTACACTTTCTCCTGTAAAGATGCATCACAGGCGCATCTACAACAGGTCTCATCGATAACGTTCTCATTCCACAGTGTTTGGGTCTCGAAATCGTGTTCCACATTCTCTTCAGCCGAGAACCCGCCGAAGATCACTCTCCAGACCAAATCGGGACTCATCTATGAAAAGAACATTGGTTCATTCTTCGACTGTCCAGGTGGCTAGTTGACAACTTCACTCTAGACTTTCTCCGGTGTAGATGTGTCAGAGGCGCATGTACAGTAGTTCTCCTCGTCGCCGGTCTGTTTCCAGAATGTTTGGGGCTCGAAATCGCGTTTCACATTCTCTTCAGACGAGAATCCGCCGAAGATCACTCTCCAGACCAAATCGGGACTCATCTATGAAAAGAACATTGTTTCACTCTTCGACTGTCCAGGTGGCAAGCTGCCAACTTCACTCTACACATTCTCCTGTAAAGATGCGTCAGAGGCGCATGTACAGCAGGTCTCCTCGATATCGGTCTCTTTCCACAATGTTTGGGTCTCGAAATCGTGTTTCACATTCTCTTCAGACGAGAATCCGCCGAAGATCACTCTCCAGACCAAATCGGGACTCATCTATGAAAAGGACATTGGTTCATTCTTCGACTGTCCAGGTGGCAAGTTGACAACTTCACTCTAGACTTTCTCCGGTGAAGATGTGTCAGAGGTGCATGTACAGTAGGTCTCCTCGACATCGGTCTCTTTCCAGAATGTTTGGGTCTCGAAATCGTGTTCCACATCCTCTTCAGACGAGAATCCGCCGAAGATCACTCTCCAGACCAAATCGGGACTCATCTATGAAAAGAACATTGGTTCACTCTTGGTCTGTCCAGGTGGCAAGTTGACAACTTCACTCTACACTTTCTCCTGTAAAGATGCGTCAGAGGCGCATGTACAGCAGGTCTCCTCGATAACGGTCTCTTTCCACAATGTTTGGGTCTCTAAATCGTGTTCCACATTCCCTTCAGACGAGAACCCGCCGAAGATCACACTCCAGACCAAATCGGGACTCATCTATCAAAAGAACATTGGTTCACTCTTCGTCTGTCCAGGTGGGAGGTTGACAACTTCACTCTACACATTCTCCTGTAAAGAGGCATCACAGGCGCATCTACAACAGGTCTCATCGATAACGTTCTCATTCCACAGTGTTTGGGTCTCGAAATCGTGTTCCACATTCTCTTCAGCCGAGAACCCGCCGAAGATCACTCTCCAGACCAAATCGGGACTCATCTATGAAAAGAACATAGGTTCACTCTTCGACTGTCCAGGTGGCAAGCTGCCAACTTCACTCTACACTTTTTCCTGTAAAGATGCGTCAGAGGCGCATGTACAGCAGGTCTCCTCGCTATCGGTCTCTTTCCACAATGTTTCGCTCTCGAAATCGTGTTCCACATTCTCTTCATACTAGAACCCGCCGAAGATCACTCTCCAGACCAAATAGGGACTAATCTATGAAAAGAACATTGGTTCATTCTTCGACTGTCCAGGTGGCAAGTTGACAACTTCACTCTAGACTTTCTCCGGTGAAGATGCGTCAGAGGCGCATGTACAGTAGGTCTCCTCGTCGCCGGTCTGTTTCCAGAATGTTTGGGGCTCGAAATCGCGTTTCACATTCTCTTCATACGAGAATCCGCCGAAGATCACTCTCCAGACCAAATCGGGACTCATCTATGAAAAGAACATTGGTTCACTCTTCGACTGTCTAGGTGACAAGCTGCCAACTTCACTCTACACTTTCTCCTGTAAAGATGTGTCAGAGGCGCATGTACAGCAGGTCTCCTCCATAACGGTCTCTTTCCACAATGTTTGGGTCTCGAAATCGTGTTCCACATTCTCTTCATACGAGAACCCGCCGAAGATCACTCTCCAGACCAAATCGGGACTCATCTATGAAAAGAACATTGGTTCACTCTTCGACTGTCCAGGTGACAAGCTGCCAACTTCACTCTACACATTCTCCTGTAACGATGCGTCAGACGCGCATGTACAGCAGGTCTCCACGCTATCGGTCTCTTTCCACAATGTTTTGGTCTCGAAATCGTGTTCCACATTCTCTTCATACGAGAACCCGCCGAAGATCACTCTCCAGACCCAATCGGGACTCATCTATGAAAAGAACATTGGTTCATTCTTCGACTGTCCAGGTGGCAAGTTGACAACTTCACTCTAGACTTTCTCCAGTGAAGATGCGTCAGAAGCGCATGTACAGTAGGTCTCCTCGATATCGGTCTCTTTCCAGAATGTTTGGGTCTCGATATCGTGTTTCACATTCGCTTCAGACGAGAATCCGCCGAAGATCACTCTCCAGACAAAATCGAGACTCATCTATGAAAATAACATTGGTTCATTCTTCGACTGTCCAGGTGGCAAGTTGACAACTTCACTCTAGAATTTCTCCGGTGAAGATGCGTCAAAGGCGCATGTACAGTAGGTCTACTCTACATCGGTCTCTTTCCAGAATGTTTGGGTCTCGAAGTCGTGTTTCACATTCTCTTCAGACGAGAACCCGCCGAAGATCACACTCCAGACCAAATCGGGACTCATCTATGTAAAGAAAATTGGTTCACTCTTCGTCTGTCCAGGTGGCAGGTTGACAACTTCACTCTACACTTTCTCCTGTAAAGATGCGTCAGAGGCGCATGTACAGCAAGTCTCCTCGATATCGGTCTCTTTCCACAATGTTTGGGTCTCGAAATCGTGTTCCACATTCTCTTCATACGAGAATCCGCCGAAGATCACTCTCCAGACCAAATCGGGACTCATCTATGAAAAGAACATTGGTTCACTCTTCGACTGTCCAGGTGGCAAGCTGCCAACTACACTCTACACTTTCTCCTGTAAAGATGCGTCAGAGGTGCATGTACAGCAGGTCTCCTGGATATCGGTCTCTTTCCACAATGTTTGGGTCTCGAAATCGTGTTCCACATTCTCTTCATACGAGAATCCGCCGAAGATAACTCTCCAGACCAAATCGGGACTCATCTATGAAAAGAACATTGGTTCACTCTTCGACTGTCCAGGTGGCAAGCTGCCAACTTCACTCTAGACTTTCTCCTGTAAAGATGCGTCAGAGGCGCATGTACAGCATGTCTCCTCGATATCGGTCTCTTTCCACAATGTTTGGGTCTCGAAATCGTGTTCCACATTCTATTCATACGAGAACCCGCCGAAGATCACTCTCCAGACCAAATCGGGACTCATCTATGAAAAGAACATTGGTTCACTCTTCGACTGTCCAGGTGGCAAGCTGCCAACTACACTCTACACTTTCTCCTGTAAAGATGCGTCAGAGGCGCATGTACACCAGGTCTCCTCGCTATCGGTCTCTTTCCACAATGTTTGGGTCTCGAAATCGTGTTCCACATTCTCTTCATACGAGAATCCGCCGAAGATAACTCTCCAGACCAAATCGGGACTCATCTATGAAAAGAACATTGGTTCACTCTTCGACTGTCCAGGTGGCAAGCTGCCAACTTCACTCTACACTTTCTCCTGTAAAGATGCATCAGAGGCGCATGTACAGCAGGTCTCCTCGATATCGGTCTCTTTCCACAATGTTTGGGTCTCGAAATCGTGTTTCACATTCTCTTCAGACGAGAATCCGCCGAAGATCACTCTCCAGACCCTATCGGGACTCATCTATGAAAATAACATTGGTTCATTCTTCGACTGTCCAGGTGGCAAGTTGACAACTTCACTCTAGACTTTCTCCGGTGAAAATGCGTCAGAGGCGCATGTACAGTAGGTCTCCTTGACATCGGTCTCTTTCCAGAATGTTTGGGTCTCGAAATCGTGTTTCACATTCTCTTCATACGAGAATCCGCCGAAGATCACTCTCCAGACCAAATCGGGACTCATCTATGAAAAGAACATTGGTTCACTCTTCAACTGTCCAGGTGGCAAGCTGCCAACTGCACTCTACACTTTCTCCTGTTAAGATGCGTCAGAGGCGCATGTACAGCAGGTCTCCTCTATAACGGTCTCTTTCCACAATGTTTGGGTCTCGAAATCGTGTTCCACATTCTCTTCATACGAGAACCCGCCGAAGATCACTCTCCAGACCAAATCGGGACTCATCTATGAAAAGAACATTGGTTCACTCTTCGACTGTCCAGGTGACAAGCTGCCAACTTCACTCTACACTTTCTCCTGTAAAGATGTGTCAGAGGCGCATGTACAGCAGGTCTCCTCCATAACGGTCTCTTTCCACAATGTTTGGGTCTCGAAATCGTGTTCCACGTTCTCTTCATACGAGAACCCGCCGAAGATCACTCTCCAGACCAAATCGGGACTCATCTATGAAAAGAACATTGGTTCACTCTTCGACTGTCCAGGTGACAAGCTGCCAACTTCACTCTACACATTCTCCTGTAAAGATGCGTCAGACGCAAATGTACAGCAGGTCTCCTCGCTATCGGTCTCTTTCCACAATGTTTGGGTCTCGAAATCGTGTTCCACATTCTCTTCATACGAGAATCCGCCGAAGATAACTCTCCAGACCAAATCGGGACTCATCTATGAAAAGAACATTGGTTCACTCTTCGACTGTCCACGTGGCAAGCTGCCAACTTCACTCTACACTTTCTCCTGTAAAGATGCGTCAGAGGCGCATGTACCGCAGGTCTCCTCGCTATCGGTCTCTTTCCACAATGTTTGGGTCTCGAAATCGTGTTTCACATTCTCTTCAGACGAGAATCCGCCGAAGATCACTCTCCAGACCCAATCGGGACTCATCTATGAAAAGAACATTGGTTCATTCTTCGACTGTCCAGGTGGCAAGTTGACAACTTCACTCTAGACTTTCTCCGGTGAAAATGCGTCAGAGGCGCATGTACAGTAGGTCTCCTTGACATCGGTCTCTTTCCAGAATGTTTGGGTCTCGAAATCGTGTTTCACATTCTCTTCATACGAGAATCCGCCGAAGATCACTCTCCAGACCAAATCGGGACTCATCTATGAAAAGAACATTGGTTCACTCTTCAACTGTCCAGGTGGCAAGCTGCCAACTGCACTCTACACTTTCTCCTGTAAAGATGCGTCAGAGGCGCATGTACAGCAGGTCTCCTCTATAACGGTCTCTTTCCACAATGTTTGGGTCTCGAAATCGTGTTCCACATTCTCTTCATACGAGAACCCGCCGAAGATCACTCTCCAGACCAAATCGGGACTCATCTATGAAAAGAACATTGGTTCACTCTTCGACTGTCCAGGTGACAAGCTGCCAACTTCACTCTACACTTTCTCCTGTAAAGATGTATCAGAGGCGCATGTACAGCAGGTCTCCTCCATAACGGTCTCTTTCCACAATGTTTGGGTCTCGAAATCGTGTTCCACATTCTCTTCATACGAGAACCCGCCGAAGATCACTCTCCAGACCAAATCGGGACTCATCTATGAAAAGAACATTGGTTCACTCTTCGACTGTCCAGGTGACAAGCTGCCAACTTCACTCTACACATTCTCCTGTAACGATGCGTCAGACGCGCATGTACAGCAGGTCTCCTCGCTATCGGTCTCTTTCCACAATGTTTGGGTCTCGAAATCGTGTTCCACATTCTCTTCATACGAGAACCCGCCGAAGAACACTCTCCAGACCCAATCGGGACTCATCTATGAAAAGAACATTGGTTCATTCTTCGACTGTCCAGGTGGCAAGTTGACAACTTCACTCTAGACTTTCTCCGGTGAAAATGCGTCAGAAGCGCATGTACAGTAGGTCTCCTTGACATCGGTCTCTTTCCAGAATGTTTGGGTCTCGAAATCGTGTTTCACATTCTCTTCAGACGAGAATCCGCCGAAGATCACTCTCCAGAACAAATCGGGACTCATCTATGAAAATAACATTGGTTCATTCTTCGACTGTCCAGGTGGCAAGTTGACAACTTCACTCTAGAATTTCTCCGGTGAAGATGCGTCAAAGGCGCATGTACAGTAGGTCTACTCTACATCGGTCTCTTTCCAGAATGTTTGGGTCTCGAAATCGTGTTTCACATTCTCTTCAGACGAGAACCCGCCAAAGATCACACTCCAGACCAAATCGGGACTCATCTATGTAAAGAAAATTGGTTCACTCTTCGTCTGTCCAGGTGGCAGGTTGACAACTTCACTCTAGACTTTCTCCGGTGAAGATGCGTCAGAGGCGCATGTACAGCAGGTCTCATCGACATCGGTCTCTTTCCAGAATGTTTGGGTCTCGAAATCGTGTTTCACATTCTCTTCAGAAGAGAATCCGCCGAAGATCACTCTCCAGACCAAATCGGGACTCATCTCTGAAAAGGACATTGGTTCACTCTTCGACTGTCCAGGTGGCAGGTTGACAACTTCACTCTACACTTTCTCCGGTGAAGATGCGTCAGAGGCGCATGTCCAGTAGGTCTCCTCGACATCAGTCTCTTTCCAGAATGTTTGGGTCTCGAAATCGTGTTTCACATTCTCTTCAGACGAGAATCCGACGAAGATCACTCTCCAGACCAAATCGGGACTCATCTATGAAAAGAACATTGGCTCATTCTTCGACTGTCCAGGTGGCAAGTTGACAACTTCACTCTAGACTTACTCCGGTGAAGATGCGTCAGAGGCGCATGTACAGTAGGTCTCCTTGACATCGGTCGCTTTCCAGAATGTTTGGATCTCGAAATCGTGTTTCACATTCTCTTCAGACGAGAATCCGCCGAAGATCACTCTCCAGAACAAATCGGGACTCATCTATGAAAAGAACATTGGTTCATTCTTCGTCTGTCCAGGTGGCAAGTTGACGACTTCACTCTAGACTTTCTCCGGTGTAGATGCGTCAGAGGCGCATGTACAGTAGGTCTCCTCGTCATCGGTCTCTTTCCAGAATGTTTGGGTCTCGAAATCATGTTTCACATTCTCTTCATACGAGAACCCGCCGAAGATCACTCTCCAGACCAAATCGGGACTCATCTATGAAAAGAACATTGGTTCATTCTTCGACTGTCCAGGTGGCAAGTTGACAACTAGACTTTCTCCTGTAAAGATGCGTCAGAGCCGCATGTACAGCAGGTCTCCTCGATAACGGTCTCTTTCCACAATGTTTGGATCTCGAAATCGTGTTCCACATTCTCTTAATACGAGAACCCGCCGAAGATCACTCTCCAGACCAAATCGGGACTCATCTATGAAAAGAACATTGGTTAACTTTTCGACTGTCGGGGTGGCAAGCTGCCAACTTCACTCTACACATTCTCCTGTAAAGATGCGTCAGAGGCGCATGTACAGCAGGTCTCCTCGCTATCGGTCTCTTTCCACAATGTTTGGGTCTCGAAGTCGTGTTTCACATTCTCTTCATACGAGAACCCGCCGAAGATCACTCTCCAGACCAAATCGGGGCTCATCTATGAAAAGAACATTGGTTCATTCTTCGACTGTCCAGGTGGCAAGTTGACAACTTCACTCTAGACTTTCTCCGGTGAAGATGCGTCAGAGGCGCATGTACAGTAGGTCTCCTTGACATCGGTCTCTTTCCTGAATGTTTGGGTCTCGAAATCGTGTTTCACATTCTCTTCAGTCTAGAATCCGCCGAAGATCACTCTCCAGACGAAATCGGGACTCATCTATGAAAAGAACGTTGGTTCATTCTTCGTCTGTCCAGGTGGCAAGTTGACGACTTCACTCTAGACTTTCTCCGGTGAAGATGCGTCAGAGGCGCATGTACAGTAGGTCTCATCGACATCGGTCTCTTTCCAGAATGTTTGGGTCTCGAAATCGTGTTTCACATTCTCTTCAGAAGAGAATCCGCCGAAGATCACTCTCCAGACCAAATCGGGACTCATCTCTGAAAAGGACATTGGTTCACTCTTCGACTGTCCAGGTGGCAGGTTGACAACTTCACTCTACACTTTCTCCGGTGAAGATGCGTCAGAGGCGCATGTCCAGTAGGTCTCCTCGACATCAGTCTCTTTCCAGAATGTTTGGGTCTCGAAATCGTGTTTCACATTCTCTTCAGACGAGAATCCGACGAAGATCACTCTCCAGACCAAATCGGGACTCATCTATGAAAAGAACATTGGCTCATTCTTCGACTGTCCAGGTGGCAAGTTGACAACTTCACTCTAGACTTACTCCGGTGAAGATGCGTCAGAGGCGCATGTACAGTAGGTCTCCTTGACATCGGTCGCTTTCCAGAATGTTTGGATCTCGAAATCGTGTTTCACATTCTCTTCAGACGAGAATCCGCCGAAGATCACTCTCCAGAACAAATCGGGACTCATCTATGAAAAGAACATTGGTTCATTCTTCGTCTGTCCAGGTGGCAAGTTGACGACTTCACTCTAGACTTTCTCCGGTGAAGATGTGTCAGAGGCGCATGTACAGTAGGTCTCCTCGATATCGGTCCCTTTCCAGAATGTTTGGGTCTCGAAATCGTGTTTCAATTTCCCTTCATACGAGAACCCGCCGAAGATCACACTCCAGACCAAATCGGGACTCATCTATGAAAAGAACATTGGTTCACTCTTCGTCTGTCCAGGTGGCAGGTTGACAACTTCACTCTACAATTTCTCCTGTAAAGATGTGTCAGAGGCGCATGTACAGCAGGTCTCCTCCATAACGGTCTCTTTCCACAATGTTTGGGTCTCGAAATCGTGTTCCACATTCTCTTCATACGAGAACCCGCCGAAGATCACTCTCCAGACCAAATCGGGACTCATCTATGAAAAGAACATTGGTTCACTCTTCGACTGTCCAGGTGACAAGCTGCCAACTTCACTCTACACATTCTCCTGTAAAGATGCGTCAGACGCAAATGTACAGCAGGTCTCCTCGCTATCGGTCTCTTTCCACAATGTTTGGGTCTCGAAATCGTGTTCCACATTCTCTTCATACGAGAATCCGCCGAAGATAACTCTCCAGACCAAATCGGGACTCATCTATGAAAAGAACATTGGTTCACTCTTCGACTGTCCAGGTGGCAAGCTGCCAACTTCACTCTACACTTTCTCCTGTAAAGATGCGTCAGAGGCGCATGTACCGCAGGTCTCCTCGCTATCGGTCTCTTTCCACAATGTTTGGGTCTCGAAATCGTGTTTCACATTCTCTTCAGACGAGAATCCGCCGAAGATCACTCTCCAGACCCAATCGGGACTCATCTATGAAAAGAACATTGGTTCATTCTTCGACTGTCCAGGTGGCAAGTTGACAACTTCACTCTAGACTTTCTCCGGTGAAAATGCGTCAGAGGCGCATGTACAGTAGGTCTCCTTGACATCGGTCTCTTTCCAGAATGTTTGGGTCTCGAAATCGTGTTTCACATTCTCTTCATACGAGAATCCGCCGAAGATCACTCTCCAGACCAAATCGGGACTCATCTATGAAAAGAACATTGGTTCACTCTTCAACTGTCCAGGTGGCAAGCTGCCAACTGCACTCTACACTTTCTCCTGTAAAGATGCGTCAGAGGCGCATGTACAGCAGGTCTCCTCTATAACGGTCTCTTTCCACAATGTTTGGGTCTCGAAATCGTGTTCCACATTCTCTTCATACGAGAACCCGCCGAAGATCACTCTCCAGACCAAATCGGGACTCATCTATGAAAAGAACATTGGTTCACTCTTCGACTGTCCAGGTGACAAGCTGCCAACTTCACTCTACACTTTCTCCTGTAAAGATGTATCAGAGGCGCATGTACAGCAGGTCTCCTCCATAACGGTCTCTTTCCACAATGTTTGGGTCTCGAAATCGTGTTCCACATTCTCTTCATACGAGAACCCGCCGAAGATCACTCTCCAGACCAAATCGGGACTCATCTATGAAAAGAACATTGGTTCACTCTTCGACTGTCCAGGTGACAAGCTGCCAACTTCACTCTACACATTCTCCTGTAACGATGCGTCAGACGCGCATGTACAGCAGGTCTCCTCGCTATCGGTCTCTTTCCACAATGTTTGGGTCTCGAAATCGTGTTCCACATTCTCTTCATACGAGAACCCGCCGAAGAACACTCTCCAGACCCAATCGGGACTCATCTATGAAAAGAACATTGGTTCATTCTTCGACTGTCCAGGTGGCAAGTTGACAACTTCACTCTAGACTTTCTCCGGTGAAAATGCGTCAGAAGCGCATGTACAGTAGGTCTCCTTGACATCGGTCTCTTTCCAGAATGTTTGGGTCTCGAAATCGTGTTTCACATTCTCTTCAGACGAGAATCCGCCGAAGATCACTCTCCAGAACAAATCGGGACTCATCTATGAAAATAACATTGGTTCATTCTTCGACTGTCCAGGTGGCAAGTTGACAACTTCACTCTAGAATTTCTCCGGTGAAGATGCGTCAAAGGCGCATGTACAGTAGGTCTACTCTACATCGGTCTCTTTCCAGAATGTTTGGGTCTCGAAATCGTGTTTCACATTCTCTTCAGACGAGAACCCGCCAAAGATCACACTCCAGACCAAATCGGGACTCATCTATGTAAAGAAAATTGGTTCACTCTTCGTCTGTCCAGGTGGCAGGTTGACAACTTCACTCTACACTTTCTCCTGTAAAGATGCGTCAGAGGCGCATGTACAGCAGGTTTCCTCGATAACGGTCTCTTTCCACAATGTTTGGGCCTCGAAATCGTGTTCCACATTTTCTTCATACGAGAACCCGCCGAAGATCACTCTCCAGACCAAATCGGGGCTCATCTATGAAAAGAACATTGTTTCACTCTTCGACTGTCCAGGTGGCAAGCTGCCAACTACACTCTACACTTTCTCCTGTAAAGATGCGTCAGAGGCGCATGTACAGCAGGTCTCCTAGTCATCGGTCTCTTTCCAGAATGTGTGGGTCTCGAAATCGTCTTTCACATTCTCTTCAGACCAGAATCCGCCGAAGATCACTCTCCAGACGAAATCGGGACTCATCTATGAAAGGAACATTGGTTCATTCTTCGTCTGTCCAGGTGGCAAGTTGACGACTTCACTCTAGACTTTCTCCGGTGAAGATGCGTCAGAGGCGCATGTACAGTAGGTCTCCTAATCATCGGTCTCTTTCCAGAATGTTTGGGTCTCGAAATCGTCTTTCATATTCTCTTCAGACAAGAATCCGCCGAAGATCACTCTCCAGACGAAATCGGGACTCATCTATGAAAGGAACATTGGTTCATTCTTCGTCTGTCCAGGTGGCAAGTTGACGACTTCACTCTAGACTTTCTCCGGTGTAGATGCGTCAGAGGCGCATGTACAGTAGGTCTCCTCGTCATCGGTCTCTTTCCAGAATGTTTGGGTCTCGAAATCATGTTTCACATTCTCTTCATACGAGAACCCGCCGAAGATCACTCTCCAGACCAAATCGGGACTCATCTATGAAAAGAACATTGGTTCATTCTTCGACTGTCCAGGTGGCAAGTTGACAACTAGACTTTCTCCTGTAAAGATGCGTCAGAGCCGCATGTACAGCAGGTCTCCTCGATAACGGTCTCTTTCCACAATGTTTGGATCTCGAAATCGTGTTCCACATTCTCTTAATACGAGAACCCGCCGAAGATCACTCTCCAGACCAAATCGGGACTCATCTATGAAAAGAACATTGGTTAACTTTTCGACTGTCGGGGTGGCAAGCTGCCAACTTCACTCTACACATTCTCCTGTAAAGATGCGTCAGAGGCGCATGTACAGCAGGTCTCCTCGCTATCGGTCTCTTTCCACAATGTTTGGGTCTCGAAGTCGTGTTTCACATTCTCTTCATACGAGAACCCGCCGAAGATCACTCTCCAGACCAAATCGGGGCTCATCTATGAAAAGAACATTGGTTCATTCTTCGACTGTCCAGGTGGCAAGTTGACAACTTCACTCTAGACTTTCTCCGGTGAAGATGCGTCAGAGGCGCATGTACAGTAGGTCTCCTTGACATCGGTCTCTTTCCTGAATGTTTGGGTCTCGAAATCGTGTTTCACATTCTCTTCAGTCTAGAATCCGCCGAAGATCACTCTCCAGACGAAATCGGGACTCATCTATGAAACGAACGTTGGTTCATTCTTCGTCTGTCCAGGTGGCAAGTTGACGACTTCACTCTAGACTTTCTCCGGTGAAGATGCGTCAGAGGCGCATGTACAGTAGGTCTCATCGACATCGGTCTCTTTCCAGAATGTTTGGGTCTCGAAATCGTGTTTCACATTCTCTTCAGAAGAGAATCCGCCGAAGATCACTCTCCAGACCAAATCGGGACTCATCTCTGAAAAGGACATTGGTTCACTCTTCGACTGTCCAGGTGGCAGGTTGACAACTTCACTCTACACTTTCTCCGGTGAAGATGCGTCAGAGGCGCATGTCCAGTAGGTCTCCTCGACATCAGTCTCTTTCCAGAATGTTTGGGTCTCGAAATCGTGTTTCACATTCTCTTCAGACGAGAATCCGACGAAGATCACTCTCCAGACCAAATCGGGACTCATCTATGAAAAGAACATTGGCTCATTCTTCGACTGTCCAGGTGGCAAGTTGACAACTTCACTCTAGACTTACTCCGGTGAAGATGCGTCAGAGGCGCATGTACAGTAGGTCTCCTTGACATCGGTCGCTTTCCAGAATGTTTGGATCTCGAAATCGTGTTTCACATTCTCTTCAGACGAGAATCCGCCGAAGATCACTCTCCAGAACAAATCGGGACTCATCTATGAAAAGAACATTGGTTCATTCTTCGTCTGTCCAGGTGGCAAGTTGACGACTTCACTCTAGACTTTCTCCGGTGAAGATGTGTCAGAGGCGCATGTACAGTAGGTCTCCTCGATATCGGTCCCTTTCCAGAATGTTTGGGTCTCGAAATCGTGTTTCAATTTCCCTTCATACGAGAACCCGCCGAAGATCACACTCCAGACCAAATCGGGACTCATCTATGAAAAGAACATTGGTTCACTCTTCGTCTGTCCAGGTGGCAGGTTGACAACTTCACTCTACAATTTCTCCTGTAAAGATGTGTCAGAGGCGCATGTACAGCAGGTCTCCTCGATAACGGTCTCTTTCCACAATGTTTGGGTCTCGAAATCGTGTTTCACATTCTCTTCATACGAGAACCCGCCGAAGATCACTCTCCAGACCAAATCGGGACTCATCTATGAAGAGAACATTGGTTCATTCTTCGACTGTCCAGGTGGCAAGTTGACAACTTCACTCTAGACTTTCTCCGGTGAAGATGCGTCAGAGGCGCATGTACAGTAGGTCTCCTCGACATCGGTCTCTTTCCAGAATGTTTGGGTCTCGAAATCGTGTTTCACATTCTCTTCATACGAGAATCCGCCGAAGATCACTCTCCAGACCAAATAGGGACTCATCTATGAAAAGAACATTGCTTCACTCTTCGTCTGTCCAGGTGGCAGGTTGACAACTTCACTCTACACTTTCTCCTGTAAAGATGTGTCAGAGGCGCATGTACAGCAGGTCTCTCCTCGATAACGGTCTCTTTCCACAATGTTTGGGTCTCGAAATTGTGTTCCACATTCTCTTCATACGAGAACCCGCCGAATATCACTCTCCAGACCAAATCGGGTCTCATCTATGAAAAGAACATTGGTTCACTCATCGACTGTCCAGGTGGCAAGCTGCCAACTTCACTCTACACATTCTCCTGTAAAGATGCGTCAGAGGCGAATGTACTGCAAGTCTCCTCGCTATCGGTCTCTTTCCACAATGTTTGGGTCTCGAAATCGTGTTCCACATTCTCTTCATACGAGAACCCGCCGAAGATCACTCTCCAGACCCAATCGGGACTCATCTATGAAAAGAACATTGGTTCATTCTTCGACTGTCCAGGTGGCAAGTTGACAACTTCACTCTAGACTTTCTCCGGTGAAGATGCGTCTGAGGCCCATGTACAGTAGGTCTCCTCGACATCGGTCTCTTTCCGCAATGTTTGGGTCTCGACATCGTGTTTCACATTCTCTTCAGACGAGAATCCGCCGAAGATCACTCTCCAGACCAAATCGGGACTCATCTATGAAAAGAACATTGGTTCACTCTTCGTCTGTCCAGGTGGCAGGTTGACAACTTCACTCTAGACTTTCTCCGGTGAAGATGCGTCAGAGGCGCATGTACAGTAGGTCTCCTCGACATCGGTCTCTTTCGAGAATTTTTGGGTCTCGAAATCGTGTTTCACATTGTCTTCAAACGAGATCCCGCCGAAGATCACACTCCAGACCAAATCGGGACTCATCTATGAAAAGAACATTGGTTCACTCTTCGTCTGTCCAGGTGGCAGGTTGACAACTTCACTCTACACTATCTCCAGTAAAGATGCGTCAGAGGCGCATGTACAGCAGGTCTCCTCGATAACGGTCTCTTTCCACAATATTTGGGTCTCGAAATCGTGTTCCACATTCTCTTCATACGAGAACCCGCCGAAGATCACTCTCCAGACCAAATCGGGACTCATCTATGAAAAGAACATTGGTTCACTCTTCGACTGTCCAGGTCTCCTCGACATCGGTCTCTTTCCACAATGTTTGGGTCTCGACATCGTGTTTCACATTCTCTTCAGACGAGAATCCGCCGAAGATCACTCTCCAGACCAAATCGGGACTCATCTATGAAAAGAACATTGGTTCACTCTTCGTCTGTCCAGGTGGCAGGTTGACAACTTCACTCTAGACTTTCTCCAGTGAAGATGCGTCAGAGGCGCATGTACAGTAGGTCTCCTCGACATCGGTCTCTTTCCAGAATGTTTGGGTTTCGAAATCGTGTTTCACATTCTCTTCAAACGAGAACCCGCCGAAGATCACACTCCAGACCAAATCGGGACTCATCTATGAAAAGAACATTGGTTCACTCTTCTTCTGTCCAGGTGGCAGGTTGACAACTTCACTCTACACTTTCTCCAGTAAAGATGCGTCAGAGGCGCATGTACAGGAGGTCTCCTCGATAACGGTCTCTTTCCACAATATTTGGGTCTCGAAATCGTGTTCCACATTCTCTTCATACGAGAACCCGCCGAAGATCACTCTCCAGACCCAATCGGGACTCATCTATGAAAAGAACATTGGTTCATTCTTCGACTGTCCAGGTGGCAAGTTGACAACTTCACTCTAGACTTTCTCCGGTGAAGATGCGTCTGGGGCCCATGTACAGTAGGTCTCCTCGACATCGGTCTCTTTCCGCAATGTTTGGGTCTCGACATCGTGTTTCACATTCTCTTCAGACGAGAATCCGCCGAAGATCACTCTCCAGACCAAATCGGGACTCATCTATGAAAAGAACATTGGTTCACTCTTCGTCTGTCCAGGTGGCAGGTTGACAACTTCACTCTAGACTTTCTCCGGTGAAGATGCGTCAGAGGCGCATGTACAGTAGGTCTCCTCGACATCGGTCTCTTTCGAGAATTTTTGGGTCTCGAAATCGTGTTTCACATTCTCTTCAAACAAGAACCCGCCGAAGATCACACTCCAGACCAAATCGGGACTCATCTATGAAAAGAACATTGGTTCACTCTTCGTCTGTCCAGGTGGCAGGTTGACAACTTCACTCTACACTATCTCCAGTAAAGATGCGTCAGAGGCGCATGTACAGGAGGTCTCCTCGATAACGGTCTCTTTCCACAATATTTGGGTCTCGAAATCGTGTTCCACATTCTCTTCATACGAGAACCCGCCGAAGATCACTCTCCAGACCAAATCGGGACTCATCTATGAAAAGAACATTGGTTCACTCTTCGACTGTCCAGGTCTCCTCGACATCGGTCTCTTTCCACAATGTTTGGGTCTCGACATCGTGTTTCACATTCTCTTCAGACGAGAATCCGCCGAAGATCACTCTCCAGACCAAATCGGGACTCATCTATGAAAAGAACATTGGTTCACTCTTCGTCTGTCCAGGTGGCAGGTTGACAACTTCACTCTAGACTTTCTCCGGTGAAGATGCGTCAGAGGCGCATGTACAGTAGGTCTCCTCGACATCGGTCTCTTTCCAGAATGTTTGGGTTTCGAAATCGTGTTTCACATTCTCTTCAAACGAGAACCCGCCGAAGATCACACTCCAGACCAAATCGGGACTCATCTATGAAAAGAACATTGGTTCACTCTTCTTCTGTCCAGGTGGCAGGTTGACAACTTCACTCTACACTTTCTCCAGTAAAGATGCGTCAGAGGCGCATGTACAGGAGGTCTCCTCGATAACGGTCTCTTTCCACAATATTTGGGTCTCGAAATCGTGTTCCACATTCTCTTCATACGAGAACCCGCCGAAGATCACTCTCCAGACCAAATCGGGACTCATCTATGAAAAGAACATTGGTTCACTCTTCGACTGTCCAGGTGGCAAGCTGCCAACTTCACTCTACACATTCTCCAGTAAAGATGCGTCAGAGGCGCATGTACAGCAGGTCTCCTCGATATCGGTCTCTTTCCACAATGTTTGGGTCTCGAAATCGTGTTCCACATTCTCTTCATACGAGAACCCGCCGAAGATCACACTCCAGACCAAATCGGGACTCATCTATGAAGAGACCATTGGTTCATTCTTCGACTGTCCAGGTGGCAAGCTGCCAACTTCACTCTACACATTCTCCTGTAAAGATGCGTCAGAGGCGCATGTACAGCAGGTCTCCTCGCTATCGGTCTCTTTCCACAATGTTTGGGTCTCGAAATCGTGTTCCACATTCTCTTCATACGTGAACCCGCCGAAGATCACTCTCCAGACCCAATCGGGACTTATCTATGAAAAGAACATTGGTTCATTCTTCGACTGTTCAGGTGGCAAGTTGACAAATTCACTCTAGACTTTCTCCGGTGAAGATGCGTCAGAGGCGCATGTACAGTAGGTCTCCTCGACATCGGTCTCTTCCTAGAATGTTTGGGTCTCGAAATCGTGTTCCACATTCTCTTCAGACGAGAATCCGCCGAAGATCACTCTCCAGACCAAATCGGGTCTCATCTATGAAAAGAACATTGGTTCACTCTTCGTCTGTACAGGTGGCAGGTTGACTACTTCACTCTAGACTTTCTCCTGTAAAGATGTGTGAGTGGCGCATGTACAGCAGGTCTCCTCGATAACGGTCTCTATCCCCAATGTTTGGGTCTCGAAATCGTGTTTCACATTCCTTTCATACGAGAACCCGCCGAAGATCTCTCTCCAGACCAAATCGGGACTCATCTATGAAAAGAACATTGGTTCATTCTTCGACTGTCCAGGTGGCAAGTTGACAACTTCACTCTAGACTTTCTCCGGTGAAGATGCATCAGAGGCGCATGTACAGTAGGTCTCCTCGACATCGGTCTCTTTCCAGAATGTTTGGGTCTCGAAATCGTGTTTCACATTCTCTTCAGACGAGAATCCGCCGTAGCTCACTCTCCAGACCAAATCGGGACTCATCTATGAAAAGAACATTGGTTCACTTTTCGACTGTCCAGGTGGCAAGCTGCCAACTTCACTCTACACATTCTCCTGTAAAGATGCGTTAGAGGCGCATGTACAGCAGGTCTCCTCGCTATCGGTCTCTTTCCACAATGTTTGGGTCTCGAAATCGTGTTCCACATTCTCTTCATACGAGAACCCGCCGAAGATCACTCTCCAGACCAAATCGGGACTCATCTATGAAAAGAACATTGGTTCACTCTTCGACTGTCCAGGTGACAAGCTGCCAACTTCACTCTACACTTTCTCCTGTGAAGATGCGTCAGAGGCGCATGTACAGTAGGTCTCCTCGATATCGGTCTCTTTCCTGAATGTTTGGGTCTCGAAATCGTGTTCCACATTCTCTTCAGACGAGAATCCGCCGAAGATCACTCTCCAGACCAAATCGGGATTCATCTATGAAAAGAACATTGGTTCATTCTTCGTCTGTCCAGGTGGCAGGTTGACAACTTCACTCTACACTTTCTCCTGTAAAGATGTGTCAGAGGCGCATGAACAGCAGGTATCCTCGATAACGGTCTCTTTCCACAATGTTTGGGTCTCGAAATCGTGTTCCACAATCTCTTCAGTCGAGAATCCGCCGAAGATCAGTCTCCAGACCAAATCGGGACTCATCTATGAAAAGAACATTGCTTCACTCTTCGTCTGTCCAGGTGGCAAGTTGACAACTTCACTCTAGACTTTCTCCTGTGAAGATGCGTCAGAGGCGCATGTACAGTAGGTCTCCTCGACATCGGTCTCTTTCCACAATGTTTGGGTCTCGAAATCGTGTTCCACATTCTCTTCAGATGAGAATCCGCCGAAGATCACTCTCCAGACCAAATCGGGACTCATCTATGAAAAGAACATTGGTTCACTCTTCGACTGTCCAGGAGGCAAGTTGACAACTTCACTCTAGACTTTCTCCTGTGAAGATGCCCCAGAGGCCCATGTACAGCAGGTCTCCGACAGTAACGGCCACTCTGTCGAAGCCTTCTCTACACCGTTTGCTTCGATACAACACGTCCAGTGAATGCTGCTAGGTCAGCTGCCAACATGAGTAACGTAGAAGTAAATATCCTCGGAGTAGGAAGCAACTAAAATCACTTAATAAAAGCATGTTTTCTGGTCTAGACTGTATACCAATTAGGTTCCTTTTGGAGTATGCTGATGCATTAGCTCCATACTTAACAATCATATACAACCGTTCGCTCGACGAAAGATCTGCACCCAAAGACTGGAAAGTTGCACAGGTCACACCAATATTCAAGAAAGGTAGTAGGAGCAATCCAAGAGATTACGGGCCCATCTCGTTAACGTCGATATGCAGCAGGATTTTAGAACATATATTGTGTTCGAAAATTATGAATTACCTAGAAGGATACTGTATATTCATACACTGTCAACATGGGTTTAGGAAACATCGTTCCTGTGAAACACAACTACTTTTTATTCACATGAAGTGCTGAGTGCTATTGACAAGGAATTTGAGATCGATTCCGTATTCCTGGATTTCCGGAAGGCTTTTGATACTGTACCACACAAGCGGCTCGTAGTAAAATTGCGTGCTTACGGAATATCGTGTCAGTTATGTGACTGGATTTTCGATTTCCTGTCAGAGAGGTCACAGTTCGTAGTAATTGACGGAAAGTCATCGAGTAAAACAGAAGTGATTTCAGGCGTTCCTCAAGGTAGTGTTATAGGACCTTTGCTGTTCCTTATCTAGATTTAGATAAAATATCTGAGAAGAGCGAAAAGTGGCAGTTGACCCTAAATAACGAAAAGTGTGAGGTCATCCACATGAGTGCGAAAAGGAATTTGTCAAACTTCGGTTACACGATAAATCAGTCTAATCTAAAAGCTGTAAATTCAACTAAATACCTAGGTATTACAATTACGAACAACTTAAATTGGAAGGACCATATAGAAAATGTTGTGGGGCAGGATAACCAAAGACTGCGTTTTATTGGCAGGACACTTAGAAAATGTGGCAGACCTACTAAGGAGACTGCCTACACTACGCTTGTCCGTCCTCTTTTAGAATACTGCTGCGCTGTGTGGGATCCTTACCAGGTACAGACGGAGTGCATCAAAAAAGTTCAAAGAAAGGCAGCACGTTTTGTATTATCGCGAAATATGGGAGAGAGTGCCATAGAAATGATACGGGATTTGGATGGAAATCATTAAAAGAAAGGCGTTTTTCTTTGCGACGGAATCGTCTCACGAAATTCCAATCACAAACTTTCTCCTCCGAATGCGAAAATATTTTGTTGACACCGACCTACACAGGACGGAACGATCACCCCGAGAAATCAGAGCTCGTACGGAAAGATATAGGTGTTCATTCTTTCCGCGCACTATACGAGATAGGAATAATAGAGAGTTGTGAAGGTGGTTCGATGAACCCTCTGCCAGGCACTTTAATGTGATTTTCAGTGTATCCATGTAGATGTAGATGCCAGTTGCTATACAGTACTAAGGTTACCGTCGTGCCTGTACAGTCAAATGACGGTCCTCTCTTTCACACATGGTCGACCATGCTCTGATCTCCGTGATACGGTTTCGGTCTGTATAAACTGCCGCCACATCTGTGAAACAACAGAACGATTCAAGTTAAGCCATCGCGCCACATGAGTTTGTAACTGTCCTGCTTCCATTCTTCCTATGGCCCTTCACCGCAAAGAGTCTGGTAGGTGTCTTTTCTGTGCCGCAGTGCACCGTCTGTGACTGTGTAAACAGCGATTGTGGACGTGGAACTACAAGACAAACACTATTCCGTTTGATACGTGCCTGGCGTCATCGTTGGCGTGGTTTCCCGTTGACCGAAATGCCATCTTCCGTGCAGAACGCGATCGTACGGACAATTTGTATGATTATATCGTGAATTAAACAATGGACGGGAAAAATGCGGTTTGTTGCTTTAATTTTGGACTCGGTGTATATCGATGATATTAAAACTTAAAAAAAAACAAATGTTGACATTCAAATTTTATTCGCCATTATTTTATTAATAATTAGAAACATCGACAAAAAGAAAATGAGAAAAACTGGGAAATTAGAAATAATTATACATGCTAGTCGAATCAAAACTTAATGTTATATTTGAAGCGGTGTTTGACTGGCTTTTCTGGAAAGTTTGCTCTCATTCACCAAATGATACGCAAATGCTCGTCTGTGAGATGATAAAAATATTTATTTTTTTCTGTAATGGAAAACTTTGCTCACGTAAATAAGTGCTTTCAAAAATTGTAATTGTTTGCTGAGCATACCTTTTCATTTCTTCAAAATTAAGCGACAATCTCCCACAAAACTTAACAATACCATTGATTATGAAGAAAGAGTTTTTTTAGAGTGTCAGTAGAGCGAAGACCAACCACTATCCTTCCTATATTACTTGACACATCCTCAATGTCACATGAAAAAGATTTTGCAAAAATCTTGTTTACCGGAAGCCTTCTCGAAGTCACAAAATCTCTCGTTGAACATCTGACCATTTTTCCAGTGAAGATTTAGTCCAGCTTCCTAGAAAACTTCGGGAAATATTGCAGTTTTTCTCGTCAGTATGTTATATGAATAGCTTGTTTTCATTTGGAATGTCTATACGTCGGTATGCATATCAGAAATTAATTTACAGACTAATTTTCACTCTACAGCGGAGTGTGTGCTGATATGAAAATTCCCCACCCTTAAGTCTTGCTTGGGTAGCTTAGTCGATAGAACACATGCTCGCGAAAGGCAAAAGCCCCGAACAAGAGTCGATTCGGCACTCTTTTTTAATCTGCCAGGAAGCGAGCAAAAGTCTCGATTCGGCACTCTTCTTTAATCTGCCAAGAAGATTCAGATATTAATTTGTTTTCTTGAAGCCTCATATACAGGATATATAACTCATTAATTAAATATGTCAAAAATCCGAAATCTCGAAAACCCTGAGGATCTGTAATCTGAGTCATATTTACCTTTTTCTATTATAAATGTGTTGATTTCTTTTCTGAGGTCCAAAAATCTTTCCAGGAATGCAAGTCTATTTAACCACCTCACTTCAGAATAATACAGGACACTCAAATGATCTGGTAGAAACTGTTGAAATTCTTGATGTATCAACCCACTTTTTCTGCTGAAGTTTGCAGTTGATATCACGATGTCGAACTTCTTTCCATGCAGTCACTTTGCAGTATAATTTTTATTGGTGACAATAAAGCAGAAAAATAATGGGATATAGTTACCTACATGTATCACTTTAGTTTTAATTCTACTCAACAGAACATTATTTTGTCAATTTGCGTTTCTGCCGCCATTTGTTATAATGCTTACCTATTTTAGCCATGGTAATTGCATTGATACTAAGGCTTATTATATGTGGCGAAATAACTCTTAATTAGACAATGTTGTTTTAGTATTCCCTGTCAGTAAACGGTCGGCCACACTATGCAAGTATTTCGGCTACCTTTAAACTCGCATCTACATCCGACTCGCCACCTTGAACTTGAGTCTTGAAAGTATTTGTTGGTTCTTTACTGACGGTTTGAGAGCGTTTATTTTATTTTTCGGTAAATCATCCACAAGATTCTTTTCGAACAGCGATAGTTTTTTTGACATATTAAGCTTAGGGCTCTCCGTTTACAGTCAATAAAAAAGCATAAATCTGTCCAAGCGTCGTTAAAAACTTTTCTCTTCCAGTAACTACCTTTTGTCTTAAAAAAATCAGTGAAAGTTATTAAGCTCACAACACACCCGTAAACGCTGCAACAATGAGAGTATTTCCGTCTTGTACAGACGCTATTTAATTAACTTTGTGAACTCAAGTGCATCAGATAACAAAATCTCTCACACTTACCTAAATCTAAACAAAATAGTTATTAGTTTCGTACAGCACCGTGGATGCACAATAACTCGCTCCAGTCCTCTCACCAAACAAATTTCTTGACAGTACCGGGAACTAAACAGGGATCCTCCTCATGGTAGTTATTCGCGCTGACCTTTCACCTACGGAGTCGAACTTCCGTTTTATATAGTTTCAGTAATTAAACAATACGCAAGCTCAAGAAGCTAAACACTGTTGATGTAATCTGATACTATTGAATTGTTTCTTTGTGACATGCCCGTATTCATGCAGCTACCGACCACTGAAGCAAATGGAAATACTGTCAAAGCCATTCAGCAGTTTGAAATAATCATCCCAGTGCGATACTCTCCTGCACACAACGGGACTGTCTGTGAGCACTGATAAATCGTTCATTTCCACAGTAACAATGTGATACAAAATCGAAAGACTTTTGAAAATATTGGAAGACAGATGCTATCTACACTGCTGGCCATTAAAATTGCTACACCACGAAGATGACGAGCTACAGACGCGAGCCGGGCGGTGAGGCCGAGCGGTTCTAGGCGCTTCAGTCTGGAACCGCGCGACCGCCACTGTCGCAGTTTCGAATCCTGCCTCGGGCATGGATGTGTGTGATGTCCTTAGGTTAGTTAGGTTTAAGTAGTTCTAAGTTCTAGGGGACTGATGACCTCCGATTTTAAGTGCCATAGTGCTCAGAGTCATTTGAACCATTTTTTTTACAGACGCGAAATTTAACCGACAGGAAGAAGATGCTATGATATGCAAACGATTAGCTTTTCAGAGCATTCACACAAGGTTTGCGCCGATGGTGACACCTACAACGTGCTGACATGAAGAAAGTTTCCAACCGAATGATCATACACAAACAGCAGTTGACCGCCGTTGCCTGGTGAAACGTTGTTGTGATGCCTCGTGTAAGGAGGAGAAATGCGTGCCATCACGTTTCCGACTTTGATAAAGGTCGGATCGTAGGTTATCGCGATTGCTGTTTATCGTATCGCGACATTGCTGCTCGCGTTGGTAGAGATCCAGTGACTGTTAGCAGAATATGGAATCGATGGGTTCAGGAGGGTAATACGGAACGCCGTGCTGGATCCCAACGGCCTCGTATCACTAGCAGTCGAGATGACAGACATCTTATCCGCATGTCTGTAACGGATCGTGCAGCCACGTCTCGATACCTGAGAAAACAGATGGGGACGTTTGCAAGACAACAACCATCTGCACGAACAGTTCGACGACGTTTGCAGCAGCATGGACTGTCAGCTCGGAGACCAAGGCTACGGTTACCCTTGACGCTGTAACACAAACAGGAGTGCCTGCGATGGTGTACTCAACGACGAACCTGCGTGCACGAATGGTAAAACGTCCTTTTTTTCGGATGAATCTAGGTTCTGTTTACAGCATCATGATGGTCGAATCCTTGTTTGGCGACATCGCGATGTACGCACATTGGAAGTGTGTATTCGTCATCGCCATACTGGCGTATCACCCGGCGTGATAGTATGGGGTGCCATTGGTTACACGTCTCGGTCACCTCTTGTTCGCATTGACGGCGCTTTGAACAGTGGACGTTACATTTCAGGTATGTTAGGACCCGTGGCTCTACCCTTCATTCGATCCCTACGAAACCCTACATTTCAGCAGGGCACGACCGCATGTTGCAGATCCAGTACGGGCCTTTCTGGATACAGAAAATGTTCGACTGCTGCCCTGGCCAGCACATTCTCCAGATCTCTCACCAACTTAAAACGTCTGGTCAGTGGTGGCCGACAACAGGCTTTTCACAATACGTCAGTCACTAGTCTTGATGAACTGTGGTATCGTGTTGAAGCTGCATGGGCAATTGTACCTCTACATGTCATCCAAGCTCTGTTTGACTCAATGCCCAGGCGTACGAAGGCCGTTATTACGCCCAGAGGTGGTTGTCCTGGGTACTGATTTCTCAGGATCTATGCACCCAAATTGGGTGAAAATGTAATCACATGTCAGTTCTAGTATAATATATTCATCCAATCAATACCCGTTTATCATATGCATTTCTTATTGGTGTAGCAATTTTAATGGCCAGTAGTGTATTAAGTAAATAATGTGTGAAAATAAGTGAACACTGTAACACGAGTAGGCGCAGATAAAAGTAGCCCTTGTAACTATGAAGGAAAGCAGTGAATTTACAGAAACTAAGAGCTGAAGAAGACTTACCACTTATTTACAATGAAAAAAAAATGTTACAGAAGATACTGAAAGTGATCCCCTGCAACATCAGTACACAACCATGCACGTTTAAGCACATTCAGATACACACGGTGAAAAGTTCGCATATCGATGGCGGCCTCTTCATGGCTGATGTCTTCCAGTTCCTGTACTGTATATGGATTTTTTTCACACAACTTTCTCTTCAAGTGTCCCCACAGGAAAAACTCACATGTTGTTAGATACGGCGAATGCGGCGGCCATAATATTTGCTGACAGTTCGTTCCTCAGTCAAGGCGTCATGCACTTGTTCCATGACGTGCGGCGTGTTGCCCCATCCTGCAGAAATAAGCAGTATTGTCTTTCATGTTCAGCGAGTTGAGCACAAAATGTATCAAAAATTTCTATATATGCAACCGTGTTCAGGGTAGTCTCAAAAAAATTCGGTCCAGTGATGCATATTCCTGTTAACCGCACTAAATGCCGATATTTCATCACGGAGTGGCTGCTGACACACAATGTTAGGGTCCTCCGTTGCCCAGTACCTCACGTTCTGTGAATCCACATGACCCGAGAGAAGAAACCAAGCTTCAGCACTCGTGATGTAATGGAAAGGGTCTAACAAACAAGGCCACGTGTAGTAATCTACTGCAGTAATCTTACTGTTGTCGCCCCGTAATTGCTGCAGAACCTTGCTGCAGAACCGTCGCACGATAGGGCTTCAAATTAAGACTTATCTGTCTTCGCTGGCGACTTCTCCTATTTACATGCGCCTATTGGGCCAACTTACGTGTAGTCTTCCTTGGGCTCTGAATAATTCTTCGGCAAATACCTGCAGTTACCAATGGTGCGCGAAATGAAGGGATTCTTTGTCGTTTACTTCTGCGCCAATTTAAATACAGACTCTATAAATGCTCACTTTCTTGGTAGTCCTCTTTCCGGAATATTGACCCCGAAAATTTCCTGAATTTCCTTCATCGAACTTGTGTTCACATATGATTCCACAATATCAATTCTTTCTTCTATCAAGAAATTTATTTTGCAGAATGCAAAGAAAAGCGTGTAACTTAACTGATAAAATAAACTGAAATGCTGACAGAAGAATGTTGACAATCGATTATTGTCCGTAGTCGTAGCTGTTTTTTCTATAAATGAATATCGGAGTTTTAACGCTTTATTATGTTTAGTATATTAAACTTACAGTTATAAATGATACGTCAAATGAAAGAGCAACTTAGACAGTTTTACCAAGAACCTTACAAATGTTCAATGTGAGCACCATTTGTCACACGGCACACATCAAGTCTATAGCCGAGTTCTTCCCAAACGTTGATAAATGTGTCTTCAGTGATTCTAGCAACAGCTGCTTCAATCCGGTTTCTTAATTCAGGGAGGTCTGCTGGTAGCGGAGGCACGTACACACGATACTTGATGAAGCCCCAAAGGAAAAAAATCGCATGGCGTTAGGTTGAGTGAACGTGGAGGCCATGCAAAGCAAGCCCTGTCATTGGGCCCCTTGCGGCCTATCCAGCGCTTGGCTAAAGTGAAGTTCAACCAATCGCGTACTTCGCTATGCCAGTGCTCACATTGAACATTTATAAGGTTCTTGGTAAAACTGTTTGAGTTGCTCTTTCACTGGGCATAGCATTTATAACTGTAAGTTTAATGTAATAAATATTATAAAGCGTTAAAACCCCGATATTCATTTATAAACACTCTGTATTTCAGAAGTCGAAGTATTGCATTCTCATTCAAAGGGGAGGCGGGCTCCTTTTGACTGTGCCACGCTGTCTTTCCTGAAACCTTTACGACTCTTTGAGGAGAGCTCATTTTCAGTGAGTAGCCAGCCTGTTATGTCCTATAGGATTCTGCAACACGTATTATTGGTCTGTAATTCTTAAAATCCAGTTTCAGTTCAGTTTCGTACAAATTTAGGCTCGTTTTCTGTCGTATTATACCGTATGTTGTACACAAATCTCTGTTCTGTGATTCGACTGACTTTTCATCTTACCTGGATTTACTTTAGAGAATGGTGACTTTCTTAGCACAGCAGCAGATGAGCAACCAGTTCGTGACGTCGAATCGCTGCACTCTCGTGACCAGAATCGCTTTTTACAAAGATATCAAATCGACTGCTTGAACTTTTCATCCAAGAAAGCCACGTCTGTTACCTTGGCGGCATGTTGCAGTTTTCAAAACCACTCGATGTGTATATAAGGCCATTTTCTTGCGCTCCATTTTACAACCGCAACAGGCGTACGATTCTAACGTCTTTACTGATTTATTTATTTTTTGCGCAGTTCTCGAGTACTGCTCCAGCAGACGAAGATCAGAGACACGTGCTAAGATCATAACAAAATGTAACAGGGGCTCTCGGCGAAATTAAGTAGGAGTCTTCGGAAGAAAAGCAATGTTGGTCTCGCAAAAACTTACGAGGGTAATCCCAAAAGTAAGGTAACCTATTTTTTTATAAGTACAGAACTGTGTTTGTCTGGCAGTTGCTCACACTGTTATCAAGAGTTCTTCACGCGCTGTGTGTAAACATGCGCTCAGGCGCTCAGTCTTGGCTTGGTAGCCGTCGAGAATGGAGCTCCCGTCGGATGTTACCGCCAAGTGCGAACTGCGCACCGTTATTCTGTTTTTGAACGCAAAGGGCACTGCGCCGATTGTAATCCATCGCTAATTGACAGAGTGTATGGTGAGTCCTGCATGGATGTCAAAAATGTTCGTAAGTGGTGTAGAGAGTTTGCAGCTAGTCGGACCGAAATTAATGACGAACAAAATAGCGGGAGATCGTCAATTTCTGAGGAGACCGTGTTGAAGGTTGAGCAAAGCATGCGTGAAGATCGGCGGATTACCCTGGATGATCTCTGCACGTTAGTTCCTGAAGTTTCCCGAAGCACCGCTCACAGAATTTTAACGGAAACATTGAACTACCGGAAGGTGTGCGCAAGATGGGTGCCACGCATGCTGACTGAGGACCACATGTGGCAACGAGTTGATGCTTCCCGCGCATTTCTTCACAGCCTTGTAGCTGAACAGGACAACTTTCTGGACTCAATTCCCACGGGTGACGAAACCCGGGTATACCAATTTACACCTGAGACCAAGCAACACTCATGCCCGTGGCGGCATCATTCTTCGCCAAAGCCGCAGAAATTCAAACAAACACAGTCTGCCGGTAAAGTCATGACAACGGTTTTTTGGGATCGGAAAGGGGTTTTGTTGGTCGACTTTATGTTCGCTGGGAGCACAATTAACGCTGACAGGTACTGTGAGACTCTGAAAAAACTCAAACGGGCAGTTCAGAACTGGAGAAAAGGAATGTTGAGCAAGGGCGTACACATTCTCCATGACAACGCTCGCCAACACATCGCTCGGTAAACCGTTGCTCTCCTGCAACAGTTTCAGTGGAACATAATCACCCACCCACCTTATAGTTCTGACTTGGCGCCCAGTCACTATCACCTGTTCCCTAGGTTGAAAAAACATTTGGCCGGAAAGCGATCCAGCTCCGACGACGAGATGAAAGAAGAGGTTCACAACTTTCTGAACAGCATGGCGGCGAGCTGGTATGACATGGGCATACAAAAACTGCCACAGCGTCTACAAAAATGCATCGACAGAAATGGTGATTATGTCAAAAATAGCTAAATGTCCAAGCTGTAAGCTGATGTAAACCATTGTAGAAACAAACAGGTCTATGTACTTACAAAAAAATAGGAGCAAAACGAAAGCTGAAATTTTAAATTTATCATTTGAGAAATCATTCACGCAGGAGGATCGTACAAACATACCGCCGTTCGAGTCTCGTACAGCTTTCCGTATGGAGTACATATTGATAAGATATCCCTGGGGTTGTGAAGCAGCTGAATGGGTTGAAAATAAATAAATCGCCAGGTCCTGGTTGGATAATTCGGTTTTACAGAGAATACTCAACTGCATTGGCTCCTTACTTAGCTTGCATTGATCGCGAATCTCTTGTCCAACGTAAAGTCCCGAGCGACCTGAAAAAAGCGCAGGTGACGCCTGTATATAAGAAGGGTAGAAGGACGGATCCTCAAAATTACAGACCAGTATCCTTAACATCGGTTTGTTGCAGGATTCTCGAACATATTCTCAGTTCGAATTTAATGAATTTCCTTGAGACAGAGAAGTTGCTGTCCATGCATCAGCACGGCTTTAGAAAGCATCGCTCCTGCGAAAAGCAACTCGCCCTTTTTTCACATGATATCTTGCGAACCAAGGATGAAGGGTATCAGATGGATGCCATATTCCTTGACTTCCGGAAAGCGTTTGACTCGGTGCCCCACTGCAGACTCCTAACTAAGGTACGAGCATATGGGATTGGTTCCCAAATATGTGAGAGCTCGAAGACTTCTTAAGTAATAGAAGGCAGTGCGTTGCCCTCGATGGTGAGTGTTCATCGGAGGTGAGGGTATCATCTGGAGTGCCCCAGGGAAGTGTGGTAGGTCCGCTGTTGTTTTCTATCTACATAATGATCTTTTGGATACGGTGGATAGCAATGTCCGGCTGTTTGCTGGTGATGCTGTGGTGTACCGGAAGGTGTCGTCGTTGAGTGACTGTAGGAGGATACAAGATGACATGAACAGGATTTGTTATTGGTGCAAAGAATGGCAACTAACTCTAAATATAGATAAATGTAAATTAATGTGTAATGTTTGAATACTCCATTACTAGTGTAGCGCTTGACACAGTCACGTCGATTAAATATTTGGGCGTAACATTGCAGAGCGATATAAAGTGGGACAAGCATGTAATGGCAATTGTGGCGAATGCAGATAGTCGTCTTCGGTTCATTGGTACAATTTTGGGAAGATGTGGTTCGTCTGTAAAGGAGACCGCTTATAAAACACTAATACGACCTATTCTTGAGTACTGCTCGAGCGTTTGGGATCCCTATCAGGTCGGATTGAGGGAGGACATAGAAGAAATTCAGAGGCGGGTTGCTAGATTTGTTACTGGTAGGTTTGATCATCACGTGAGTGTTATGGAAATGCTTCAGGAACTCGGGCGGGAGTCTCCAGAGGAAAGGAGGCGGCGTTCTTTTCGTGAATTGCTACTGAGGAAATTTAGAAAACCAGCATTTGAGGGCTGACTGAAGTACAATTTTACTGCCGCCAACTTACATTTCGCGTTAAGACCACAAGATAAGAGAGATTAGGGCTCGTACAGAGGCATATAGGCAGTCATTTTTCCCTCGTTCTGTTTGGGAGTGGAACAGGGAGAGGAGATGCTAGTTGTGGTACGAGGTACCCTCCGCCACGCACCGTATGGTGGATTGCGGAGAATGTATGTAGATGTAGATGTACTTTTGGGATTATCCTCGTATTAGGTACATTTGGAGAACCACTATTGGAAAAAGGTTGTGTGAAAATTCTGCTGCCACCACAGTACCTTAGGGAAGATAGTAAGAACATAAAAGCAAGGTAAGGTACCCGTGAAATGTTTTCAGTACGTTGTAAGTGTCAGTCGTCGTCAGAACAGTGTTCTGTGTAGTTTCGAGTACGTTATTTTTGGAGCTAAATGAATTTGAACGTGAGCAGATCGTTGATGCTCGTGAGGCAGGCGCTTCCATTACCGAGGGAGCCGAAGAGCGGTGTTTCAAGAGGCACCGTATCGAAGATTTATACCGCATACAGGGAAAGCGGAAAAACATCAACCGCCAGGTCACAACGTGGACGAAAGGGTGTGTTGAGTGAGCATTTTGGTTGATCAGGCCCATCCTACGGTACAGTGTTTCCTCCTCACTGGTGACGCTGTGTTCCGAGATGACAGGGCTGCCGCTCGTACAGGTCGCATCGTACAGCACTGGTTTTGTGAGCACCAGGATGAATTGTGGCATCTCCCTGGTCACCACAGTAACCAGATTTAAATACACTACTGGCCATTAAAATTGCTACACCACGAAGATGACGTGCTACAGACGCGAAATTTAACCGACAGGAAGAAGATGCTGTGATATGCAAATTAGCTTTTTACAGCATTCACGAGGTTGGCGCCGGTGGCGACACCTACAACGTGCTGACAAGAAGAAAGTTTCCAACCGATTTCTCATACACAAACAGCAGTTGACCGGCGTTGCCTGATGAAACGTTGTTGTGATGCCTCGTGTAAGGAGGAGAAATGCGTACCATCACGTTTAAGATCGGATTGTAGCCTATCGCGATTGCGGTTTATAGTATCGCGACATTGCTGCTCGCGTTGGTCGAGATCCAATGACTGTTAGCAGAATATGGAATCGGTGGGTTCAGGATGGCAATACGTAACGCCGTGCTGGATCCCAACGGCCTCGTATCACTAGCAGTCGAGATGACAGGCATCTTATCCGCATGGCTGTAACGGATCGTGCAGCCACGTCTTGATCCATGAGCCAACAGACAGTCATAGACAAAAGCGCCTGTAACGGTGTACTCAACGACGAACCTGGGTGCACGAATGGCAAAACGTCATTTTCTCCGTTGAATCCAGGTACTGTTTACAGCATCATGATGGTCGCATCCGTGTTTGGCGACATCGCGGTGAACGCACACTGGAAGCGTGTATTCGTCATCGCCATACTGGCGTATCACCTGTCGTGATGGTATGGAGTGCCATTGGTTACACGTCTCGGTCACCTCTTGTTCGCATTGACGGCACTTTGAATAGTGGACGTTACATATCAGATGTGTTACGTCCCGTGGCTCTACCCTTCATTCGATCCTTGCGAAACCGTACATTTCAGCAGGATAATGCACGACCGCATGTAGCAGGTCCTGTAAGGGCCTTTCTGGATACAGAAAATGTTCGACTGCTGCCCTGGCCAGCACATTCTCCAGAT
Organism: Schistocerca gregaria; assembly: GCF_023897955.1. NCBI lineage: Eukaryota > Metazoa > Arthropoda > Insecta > Orthoptera > Acrididae > Schistocerca > Schistocerca gregaria. The sequence continues at coordinate 187,708,142 of NC_064920.1, read as the reverse complement.
CTCTCACCAATTGAAAACATCTGGTTAGTGGTGGCCGAGAGCAACTGGCTCGTCACAATACGCCAGTCACTACTTTTGATGAACTGTGGTATCGTGTTGAAGCTGCATGGGCAGCTGTACCTGTACACGCCATCCAAGCTCTGTTTGACTCGATTCCCAGGCGTATCAAATGCCATTGTTAAGTCCAGTGGTGGTTGTTCTGGGTCTGATTTCTCAGGGTCTATGCACCCAAATTGCGTGAAAATGTAATCACATGTCAGTTCTAGTATAATATATTTGTCCAATTAATACCCGTTTATCATCTGTATTTCTTGTTGGTGTAGCAATTTTAATGGCCAATAGTGTATTATTAAGCCTTTGGAGAGAAGAGTGCGTGATCACTATTCACCTCCATCACTATTATCTGAACTTGGGTCCGCCCCTGGTAGCTGAATGGTCAGCGCGACGGAAGGTCCTATCTAACGGCCCGGGTTCGATTCCAGGGTGGGTCGGAGATTTTTCTCCTCTCAGGGACTGGGTGTTGTGTTGTCCTTATCATCATCATTTTATCCCCATCGACACGCAAGGCGCCGTCGTCGCGCAACTCGAAAGACTTGCACTAAGCGAACGGTCTACCCGACTGGAGGCCCTAGCCACACGGCATTTCCATTACCTGAACTTACCACTATTTTACAGGAAGAATGGTATAAGATTTGCTCCGAAACCGCACGGGATCTTTATTTATCCATTCCGAGTCTACTGGAAACCGTTCCGAATGCTGGTGACTTTACTGGACCGTATTGGGCATGATAATGTGTTGTGTTTTTGGTGTTTACTCATTACTGACCACCCCTGTAGACATACAGAAGTCCCACACATGTACGACCTCTGGTTGAAGTTAGAGAATGATGAGAGCAGAAAGAGAGTCTATCTGAGTCTTCCCAGCATCCACTGTAACGACATAGCGAAAACGCAATAGAGATTTCCTTACAGAGATTTGAATTCCATATCAGAGCCCCATTACCGTGTATTGCTCTACCTCATTCGCACTTTTTTTTCTGTCGTGAGTGCAGCAATATTTGTGATTTCGTCATTTGCCTAAAGCTACAGTGAAACTAGGGCACGTCTTCGTCCTTCATCTCTTAACGCGGGATCTTTTGGTCTATAGTGCTCAGGGCAATACGTTTAAGCCAGATACACAAATCAATAAAAGTATTCATTTCGTTTTCTAAATGGCGTGTTAGTGACTTATAGTATGTTCTAGCAAACACAAAAACTCTTCTGGTCTCCTTTGCATAAATTTCGCGTGTACCACCATTATCGTTACAATGAGGTAGTGCCCACTAAACTTTGCTAATAATTCCTAACGGGCCAGGTATATTTGTTCCGTCGCGTGTGGGCTGTCGAACTAGCTCGTCGCGACCGTTATTGGAAAATGCATCAAAACTGTTGTGCAAGTTCCTTGCCTGTACCGCTTGTGTATAACTGAACCAATCGATATTCAGTAACGTAAAGTCACCCCTAAACCTCATCATGTGATCTAACAAGGGACCCCCTGAGTGCGAGGTCGTGGGTAAAGTCTTTAGTAAGGCTCATTTGAAAGAATTATGTTAACAATTATAACAGGAAAACTATTAGCTGGTAATCAGTCGCCATGTGCATCAGGAGGGCAACGGAAAATAGTGTCCGGAAGCTTCAGATGATGTATGTAATACACTTCACAAAATGGACATCGTCGACATTCAATAAATGTTCAAAACAAACCATTAACTTGAACATGGAATAAAAAATGGCACACCATAGCGATCACAAAGACTCCCACTATCGAGATCGAAGGAGAACTCCTTGCGAGTTACGCTAGGTATCTATTTTTAAAAAAAGCACATCATTTTGGTGTAATGTTGTGATGAGACTGGTGTAATGTCGTGGTATGCTAACTAATGTGAAACAATCTGTCGTGGAGCTGCAGATTGTGCGACAATATGTTTTATAGGCACGGAAAAAACAAACATCCAGAGGCTGAATTTATCCAGTGTTTCCAGATGGTATGAACTGCAAAGTCAGTAGTTTTCAGGAGCGATAGACTCTGCTTTAAAGGAGTGTGATATTTATACTCAGACCGGGAATCAAGCAAAAGCAAGTTATTTCGATCATCTGTGGGCAAAAAGCATTGCTCATACTATAGTTGTAGTTCTGTTACACTCATTTCCCCGCTCTTGCTTGTTGTGATGTAAATTTTTCCTACTGCCCTTGCAAGATCACGCACACGAGAACGAATCGTAGGGGCAGAACACATCCGACTTCTCGCAGCGTAATAAATAACTTTCCAGCAAATTTATCTCCCAGAATACGTTAAGGCATTGATGTATTAGCTGATCTTGATACAACTCTCTTGGTACCTCTAATTTCCATGGTTCCCTTTACATGCGTTCCCTCTTTAAATCCCGATTGGTAGGAGTTGAAAACAAATTCCTTAATGAACGATTGCATAAGTTTGTTTATCTCATCTACAAATTTTCGGACCGATTCTGCAGTTTTGCAGTGCGTCAGGTTGACTCTTGGCTTGAAATTTCGTTATCTCACGTCTTCAAATTCTGTAGCACTGTTTGAAGCTATGCAACTATACACTGCTTCCCTTGAAATCACCGTAATCTAGGTCGCGCGTAGTTTAATGTGCGTAACTTCTAAGGTCAGTATCATGCACATCCTGTAAAATGTCTCGAGAATCCTTGAAAAGCACAATTACCAGTTATTGTAACAAGTGAGCCTTGCCCTCCCTTGAATCCAGTGGTTTTTCTTATGCAGTACATGGTCATATTACGGTTAACTTATTCGAAATCTGTTCATAATTGTTTTTCACTGTGTTGCGGATGATCTTTCATGTACGTAATTACGCTTGGAAAAAATGGTTCAAATGGCTCTGAGTACTGTGGGAGTCAACTGCTGTGGTCAAGAGTCCCCTAGAACTTAGAACTACTTAAATCTAACTAACCTAAGGACATCACACACATCCATGCCCGAGGCAGGATTCGAACCTGCGACCGTAGCAGTCGCACGGTTCCAGACTGCGCGCCTAGAACCGCGAGACCACTGCGGCCGGCAATTACGCTTGGAACCCGCTCCTTGGGCAACGGTTGTCCTTTACTGCGTTTCGCTGGAGACGGTATTTGTGGCTCCCTGTCTGACAAGGCTGATGAACTATATGGTTCGACACTCGTTTCCATATCACTTTCACTTCTTAAGCACTTATCCTCATCATTACACTCATTATCAACGTACATTATGAGCACAGTCGAGCGTATACGATATCACACATTCCACTCAGTCATCTTGTAGAAACGCTATACTCCATCTGCCACTTCTTTCTCATGCTGCGACATTCCTAGAGGTCCTTTCTGACGAAATGTCAACTTGGGAACTGCTGATGTGGATGTAATGCAATGTTTGCTTTGCTTATCGTTGCCACTGTTCTGCTTTGTATCAACACCACTCACGCTGTTGTATCTTTGATAATTACTCGTCGAATAAGCAGTTGGACTACGTTCCGTAACCTAACGCTGTGCTCACGGTTGGATGCCTCCGTTCCCGTCCCCTTCACTGCTTTTTTGTGACCTCGCTCTCAAGTGGTTCCTTGTAATTATCACCATACTGTCAAGACCAGAGGTTGTTTCAATAACAGCATGACTGTTGTGAGTGAATATTGATACTCCGAAAAAAATTGATACTTCCGTTAATCATTACTAATACACACACTACAGTGGAAAATTGAATCACATTAAATAAATAATATTTTAATACAATAAATGATTAAGAAAAGTACTGTGTCAGCGTAAGATGACAATTATAAATCGTCGTTAATAATGAGTATCGTAATTTATGATTATTCCATCAATGAGGAAAAGATAATAAAAACACGGCTCATAGCCTCTTGCTAGGAACCATCGCAGCATTCGACTGAAACAATTAACTAAAAACATGAGTAGTGAAAATAAAAGCCGGCCGCGGTGGTCTCGCGGTTCTAGTCGCGCAGTCCGGAACCGTGTGAGTGCTACGGTCGCAGGTTCGAATCCTGCCTCGGGCATGGATGTGAGTGATGTCCTTAGGTTAGTTAGGTTTAAGTAGTTCTAAGTTCTAGGGGACTAATGACCACAGCAGTTGAGTCCCATAGTGCTCAGAGCCATTTGAACCATTTTTTTTTTTAAATAAAGATGACTTATCATGTTACTAGTACATGCGTGCTCAAAAAGTTAGGGGTATTTTTTGATTTCGTGTTTTGTATTCGTCCGATTCGAATGACTATTTCGTTGTTGTATTGATAAACATATCTGAAAAGTATATGTACAGTGTTAAACGTAGTGGATATTTAGTCTGTTATCAGCTGTCAAAAAAGTTACATCTCTTTTCGTAGTGTCGGCGATTATCTGTTTTTTATAAAATGGATCAGAGAATTTATATTTAACTGTATGAACGGAAGAAAGGATAGCAAAGCTTTAGAAACATTAACCGTTGCTTTTGGTGAGTCTTCTACAAGTAAAACATTGGTTCGCGAGTGGTATAGGCGTTTCAAGAACGCCACGATGAACTTCAAGTAGACGAGCTCCACTTAAGACCCAGCACACCATCAACCATAGAATTTAAAGAAGTGAAAGTAATTATTATGAATGATCGCCGAATCACAATCAGAGAAGTCGCTGCTGCTGATGGAATATCAGTTGACTCAAGCCATGAAATTTTTGATATGAAACGCGCGACAGCAAAATTTGTGCGCCGCACGGGTTAGCCGATCGGTCCTCGGTGGCTTGCCACGGTTCGCACGGTTCCTCCCGTCGTAGGTTCGAGTCTTCCTCCGGGCATGGCTGTATGTGTTGTCCACAGCGTAAGTTAGTTTAAGTTAGATTAAGTAGTGTGTAAAGGTGGCAGGGGTAAAATACAGGGAGCGAAAGGCTATTTATAATTTGTACAGAAACCAGATGGCAGTAATAAGAGTCGAGGGGCATGAAAGGGAAGCAGTGGTTGGGAAAGGAGTGAGACAGGGTTGTAGCCTCTCCCCGATGTTATTCAATCTGTATATTGAGCAAGCAGTAAAGGAAACAAAAGAAAAATTTGGAGTAGGTATTAAAATTCATGGAGACGAAGTAAAAACTTTGAGGTTCGCCGATGACATTGTAATTCTGTCAGAGACGGCAAAGAACTTGGAAGAGCAGTTGAACGGAATGGACAGTGTCTTGAAAGGAGGATATAAGATGAACATTAACAAAAGCAAAACGAGGATAATGGAATGTAGTCATATTAAATCGGGTGATGCTGAGGGAATTAGATTAGGAAATGAGACACTTAAAGTAGTAAAGGAGTTTTGCTATTTAGGAAGTAAAATAACTGATGATGGTCGAAGTAGAGAGGATATAAAATGGAGACTGGCAATGGCAAGGAAAGCGTTTCTGAAGAAGAGACATTTGTTAACATCGAATATAGATTTATGTATCAGGAAGTCGTTTCTGAAAGTATTTGTTTGGAGTGTAGCCATGTATGGAAGTGAAACATGGACGATAACTAGTTTGGACAAGAAGAGAATAGAAGCTTTCGAAATGTGGTGCTACAGAAGAATACTGAAGATAAGGTGGATAGATCACGTAACTAATGAGGAGGTATTGAATAGGATTGGGGAGAAGAGAAGTTTGTGGCACAACTTGACTAGAAGAAGGGATCGGTTGGTAGGACATGTTTTGAGGCATCAAGGGATCACAAATTTAGCATTGGAGGGCAGCGTGGAGGGTAAAAATCGTAGAGGGAGACCGAGAGATGAGTACACTAAGCAGATTCAGAAGGATGTAGGTTGCAGTAGGTACTGGGAGATGAAGCAGCTTGCACAGGATAGAGTAGCATGGAGAGCTGCATCAAACCAGTCTCAGGACTGAAGACAACAACAACAACAAACAGGCATAGGAACCGATGACTCAACAGTTTGGTTCCATAGGAACTTACCACAACTTTCCAAAATTTGTTCCAAAACGGTTGAAGTTCCAACAGAAATAGTGACCGAAGTGGCACAGTGGTTCGCACACTGGACTCGCTTTCGGGAGAACGACGGTTCAAACCCGCGTAAATCCGATGGGACCGATAACGCCGCTGTTCGGTCCCCTCCCTCGAATCAACAACCACCACCAGAAACAGCTACAAATGCAAGTGTTAAGGAGCCACTACGTGACATCGACAACAATTTAAGAACTACTGAAACGTGTTACAATGGATCATGAACCGTAGGGTTACGGATATGTCATCGACACTGAAGCTTAATCGCCCCAGTGGAAGCATTCTGGCTTGCGAATACTGAAAAATGCTTGACAAGTGTGGTCAAATTCGAGGGTTGTGATCATTATGTTCTTCGATTTCAACGGTGTAATGCACTAAGAGTTCTTTACGAGGTCGAACGATCAATAAGAAGTACTGCTTGTTCGACGACGTTCACGTGAAGAAGTACGAAACAACGCACCCGCACTTGTGCTGAGTTTGCACCACGATAATCCAGAGAAACCACCGAGAAATTCACACAGTCAGCCGCTGGGATAGGAAAATTTCAAGTGGGTCACTATCTTGAATGAAGAATTTTGTCGCTGTGGAGGTGGCTAAGGTTTCGATGGAGTTCATGAAGCCTGTTTACGTAGGTATGTGTATACTGGACCTATCAAAACTTCACATGTACCGCTTTCACTGTAACTTTGCGGAACCTCATTTTGCTGATCCAAAGCTACTTTTTACAAATGCAGACGGTTTGGTCTATTGGGTAAAAGACTGCAATCCATATGAAGTAATCAGCGTGCACCCCGACAAATTCAAGACACCAGGAAATGTGACCAATAATCGTTATCCGCCCAATGAAAGGCGGACTAATCGATTCCAGATTGTGGAACTTGTGGGCCTTGGTTCAGAAATGTACGTATACCGTGCGGGCATGGGTGCCACCCAAGGATGGGCGAAGGGCATGCGACGTGCAGCCTTAGTAGTTCTCACGATCGATGATTATAAAGCGTACCTGCTCGGTGGTGCGCACACTGCCCCACATATAGCCACCGTACGGTTCATTTATGAGGCAGGGATCGAAATCCTCTCGTACTCGCACTATCCCTAAGGTGATAGAGGGAAAGATTTGATATGAGACCTCCTGGCAGATTAAAACTGTGTACCGGACCGAGATTCGAACTCGGGATCTTTGCCTTTCGCGGGCAAGTCCTCTACCAATTGAGCTACCCAAGCACGACTCACGCCCCGTCCTGACAGCTTTACTTCTACTAGTACCTCGTCTCCTACCTTCCAAACTGGTAGAGCACTTGCCCGAGAAAGGCAAAGGTCCCGAGTTCGAGTCTCGGTCCGGCACACAGTTTTAATCTGCCAGGAAGTTCCACATCAGCGCACACTCCGCTGCAGAGCGAAAATCTCATTCAAGATTGGATATATTTATGTGTAAATAGCGAAAATGCGTGTGTATATCCCTAATAGTATGAACCATCACTAGTAAAGCAGATATATACAGGGTGGTCATAAATGGTCCGAAAAACTTGTAAAAGTGTTGTAGGGTAGGCTGTGCTGATAAATGATTGTTAAGAAAAAAAAATCGATACGTTGCGCTGTTTCTAAGTTGATTACCATTGAAGTTAGTCAATCAGGCCATTGAGCGTCCATATTCAAGCCGTCCACCATATACAACTAGTGTCAGTTGTTCTCACAGCATAGAGGACAATACAAGAGACTGCAGAGCCTTTGGATCGGGTTCGATCCCTGCTACCGCCCTAAGTACAATTTTTCTATCTCTCTTTTTTCTGTTTTAAGAAACCGAACGAATTACACGTTTCGCGACACCGTCTGTAGCAGGCCGCTTAAATTTGCGCGCGCAACCGCCTGATTGGCTAATTATAACGCTAATTAACACCCTATCCCTGAACGCCCTTACATGCTTTTCAGACTGTTTCCGACCACTCTGTATATACAAGGTGTATCATACATATTGCGAAAAACTTCTAGGGGAGGTGGGGCACTTCATAAGGATCGAGAATTGCATATCAACCCATCGTTGTAGACGTCAGGGGTAAGTGGTAGCAGAGGTCGAACATCGAAAAGAAAACAAGAGAGTGATTCATTTGAAACATTTATTGAGCTAACGTGTACACATGGTGTACAGCTCTAATGTTACAACAGGTGCTTAACGTATACACCATCAGACGCCATGCATGCCCGACACTGACGGAGCATTGAGTGCCAGACACGCTCGAAGAAACCGGGAGTTTCTTTGATTGTAGCAGCTAGACGGACGATTCTTACGACGAGATCCACTCAAGACTTCTTACGACAGCGATACGTGAGAGACTTCATGGCTCTCCATAGAAAGACATCCGGGCTCGATAAATCCGGTGAGCATGAGGGCCTGGGAGACAGCTCCAAAACACCCAATCCAACGATGCAGGAATGATGTGTTCAAATGCCTACGGACAGTCAGTCAAGAACGAAAAGGCTGGAATATCTTGAAGCAAGAAGGGAAGAACCTGTCCCAGAAAGGTCTGATAATTCGTTGCGGTCAAGTGGCTCGTCATTTGCACTTGCTATTCCATAAAAAATGAAATGAGCGTTTGGCATTGTTGGCCGGGAGACTCATTGCCGGGCAGTTCGGCCGTCGTATTGCAAGTCCTTTTTAGTTGACGACACTTCGGCGACTTGCGTGTCAATGATGATGGAAAAGGTGATGAAGGACACAGAACACCCACTCCCCTGCCGGGAATCGAACCTGGGCCCCCTGCGTTACAAGCGGAAGCGCCACCGCATGTCTGCAAGCTCACATTTCGTATACCGTTCCATGCTCCTGATATGCTGGTTAGCATTCGAAGGAGGAAATCCTCATGTGCCACTCCAGTACTCTTGCGTACGGCTCTACCTAGCAACATACGACGTCTGTGGCCATTATAGTTTTTTTCCTACTATTTGTCGTCCCATTCCGTAGTATGTTTTTATTCGTTTCCCATGTAAAAATATTGCATTGTCAGGGGAGGACACTACAACAAATGATAACGATATTAAAACGTTTCTCTCTCTTTAAAATTTTATCGACTGAGAACTGCAACATACCACCAAGGGAAACGTACTATATGTATATTGTTTTTACTATATACAGTATATTGGTTTTATTCCTAAGCTACTTCCCGTGTTGCCTGAACAAGACACAGGCAGGGCAAAAGCACCACAGGCGCAAAGCACCACAGGCGCAAAGATACGAGATGGTTGGTGCCAGTGCCATAGAGACTTGCGCGAGTTCCACCAGGGCCACGGGCAGCGTAGAGGATGAAGATATCGCCTTCGCCTCGGCCAATTGCCGGCTCAGTACAATCAGCCAATGAACGGACGACAACGAACAGAAGCCTACTCTGAAGACAGAAAAGGAGCTCTCGCCCACTTGGTCATAGATAATCGTGCAGAGGCGACTTAGACAGGGAACGTTGTCTAGTGAATTCTTAGAAGTGAACAGACAGTTGATGTTAATTGCATTTGCTTTGTACTGTGAAGTTTACCTACGATTATTTGCGTTTAGCCATTGAGGGCCTTTTTTGTGTTACATTACAGTGTTGCAGATTTCATTATTCAACAAGTCACAAAGATAAGTAAACCTTTTAGTTCATTTGTGTGACTTTGTTACAGATTTGTTGGAGTGTTGTAGAATCTTCTTTCTCCTGTACTGTTATCTGACCCTCGGGCATAGGTGTGTACTAGTGGTAGGGAGATAATGTCTCAGCGATGTGCTGCACCAGAAGCCGTTTCATGAACTCACAAACTCGGCCTACCGTAACAACTGTGGCAACTCGGCCCCCACAGCAGTAGCGACGAGGCCTTTACAAAACTGGCAACGAAGGTTTACAAGTCTGCTAGTCTTCGTTATAAATGTAAGAAATAAAAAAAACGTATCTCTGTGCCTCTAAATGTACTGTATAAAAATTTTAGTGCCATAGAAAATGTACGTACATGACACAAAAAGTAATCAATAAAGGAAAATATACTACACTGCAATTAAAAGACTATCGTTTTGTGACCATATATATCCCTCTTCTTCTTCTTGTTTACAGCAAAGGATTCATATCTTAATTACCCAAATCCAATTACTCAGTTTAAAGAAATCATAATTTTATTTGTCTTAATTTGAGCTTACACTGAAGCATACAGAAATAAGCAAACCTACGATTCTAGCGTTTGTAGACTGAGAGGAAGTTTTTGACAATGTTGACTGGAATACTCTCTTTCAAATACTGAAGGTAGCAGGGGTAAAATACAGGGAGGGAAGGGCTATTTACAATTTGTACAGAAACCAGATGGCAGTTATAAGAGTCGAGGGGCATGAAAGGGAAGCAGTGGTTGGGAAGGGAGTGAGACAGAGTTGTAGCCTCTCCCCGATGTTATTCAGTCTGTATATTGAGCAAGCAGTGAAGGAAACTAAAGAAAAATTCGGAGTAGGTATTAAAATCCATGGAGAAGAAATAAATGCTTTAAGGTTCGCCCATGACATTGTTATTCTGTCAGAGACAGCAAAGGACCTGGAAGAGCAGCTGAACGGAATGGACAGTGTCTTGAAAGGAGGATATAAGATGAACATGAACAAAAGAAAACGAGGATAATGGAATGCAGTCGAATTAAATCGGCCGATGCCGCGGGAGTTAAATTAGGAAATGAGATGCTTAAAGAAGCAAATGAGTTTTGTTATTTGGGGAGCAAAATAAATTATGATGGTCGAAGTAGAGAGGATATCAAATGTAGACTGGCAATGGAAAGGAAAGCTTTTCTGAAGAAGAGAATTTGTTAACATCGAGTAGTGATTTAAGTGTCAGGAAGTCGTTCCTGAAAGTATTTGTTTGGAGTATAGCCATGTATGGAAGTGAAACATGGACGATAACTAGTCTGGAGAAGAAGAGAATAGAAGCTTTCGAAATGTTGTGCTACAGAAGAATGCTGAAGATTAGATGGGTAGATCATATAACTAATGAGGAGGTATAGAATAGGATTGGGGAGAAGAGAAGCTTGTGGCACAACTTGACTAGAAGAAGGGATCGGTTGGTAGGACATGTTCTGAGGCATCTAGGGATCACCAATTTCGTATTGGAGGGCAGCGTGTAGGGTAAAAATCGTAGAGGGAGTCCAAGAGATGAATACAGTTAACAGATTCAGAAGGATGTAGGTTGCAGTAGGTATTGGGAGATGAAGAAGCTTGCACGGTATAGATTGGCATGGAGAGTTGCATCAAACCAGTCTCTGAACTGAAGACGACAACAACAACAGAAATAAGTTCAAATATACACACCATTCTTAAGAAAATCTCTCCGTCTGGGATAGTACTGTGACCTGTAGCGAATACAAGTTCATTCACAATTGCTACTGTATTCTTCCAGGAGTTATAGAGGGAACTTGGTAGGCAAAGTTTTGATAAGGAACCCATACCTGGAACTATACCATTTGGATGTGAAATAGTCTTACACTACACGTTGCGCGCACAGAGGAGACAAAGAGCTCTGTCCCATGCGTTCTACAGTAGCCAATGGCATGGGCGTTGTTTCGAGTACTCGTTGTCGGGTATTCTTCTCCACATCCGTGGAGCACCATACTCAACTCTCCCAGTTGTGAACGTACCAGTTTCATGCAGTCATTGTTGTAGATGGACGAAAATGATATGTGATATCATAACTGCAACAGGAACTGACAGTGGCTCCCTCACCTCAGTTTGTGTGAGAACCGTGAAGCGGGATGTTGTTGTTGTGGTCTTCAGTCCTGAGACTGGTTTGATGCAGCTCTCCATGCTATTCTATCCTGTGCAAGCTTCTTCATCTCCCAGTACGTACTGCAGCCTACATCCTTCTGAATCTGCTTAGTGTATTCATCTCTTGGTCTCCCTCTACGATTTTTACCCTCCACGCTGCCCTCCAATGCTAAATTTGTGATTCCTTGATGTCTCAGAGCATGTCCTACCACCTGGTCCCTTTTTCTTGTCAAGTTGCGCCACAAACTCCTCTTCTCCCCAATTTTATTCAATTCCTCCTCATTAGTTATGTGATCTACCCATCTAATCTTCAGCATTCTTCTGTAGCACCACATTTCGAAAGCTTCTTTTCTCTTCTTGTCCAAACTATATTTAACCATAATGCGATCTTCAACCTTATTGGTGTATACGTAGCCACGCGGCACACACCGATAGCACAAAAAGGCGCCAACAAGAAGACACTCTGTACCTTGGGCGTGGGGAAGCAAGCTCTTTATCTGTCTGTCTACGGTGCCGAGTGGGAGATAAGTGTTTCCCCACGTCACTCGGACATTGCCAAGCCGGCAGCACCTGGTACATATCTGTGCACCCCAGGCAAAGATTTAAATAATCCAAAGTGAAATTAAATTTTTGAATAATGTTACAAGACCTGACCAGATTATGAAAAACTATGTTAAATGTTTTGTGACTCAGCATAATCCGCTGACAGTTTTCTCGAAAATCCACTTTTTGCGAATTTTTAAAACACATAACATAAACCATAAAAATTTTTACTTTTCCATTTCGGCTCAGTTTATTATAAAAACAATCTGTAGAGATTTTCATGACTATACCTCTATTACTTTTTGAATTAGTAAGTAAAAAAACTGGTTTTCGGACAAAAATTGTAAAAATAAGCTAGGTTAACTAACTTTTCTAATAAAGGTACAAAAATATAATGACAGCATCATATTTAATACACGTAATGTTGAAGCTGTATCAAATTTCATGATAATACTGTAATTTAATAAAGGTACAGGAGATTGAAAAGAGACAGTTCAGAGGTCATAATCTACCCTCGGTTCCGTCTCAAAGGTTCTGCAGGTCAAAGTTTAAGAGTTATAGAACTAAGAATTTTATAGAGCGTAAACAGATTAGAGTTTTATTCAGACAAAAATTGGGAAGTTTGACAGGCTCCAACTAATAACGATATAATTAATTTTGTAGTCAAAAAGGGAGCTAAGTGGGCACCGTTTCCAACGCTAGAAGCGCTTGACAGCAGGTATTCCATTCGCCGTCTGCGCTGAGAATATATAAAGACCGATGTGTCTTCATTTAGAAAGTTATTTGACCCTCATCAGTCGTACGTGATGTGTCTGTCTCGCAATGCTTCAGAATGTGCCGTGATTCTGTCTGCAACTGAGTGCGTTAGGGCTCGAGGTAAATAGCGCGCTGGTTTTGAGTAACTGTGTAAAAGGGAACTGTCATGGATTAATAATTTACTGGAAAGCCATGTTTCATTTCGATGTTTTGTTTAGTGCGCTGCCGGCTATATTATAGAAACGCGCTTGGCAATTGGCTTAGATTATTCCCCACATTTAAGGCGAGCTATTTACTTTACATAATTAACGATGGGGCGATAATAGCCATATTGGAACGTTAGGTAGAAATCGTCTCGAGTGCTGAATAAGACAGGAAAACTTTAATGGATTGCAGACTTATTTCTGTTGAGTGTGAATTATTAACAGAACACACTGTTTCGTTAAATGGCTGTAGACTTTTCTTTATCGTTGTAATTCCTTAGTCCTCTGAATTATATATGTAGCGTTAGAACATTTAATTCAGTTTCGGTGAGCTGAGTTGTGGGCTGTGGGCTGAAGATTGGGGTAACGCTTTCTCCAACGTTGTCTCGTTGCCTGCACAAATTATTTTCAGGCCCTTGTAAAAAGCAGTGGCATTGAAAAAAAATCGCACAAACAAATCATGCTGTGCGCACAAATGATTTTCAGGACCTTGTAAAAGGCAGTGGCATTGAAAAAAAAAATCGCACAAACAAATGATACTTTAAAAATGTTCGAACCGAACAACAAACCATAATTTCTACCCGCCGCTCCACACGTGGCTCAATGAGTTCCGACCTGCCGTCACATAGGTAGCGCTCATAATACGGAACCAGTTTCTTCTTCTGCCACGAAATCTTTAGACATCAGATCAGTGCTCCCATAGTTCCACCAGCAGCCACAAGGACCACTGATACCGGAACTAATTTTTCTGCTTTCGTCAGTGAGATTGCAAATGCAGGATTAAACCGAAGGACATAGATAAATGTGAGAGCACTGCTGCACTCGGCCAGTTGCAGCACCAGTTGCGGTTCATCAGACCTTCCGTGCGACAGTTCCAGTCTACAGTTATCGTCGTCGATGCATATCGACAGGCCGCCTTAACAGCAAGCTAATGCGGGGTGTTCAAAAAGTCTCTCCGCAGGGCCGTATGATTGTCAGCCGCACGTGCCGTATGCCGCAGTGAATATACCGAAATGAAACTCAGTGAAATACAAGCTATTAATTTATTGAATATTCATTTTTATTTACAAATTGTCACATTAAATGTTAAAAGTGTCCCCCCTGTTGTTGAATATACAATTCAATTCGTATAATCATGTTTCCAAGCACAAGCCTTAACATTTCATCTATGACAGAAGCAGTGAAAGTGGATATTGCAGTTTTCAATTCGTCGATGGATTTTGGACGGTTTGTATAGACAGTTGCTTTCGCTGCACCCCAGAAGCAAAAGTCGGGTGTTGTTAGGTCAGGCGATCGTGGAGGCCGAAGTCGTGAAATTATGCGATCACCAAAAACATCAAGCGGTGACATTGAAACGCGAGATGTATGCACGGTTGCACCATCTTGCTGAAAATAATCGTTCAGTATTTCGCTTAACACAAATTCTCCTATGAATGGGTACGGAATATCACTGCAGTATTGTCGAAATATATGGGAACCACAACTCGAAGTGTAGAAATTGCAATCCAAACTCCTATTTTCTCAGAATGAAGTGGTTCCTCATGAATACATAATGGATTTGCAGTAATCCACATACGAGAATTTTGCGAGTTCATGTACCCGGATGAATGAAACCACGCCTCATCAGTGAAAAAAGTTTCATTAAGAATATCCCTTCCATTTTGTTGAACGAAATTTTTGAACCATTGACAATAACGCAATCTCTTGCCATGATCAGTATTTTTCAGTTCTTGCACGACTGTCACTTTGTATGGAAAAGTTACAGCTATGTGGGCCTTTCCGACACTAACATCGATTTCCTGGGCGAGTTTCCTTACTGACTTGTTCGGACATTTTATCGGAAATACTGAGTACTTTATCCTCGGACAAAACGCTAGGACGACCACTTCACGGTGCATCTGTCACTGAACTCTTGCTTCGAAATTTGTTAATCAAATCTCGCACAGTATCGTGATGTGGGAGGGTTTCTCCGGGAAAACTGAATTAAATGTTTGACGAACTGAAACTGTGTATTTACCGCCAGATTTGAACACTTGTTTGACTAAAAACACACGCTCTTCAATGGTTAGCATTTTAACAGTGACAAGAACGAAACAAACGAACAAAGGAACTAAACTTAAACGCTCACGTCAGCACGTAACGACATACACCAACGATACTACTGACGCTGGCTGAGATAAACTAAACAGTGGAATGGGAGAGTCCACTTGACGGAAAGTAACCCAGGCAGACGAACAATCATACGGCACTGTAGAGAGACTTTTTGGGCACCCCGTATATACGAGTCATTGTCAGACAAGTAAAGATCAAACGTCTTGCGAAATTCAGATTGAAGATTGAATTTTATAACCCACATAGACAGCTGTCCAAGCAGAACTACTCTTACAAAGATTAGTAGTTAAAATTTCGTGTATTAGATTCGTTAACCGGTAGGACTTCCGTTACCACGCAACAACCGACACTCAAAACTGAATGTTGTATGTATACTGTGTGTCTCTCCTAAGACTCGTCAGACGCATTCTATCTTGTGTTTCGGCAGATATTTGCAATTTCGTTTATGTTTCACTTTACGATCAAAACATTTTTAAAGCGAAATTTTACGAGTTCATTCGATAGAGCGGCCCCAGATTAGGCGAGCGCGATGCCTGGGTCAGTAAAACAAGAAAAATAACAGTACTCCAGCAGAGACCGAGGAGCGCTGCTGCATAGCGGGAGCAGACACTGCAGACCAAGGCAGTGCCGTCACTGCTGGAATAGGCCACTGTGTATTCTTCGAGTTTTATTGTCTCTGTTAATACAAATTGATAAAACATTAAACGTCCTCTTAGAAAAATTATGAATGAATGCTGGAAAAACTCTTACGTTATTTGATACTGAGACAGCTGAGACAACTCTCTCTTTACTTATTCTGATCATCACTAATGACTAAACTGACACACAATGTTTTTTAGCTCAGTGCAGTCTGACTTTCAATAATCCCTACAAAAGAATGGCCCTGACTGACAATAATCTATACCTTTCATGAATCACTTACCTCACAAAAATCTTCGTAACTCGAACTACTGCAACAAAGCGAGCGCCAATACTGCCAGCTAAATAAAAGATTCTAACTATTGAAGACACTAACAACTGATAGGCATAGTTAGCAAATGAAAGATTTTGGTAGAGAACAAATAATATATTTACCTTAATAGCGTTCAGAAGCCATTATACATGGCTCACCTCCAACTGCCCAACGCTACGTGCTGTTCACATCCAACTGCGCAACACTACAATAGCGAATATTCCAACAATGAGTCCAATCAGCCACACACTGCACACAGCGCAGTCAGCGATTTTCATACAGAGCACTACGTGGCTTTACCAACCTAAAAACTTCAACAGCCTACTTACAAACATATATCACACCAGATTAATCTGGGACTGCTCTATCGAATGGGCACATTAAATTCCGCTTTAAAAATCAGTTTCTGTGTAACGGAAAACAAATCAACGCTGCCCGTTGACACTGGCGTCGCATAAAAGTGGTGATGAGCAGTATTTATTCTGGCTGACTCCAGCTACACACTGAAAATGAAATTTGCAAATATCTGCCGTAACGTTGGTGAAAATATGCCTGACGACCTTAATGAGAGAAATCCTGTGCGTGTTTCATATTGTGTTGCCCACATTACTTGTTTAGAGATTACGCCCTGTAATACTCGTAAAATAGGTTGCAAAGCGTGCGAGGCAGTTATCTTATACAGCAACGTATATTCTGTCGTACGATGTTCGTTTACCGCAACTTTGGGTGTTGGGCGGTAGGCTTGCTTCAGTGAATATAGTATTTTGGCAACGAGAAAGAACTAGAAACAGTGCCTGTTCTTTTGGCGACGAGGTCAATCTAGGAATTTACGTAATTCGTTTGGCGACGAGGGAAGAACAAAGATTTCTGTGGCGAGTGCTTAATGAACTATTTTTGTAGCAACACTTTAAATTGAGAGCGTGTCTTACACTTGAGTGATTTAATGTATATACTTCGATCTGCTTGTTTGATGTTCTGAGTTGTATTTTTCAAATATTGTTGAACCGCAAGTACACCAACCGATCGTTTATTTGCTGCAGTTAGTATCTGCACACCTGGTCAAGCTTGAAGCTAACAAGAAAGCCATTCAAGAACCTGCCGTCGCCACACTTTGCGGTTTTTGAACGGCAGATGGAAGCCTGACCAACTACACACCAGCACTTACAACATTTCGTCTCACACCATGTATCAGATGATGTTGGGGCAAACCTTCCTGATTCATGATTCAAGTTCATAGATTTTTAAACAAATGCAGAAGTTGTTTCGCGAAACTGACCCAGTGACTCTTTCCCATTCAGAAATATATATAAATTAGAACCATATTTTGAGTCACAAGTACATGTTGCTACAGCTACGCATTCATTTTTCAGATGTTTTGAAAAACTGAGCCCCGCGGGATTAGCCAAGCGGTCTCAGGCGCTGCAGTCATGGACAGTGCGGCTGGTCCCGGCGGAGGTTCGAGTCCTCCCTCGGGCATGGGTGTATGTGTTTGTCCTTAGGATAATTTAGGTTAAGTAGTGTGTAAGCTTAGGGACTGATGACCTTAGCACTTGAGTCCCATACGACTTCACACACATTTGAACATTTTTTTGAACAAAAACTGAATTAAGGCTATAAAGAATGCGTAATTACAGGCTTAACTAGAGAGTGTAAATTTCGATAGGAAAATGATAAATGTATAAATAATTTTATATAGATTCTCGAATTTCGATATATGTTCGTCGTGCACTCGTGAGATTGTTAAATTTAAAGAGAGACCTACTTGGTTTAGCTAATCCAATGCAGAAGCCTGCAAGACTGTCTGGCATTACTTTGGGCACGTGAATAGACGCAAGTATCCGGTGGCACGATATAGTGCGGTGACGCTGATGTATTTTAATGCACCAGGAATCGACTCGGCCAAGCAAGCAATGCGGCAGTGCGAACAAATCACAGGGCATGCAAAGACAATGACGGAATCAACATTCCGTAAACAGGTTCACTGATGCAAAATTAAAATGTTGTGCTTTCTGAGCCGCGCGGGATTAGCCGAGCGGTCTTAGGCGCTGCAGTCATGGACTGTGCGGCTGGTACCGGCGGAGGTTCGAGTCCTACCTTGGGCATGGATGTGTGTGTTTTTCTTTAGGATCATTTAGGTTAAGTAGTGTGTAAGCTTAGGGACTGATGACCTATAGTATTTCACACACATTTGAACTTTTTTTGTGCTTGCTGTGGAGTTAACCACAAGAGAAAAGCTGTTTCTTTCGAAACGCGTAAGATAATTTTTGTAAAGGGCCGTCTACAAAGCAGAAGTTTGCAATAAGTTGCACATAAAACAAAGGAATCGGACGCTCGGTCATACAATAGTGATTAATAACAAGAATTCAAGCAATGTTCAGAACAAACATGAAAAAACCAATAAAAATTTAAGAGTAAAATCTGACGTCAGTGCGATCTTTTCAGTGAATGACAATGCTTCAACGGTAACACTGAGATTTAACGAAGTGCCAACAAATTGTGAAACTGATACAGGCTGGCTCTGAGCACTATGAGACTTAACATCTATGGTCATCAGTCCCCTAGAACTTAGAACTACTTAAACCTAACTAACCTAAGGACAACACACAACACCCAGCCATCACGAGGCAGCGAAAATCCCTGACCCCGCCGGGAATCTAACCCGGGCGCGGGAAGCGAGAACGCTACCACACGACCACCAGATGCGGGCTGTGACTCAGGCTTCTGTAATTAATCTAAGGGCGTACAGGACACTAGGATCGCAAAAATTAGCGAACTTCGAAATTCGTTATTTACTTACAGTGACCAACAGATTCCAGCTAAACGTCGATTTTATACGAGGGTGGGACCTTTAATAGTGGCAACTATTTATTTACAGCTCGTACAAAGTAGATACGTGTTTCAAAGTTTTACTGACCTTCAAAGTAGTCACCAGCATTGTGCATAACGCGGTGCCAGCGATGTGGAAGTCGTAGGATACTATTAGCAGTGCCAGTTGTGTTGACAGTTGGAGCGGCGCGGTCTATTGCCCGACGAATTTGTAGCAGTTCTGAAGCGATTGAAGTGTTTTCTTCAGTTTAGAAATCGAGTTGAACTCCTGAGGGCTTAAGACATGGGAGTGCAGTAGGTGGTATAGCACTTAGCAGCCCCATCAGTCAAACAAATCAGTAGCAGATTGCACTGTACGTGCTTGAGCATTGTCCTGCAAAATGATGGTCAGGTCCTGCAGAATGTGTCATCACATCTGTCTCTAAGCTGATCGTAGGTTGTGTTCCAAAAATGAACAGCAAACAATCTAAGAGAGCTGTTCAGATTGTCTGCTAAATCGTTTACATAGATTAGGAATAGCAGACGGCCTATAAGATACGATTAGGGAACGCGGGACATCACTTCCGTTTTACTGAATAACTTACCGTCATTTACTACTAATTGTGACCTTTCTGACAGGAAAGCACAAATCCAGACACACAATTAAGACGATATTCCACAAGGCACACAGCTCGATTAGAAGTGTTTTCTGAATCCGAGCTATATAACATTAGACCGTTTTCTTCGAGGTAATTCGTAACGATCGAACACAGTATACATTCCAAAATCTTGCTGAAAATAAACTTCAGTGATAGTGGTGGTAATTCAGCGTTTACTTCTATTTCCTTTCTTGTGTATTCCTGTCACCTGCGAAACCTTACGGTCCTCGGGTAAGGAGCCTACGTCGAGAGATCACCTGTGTAGGATTCGCCTTTCATCGACATTATCATCTTACTATTGTTGCAAAATAAATGTTACGTAAATTTAGATATTGTTAATTTATGATCTGTGCATGTTGGAGGTCTGTGTAATTTTGATCCCTAATATTCATTTGCGGTAGTTACTGGCTCTATGTGTGTTATTTTTGTTTACAAATAATGTTTTTCGTTTCCCACGAAAACTGGTTACCTCTTCAGTGTAATGTTGTAATGGTCTAGTAGTCGAAAATCAAAATAAACAAACAAAAAACTCGCAGGATATGTTTTATTTTGACCACTGCGGACCGTGCCTCAGAGTGCTGTGTGCTTATGACGTGATAGAACTAATTGGCTCACTTGTCCCAATTATGATTCATCTTCCGCTCTCTCGTACTCATCTGCCTCAGAGAAGCAATTAGAACAACACGGAACTTGCAGTAGTAGCTCTATAACGAAGAGAAAAATCCGCAACGCCAAGATGGAGTTGTGCGACATAAACTATAGATGGTAGGCGTGTTTCTACATCTGAAAGATGACGTCTATTCAGTTTTAGCATCAAACTTGTAAGAGTGGCGCTAGTACCACCACTATGAGGATGCACATCAAGTTTGCTTTAAATATACTACTGCCCATTAAAACTGCTACTCCGTGAAGATGACGTGATACACGTGAAATTTAGCCGACAGGAGGACGATGCTGTGATATGCAAATGATTAGCTTTTCAGGGCATTCACACAAGGTTGGCGCCAGTGGCGACACCTACAACGTGCTGACATGAGGAAAGTTTCCAACCGATTTCTCATACAGAGCAAGCAGTTGACGTTGTTGTGATGCCTCGTGTGAGGAGGAGAAATTCGTACAATCACGTTTCCGACTTTGATAAAGGTAGGATTGTAGCCTATCGCTATTGCGGTTTATCGTATCGCGACATTGCTGCCCGCGTTGATCGAGATCCAATGACTGTTAGCAGAATATGGAATCGGTGGGTTCAGGAGGGTAATACGGAACGCCGTGCTGGATCCCAACGGCTTCGTATCACTAGCAATCGAGATGACAGTCATCTTATCTTCATGGCTGTAACGTCTCGATCCCTGAGTCGACAGATGGGGACGGTTGCAAGACAACAACCATCTGCACGAACAGTTCGACGACGTTTGCAGCAGCATGGATTATCAGCTCAGAGACCACGGCTGCGGTTAACCTTTACGCTGTGTAATAGACAGGAACGTCTGCGACGGTGTACTCAACGACGAACGTGGGTACACGAATGGCAAAACGTCATTTTCTCCGTTGAATCCAGGTTCTGTTTACGGCATCATGATGGTCGCATCCGTGTTTGGCGACATCGCGGTGAACGCACACTGGAAACGTGTATTCGTCATCGCCATACAAGCGTATCACCTGTCGTGATGGTATCGGGTGCCATTGGTTACACGTCTCGGTCACCTCTTGTTCGCATTGACGGCACTTTGAATAGTGGACGTTACATTTCAGATGTGTTACGACCCGTGGCTCTACCCTTCATTCGATCCCTGCGAAACCGTACATTTCAGCAGGATAATGCACGACCGCATGTAGCAGGTCCTGTTCGGGTCTTTCTGGATACAGAAAATGTTCGACTGCTGCCCTGGCCAGCACATTCTCCAGTTCTCTCACCAATTGAAAACATCTAGTCAATGGTGGCCGAGAGCAACTGGATCGTCACAATACGCCAGTCATTACTTTTGATGAACTGTGGTATCGTGTTGAAGCTGCATGGGCAGCTGTACCTGTACAAGCCATCCAAGCCTTTAAGACAACAAATAAGGCATTGTCAATACCTCAGTCAGTTTGAACAAAGTCGTACAATATGGTTACGAGAAGCTGGATGCTCCTTCTGCGATACTGCAGAAAGACTTGACAGGAATGTAGCCATTGTGCATGACTGCTAGCAGCGGTGGTCGCGTAAGAAGATTGGTCTCCAGACGGCCACTCGGCACTAATGAGACAGACCGTCGTGATCGCGTGTGGCTCTTGAGCGTCACACTGCACATGCAGCAGCAACTTGAATGACAGCTGCCACCTCAGACACAAAGAAATTTTACGATTCTGTTACTTCAAGGACAGCTCCGAGCCAAAAGCCCTGTAGCGTGCATTCCACTGACCCCTGCATCTTTTACATCATTGATGTCAAGCGAGAGCTCACCGGAGGGCAGAGTGAGCATCTGTTGAGATTTGTGATTAAAGCTGGTTCTGCCTCGGTGCCAGTGACGGTCGTGTGTTGGTGAGAAGGAGGTCAATTGACGGTCTGCAACACACATGCCTGAGTGCCGGACACACTGCACTTACACCTGAAGTGCGATTTCGTTTGACAACAGAAATACTCTCGTGGGTACGCCACACACACTGACTAAAACGTGATTCGGCCTGTTCTGCGGTCATTCATGAACAGCATTCCAGGGAATGGTTTGCAACAGGATAACACTCCCTATGAACTGTTATTGTAATTCAACATGCTCTGCAGGGGTCGAAATATTGCCTTAGCCTGTTCGATCACCAGATCTGTCTCCAGTCGAGCACATACGGGACATCATTGGAGGACAACTCCAGCGTCATCCATAACCAGCATTAACCGTTCATGTACTGACCGACCGTGTACATTGGGCATGGAGCTCCATCCTACATATTGGCATCCGGCACCTGTACAACACAATGCATGCACGTTTACATGTTTGCACTCATTATTCTGACTGTTACATCGGTTATTAGTGCACATGTAATTCAAATTTTCAATGTCTCATGCCTACACAAACCTGTGATCTTGAAATGTTAATCATTTACACTACTGGCCATTAAAATTGCTACACCAAGAAGAAATGCAAATGATAAACGGGTATTCATTGGACAAATATATTACACTAGAACTGACATGTGATTACATTTCACGCAATTTTGGTGCATAGATCCTGAGAAATCAGTACCCAGAACAACCACCACTGGACGTAACAATGGCATTTGATACGCCTGGGAATTGAGTCAAACAGAGCTTGGATGGCGTGTACAGGTACAGCTGCCCGGGCAGCTTCAACACGGTACCACAGTTCATCAAGAGTAGTGACTGGCGTATTGGGACGAGTCTGTTGCTCGGCCACCATTGACCAGATGTTTTCAGTTGGTGAGAGATCTGGAGAGTGTGCTGGCCAGGGCAGCAGTCCAACATTTTCTGTATCCAGAAAGGCCCTTACAGGACCTGCTACATGCGGTCGTGCATTATTCTGCTGAAATGTAGGGTTTCGCAGGGATCGAATGAAGGGTAGAGCCACGGGTCGTAACACATCTGAAATGTAACATCCATTATTCAAAGTGCAGTCAATGCGAACAAGAGGTGACCGAGACGTGTAACCAATGGCACCCCATACCATCACGACAGGTGATACGCTAGTATGGCGATGATGAATACACGCTTCCAATGTGCGTTCACTGCGATGCCACCAAACACGGATGCAACCATCATAATGCCGTAAACAGAACCTGGATTCAACGGAGAAAATGACGTTTTGCCATTCGTGCACCCAGATTCGTCGTTGAGAACACCGTTGCAGGTGCTCCTGTCAATGACTCAGCGTCAAGGGTAACCGCAGCCGTGGTCTCTGAGCTGATAGTCCATGCTGCTGCAAACGTCGTCGAACTGTTCGTGCAGATGGTTGTTGTCTTGCAAACGTCCCCATCTGTCGACTCAGGGATCGAGACGTGGCTGCACGATCCGTTACAGACATGCGGATAAGATGCCTGTCATCTCGACTGCTAGTGATCCGTTGCCGTTGGGATCGAGCACGGGGTTTCGTATTACCCTCCTGAACCTACCGATTCCATATTCTGCTAACAGTCATTGGATCTCGACGATAAACCGCAATCGCGATAGGCTACAATCCGACCTTTATCAAAGTCGAAAACGTGATGGTATGCATTTCTCCTCCTTACACGAGGCATCACAACAAAGTTTCACCAGACAACGCCGGTCAACTGCTGTTTGTGTGTGATTATTCGGTTGGAAACTTTCCTCATGTCAGCACGTTGTAGGTGTCGCCCCCTGCGTCAACTTTGTGTGAATGCTCTGAAAAGATAATCATTTGCATATCACAGCATCTTCTTCCTGTCGGTTAAATTTCGGGCTTGTAGCACGTCTTCTTCGTGATGTAGCAATTTTAATGGCCAGTAGTGTAAATATGTTACCTAGACAAATGTATTCCCGGAATTTCATTGCTCAACATTAGTTATTTTTTGGTGTTCCAATTTTTTTTGTCGGTGTAGTTTCGCTTGGTCAGTTTGACGTGGTCGTGCCAGATGTTACACGAGAACGCTTCTTACATTCGGGTTAAAGGTGATCACAGAGAGAGGCCCCTGATTCGAGCTCCGTGCAGATTATACCGCTATCTGACGCCAGACAGCTAGAACATCATTTTGTTGAATACGACAGAGTGTTATCCAAAAAAGACAAGGAAAAACGAGACGATATTTTAGCGTGTCCGAGGTATCAAATGATGTTACATCTAGAAAATGTATAGGGATGCGCTTCACTTTACTTAAAAAGTGAGTAGACTAGACTAGAGTTACCCAAACTGTGTTCCTCGAAACACTGGTGTTTGGCGGGAAGTGAATAAATGCTCCGATAAAAACTGCTAATGGCATGGCATCTTTTGACATTTTGGGCTATTTTATAAAATTTTATTATGATTCCTGTGTTATTAGCTATGATTTAAAGTTGAAGAAATCACTGAATAAAACAAGCTTTTATTAATTTTATAAACGTTCAAAACATACAAGTGTTTTATCGGAGTACCAGGATTCTCAAAGTGTTCCGTCAGAGGAAGAGTTTGGAAATCCCTGTTTTCAAACAGTAGCTCATTAATGACATAACTGGAGTCACGTACGTGAGAAAAATGTTTTGCGCTAACAATACTCGAATGAGATTTGGTATGTAGGAAGTCCGCAACTGAGAGGCACGATAATTAATTTGGAGAGATCCGCTTCAGTTGTACCAATTACTTATTCAAACCACGACCATGTTCGGGATTTTAAAACCCATCTTCAGGTGTATAAAACTATTGTATTTGGCAACACATAACATCTGATCTGGCCAGTTAGTGCAAGAGCACCACCGCCTGCATGCAGTGTTCAGCGGAACACAACCTGTGGTTGAAGTTGCTACCGTGCGGCTGCCAGGCGTCGGACAGTTTCCGCTGGCATGCGGCACTGGAGCTCTTGCACTGACAGACCCGATCGCGCGTTATGTGTTACCAAATACAATAATTTCATACACCTGAAGATGGGATTTTACAATACCGAAACCGGTCGTGGTTTGAATTAATAATTCGTACAACTGAAGCGCATATGTAGAACAGAATAATATTGTAGCCCCAATATTGGATGAAACGACTAGTCAACAAGACCAGGTGCAAATTAAAAAGGACGTATTAAAGTATTCATGCATTATTACTGGCTAAGTTAATGTGAAAATCTCAAGGATTATCTCGAAATATTATAAGTGCTAGAACTTGTATGCTACTAATGTCTGGCGAAACTACAGAGAATAAATTGACAAACGCGACAAATTTGTGGTGGCAGCGTGAGACTGCCTTTCCACACATTGCATTGACCTTCCAATAAAAAGTTACAACATTGTTTGCTAGAGTACAGTGAAAGATGTAATCTTAGTATTCTCATATGCGTAGTTGGAAAGAACCGAGAAAAGAGGAAAGCGCTTCTGAGCGACAGGTGTAGGCGAATTATGAGAATATTAGGAAGCTGTAGTTCGTCAAGAAGAGCCTGACTGTCCACAAAATGGTTACAGTGTCACTCTTTTTACTGGCATTGCTTTCATTTTTGAGGTCGGCTTATGGTGGCCACCAGCGTATACCACTGGGCTTAACAGATATAACAACTATTATTTTCTGTATCTGAAAACTGTTCCTGTGATCACATCATAATTTACCCTAAGATATGAGGTAAATTTTTGGACACAGTTCATCCAAAAATCGTGTAAACTTTGTTCTGTGTGTTTCCTTTTTTTACATATGAGTCCGTGATCGTGGTTGTTGACATTTTTATACATCACAATGATGGCATTCCACTACGAGTGATAGTGAGTAATATTAATGCTTCTACTTATTCAAAACATCTGGCCTCTTTACTCAAACCGTATATAGGTAAGTGCTGCCATCATATACGTAATTCCAAGGATTTTATCAGTCGTTTGAAGACTGTTAAGCTGAACAGCTCAGATTTATTAGTTAAGCTTCGACGTGGTCTCACTTTTTACCAAAGTGCCTTTATTTGACTCGCTAAATCTTTTTGCTAACTTGTTCAGTAATGATTTGACGGCTTTGTTTGAACATACTCTCCCTTCAACTTATTTTTTGTTATTTAATAACGAATTTTTTGAACAAGCTGACGATGTCGCCATGGGGAGTCTCTTTTCCCCTGTGGTGGCCAATCTTTTTATGGAAGTCTTTGAGGAGAAAGCTCTTGAGTCGGCCGTCTTAAAGCCTACGGTTTTCTGGCGTTGCGTAGATGATACTTTCGTTGTATGGCCTCGTGGCAGACGAGAACTGGAAAAATTCCTTTGTTGTTTAAACTCTTGGCATGAAACATCAATTTTACTATGAAGATTGGGAAAGATGGGACTTTCTACACGTGTTAGTACGCCGTAAGAATGATTGGTCTTTGGGACACCCGGTGTACAGGAAACCCACACATACAGATCTGTATCTTCAGGCGTCTAGCTGCCATCCGACTGCACAAACCGCCGGTGTTCTCAGTACTTTCGTTCACGTTGTTGTTGTGTCTTCAGTCCTGAGACTGGTTCGATGCAGCTCTCCATGCTACTCTATCTTGTGCAAGTTTCTTCATCTCCCAGTACCTACTGCAACCTACATCCTTCTGAATCTGCTTAGTGTAGTCATCTCTTGGTCTCCCTCTACGATTTTTACCCTCCACGCTGCCCTCTAATACTGAATTGGTGATCTCTTGATGCCTCAGAACATGTCCTATCAACCGATCCCTTCTTCTGGTCAAGTTCTGCCACAAACTTCTCTTCTCCCCAATCCTATTCAATACTTCCTCATTAGTTATGTGATCTACCCATCTAATCTTCAGCAGTCTTCTGTAGCACCACATTTCGAAAGCTTCTATTCTCTTCTTGTTCAAACTAGTTATCGTCCATGTTTCACTTCCATACATGGCTACACTCCATACAAATACTTTCAGAAATGTCTTCCTGACACTTAAATCTATACTCGATGTTAACAAATTTCTCTTCTTCAGAAACGCTTTCCTTGTCATTGCCAGTCTACATTGTATATCCTCTCTACTTCGACCATCATCAGTTATTTTGCTCTCCAAATAGCAAAACTCCTTTACTACTCTAAGTGTCTCATTTCCTAATCTAATTCCCTCAACATCACCCGACTTTATTCGACTACATTCCATTATCCTCGTTTTGCTTTTTTTGATGTTCATCTTATATCCTCCTTTCAAGAGACTATCCATTCCGTTCAACTGCTCTTCCACTTTCGTTCACATTGCGCATGTAATATCGGATGCTTATAGTCTTCACGAAGAATTAGTGCATCTGGAGAAGGTTTTTAAAGAGAATGACTATACTTCGTGTCAAATACGGAAGGCCATGCACAATTATAATAACAAGAAGCAACGCTCTGAGGAGACTGATGACGACTATAAATCAACTGCTTTTCTTCCATATGCCGGGAACGTGTGTGCTAAAATAGGCAGATTGCCTGGGAAGAATAATATGAATGTCATCTTCCGTTCACCAGCAAAGAGCAGGGCCTTAGTCGGATCCGTTAAAGACGATTTACAATTGAGGAAGGCCGGTGTCTATAAAATTCCCTGTGTGTTTGGCCCTGTATATATAGGTCAGACAACACGAACGGTCCAGGAATGCTGTGTAGAACACGAAAGACACACCCGTGTACAGCATCCTTTAAAATCAGCAGTAGCAGAACGTTGTATTTCCATGGGACATTCAATGGAGTACAACAATACCAAAATTTTATCACCAGTTCTAGCTTCTGGGACTCTGTAATTAAAGAACCCGTAGAAATACGTCTTGTTAATAATTTAAAGAGTCCTGATGACGGCTTTCAGCTGGATAAAAATTGGAATCAAGTTATTAAAATTATGCGGTCACAACAGAATCGACATGCTTAGTCGATAGCGATTAGACTGTTCTTACTTCACCACTGAGGGCAGCACACACAACTTGGCTGCCTCGCACATGTCACCTCCTAACGCATGCACCGTAAACCGCCAGTACGATTCGCATGTTCGGGATTTGCTATAAATACCATGATCGCATCAAGTCTCTTCATTACTTCGTCTACTCACCTGCGGATGGCCGGACGTCTCTGGGCCGAAATATCGTGGCAGAATGTCGACGGGATCCGGCTGTAAACCCGATAATTACTGGAAACAGATACTGTGCTTAGAAATTTAAGTTGTCTCTGTACATAATATGGTAGTTTTTAGCGAGAATCTGCGTACCTCTGAAATGAACTTCAAGTTTAGAAGAAAGGACCATCTGTAGGTTCAACGTCCCGTCGACGATGAGGTTCAAATGGCTCTAAGCACTATGCGACTTAACTTCTGAGGTCATCAGTCGCCTAGAACTTAGAACTACTTAAACCTAACTAACCTAAGGACATCACACACATCCATGCCCGAGGCAGGATTCGAACCTGCGACCATAGCGATCGTTCGGTTCCAGACTGTAGCGCCTAGAACCGCATGGCCACTCCGACCGGCTGACGATAAACTCATCAGAGAGCACATGTTGGACAAGAGAAGAGAGATAGCGGCAGTATCATCTTAAAAGGACCCATCCCAGTTTAGCAAGTGATGAAATTAAGGAAAACAATAAAATCTAAATCTAGATAACTCGCATTCGGGAGGACGACAGTTCAATCCCGTCTCCGGCCATCCTGATTTAGGTTTTCCATGATTTCCCTAAATCGTTTCAGGCAAATGCCGGGATGGTTCCTTTAAAAGGGCACGGCCGATTTCCTTCCCAATCCTTCCCTAACCCGAGCTTGTGCTCCGTCTCTAATGACCTCGTTGTCGACGGGACGTTAAACACTAACCACCACCACTAGATAACTCGACAGGGATTTGAACTCGGCTGCTGAATGCGTATTTAATGCCTTAATGTTTACGCTACACCACTCTGGCCGGCCACGGTGGCCGTGCGGTTCGGGGCGCTTCAGTCCGGAACCGCAGGACTGCCACGGTCGCAGGTTCGAATCCTGCCTCGGGCATGGATGTGTGTGATGTCCTTAAGTTAGTTAGGTTTAAGTAGTTCTAAGTTCTAGGGGACTGATGACCTACGATGTTAAGTCCCATAGTGCTCAGAGCCATTTGAACCATTTTTTACTCCACTCTGTATTACGTGTTTCGTAGTAGTCAAAGAAGTCAGTGTTACTGCAGAACTATTCATCTGTACCAGCGTAAAATGACAGTCACGTTATTCAAATCAGCATACTACTTTTATCCACAAATAAAATGGGCATATTTCAGATTTAGAGCATGCAATAGTCATTTTCAGTCGAACAATGTTGCAGTGCATATTCAGCACATGCGTTATCAATTGTGCCTATCTCCATTACGGCAGCTCGTCACACATCGCTAAAAATCGACTTTTTAGTAGTCTGTGGATTAGCTTTATCTAGTGCTTGTAATGTAAAAATATAGAAACATTAATATGTAAAAAATATACGGCCGTCTGCCAATGTAATCGTATTCTTAATGACTCGATAGTAGCTAGCGGTTGAAAACACTTCTCTGAAAATGACTCACAAGAATGTTCTTAATAGTGCAATATCTTTTAAGTTAGCCCGACACAGATCAGTAATTAATAATCTACCTCAGTTCTCAGGGTATTTATGTAATCGTCGATAGTTAATGGTCCTTTCCTTCTTTACCCAACATCACAGATATTATTTCAGGTTTGTGAGAAGTGTGCTTATTGCAACAGAGAATATTTCACAAGTCCTGTTCGATGTAAACTACTGCAATACGTAACTTAATATCGTGGTTTCGTCTCGATTCCCCAATACAAGATAACAAGAGTAGCGTCTACAAGTGAAATCCTATAATGAAACTGGAATCCTGTGACCAGACCTTTTCTGCCTGGGATGTTATCTCGATATATAAGGAAAACCTATAAGTAAAAATTGTTAAATTACTGTCAGCGGCCACCGAGCTCGCAGGATCTGCAAGAAAGTTAATTGCCCTAACCGACGGATATCCACTTAGGACAAACCAGGTATCAGATTTCAAAATGATTGACAGCATACACAAATTCTTTTGAAACAATAACCATTATATTTTTCTGGTTTTAAGTACAACTTACATTATTAGCTGGTACAGCAAGATGAGCTTTACACAAGACCGTCCTCTTAGGTCCGAACTCAAGCAGATAAGATAAGCGAATGACAAAGGAAAGATAGTTCAAGCTTAGAAGTGCAAGAGTCCATGGAATAACATGTAGATTGTAGTTCTATCTCTTCTTCCTTGGCGTAACTTGTTGGTTCTTAATAAAATGTATCGTAATATTTAGTTCACATTTTTTTAAAACACAAGACCACCTAGGGGAAACAGTATATGCTCCAGTAACATACCTCCAGTTCCGTTCATTACCATAATGCTGTCTACAAAGAAACCCGTACCTGATGTCTCTTCACGAGTGGTGTTCAACAAGCAATGCATTGTTTTCTGGAAGCAGGTTGGTTTTAGCCAGGATTTCAATACACCACATTATTTCCCACTCTTCTGCCCACAACGCCTTATTTTTCAGCATTATCTCCGTTCAATGCGACGATCTTACGCCACCTTGCTGGGAGGACGTGTATGCCCGTACGGTACCACACTACTGGTCGACGTCGGATCCAGCGTCTTGATGCATCATAACCTCCCCACCATCCACGTACTGCTTCCCGAGGAGCCAATCCTCATAGATGTAAATCGGAAGGCGCGAGATCCAGAAAATGGTTCAAATGGCTCTGAGCACTATGGGACTTAACATCTGTGGTCATCAGTCCCCTAGAACTTAAAACTACTTAAACCTAACGAACCTAAGGACATCACACACATCCATGCCCGAGGCAGGATTCGAACCTGTGACCGTAGCGGTCACGCGGTTCCAGACTGAAGCGCCTAGAACCGCACGAGATCCAGACTGTAGGGCGAATGGCAGACAACTGTCCACTGAAATTTTGTGACGACGTTCGGCAGACATCTAAACTGAGCATTTTGAGATGAGAAACGAGAGATTGGAAATTAATATTACAGGCGGTTCGAGATCTACAACGAGAAAGTGTTTCTGAACTGTTTGTGTTTTATAACAAGCAACTGCCTACATCAATTTAGTACTGCAGCCTTCCTCTGTGACGTGACCACACTGAAGTTTCCTATTGCTTGTGTTTCATGACTGGTTGTCGAAGGTGCAGCATTATTCGTTACAGGGGCTTGCAAACATCACGCGGCAGCAGGATGTAGCGACTGGAAAGAACGAATAAGGAGAGAAAAATTTCGCAACACGCGTCACCATAATGCATAATTGGTTGAAATTAATCTTCGTGGACGGAAATATACGAGAATCTGGCTAGTTCACGTTACAGAGAGCCGTCCAAAGTTACTGTCAAAGAATTGTTCGCACGACGAAGAATCGTTCGCACAGTTTCAAGTGGAAGACGATTCATCAATAACCAGCTGCCAGCTTTTCTATGAAATGCACACATCGAAGAATGCATTGGGTACTGCATACACTAAAGAAACAGGTCGGAGACGATTCTTGTTAATATCAGCATGACAATATACCCTGTCATAGAGCATCATTTATGAGGCTACGGTTTGCGAAGAGTAACATTCCTGAAATTGACTGGTTTTCCCACAGCCCCGATCTGGACCTAATGGGACACCTTTGGAATGACTTAGAACGTCAACTTCACTCCAGACCCCAGCGTACACGTCACTACCTTCTTGGTTTCGGCTCTTGAGGAAGAAGCCCCGATCTGGACCTAATGGGACACCTTTGGAATGACTTAGAACGTCAACTTCACTCCAGACCCCAGCGTACACGTCACTACCTTCTTTGGTTTCGGCTCTTGAGGAAGAATGGGCTGTCATTCCTCCACGGACTTTCAGCGCTCACTTAAAGCGTCCTCATCAGAATTCAAGCTTCGTTAAGGCGAAGAGTGGACACACCCTATATTAATGTCCACTGATAGGTATCCGGATAATTTTGATAAGGTAGAACACAATGGTCTGTATTGTTCTGGGATTAGGTCACTTTGAACTCTAGCGGCATTTCCAACTGTTACAACAGCCGTCCCTACAGTGATGAACATCCATACACCATACTCGTGTCAGAGCAGCAACAATTTGTCTCTCTCAGTTTGTGTATTGGAATTGTATAATAATGACACATCTTATCTGGTGTTCATTGGAGACGTGCTGACACAGTAATTCTGGGGTTTGTACACCTTGGTGTCGGTGAGACGACGTGATTTATACGAGAACGTGCACCATCAAAATTCGTTATTAATTATGAGAACACATTTAAACAGGTACCCTCTTAGTTTCATTGGAAGGGATAGTCCTGTGCCATGGTTTTCGTGATCGTCAGAACTCGCTACTACGTATTTTTTCCTATTGGGATACGTAAGTAGTTGGTGCATGAAACCACAATAGATACTGAAGAGGAAGTGATTGTTAGGCTCTTAGTTTCGTGTCTCATTGTATTACAACAGGCAAAAGCAATGTTTGCAACAAAATTTTGAGCTTTTCTTGTTCAGCATATTCGACATGACTGACATGAGTATGCAGGGCATCCGTAACTGAGGAGAACGATTTGAACAGATTTTCAGCACGATTGGCTCTTTTTTTTATTTTAGACACGTGTGGTTTTGGCCTCCATTGTCATTCTCGAACGTCGTGAATATACTCGGGCGCAAAGCGAACTGTGTACTCCGATGTACGAGTGCCACATGCATTGACACTGTACGTCGTCAATTTTGAACAGATGATACGAGCTTCAGTTGTTGCTGTAAGTAGTGAATTGTTTATATCAATAAACAACTAAATCCTCATTTCCTTATTTCGACGTATCTAGCTTAGGTTTCGCTACCCCCTGTATAACTTTGACTGTAAATGTTTGGGACACACTGTAGACTTGTACGGTATCAGGTTGCCTGTTATTTACGTAATGTCTTGTGTTGTCTTCCGCCAGTCTAACCGCATAACCACATATGCCCGCTGCTATCAGTACCTGCGTGGCTTACAAGGTAAGCGTGTTATCTTCCAGCAAACAGTGCATAGCATTCAACCTACACAAAGGTTTATTGAGCCGTCGCCTCAGCTGGATGGAAGGATAATTTATTCTCTTTATGTGAAACACACTGGCGAAGCCATTACGGCTGAAATCATACAAGAGGCCAAATTCAAGAAAGGTCTAAAAGTCTGATGCTCATTGTCATCATTGATGATTCATTTGTGTACTGAAGAGGCAGTGTGCATAGTAACAGACTATATATCAATGAGAGGTTGGTTTTTCATGGACAGAAAACCATCATGATGTGGTTCAATGGCAACGTAGCTGTAGTCACCGAAGGTGAACAGAAAGTGAGTCAGGCCGCGCGGGATTAGCCGAGCGGTCTCAGACGCTGCAGTCATGGAGACCGTGCGGCTGGTCCCGGCAGATGTTCGAGTCCTCCCTCGGGCATGGGTGTTCGTCCTTAGAATAATTTAGGTTAAGTAGTGTGTAAGCTTAGGGACTGATGACCTTAGCAGCTAAGTCCCGTAAGACTTCACACACATTTGAACATTTTGAAAGTGAGTCAGATCTTAATGAAATGAGACGATTGCTAGTTGGTGGCTACGATAGACAAATAAAAATATTTGAGTGAGCTAATGGTGTTCGCTGCAGGAAGACATGCTGAATGACTGGACGTTTAACTAGGAGGAAAGTCTCTTGAAAATATGGACAAATTTCGCTATCCGTGAATAAAATAGAAGAAGGAAAAAATAAGGAAGACAATAACGAAGATTACAGAAGGCAAAAGCTGTTTCCTACAAAAATGCTGCTAACATAAAAAATTCAAAACTTGAGACCAGGAAATGGTTCATGAGAAACAATGTTTGGAGCTCAGTTCTGTATGGATCCGATACGTGGACAGCGAAGAAGCCGTAAAAGTGGTGTTACAGATGACTGTTAAAGATCAAATGGATTGATCGAATAAGGAATGAAGGTGTCCCGGAATAAATGAAAGAGAAAAAAAAACAGTCTGAAAAAGAACATTACGAAATGAAGGGATGACGTGGTTGGTCACAAATTAAAAGATCGGTGGTTGCTGAAAACTATTGTTGAAAGGTTAATGGAAGGGAGTAACCTTTCTTTTGTTGTGCCAATCTATGTCTCTCTTATTACTTTATTAACCCAAAGACATGATCGGGTGTCAATATAGCTCAGTCCATACACACCATCAGTGAGAATGTATCTGATTAGAGTAGCTATTCTCTATGACAGGTAGAATGACTACCAGAGTGCATTAAGTTGTTGGTGTTAGTGTGGCTACCAGACCTGGTAAGGTATATAAGGAGTTTGAAGAGCATCTATGTTGAGTTATCACTGTGAAAAATATGGAAATGACGCGTACTCGTGTGAGACAATGTTATCAGCATCAAACATCTATAACATTGCAGGTCTCCATGCAGCCAACTGATCGAATCTTGCAACAATATTTATATTTGTCGGGCATTCGAATGTGGCGGTGGCCCGATGTAGGACTACATGACAACGTGAGGGCAAGCATACTCATCGTTAACGTTCTGGTCGACCCCGAGAGGCCATCACAAGGAAGGATCGCCCTATAATGCGCCAAGGATATCATCTTCACATCTGCCTCTGACATCCGAGAACAAGTAAGCGACCACCTGAAACCTTGTGTGTCCTCATATGTCATTGGTCCAAGACTAGCAGAATCCAGGCTAGGGTATTACCATCCCATGCCATTTACACCGCACCAGAAACTACTGTGTTTGGAGTGGTGCCACGACCAGGAAGCGCGGACTGCTGATGAATGACGTTGCATTGTGTTCAGCGATAAGTTGTTGTTCTGCAGTCCCCTGAATGACTATCGTCAGCGAGATTGGTAGCGATCTGGGAAGCGGTCCCACTCTTCCAATGTTTTGTAGAGACACAGCGGCGTTATTTCTGCCGTAATAGTGTGGGCAGCCATCGGGGATGACTTCAGA
The DNA here is from genome assembly GCF_023897955.1 of Schistocerca gregaria. Lineage (NCBI taxonomy): Eukaryota > Metazoa > Arthropoda > Insecta > Orthoptera > Acrididae > Schistocerca > Schistocerca gregaria. The sequence goes on along the minus strand of NC_064920.1, from coordinate 187,672,790 downwards.
TCGCGGCTGAAGGAACTCGCTGGTGGCACGGCGGTCCCTCACGTACATCTTGTGCCCCCACTCATGCACCAGAATTGTACCAGTTTTCAACAGGACAGTGCTCTTCCACACAGAGAACGTTTCTCTATGAACTTTCTGTGTGATGTTGAGACACTCCAAAGGCCAACAGCATCCCCAGATCTGTCCCCAAAAGAGCATGTGTGGCTCCACCTCACGTCAAAGCAGTCCTACTGCCAGTATCCAGGAACTGTGACGATATTGCGATGGTTTTCGGAATGAGAGAAGCCAAGACTTCTGTCTGTCGCGTTTCCCCTATCATCACCTTAAAAAGATCTTACCTGCGAATCTTCTGTTCCATGGGTCAGCAGGGAATTCTACTGTCGACATACATAACTTGATTAATAAATGGAACAGGGTGAGACTACAGACCAGTTACAGACAGACAACTACACTCATGCTCATAAATTAAGGTTAATTGCAGAATGTGGTGCCACACAACGTGACACTACACAAACATGGCGCTAATAGCATAGGCACATAGGGAACGCACATGACACAGATCTGTAGGTCCACGGTATTGGTGATAAGTTGAGAAAAAAGTCACGAAACACGTGTGCTACAAAACGCAACTGTTTCCCGCGCATCTACCCCTTCATCACTATGGGGTATGATCACCATGCACACGTACACAGGCCGCACAACGGGTCTCTGCGTCAGGTGGTCGAGCAGCTGCTGAAGTATAACCTCCCATTCTTGCACCCGTGCCTGTCGCAGCTCCTGAAATGTCCTAGGGGTTTGAAGACGGGCAACGATACGTCGACCGAGAGCATCCCAGATGTGCTCGATTGGGTTTAGGTCTGGAGAACAGGCAGGCCACTCGAATCGCTTGATATCTTCAGTTTCAAGGTACTCCCCCACGATGGAAGCTCGGTGGGGCCACTGTTCCAGTTACCATGTACTGCGTTCTTCACACGAGGCTTTACGGTCTCTCCTGTGACCAGGGGTCAGTGGAATGCACCTTACGAGTCTCCGGGTGAATAAACCATGTCTGTTCAGTCGACTGTAGACTGTGTGTCTGGAGATAACTGTTCCAGTGGCTGCGGTAAGGTCCCGAGCAAGGCTACCTGCAGTACTACGTGGCCGTCTGTGGGCACTGATGGTGAGATATCAGTCTTCTTGTGGTGTTCTACTGTGTGGACGTCTCGTACTGTAGCGTCTGGACACGTTTCCTGTCTGCTGAAATCGTTGCAATAATCTTGAGATCACACTTTGTGGCACACGGAGGACCCGTGCTACGACCTGCTGTGTTTGACCATCCTCCAGCCGCCATAGTATCCTAGTTCTTCGAGCCATTTTCAACACACAGCCACCATTAGCACGTCTGAAAACGTCTGCACACTCACCCGCTGCACCGTACTACGACATGCAACACACCTCTGCGTATGTGCACTGCTGCCAGCGCCACCGTGCGACGACCGCAGGTCAAATGCACCGCATGGTCATACCCCGAGGTAAATTAAACCCGTAAACCGACAACCAGAGCGTTGTTTCACCATGTATCTTAATTTATGAGGATGAGTGTATTTATTAAATCACATAGATTCTTGATAAAACACAGAATTGCCTGGTGGCCTTGTTACAATGTGGGAATTGACACCCCTCAAATTTGGACTAATTGTCCATCCCCAGGCTTGCTGTGGATCAAGTCAAATGTACAAGAAAGCACTTAAAAACACATGACAAATAATGATAACTTGTCCAGTCCCTAGAGACAATACTGATCACAAATTCAGAAATGAATCTTGGAAATTTAGAATCACGAACAAAAGTAATGAGCCACGAGTCTCCGTAGAACGTGAGCACACAGAAAGGGGCAGCGCTACAAAACTTATCGCTCCAACATTGACAGAACCACGATACTGATTTCTCGCGGTGCAAATCGCATATTTGCCTCTTAATCATAGACGTATTAGCTTAAAGCGTTCTACCACGAATGTCTTGACAAAGCTGAATGTATAGTACTTGGCTGATGACAAGATGGCGGAAACCAATACATGTAGAGCGAAAGTGGTGTCAACTACCACACTACTACTATTCACGAAGTGATGCATACCAAGAGCAGCAACGAACTGAGACTGAGATAACGTCTCTCACAAGGAACCCGTAAAGTGCGAGATCGCAAGTTCAGTCTTTAGTAAGCCTCATTTGAAAGTGTTGCGTTAGCAATTATGACAGGAAAAATAAGAGCCTCTAATGACTCATCATGTGCATCACGAGGACGACGGAAAATGAGTGTCTGGGAGTTGCAGAGATCAACTTTCTAAATGCTGTAGGTATTACGAAAATGGACATCGTCGACGTTCGAGAAATGTTCAAAGGAAACTATTAACTTGCACCACGAACACCGAATGACAAATGGCCGCGCCACAGTGATCACAAAGTTCCCCCAATCACGATCGAAGGCGAACTCCTTGGGAGCTACAAACCGTGCAGGACGTTTAGTTAGGCATCCACTCTTAGAGACTGCATATAGAATCATATTAGTGTAACAGCGTAATGAGAACTGATGGAACGAGATATCATGCAGCCGAATGCGAAACAGTCTGTCGTAGTGCTTATTGTGAAACTGGCTATCCTTTAAGGCGTAGCTGCAGATAGTGCGATAATATGTTTTATAGGCACGAAACAAACAAACATCCATATGCTGACTTTGTTCAGTGGTTCCTGGTGGTACGAACTGCGATGTCACACACTTTTCAGGAGGAATAGTTTGCTCTAAAGGAGAATGATTTTTATACGCAGACCAGGAATCAAGTGAAAGCAACTTGCTTTGACCAGCCATTGACCGAAAGCAGTGCTCATACCATAGTTGTAGCCCTCTTATACCCATTTTCCCTTCTTGCTTGGTGTGACGTAAATATTCCCTATTGCTCTTGCAAGATAGCGCACATGAGAAAGAATTATAGGGGCCAGAGCACCTCAAACGTCTCGCAACACAATAAGTAACTTTCCTCCCAATTTACAATCCAGATTAACAGTGTGCATAATGCGTTAAGACACTAATGTTAGCTGATCTTGATATAGCTCTCTTGTTCCTCTAATTTCCAGGGTTCCTTTCATACGCATTTCCTTTTCAAATCTCGATTGGTCAGAGATGAAAACAAATTCCTTACTGAACAGTAGGATAAGTTTATGCCATCTACAAATTTTCGGGCCGATTCCGCAGTCTGCTCTGCATCGTCAAGTTAGTTTGTTTGAAATTTCGCTATCGTACGTCTTCCAATTCTGTAGCACTGTTTGATGTTATGGAACCATCTATTGCTTTCCTTGAAATCACTGTAACCTATGTCGTGCGCAGTTTGATGTGCATAAAGTAGGAGGTCACTCTCATGGGCATGCTGTAAATTGTATCGATAGTCCTTGGAACGGACAAACACCAGTCCCTGTAATAATTGCACATTACCCTCCCTTGAATATCCGTAGTTTTTCTTATTCACTGCACCGCCATATTACTTATTCGAAGCCGGCCGGAGTCTCCATGCGGTTCTAGGCGCTCTACTCATCTACATATTCCGCACATTCCACTGAGTCATCTTGCAGAAACGTTAATATTTCACTTGCCACATCTTACTCACCGCCCGCATCTTGTGGTCGTGCGGTAGCGTTCTCGCTCCCCACGCCCGGGTTCCCGGGTTCGATTCCCGGCGGGGTCAGGGATTTTCTCTGCCTCGTGATGGCTGAGTGTTGTGTGCTGTCCATAGGTTAGTTAGGTTTAAGTAGTTCTAAGTTCTAGGGGACTGATGACCGTAGCTGTTAAGTCCCATAGTGCTCAGAGCCATTTGAACCATTTTTTGAATCTTTCTCACTCTATGAAATTCCTTGCGTTCCTTTCTGACGAAATGACAACTTTGGCAACTGTTGTTGTAGATATAATGCAATGTTTGCTTTGTTTATCGTTGCCATTGTTCTGCTTTGCATCAGCACCACTAGCACTGCAGCTCCGTTGTGAGTTACTGGTGGACTAAGCATGCAACTGTTCCCCGTAGTCTCATGCTGTGCTCAACATTGGATACGTCCAGTTGCGCCCCCTCTTTCCATTAGCAGTGAACATGTTGTTGCACGATGGACAATATGTGAGATTTCGAATGCCGTAGACATCAGTAGCTTTCTGCGACATCGCACTCAAGTCGTTCCGTGTCAGTAATTTTGTTTCCTCCTACGCCGCACAGGAATGTGCTCTCTAATACACGGAAAGGTTCCTGTAGCCATGTAGACGGAGGTGACAATGCAGAGGCAGCTATGGATTTCTAACGAGAGGCAGTTCGGTCCGTCCAATACGCATGTTGGTGGCCCTGGAATGGCGCCGCTTCCTGGCCGAGGGATCGATCAGTATCACTACCCGCCGCCATTGCTTGTCTTAAATTTCAGAAGAACGACCCCTGTAACTTCTGCAGTGATACTACAGATTCTCTACTTGATCAGTTAAATGATTGGTGGCCATGAAAATTACTCCGCCACCTCCGTTCGACAGTATTCTACACCACTGGCCATTAAAATTGCTACACCACGAAGATGACGTGCTACAGACGCGAAATTTAACCGACAAGAAGAAGATGCTGTTACATGCGAATGATTAGCTGTTCAGAGCATTCACACAAGGTTGGCGCCGGTGGCGACACCTACAACGTGCTGAAATTAGGAAAGTTTCCAACCGAATGATCATACACAAACAGCAGTTGACCGGCGTTCCCTGGTGAAACGTTGTTGTGATGCCTCGTGTAAGGAGGAGAAATGCGTGCCATCACGTTTCCGACTTTGATAAAAGTCGGATTGTAGCCTATCGCGATTGCGGTTTATCGTATCGCGACATTGCTGCTCTCGTTGGTCGAGATCCAATGTTAACAGAATATGGAATCGGTGGGTTCAGGAGGGCAATACGGAACGCCGTGCTGGATCCCAACGGCCTCGTATCACTAGCAGTCGAGATGACAGGCATCTTATCCGCATGGCTGTAACGGATCGTGCAGCTACGTCTCGATCCCTGAGTCAGCAGATGGAGTCATTTACAAGACAACAACCATCTGCACGAACAGTTCGACGACGTTTGCAGCAGCATGGTCTATCAGCTGGGAGACCATGGCTGCGGTTACCCTTGACGCTGCATCACAGATAGGAGCGCTTGCGATGGTGTACTCAACGACGAACCTGGGTACACGAATGGCAAAACGCCATTTTTTCGGGTGGATCCAGGTTCTGTTTACAGCAACATGATGGTTGCATCCGTGTTTGGCGACGTCGAGGAGAACGCACATTCGAAGCAGGTATTCGTCATAGCCATACTGGCGTATCACCCGGCGTGATGGTATGGGGTGCCATTGGTTACACGTCTCGGTCATTTCTTGTTCGCATTGACGGCACTGTGAACAGTGGACGTTACATTTCAGATGTGTTACGACCCGTGGCCCTACCCTTCTGCCCGCATCTCGTGGTCGTGCGATAGCGTTCTCGCTTCCCACGCCCGGGTTCCCGGGTTCGATTCCCGGAGGGGTCAGGGATTTTCTCTGCCTCGTGATGGCTGGGTGTTTGCGTGATGTTTGAAAGCCCCTGTAACGAATAATGCTGCACCTTCGACAACCAGTCATGAAACACAAGCAATAGGAAACTTCAGTGTGGTCACGTCACAGAGGAAGGCTGCAGTACTAAATTGATGTAGGCAGTTGCTTGTTATAAAACACAAACAGTTCAGAAACACTTTCTCGTTGTAGATCTCGAACCACCTGTAATATTAATTTCCAATCTCTCGTTTCTCATCTCAAAATGCTCAGTTTAGATGTCTGCCGAACGTCGTCACAAAATTTCAGTGGACAGTTCTCCGCCATTCGCCCTACAGTCTGGATCTAGTGCGGTTCTAGGCGCTTCAGTCTAGAACCGCGTGACCGCTATGGTCACAGGTTCGAATCCTGCCTCGGGCATGGATGTGTGTGATGTCCTTAGGTTAGTTAGGTTTAAGTAGTTCTAAGTTCTAGGGGACTGATGACCATAGATGTTAAGTCCCATCGTGCTCAGAGCCATCTACCCTTCATTCGATCCCTGCGAAACCCTACATTTCAGCAGGATAATGCACGTCCGCATGTTCCAGCTGCTGTACGGGCCTTTCTGGATACAGAAAATGTTCGACTGCTGCCTTGGCCAGCACATTCTCTAGATCTCTCTTCATCTGAAAACGTCTGGTCAATGGTGGCCGAGCGACTGACTCGTCACAATATTCCAGTCACTACTCTTGATGAACTGTGGTATCGTGTTGAAGCTGCATGGGCAGCTGTACCTGTACACGCCATCCAAGCTCTGTTAATGCTCAGGAGTATCAGGGCCGTTATTACGGCCAGAGGTGGTTGTTCCGTGTACTGATTTCTCAGGATCTATGCACCCTAATTGCGTGAAAATGTAGTCACATGTTAGCTCTAGTATAATTTATTTGTCCAATGAATACCCGTTTATCAACTGCATTTCTTCTATTGTAGGAATTTTAATGGCCAGTAGTGTACTTAGGCAAGCTATCAGTGATTTCAGATGGCATAGGTAAATTGCGATTAATCTATAAATAAGCAGATTCAATTCGACTTTTTAATTAATTGATTTACTGACTCATTCCTCCTATTTTTGTTGTTAAAACTTTGTCAAGGTTGGAAGTTGTCTTTCTGCCTAGTAACAAGCGTCTCTTGATTTCATGGCTGCACTTACTCGAAACTGCACATACATTCCGAATCTGTGACTAGTCTCTCTCCTTATAAGCTATCCATAGCTGATGAGACTACGGCACGTGATCTAGATGTCACTGAATAGTCTCTGGATTGCAGTAGCAACGACCAGTTACAACAGCTGGGGACCAGCTTGCCTCTGGAGAGGATACAAGGCTTTGTGACACACTTTGCAACAGAATCAGTGCATGAGTCCAGGCCAGAGGGGGAACAACATCATACTGATAAGAAGGCTTATTCTGCCAAGCCCTCTGTAAATTTCACTCAGTGTTGTAATAACTGTAGCAATATCACACTCCCTCTCAACCCGTGAACTTGCATTTTGTTTCTTCCTCCTCTTCTGGGTGCTTCACTTTCTTTGTCAGGCAGTCATATATACTGTCAAATGAGTGACTCCATTAGGTCTATATATATATATATATATATATATATATATATATATATATATATATATATATATATATATATTTTTTTTTCTTCGTCCTGCACTTTCTTCTGCAGACTTTCCAATTCCGTGATACCGTGGATCCATTTCATCCTGTACAACCCTTCTATCTTCCCCAGGATCAATGTCTTTTATCCAGCGAATTATGTCTTCCCATGTTGTGCCCAAACTAGGTGAGTTTTTGTTTCAAGTGGCGATCTGGATGTATTTGCTATAATACTGACTTATTCGTTCTCTTTGCGGCCCATGGAAATCTAAGAAATTGTCTCTAGCGCCACAGTTCAAAGGTGTCTCTTCCACGCCGTTCAGCATTTCTTTTGCTCCAGGTCTCATATCCGTAAGCCACAACTGGAAAGACCATAGCCCTTACTATACGGATCTTTGTTCCTAAATTTATGCCTCTACTCCTTAAAACATTGTCAAGGTTGGACATTACCTGACTGCCAAGTAACAAGCGTCTCTTGATTTCGTGGCTGTAGCAGATATCTGGGATCCGAGATAATTGAACATAAAAACTACCTCCACTATTTCTCGTCCTACATGCCGTGAAGTGACAGGTGTAATCGCCATAATTTTCGTTTTCTTCACAGTTAGCATTAGACCAACCTTTGCACTTTCTTCTTTCACTTTTAGCAAGAGGGTCTTCAACTTTCCTTCACGTTATACCACCATCATTCTGCATATCTAAGTTTGTTTATATATATTCCAGTTATTTTAATTACGGTTTCTTGGTTATCAACAGGCTCTGCAACAGACTGAATAAATAAGGTGACAATATGCAGCCTTACGGTACTCCTTTCTGAATCTGATTACGACAGACCAAGTAACTGTTATCGAGTGCTGCATTACACTTCAAAGTGACATAGTACAGAGTCGCCAAGTTTATGTAAATAACAGTCAGAATGTTCTACCGATTCTTCAGTCCTTGGACGACAGAGATCGCTCCTTGGGCAGGATAGCTGTGATAGCTGTGTGAGCTGTATGAGCTGTGTGAAGGTCTTCCCCCCCCCCCCCCCCCCCTCCCCCTCCTGCTCTAGTTGTATGTTTCTGGAGGAAGAACAAGCAGTTTTCGGTCGTTTATATCCATTATATTACTGATTTAGAGACAAATGCTGTGATGGAGAGGTTAATTGAATCCACCACGTGACTGGGAATTCAGTTTGTATCCACCACGTGCCTGGGAAGTCGTCAGACATTTCTAATAACGTTTAGATTGCCCAGTAGAGTGTAAGCTGGGCATAACATATGCTGTCACTACATCTGATCGTAGCCAGGTCATGGGTGCCTGTTGCATGAGACAGTCCATTCCAAGGCTGCGCAAGCACTGAATATTAATCATACTCTTCTACAGCCCTGTCCACGGCTCCCACTGCAGTGTCAGGACTCTTTGCTCATATACACTCATGCTCATAAATTAAGGATAACTGCAGACTGTGGTGCCACACAACGTGGCACTACACAAAACTGGCGCTAATGGGATAGGAACATAGGGAACACACACGACACAGATCTACAAATCCACGGTATTCGTGATGAGAAAATCGTCCCGAAACACATGTGCTACAAAACGCCACTGTTTCCTGCGCATGTATCCCGACATCAATATGGGATATGATCACCATGCACACGTACACAGGCCGCACAACGGGTTGGCATACTCTGGATCAGGTGTTCGAGCAACTGCGAGGGTATAGCCTCCCATTCTTGCACCAGTGCCTGTCGTAGGGGTTTGAAGACGTGCAGCGATGTGTCGACCCAGAGCATCCCAGACGTGCTCGTTCGGATTTAGGTCTGGAGAACAGGCAGGCCACTCCATTCGCCTGATATCTTGTGTTTCAAGGTACACCTCCACGATGGCATCTCGGTGGGCCCGTGCGTTATCATCCATCAGAAGCGTAGTTGGGACTCACTTCACCCCTGAAAAGGCGGACATACTGGTGCAAAATGACGCCCCGATACACCTGACCTGTTACAGTTTCTCTGTCAAAGACATGCAGGGGTGTACGTGCACCAATCATAATCCCACCCCTCACCATCAAACCACGACCTCCATACTGGTCCCTTTCAAGAACATTAAGGGGTTGGTATCTGGTTCCTGGTTCACGCCAGTTGAAAACCCGGCGAGAATTACTGTTCAGACTATACTAAAATGTAGACTTTCACGGCCGGAAATATCATGTCCATTATAATTATCCGGGCTGTTACACCGTGGTCGGTTTATGAATTCTGTGTCAATTCACAACGTTTCGTCTCCGACTGCGGGCGACATCTTCAAGGGCGTCGTAGTTCGATAGATGGTCCAACACACCCACTGGCTCGCTACTGACTGCCGCTAAATTCCGTGTCCGCGCGCTCCCGCGCCGGGGCGTGACGTTACGTGTTTTGAAAACGTCAGTGCAATTGGCCGCTGTCCGTCGCCGTCGATCGCCGTTGCCATCACCCAGTAGTGGACGGGTGGTACACACCTTCTTTAACACAGGCATCCATATACCGTTTAATTTCACGCCCTCTTCCTTTCGATTCAAATAATTAAGGTGTTTAGCGATTTCGATTGCCTCCCTGTAGAGCCTTTCGTAATATCCGCTTGTGGCCGCTAGTACTTGCGTCTCCTCGAAACGAATATTGTGGTTCCCTGGTTGGAAAGCATGCTCCGCAATAGCTGATCGTTCCGTGTCTCCTCTTCTACAATTGCCGTTGTGCTCTTCCAAACGTTTAGAAACAGTTCTTTTAGTGGCACCCACAGCTGCAGGGTATCCTATACACTCCAGCTTTTTCCAATGGATTGTTAGCGTCGTAGGCAGGCTTAAGGTATTCCTGTATCTCCCTGGTGGGCTTCTAAATTACGGTAATATTCCGCTTCGTCAAGATCCTCCTTATTCTTTCCGTTACATTTTTAACAAACGGCAGGAAAACCTTAGATTTTGCAGTAGCCTGTACGTCACTATGATTTCTGCGTGGTTGACGTGCGTTGAGGCATCATATAGAGAATGCATAGCAAGGTCACAAGGTTTTTCAAGAGACTGCCATTTTACTGCACAAACTCTCAGTGCATATAGTCCTACGCAGCTTTACTAGTTAGCGAAATGTGCCTCAACCAAACTCCAGATGAAAGGGTCTGAAATAACCTCCACAAACTTAATGACCTATCTTTGGAGACATGTCCATAATTAGGGCCTTTGAAAAGCCTATCAGACCGTCAGCAGCGTTGCAAATGCATGCCACCTGCCCATCTCACCAATTGCAGCGTCAGTGGTTCAAATGGTTCAAATGACTCTGAGCACTATGGGACTTAACATCTGTGGTCATCAGTCCCCTAGCACTTAGAACTACTTAAACCTAAGGACATCACACACATCCATGCCCGAGGCAGGATTCGAACCTGCGACCGTAGCAGTCGCGCGGCGCTGGACTGAGCACCTAGAACCGCTAGACCACCGCGTGCAGCCTCAATCGCAGCTTCTGCACTGGCATGAGCCCCTAACCAAAGATCCCACAGCAAGGGTTTCTCCCAACAGTTGACCTCCTGCAGTAATTGTTTTGCCGTCTATCAGTATTAACAGTGCAATTATCTTCGAGCCAAGCGTTCCACCTGTGGAAAAATGGGACGCAAAGCTGATGTCATCCCTCAAAATGACCATTGACTGCACTTGCTTGGAGTCTCTGGGTCCTGCTGTAGATGGTATGGGAGATGTTCAGTCCATCCTCCTTATCACCAATAGGTTATTCACTTTGACAGTGGCTATCAGTGTCACTCCAATGGTATTCCAAATAAATACTGGACCTCAACAAACACAGTCAGCAGGACAGTATACTACCAACTGGGCTCTCTCCTTCTCCAAACATTTTTCAAACACCTGCGGATCTACAGTACGACACCATGGAGATCAAGGTCCAGTTCAGAGCATAAATCCAGTACCAGACAGCTTCCTTGATATTTCATAGCCTCTGGGTCACTAATATTCTGGGGTTAGTTCTGTTCAACGCCCTTGGGTTGGCAGTCCACGATTATTCTAACAGTATCCAACCATTTATGGCCAGGTCACACCAGCAGGATGTTTTCTCCAAACGTGGTTCAGTGCTTTCACAACCAATGATTGGTGTCACTGGCTTTGAGTCACATATCACATTGCTTCCATTAGTGATACCTCGATGTACAATGTTCCTTTTGCATTCCGAGAAAACTTCATCTCGATCTCCATAGCATGCAGGATGAAGGCATCATGACTGCAGTCCACAACACTCAAGGGGACATCCCCACTGTCATATTTGAGAAGGCAAATGGTTCACTGATGATGTGTGGAGACTTCAACACCACCATTAATGCTCAGTCCGTTACAGATGCATATACTATACCTAAAGTGGAAGATATCATGACGCTCCTTGCCAGTGGAAAAGTGTTTGCCAAAACTGATTTGCACTATGCATACCTCCAACTTCCAATTGACAGGGTGACAAGAAATCTTTGGTTATCAAAAATTTGACCTTTTCTGGTATGATCGACTCCCTTCAGTAGTGCCAGCTCTCCAGCCATATTTAAACATTACCTAGAATGTCTTACTATGTTCGTGCTGAGAATGGCCAATTACTTGGACAATAATATTGTTTTCGGAAAAAAAACGCACAGGATCTGGCAGCCAAGTTAGTTTTCTCATTGGACATGTTTCAGCAGGCTTATCTAAAATGTAATAAGGATAAATGGTCCTCCTTTGTGCCACAAGTGAAATATCTGGGTCATATGTACAGTGTATTGGGACACAGCCCACCACATACTATGTCGAGGCCATTCAGAAACTCTCAATCAGCTTGAGTAACTGTTACAGCAAATTCATTCCTCAAGCACCAGGAATTGTGGAGCCAGTATATCACTTAAATATTAAGTGGAACTGGACTCCTGTATGCAACAAGGCTTTCTGTGATCTTAAATAAGCTCTCCTCCATCTGACATGTATCATGGTCTACGGTCTTTCCAAGCCATTAATAATAACAGCAGATGCCCCAGACTACAGACTGGGAGCAGTCCTTTCTCAAATGGTCGATGGAATGGAAGGCGTTACTGCATTTGTCTCTAAGACGCTGAAGCAGAGGCAGCAAAATTACAGCCAGTTCGAGAATAGGTTCTGGCTATCGTTTTCGAATTTAACAAATTTAATGAATATGTGTACAGCAGGAACTTGCCACTATTAACAGGTCATAAGCCTCTTTTGACTCTGTTCAACACCATTTCCAATACCCAACCAGGAGAGTACCCTGCCATCAGCACTGGGCACTGTTCCTTTCAGGATGACCAATACGACGCCTAGTGCTGATCCACAGCACAACATGCCAATGATGATGTCTTATCAAAACTGTATCTTGGACAAGATCTGGAATATCTCAGCACTCAAAGTCTGTTTTCACACTAACACTGAAGCAGTAGAGGTAGCAACCAGCTTCCCATTGAATTCAGTAGTCATTGCCCACTGATCTTTTGACGACCCATTAGTCTGGTAAGCAATGAAATAAGTGGACCAGAGTTGGCCAGCAGGCTGCTAAACTCTAGACTACCCAGACATGTAGGCATAATGGTATCATCTAAAGAACTATTAGTTGTCAATAGCGTCCTCTTGCTTCAAGGAGACAATGGTCACAGTCGAGTGGTCTGTCCACAAGCCCTTAGACAGCACGTCCTGGAGATTCTCTGTGATGTAGGGGAACAATTCTCAGCAGATGCTTGGTTTATCATCACGTTTACTGGGGAAGAACTGACAAAATATTGCCAAAATGGTAGCATCATGTGCATCTCGTTAAAGCTAACAGCCAGTCCCAGGTTGTCGATATTTTCCCTATGTGAATGCATTATCACCATGGTCCTACCAACATGCTCTTGGCTAGTCATCGTTGTTGCAGGTAGATTTTTTCCAAAATGTACCATAAATGACTTCGACGTTATCAGCAAAAACAATCCAAGCACTTTCTTCTGGAAACAGTTTGTGATAGATAATTGCCCCCCATTTCACATCAGCAGAATTTTACACCTTTTATTCAAATAAGAGCATCACTCTAGTTCATACTGCACTGATCCATCCTGCTTCTAATGACCTTGCAGAGAGGTTCGTCTGCACATTCAAAAGGCAACTTGCTCACAGTAGTCTAGGTCTTATACTGCTTCACGTCACAAGACATCTGTAGTCCAGTCTAAAAACTGTATGGCAAGCCAAATCATTCACAAATTTCTGTTACTGATATTATGGATGCCCACTACTCTTGCCATCAAAGTCGATGCCAGAACTCTTACAGGATGTGGTCTGGGACCTCATCTTCTCCAATGGCCGCCATCAATGGCTGACGACTTGTGGATAGGGCTCCAGTCGAAGAACAATGCCAGGATGGCTCCAGACGCTGAAAACACATTAATCAGGTGTGACTTTGCAGCACATCAACCTCCAAGACCAGAAATTTTCCACAACTTTTTATTCTAGAGTCGGACGTCTTGACACCCAGGACCATTCATACCAACTTCCAGGTGCCACCTTAGCTGGCCATGCAGCCTCCACAAACCAAGGAGGCCAGCACTCCTGTGACTCTGCCACACACACCAATGGATGTCGACAGAAGTCCTCCAGTTTTGCCAATTCCGCATGTCACCAGCGGAGAGATCATCACCACCTGGGCTTCGAGAAGTGGCATAACCATAATGGGAGGGAGGGAATGGAAGGAATGCTATGTCAGGGTTCTTTGCCTTCTCATATAGCAACCAGGCTTACTTGAAGCATCCAATCGGTGGCCTACATAGCAGGCCACAAGGACCACCTTAGCAGACAACAGCCAGAAAGCTTCACATACCCACCTGCTGGTAGGCAGCAGCAAGAGTGCCATGAGACTGTTGGCCTCATTCGCCTACTTCACGGGTCACATGGCTGAAAATAGGGCCGGCAGTATCCTGGGGCATCCACAGTATTTATGCCAACAACTCAGCAGTGGCAGCGCAGTCCAGTCCTAGCAAGCCCTCTGGGCATGGTGCACACCACAGTAGCGGTTCGTCAGTCGGAGTCTCGGTTAGGAACCATCAAGCCTCCAGTTCCTTGACACCTCACTAACTACTGGAAGCTGCCGCTACATGGAGCGTCGAACATCGTCGAGACGGTGGCCTCTTCTCTGTGGACTTGTATGGACATTGGTATTTGGATTCCGCGGTGCGATATGAATAAACATTCTTTTCATTTGATATTCAATGTGGCTTTGAGTCAGTAAAGCCGATATTGTGACTTTTGATAATAACCAGACCTAATCACACACTATCATGATTTTTTGGATGTAACTCTAAGAAGGAGACTTAATTTCATGTGTTTATCAATAAACTCGAAATTCATTGTTTCAACCCATTCATTGGCGCAAAACATATCAACGACGCCAAGATCAATTCAGAGACGACAACTGCTTCCAGATTCAACTGCTGCAGACATCCTATCGACAACATGGTTCGCTGTCGACTATTGCGGAATGTAACAGCGCACAAGCGAGCCATATTGCAGTAAACCGTTCGCCCGTTCAATGCTGGACAATAACTATTGATGAACGACCATACCACCCAAAACAACCTCCTCGCTACGAGGCACGGAAGCCACCACATACACGTTTACCTCCTCTCATCGCATATCTAACGGCACAAAACAATGGTCGCTAGAAGCAAGGAAAGGTCGCCAGGTACGGCAGGATGTGGGTACCTCAAAAACTGTAATGTAGGAATACCTGTGGACTAAATCGTCAGATGCGCAGGACGAAATTTTTCACACCAACGTACGTCGACTTCCAGAGCCACATGACTGTAGAACAATGTACAGTTTGCCCGCAAGCAACCTGCAGATTTTAAGTATCATATAGACAGAACGCGATTAATAGTGTCCTGTATTCTGCACACGCTTTTCGTATTCGTGGTAATAATTTGCATTCGATACCTGGAGTGAACTTGGCTTGAAGCTTTGAAGAGATAAATGCCAGTGTATTTTGTTTGCCTGCGTTAAGTGTCACAGCTCACGTCTCTTTATTTTTGGTTACAGGAAACGAAAGGCTAGCCAGCGCTAGTTTTTGAGTTTCGTACTGCGCTTTGTCGTATTTCTGCGTTTCTTTCTATACATTATGCTGTGGCTGTACTTCGAAATTGCTCCCCAGTAAATGCAGCAAACATCGATTTATCTCACTCTGAAATATATGTAGGGACATAATTTTTCTGTTTATACTTCCTGGTACAAATTTTTCTGTTTATGCTTCCTGGTACAATCATTTTAATCTTTGTTCATCCTTAGGGTAATTAAAATATTAATCGTACATAATAATTCACGTATAATAGGAATGTTATAACTACCGTAAATTAAGCACAGTGACATGGAAAACTGATTAAAACGAAGGAAATGACTCAGACTGTCATGTAATCTTACTTGCAGGTTACCATTGCTCAAAATGTTAATACATTCGACAAATTGACTGCTAGTACGTTCTCAAACTACCGAATGTATCTACTACCGAATTTGTCTCAAAAATACATGGCAATACATTCACATAAAGTAGCCCTACGATTTTATGTCCTCGTTATACTGTATCTCGATAGTAATCACCACATAAATCACCCTTTACTTATACGGTAACTATAATTAGGCCTTTTTGGTAATTACCTTTGAAAAGTGACTTTTCTTCAATAATTTATTCATAATGCGAGGCCACAGTCGTAATATATTTCTTTAAACTCAGTACCACCATTAGACTGTAGTTTATTTACAGTGTTACATTTACACTTACACGATCATGCTTTCGTCTTCAAAGTGCCACTATCAAGTGTTTTAAGTGTTATAAATTGTCTAAGATGGCATACTGTCGTATTAAAATGCGCTATTAGATACATTGTCTAAGAGTCGATTTTCTGGCAGAGCCTCCTGCTTTGTTTCATTACTGAGTACACCATCTTGATACGACAGTATGCCATCTTAGGAAATTTATAACACTTAAAACACTTGATAATGCACTTTGTAGCCGAAATCATGATTGTGTAAGTGTAAATGTAACACTGTAAATAAACAACAGTCTAATGGCGGTAGTGACTTTAAAGTGACTTTTTTTTCCTTTGACGAAAATATTGCAACCATAGCACTATAGAGGCAACATTTCGACACCATTACTGTTGCTAATAAATAAGTCTCTGGTGAGAGACGGGACTAGTAGATGATTTGCAAGTTTCTTCATCAGTATTATGCTATCAAGGAACAGTCCAAAAGACTTCAAGTAAATAAATAAGTAAGTCTCTGGTAACAGAGTAAGTATACGAAATGTTAAATTTTGTACCTAAGTGCAAATGCAAACAACGGAGTTATACGAGGGCCAAGTGAGTATTTCCGTTTGGCATAACATACACAATACGCTAGATGGTACACACTCCATAAGTATTCCTACTCTATGTCGAAAACTAAAAATACGTAAGAATTTAAAATATATAAATAACTTTCGAAGCTGGTCACATTCTTTTCCGCTTGCTGATTCTTGCCTTTATAACATTCCGTGCCGTCTCTCTGATTTACTTTCCCCTTCAATTTAGTCCATTTTATTATTATTCTGAAAATGTTGGCGTGGACAAGACACACTGTTTCGATTTTACAAAGAGTCTGCTACGGCATTGGCGCCTTACCTAGCTTGCATTTATCGTGAATCTCTCGCCCAGCACAAAGTCCCAAGCGACTGGAAAAAAGCGCAGGTGACTCAATTACATAAGCAAGGTAACAGAACGGACCCGCAAAACTACAGACCGATGCAGAATCCTTGAACACACTCTCGAGATTCGAATACGATAAACTTTCTCGAGACTGAGAAGCTTATGTCTATGAATCAGCATGGTTTTAGAAAGCATTGCTCGTGCGAAACTGAGCTTGCATTTTTCTCACGTGGTATACTGAGAACTATGGATGAAGGGCGACAGGCAGATTCCGTATTGCTAGATTTCTGGAAAGCATTTGACACGGTGCCCCATTGCAGGCTGTTAACGAAGATACGAGCAAATGGAATAAGTTCACAGATATGTGAGTGGCTCGAAGGCTTCTTAAATGATAGAACGCAGTATGTTGTCCTCGACAGCCGGTGTTCATCAGACACAAGGGTATCGTCGCCGGCCGAAGTGGCCGAGCGGTTCTAGGCGCTTCAGTCTGGAACCGCGCGGCTGCTACGGTCGCAGGTTCGAATCCTGCCTCGGGCATGGATGTATGTGATGTCCTTAGGTTAGTTAGGTTTAAGTAGTTCTAAGTTCTAGGGGACTGATGACCTCAGCTGTTAAGTCCCATAGTGCTCAGAGCCATTTGAACCATTTTTTGGTATCGTCAGGGAGTGCTCCTGGGAAGTGTGACAGAACCGCTGTTGTTCTCTGTCTACATAAATGATTTAGCGTCCAGGGTGGGCAGCAATCTGCAGTTGTTTGCTGATGATGCCATAGTGAACGGTAAGGTGTCGAAGTTGAGTAACAACTGTAGGAAGATACAAGACGACTTAGACAAAACATCCAGATTGTGTGGCGAATGGCAGCTAGCCCTAAATGTGGAAAAATGTGAGTTAATTCGGATGAGTAGGAAGATCAAACCTGTAATGTTCGGACACAGTGTTACTAGCGCCTTGTTTGACACAGCAAAGTTGCTTCAATATCTGGGCGTAACGTCGCAGAGCGGTATGAGGTGGAACGAGCATGTGAGAACTGTGTTAGGGAATGCAAGTGGTCGGCTTCGGTTTATTGGGAGAATTTTAGGAAAGAGTGGTTCACCTGTAAAGGAGACCGCGTATAGGGCGTTGGTGAGACGTATTCTTGAATACTGCTAGAGTGTTTGGCATCCGTACCAGGTCGAATTGAAGGAAGACATCGAAGCAATTCAGAAACTGGCTGCTAGATTTGTGGATGGTAGGTTCGAACAACACGTAAGTGTTACGGAGATGCTTCTGGAACTCAAATGGGAATCCCTGGAGAGAAGGCGACGTTGGAAACACTGTTGAGAAAAATTATGGAACGGTTTGAACCTGACCGCCGAACGATTCTACTGCCGCCACTACATCGCGAGATGTACCACAAAGTAGGGCTCATACGGAGGTGTACAGACAGTCGTTTTCCCTCGCTCTATTTCCGAGAGGAACAGGAGGGGAGATGACAAGTAGTGATAAAGTGTACCCTCCGCCACGCACCTACGGTGGCTTGCGGAACATCTATGTGGATGTGGATGTACTATGACTTTCCCATTCAAAGGTTAGCTATAGAAATGAGAAATGCGGAATACATGCTTTCATATTTTTCACTTACTTCATTTTAATTGTGCTCTAGAGATACCATTAACAATATAAGGTAATAGCGTCTCGTCAGAGCATTTCGCTAGTATGTCTGTGCTCAGCAAACTTGTAAATCGCTTCTATTGCAAGCGCTTTGCTCTCCATATTTTGGGAGGAGGTAGTAAGGACCAAATCAGGAGAAAATTGTTAGTAAACATGAACTCTAAAATCAGTTATGAGTATTCATTCAGTAGAAGAGAAGGGTTTCACAATATTGATGATAACAAGTGCTCACGGCTCCTAAGGTATGCAGTTTAGAGCCATTTTCACAGGACATTTTTTATTATTTTGGTCCATTCTACCACCTCTAAAAATATGGAAAGCAAAGCACCTGCAGTAGAAGAGGTTTATGTCACAGTATGCATTTTAGAGATACTGTTTACTGAACTTTTTTACTTCGAAGTCCGTTCCTGTCACATCCCTGAATATTGACCATTCCTCCTGGAACACCCTGTATAAGTGCTCACTGCGTACATATAACAGTACAGTAACAACGTCTGAAGCCGGCCGCGGTGGTCTCGCGGTTCTAGGCGCGCAGTCCGGAACCGTGCGACTGCTACGGTCGGAGGTTCGAATCCTGCCTCGGGCATGGATGTGTGTGATATCCTTAGGTTAGTTAGGTTTAAGTGGTTCTAAGTTCTAGGGGACTAATGACCACAGCAGTTGAGTCCAATAGTGCTCAGAGCCATTTGAACCAACAACGTCTGAAATAATATTTCCCTTTGAACAACGAAAGGCTCGATTCACGTGATACTGGATATTCAAAAAACATTAAAGATCTGAAAGAAAAAGAGTCTGGCTTCAGACTAGAAAGAGCCACAGTAGATCTTATATCTGCAATGAGGCAGTTGCAGAATCGTCACAATGAGTGTGGGAGAGACCTATTGCTCGTCTTTCTGTATTTAGAGAAAGCATGTGGCACTGTATCCAGAAGTAAAGATTAGGAAGTACAAACAAGGGAAGAACCAGAGAAGCAGACCGTACTAAGGATAAAAGAATTGTACTAGAGAACTGTAAGAGAGAGAACAGTGTGGCTGAAACAAAGAAATAGTCTCATATGAGGAAGTACACTATTTCCATTGCTTTTCATTGTAGTGATGGATGATTTAATGACACAAATGAAGTCAGCGTGACAGCAGTGTTATTTGCTGATGATTTGGTGGTGTGGAGGAACAACGAGAAGGAAGCGTAGAAGCAATTATATGTTTGGCAAGAAGCTGTGCAAGACTATGGCCTAAAATTTAATGCAAATACGTATGAGCTGGTGTTTACAACAAGAAAAAAATGTAAACCTGTAGTAAACATTGTTTTGGGTGAGAGTAGTTGTTCACGCGAAAAGTGTAAAGTATCTGGAGAATATAATACACGGACATGGAACAAATGGCAAACAGAACGAACAAGGCAAGCTGAGTGCTTTATGAGAACTGCGAGAGGAACTGTATGAAACAAAGAACTCCCAGGAAAGTAAGGAAGTGAAACATTAAACATATTATACAGCAGTTCTGTTGTACACTGCAGAAACTTGAGCCAGGAAGGAAACTAAGGCGCGAGGAAGCGAAAGAGAGTTTTCGGGAAGCTTAATAGATATAACAAGTATGAATAAATGAGAAATGGAGATGTTAGGGAATTAACACATGACGAGACCCTACAACAGATGACTCAGGAGAAGATATGAAAACGTCATACGCATATGAAGAGAACAGATGAGAATAGGATGCTTAGGAATACGCACGACGTGAAAATGGGGGCAAGAGACCACAGGGAACTGCTAGGGACAAGTATCTTAAAGGAATGAGGAAGTCACATGGAAGAGAGAAGACTAGCCCAGAGTAGCGACAGAGAGGTTGAGGGGACACCAGAGAGAATCGTGTTCCATACCCTAGCAGTGGTGGGAAACTGTACTACATGATAGTGATGGTTATAGGGGTAACGACTCTAGCACTATGAACTGAAACTCAACCACCAGCACGTCTAACTACTGCGCGTATTCCGAATAGACCTGAAACGGTATTGACCAAGACGTGCATAAGCAACTCTTGAGTGCCACGCTGAAGTTCAAAACTGAACGACGATTACCTTGATCGAAAGTTTCTTTACTGTAAATGATTTGAGGACATGGTTCGCAAGAATGAGGAGGCTCAAGTGAAACTAGACGGTATTACGGACGAAAGGTGATGATTTAAAGGGCTGTGTATCAATGGAGTCGTCTGTTTAAGAGTGGAAAGACGAATATTCATGCTGTTTCATCAGATACCACTGAAGAGACGTCAGATTAGTAAGCGTATCATGATCAGCTACATACACTAATAAACGCCATTTTTGTTCCAAAAGACGCTCTATCATAAAAAAAATTGGATTTACATATCGTGCTAATGTTGATGTTCAGATACATTTAGCTCCTTTTTAATCGGCAACTGATTTTCTTGAGCTAGGTTTGAGTGACTGGACTGCTTTACGATACTTCTGTCACTACCGGCCATTTTTGCTATTGCAGGCGGACCGTCAGTGACTCAGTTTCAACCCTCTGAAGTGAATGAATGAAGTTTCTAACATGTTTTACCACGTTAGTGTCGCTGTCATAAATGAGTAAATGAATTTTACTTTGGTCAATATCCTATCGATTTGCGATACTATTAAAATCCCTTGCTCTTGGGTTGGTGCATTAAGTTCGTAGCGTTTTTCTGTATGTTTCATAAACACAAAAGATATACAAAGCAGAGACTTTAGTTATCAATAATATATTCTTCTTCATTATTTACAACAGTTTGCCAACGCTGGGGTAAATTTCCGTTTCCGTGAATGTATAAATCATGTGGTTTTGAAGCGAAGAAATCGTCGACCCATGTACGGAGTGCATTTTCATCCGGAAAGGTTGTTCGACAGAGAGTGGAAAAGGTGAAAATCTGAGAGCGCAAGATCAGGTGAATAAGATGGATGCTGAATGAATTCCCAACCCAACTGCTTTATAGTTTCTTTTTTTTTTTGTTAGTCTAGCAGAATGTGAGCGGGCGTTATAGTGAGGCAGCGTTACTTCACGCAGTCTACCTGGTTGTTGTTATAGGATGCGTCTGCAAGACGTGTTAGTTGTTGACAATAAATTTCAGCACCTCTTGGAAGCATCCTTAATACATTACACGGCCGGCGTTCCATCAGATGCACAACATTATCTTTTTTGTACGCGCGCAAGTCTTTGTACGAAGAGTTGCTGTTTTGAAACTTCCTGACAGATTCAAACTCTGTGCCGGAACCGAGTCTCGAACTCGGGACCTATGCCTTTCAGGGAAAGTGCTCTACCAACAGAGCTACCCAAGCACGACTCACGACCCGTCCCCACAGCTCCAATTCCGCCAGTACCTCGTCTCCTACCTTCCAAACTTCACAGAAGCTCTTCTGCTAACCTTCCAGAACTAGCACTCTTGGAAGAAAGGATATTGCGGAGACATGGCTTAGCCACAGCCTGGGGGATGTTTCCAGAATGAAATTTTCACCCTGCAGTCGAGTGTGCGCTGATATGAAACTTCCTGGCAGATTAAAACTGTGTGCCGGACCGAGACTCGAACTTCGCACGCAAGTGCTAGCTAGAGTGGTAGAGCACTTGCCCGCGTAAGGTATAGGTCCCTAGTCACCTTGCCTGTTTGGTAACATGTCGCCAAACCAGGCGAAGGGCAAATACTGCTGACGCTCTGTGACACTAAGAGACAGTGTGCTGGCCCAAAATTGAACGCAGAACCACCGGGACCTGACTAGCGTATCAGGTGATGGCATTCAATGGGCAACATTGCCTTGAAAGATTCATTTCAAAGCCTGGAACCATCAATGCTAGCTGATTTTTCAAAGGTGAGTGGCTCTCCTAGTTGGTGACTCTGCACGATGAGGCTTGAGTAGCTTAGCTGTACATTCCATTGATGGGTGGTGCGGAGACCACGCCGCTCGGGTGGATGACTTTGAAGGAATCATGTTACTAATGCAGCTGCGAGCGTTTGTACTCCGTTTGACCTCGTGTGTTGTGACAGGTAATAAGCTCCTGTCACATAGTCGGCTGTGGAAATGCCACATTGTGCTACACCATGTAGCAACCGCGTCAACCACTCATGGCAGAACGTCACATTGCAGGGTGCTGAGTCGACGCTATTGCAGCACTCACCTGCAGAGCTGTGAGTATGTCAGTGGCTGGCCAGAGTATTTCCTGGCTGGCTGAGAATGCCTGCCTGAAATTAGACCTCAACACGTGTGGACTTGTCGTCATATTATTTGATTGACCTATTATTGTTCAACACGATAACTTTATATGCTTCAGTCAACGATTTCCTCTGTCATTTGAGAGCTGTTTAGACATTACAGATTTTATCTACAGCAGTACTGTTCTCTGCGTCGACACCGTTCATTTATCAAGAGTTGTACTTGGATGGATAAGTCTACGACATATCACAGTCTGCAGTTGACTTCGACTTTGAAGATTATCAGCGAAGAACAGTTACACTGACGCGGTTGACAAGGAATCGAAGCTTCGCGTACAGCCATGATACTGGACATCTTGACTAACCTAGTTACCACACAATTTGATTGGGTCGTTATAGCTTGGCATTATATCCTGATATGCTTCAGTCAAGGTTTTTCTCTGTTAATTGGGAGCTGTTTAGACATAGGATTTCCGCATCTGGTACCTCGTTGAGACATCCTGAGATGGAGTGTGGAAATGAGGTGAAAATTTTTTTAATTACTTTTTATTTTGAACACTATTGAACTGAACTTGCGGCAGAAGTAATTGGTGTGCCACATTTTTCGGAAGATTTCACCACTTTGAGCAAATCTTTTTCCCTTTTACATATTTATAAAACTCCTTGCAAGTTAGCTGTAGTTAAACCGGCACTGTAAGATTGATTCCACAGCCCCTGGCAGCAATCGATTTTTTCATCAGTCCACTGGGCCGATATCAGTGGAAACATACTTTCCACAGTGGCGTTGTGTACGGCAATAGAAAACAAATACTCGGATATTTTTAGCAGTTGGCATCTGCTTCCAGGATTTTCGGTTTCCTTAAGAAACTAAATCCATCCTTCTTCCACGGAGTGTTTAGACTTCCACTCTTCCCTGTCACACTTGGCATCTAAAATCTCTTCAGATACAAATACTCCTGAAAACAATTGTTACTTGAAATCTTCACACAATTTTTAGTTTGGTATATAATAGTGTTTTCAATCATTACCCAATATGGGGTTTGAGATAGTATCGTCCAGTCAGTCACTTTGTATTTAGTAAAAGGAACAGCCCAAATCAAATGCTATGATATAGAAAACCAATGTCTCTTCCTCAAATTTCGAAATAGGGTTAATTATTTCTTGATTAATGTTTTCACTCTCCAATTTGTTCAGATTTCTCCTTGGTCTGCACGCCAATAAAGCTGGCGTTCTTCCTTTCATTCAGACATCTTTGAGTGTCGTTTAATATGCTTCTTATTTCAACTGTCAAGATTTTATTTTCTCCACGCGTTCTATTTTTTTTTTTTTTTCAAGCACAGCCATGTTTGATTGCAATAACATGAGGTAAATTACTCTGACCGGGCTACTGAAAAAATCTGAAATTTTTTATGTGACCTGTCTTCGACGTCAAAAAATTATTTTAATGGAATCCTAAGCTTGGGAATTCTCTCCTCTGCTGGCATTAACGACAGCCATCTTGCTTTTGAGTGGAATAGAAGAGTCTGATGGTTGACACCAACGTATTAGTAGGACACTTTCAGCTTCTCTGTTCTTACTATGTATCCTGAAAAATAATTGAAAATTTTCAAAGCCATTATTTCAATATTGACTGCGAAGACTTGGTGTAGATTTGTGGAGAATATGGTCTGGGCATGCACATCCTTCTATATTTTCCATCGTCCTTCTATAATTTAGTGAAACACATTCCACTGGTCGCGTCGCTGAAGCCCCAAAAGTTGACATTGGTATTATCTCCACAGAAATCGATTATTTTATTTGATGGAATTTGCAATTGTCTTAATGTGTCTAGATAAAACTTCACAATTATCTTCGATGTTTCTTTATTCAGTGAATGGAACTTCAACAGTTCCTGGACAATTCGTCTAAGATTTTTTCTTTAATCATGGATGTAAATACAGGCTTTGGTATTGATGCTACCGCGAATCTGTTTGTATCATTCTTCGTAGAAATACGATGCCTCACGTCTACCCTACCTTCGTGAGTTACGGAGATGAAACAGCTACAAATCTCGCACAACGTTTCCTAATCCGTACGTCTTTTCTCGACGACAGAATACTCTTGTGTGTAATCATCCCAAAAGTGACACTTTCTCTGTCCATCCTTAAGCATTTTCGTCAGCTACATAAGTTTATTAAACGATAGACAGTCGACAATAACACTTTAGTCATCGAAGTGCACGTCACTGTACACTTCACGCACCATATACGCGCAGTAAGTACTTCAAACATTACTAACTTGCACATTTAGAAAGAATTGTCGTATCAGATCGTTAACTGAAGACATTGAATTATCTCGAAAACTACACATCGGATCCAAAACATGTTATAATTGAAATTTTTTGTCTCGGAGGGACACATCCAATGATTCCTCCCTCAACCCCCCACCCCAACCCGTGCGTGCGTGTCGAGGTGAAGGGGGGGGGGGGGGACTTTGAAATTTTTAGTGGGACTGCCCGTTTTTTTATTGCAGATTACGATTCTACGGCAAAAATCTACTTCCGTTTTGTCTGAAGCATTTTTCTCGCTTCGCCATAGATGGCCCTGTAATCGAGAAATAGAAGTGGATACACATTTGTAATTTCGGTATGCTACTCAATAGCCCTTAAATATCCAATGGTATGAAGGACCCCACCTCCATACGAGGGTAGGACAGGTCAGTATTTCATAATTTCTAATTGGAAACCCCATTTGCAACGTTGTATTCCTCTGACACATTGAACAGCACACTACTCGAAGCGCCACTGTGGCTGTACGACGTACAGGCAGTTCACTGTTACCGCTTACCGGAGCTCACGTACCGTGCAGAAGTAGAACAGATAGCGGCTCTAAACGTTACAATACTTGCGCAGTGTTTATTACCTGCACACCTACCTATCGTTTGGAGAACAGACGTGCAAGAGGACGATGAGTGTTCCAACCACAGAACAAAAAATTGAAATGATTTTCGTTTACGGAAAATGCAGGAAAAATGTTGAGGCTGCTGTTGCCTAATGTGCCGAGCGTTTTCCAGCGAAAGCTTGCTCTCGATCGTTCTTTTTCAAGGTTGTGAGCGCCTTTATGTCTTATGGCAGAGCACTGCCTGACAAAAGGAAACGAAGCAAAACTGTTACTTGAGAAGCTAATGAGATAGCTGTACTACCGGCAGTCACCACAACCAACGGATAAGCGCCCGGGAATTACACCGCGATTTCGGTATTTCTGTAGGTAGTACTGGCATTTAAGTATCATCCACACTCCGCCCGTGTCACAGCATCAGGAACTTCATGATGCCGATTTCCATAAACGGACAGTCTTTCCTGAATGTGCACGTCAACAAATGCAAACAACCCCCACGTTCTTTGCCGAGGTACTATTTTCCGATGAGTCAACATTCGCAAAGCATGGTAGCGTTAACAGGAATAACATACGTTACCGGAGTGTAGACATCGCCACGGCAAGTTGATCATCGACATCTTTGAGCGGTTAACGCATGGCGGGGCATCTTGGGGTACAAACATATTGGTACGAATTTTATCGACATCACGTGGAATGGTCACAAATACCGATCTTTTTTGGAACAGGAACTGTCGGAAATACTGAAGGATGTTGCCCAACGTATGTGGGTTCAGCATGACGGTAGCTCAGAGCAATACGCAATTGAAGCACGTGTTTAGTTCAAGACAGATTTCGAAACATACTTTATTGCTGATTTACTTGGAAATGTTTATTGGCGGACCTGGATTAATCTTCTGCACTGATAAACTGTTAAATCAGTCTAAATAAGGGTCGCCAACCGCGCATTGACCCGCAACACAGGGTTAAAGTCACTACTCCAAAGCCAATAATGAAGAACTAGATCTATCTAAGCACTTTCAGAAAACTACCGAGACCCAACCACTGGGCTGCAAAGTGCACAGTAGAGATCAGAAACGGAGCGAGTCCGAGTCTAATGTTGTGGGCAGCATGCTTTACAAATACGGCGCCGCTGTTACATCAGTGCCATAGCGCCTTCTTTCCCGGCGCAGTTCCGCGAGTATGACGTCTGCGATCGGCGGCGCTGCGGTCGCTTAAGCTCGTCGACTCGTTCTGTCTCACTGAAGCGTGCAGGCGCATACAGTAAGTTATAACTCAGTACGGAAATTGAGTACACAAGGTTGCTGTTGTAAAGTAGCACTAACAAGGCGACTGTCTGGATCAGATAGCATGTAATGAAGCAGCGTTTTGTGAGACTGTGGAGGGCGTAAGACAAATATTAAATGATACAGTATACATGTTACAGTCAAAATTCGTTTTTAGTTAAAACTAGTTTATACAGAGCCACTTCGTCAAAACGCGTTTTGCCTAGTTAAAACTAGTTTTAACTGACTTTCGCTTTTGACCAGCAGTAAATTCTACTTGTAACTAAGACTATCAGTGTCAATTAGTTTCAACTAGTAAGAACGCGTTCTAACTAAACTAGACAGGACTAGTTTTCACTAAATTTAATTGGGGGCAAATTTTAAAATTGAGAGCAATTACGTGTTGATTGAAATAAAAAACAGAATTTTTGTATTGTGCAATGCAATATTTATTGATAATATTGATCATACATCTAAGTCACTAATATTAACTACAGCAATACAAAAATAACCATACACTGAAGAAACATTTTAAGGTACTTTACATAGCCATATTAACAGTATTAGTTACGAAAGTGGAAACAAAATAATCATACAGTAAAAGTATATTAATTACTCATACATTTGACAAAAGTTGCTACAGTCTTAATAAAAGACAAACGTACCAAAAAAATTTAACAATTAAATTTTCATTATTTGTTTTTGCACAGCAAACTGTCATGACATTTTGAGTTACAAAGGTTTCCTTTTTTCCTACAAAAGCACCTTTTTGAAATACATTCCTTCTTACACACACAGCGAACAAATCCATGTCCTGATCCTAAGGCTGCCATCTTGGCAGCAGTTCGTAATGATATCTGCATCTATGTCACATCTTCCAGCAGTAAGGATTTCTCTTTGGACACGTCGAATTCGGATGTGGAAGAGAACATTTAATTGGCTTGTTTGAAAGGCGATTAGGTACTTAATACATATTATAAAATATATCACAATGTAAGTATTAAAATTTAAAATATTAATTAATTATTTGAATAGTTAGCAGCATTTCAAGAGCATTAAATCAATGAAGTAATGAATATGTCTGACATTTGCCCTTAATTATTGAAATCAATTCATAAATACATACCTGCAATACAATTTGTCTAGTATCCCATATTTCGTTTGAATCTTGTGCAAGCCCTGTTCATCTTTCTGAAGAACAACTCCAATAACATTGGGGAGATCTGCCTTTGCTCTGTCGATAACAGGTACCGATAGAACTATATTGTCACTGATTTCTACAGTGGCGTGTATTGAATCTGAAGCCATCTTCATTCTTTCGGCCTGATTCGTCAACAAACAACTTACAAAGATGTAAATATAAACTGTGATTTGTAATGTAAATGTTACAGTCAAAACCCGTTTTTAGTTAGAACGCGTTCTTACTAGTTGAAACTAGTTGATACTGATAGCGTTAGTTACAAATAGAATTTACTGCTCGTCAAAAGTGAAAGTCAGTTAAACTAATTTTAACTAGGCAAAACACGTTTTGACGAAGTGGCTCAGTAAAAACTAGTTTTAACTAGTAAGAACGTTTTATAACTAAAAAGTGGTTTTGACTGTGACATATACAATCGCAAATGTGCGCCATTAGAGAAGGAGTGATGTCTTAAGTAACTTCCATGCTACAATTCACGCTTCAGACGAAATACCTTCAAAATTCGTCCAAAATACCAAATGGTAGTATTCTTGTTCATACCACCTCCCGTATCAGAAAATATCACTGCCCTGCCAAAGAGAACTGGGCACAATCGGCGTCAGTGTTATATTCATGTGTGAGCCAACATCCCAAAGATGTTCGTGCTCACATGCGGTTCCTCTTCCTCTAAATGTCTTGGCTCAAACTCGTCTATAGGTTGAACTGCACGTGTCGCATTACATGCCCCAAATTAGACACTTGTGACCATTTGGTTAAATTGACTGGCCGATGGCAAGTTTGCGTTACTGTATGAACTATACAATATTAATATCACATATAACAACGGTAATAACAGTATTGGGAGCTAAATTAACGATCCATAAACGATGTAGACCACACAGTTGAGAATTCGTTAGAATAATGTTTATTCAAATAGTTAGACACTTGTGACCCTTTGGTTAAATTGACTGGCTGATGGCAAGTTTGCGTTACTGTATGAACTATACAATATTAATATAGCATATAACAATGGTAAAAATAGTATCGGGAGCTAAATTAACGATCCATAAATGATGTAGACCACACAGTTGCGAATTGGTTAGAATAATGTTTATTCAAATAGTTAGACACTTGTGACCCTTTGGTTAAATTGACTGGCTGATGGCAAGTCTGCGTTACTGTATGAACTATACAATATTAATACAGCATATAACAACGGTAATAATAGTATCGGGAGCTAAATTAACGATCCATAAATGATGTAGACCACACAGTTGCGAATTCGTTAGAATAATGTTTATTCAGATAGTTAGACACTTGTGACCCTTTGGTTAAATTGACTGGCTGATGGCAAGTTTGCGTTACTGTATGAACTATACAATATTAATATAGCATATAACAATGGTAAAAATAGTATCGGGAGCTAAATTAACGATCCATAAATGATGTAGACCACACAGTTGCGAATTGGTTAGAATAATGTTTATTCAGATAGCAAAGTAACAGCGAAAGTAGTCGTATTTAGAATTACTATTACACTCGAGCGCATATCCATTTGACACAGTTCTATCATTCATAATCTCATCGTGAATTAAAAGTCCAGCACTCCACCTCGTTAACTACGCGAAAAGTTAAGAGTTCACACCAGGCATGCGGCTGCTCACCGCTAAGAGACTAAGTCCCGCGATACCACACAACGCGAAATTTTCCAAGTCGCTCCAATTCCTACCTACCTAAAGACCGACTGTCCTCTTTCACGTGTCCTCTAGCACTGTTCCTCAGGTGTCTCCAGCCGAACTGACCGTTTTCGCGTCTCCATCCGAACTGTCCCCTTTGGTGTCTCGACCACAACTGCCCTTTGGCTGTTTCCGACCACACTTCCTGCGCGCCAAACATCTTCGCTCAACTGACTAGCGCATTCCCTTTCCTGAGCCGTCCACCTGATTGGCGACAGCTTATTCTGTATTACTTCACATGTTAACGTATTTAAATATTCAAATCTTGACCATTTTTACGTTCTAAATAAAGTAACAATAATACCAGCTACATAATAAACGTTAAATTCTTAGCTTTGTCACCGCCAGTAGCCTTGCACCAATGTGATTTCTGATAAATAAATGTAGAACAAAATAAACTATTGTGCACTAAACTTAACAACAAATATTCTGTTACCTAATCATTCAATAATTTGTCATGCTCTCATCGTTCAATGTGTTTTGTATGGAGGAAATGATGATCTGATGCTTAACTGAAAATACTGATGATTTAAATTTACTATATATTTTAAACAAATAAAGTTACAGACTTGATATTTACAAATGTCATTTTAATGACGCGCTTCGATTTGAAATGTCGATCGTTAAGATCGACTAAAGCATTCAGATTTTAGCATTCAGGTCTTTGTTAGAAAACTTGTTAATTTCAGTTTAAGAGTAAATCCTGAACTATTATAGATATGATTAATATTGAAGTTTTATTGCGATCACCATGAAAATTTATCGAGGATGACAGATTAAAATTACTGTGGCTTGATTCCCTGCATTACAACAGAATTAAATAGTTTCCATTAACGTTTCCGCCATATTTAACACTCCTACGTCTCCTTGGCCATACACGGCTTCAACTGGGTTTCCCTATGACATAGGGTCTCGTCTGTCTCACTCGCACGCTGCAGCGCTTAGCCCTCAATAGACAATAGACGCTGTGAATTTCCCCATTTCGTGGTGAATTTGTATCCTTTGTGTCACACCGTCCTCGACGACAGGGTTCGTTTCGTAATTCCTGTAGGCTGTCTCTTTCGGTCATATATTTAAATGAGAGCGAAATGCTCGTTAACTCACACCTGCGACCAAGACGCGCCATATATCTGTAGTCTTTTAATCGGGGCAACTTCAGTTTATAGGTTAACAGAAAGTTCTTTAGCCTGTCATTCATTTCTGTAACTTTTTTTCAAAATTAAGCAACGAACCGCTATTTCTCCGTCCTGTGTCTGATTCACGATATAACCATACAAACTAACAACGGATGTCCGTATGATAGGAGATGGCATTCTGGTCAACGGATAACCACGCCAACGATGACGTCAGGTCACCTATCAGATCGGGTAGTATTTGCCGGGCAGTCGCACATCCTCAGTCACTGTGTACACAAGTCGCAGACGGTGCAGTGTGACACAGAGACTCGCTAGGGGAGGGGAGGGGGAGGCTAAAGGAAGAATGGAAGCAGAACAGTCTCAAATTGATGTGGTCCAGTAGTTAGTTCCAATCGTTGTATTGTTTCTCGGATGTGGCACAGTTTGAAAAGGCCGAAACTGTACCCGAGGACTAGGTCACGACCGAGCACGTGTGACATCAGAAAGAAAGACCCATTATTTGGCTGTACGGGCACGACGGTACCGCCCTTGTACTACACTACTG
Source organism: Schistocerca gregaria (assembly GCF_023897955.1). Taxonomy (NCBI): domain Eukaryota; kingdom Metazoa; phylum Arthropoda; class Insecta; order Orthoptera; family Acrididae; genus Schistocerca; species Schistocerca gregaria. The sequence continues at coordinate 187,641,356 of NC_064920.1, read as the reverse complement.
GCCAATAAAATTGCTACACCACGAAGATGACGTACTACAGACGCGAAATTTAACCGACAGGAAGAAGATGCTGTGATATGCAAATGATTAGATTTTCAGAGCATTCACACAAGGTTGGCGCCGGTGGCGACACCTACAACTTGCTGACATGAGGGAAGTTTCCAACCGATTTCTCATACACAAACAGCAGTTGACCGGCGTTGCCTGGTGAAACGTTGTTGTGATACCTCGTGTAAGGAGGAGAAATGCGTACCATCACGTTTCCGATTTTGATAAAGGTCGGATTGTAGCCTATCGCGATTGCGGTCTATCGTATAGCGACATTGCTGCTCGCGTTGGTCGAGATCCAATGACTGTAAGGAAAATATGGAATGGTGGGTAATACGGAACGCCGTGCTGGATCCCAACGGCCTCGTATCACTAGCAGTCGCGATCACACGCATCTTATCCGCATGGCTGTAGCGAATCGTGCAGCCACGTCTCAATCCCTGAGTCAACAGATGGGGACGTTTGCAAGACAACAAACATTTGCACGAACAGTTCGACGACGTTTGCAGCAGCATGGTCTATCAGCTGGGAGACCATGACTGCGGTTACCCTTGACGCTGCATCACAGACAGGAGCGCCTGCGATGGTGTACTCAACGACGAACCTGGGTGCACGAATGGCAAAAAGGCCTTTTTTCGGATGAATCCAGGTTCTGTTTACAGCATCAAGGTGGTCGCATCCGTGTTTGGCGACATCGCGGTGAACGCACATTGAAAGCGTGTATTCGTCATCGCCATACTGGCGAATCACCCGGCGTGATGGTATGGGGTGCCATTGGTTACACGTCTCGGTCACCTCTTGTTCGCACTGACGGCACTTTGAACAGTGGACGTTACATTTCAGATGTGTTACGACCCGTGGCTCTACCCTTCATTCGACCCCTGCGAAACCCTACATTTCAATAGGATAATGCACGGCCCCATGTTACAGGTCCCGTACGGGCCTTTCTGGATACAGAAAATGCTCGACTGATGCCCAGGCCAGCACACTCGCCAGATCTCTCACGAACTGAAAACATCTGGTCAATGGTGGCCGAGCAACTGGCTCGTCACAATACGCCAGTCACTACTCTTGATGAACTGTGGTATTGTGTTGCATCTGCATGGGCAGCTGTACCTGTACACGCCATCCGAGCTATGTTTGACTCAATGCCCAGGCGTATCAAGGCCGTTATTACGGTCACATGTCGTTGTTCTGGGTATTGATTTCTCAGGATCTATGCACCCAAATTACGTGAAAATGTAATCAAATGCCAGTTCTAGTATAATATAATTGTCCAATGAATACCCGTTTACCATCTGCATTTGTTCTCGGTGTAGCAATTTTAAAGGCCAGTAGTGTATATAGCAACTGGCATCTGACCTCGCAGCATCAACTGGACGTGTTGTATCGAAACGGTGTACAGAAGATTTCTGCAGAGTAATCTTTATTGTCGGTGATCTGCTGTATGTGTACTTCTGACGCATCTTCACAGAAGCGCATGTCTAAAGTGGAGTCGTCAATATGCCACCTACACGGTGGAACAGTAGGCCAGTATTCTTTCCACAGATGAGTGCCGATTTGGTCTGAAGATTTGTTCTCGACAAAAGGGTATGGAGCCAAACACTGTGGAAAAAGACCAATATCGAGTAGGATCCTTAACTGTGTAGGCAGCGATTATGTGGCTACACAAACACGTCTTCATGAAGCTGTATGGGTGTGTACAGGCGCACGCGTCGCCTAATGTGGCGTCGAATGAAATAAGACTTGCACTTGGCACCCGAACCTCCCGGAACTTCCTCTCGGCCAATGATGCCATACGCTCATTCCCAGTTTTGTGTATGGGTGAATCGGCAACCTCAACTGCTGTCAGATATTATGACGAGATCTAGGGATCTAATGCGCTGTTGTTGCAAGGTGCTGCGGGACCAGACTTCGTACTGACGGACGATAATGCTCGAAGTCATAGAGCACAGGTGGCTGATGTTTTCTTTGAAACGTAAGATACTGCACGCATGGTGTGGCCTGCTCGCTCTCCCGAACTGAGCCCCATAGAGCATGTCTGAGGTGCACTAACGAAACAGGTTACATTGCCTCAACATCTATCAACAAGACTTGCGAGCATCTCTGCAGAAAGAATGGGCGTTATTGCCACAACACGAGACTGATGACGTGATTCACAGCATGCTCCGTCGTTCTTAGGCCTGTGTCGCTGTCAGAGTTGGACACACCTCATCCTGAGCACATAACCAGTTGTCGGAATATGTACGCAAATCTGTTAAATTAGAAAAAACGAAGTACATTTTTGTCTATCATTATGCATGTTGCATTTGTTTACTTTCTGTATTCTTTACATTGTTTCTACTTTACTATCACATATTTATACTATTTTTTGGTCAAATAAACGCAACCTTGCGTAAGTTCCGATGTTGCTTTAATTTTGGACACCAGTGTATATGAATTTAGGTACATACATATGTATGTTCCATATCTCTTCCTGAACCACTGGTCCGATATCATCCAAACTTGGTATTAAAAATCTTCTTACTGTGGGGATCCACAGTCTCTAAATGCTTAATAAAAGAAAACATGATCCGTAGTAGCCTGTAACGTAACGATCTTTATAAAATCGTGTGATTAGCTAATTTCGAGAACATGTCATTTTCAAGCACCTGCAAAACTTAGATGGAAGAGCATCACATTATCTGAATACCTTGTCATTTTAAACTGTGCCACATCCGAGAAACAATACAACGATTCAAATTAACTACTGGATCACATCAATTTGCGACTGTTCTGCTTCCACTCTTCCTTTAGCCCTACCCCATAGAGAGTCTGATAGGCTTTTTATACGTCTATAGCATTGTATTAAATAACATTAAATGTGGAACCAATCAAAAGACGAGATAACATAAATAAAGATGATTAACTATTTATTGTTCATATATAACAGAAAAAAGTATTAAAAGGGATTTTTAGTGAAGGAAAGGACATTAATTTTGTAATTATGGAGGAAATACTTTACGTTAATCTCTGTGGAGGAGTATTGTTGATGTATGATCTATCGTCTTCTAAAGTGTACAAGGATTACTATTGCTCTTTGTGCGGACGGACTAGTCGCTTTGTATGTGAACTGCTGCTTCAAGATCTGTAATTTACAAAACGTCTCGAATGTACGAGGTGTTAAATGTTTGACCAGTACTCATTTAAGTAATACTATCAGCCTCCGCCATGTCGTATATGTAAGTCTTTCCAGATTTTCAGCATTATAGCAGCTGCTAATACCAGCATTGCTGTTGTCGTGCATACAGAGCGTAACAATACACCGCCATTACGCGGCCAATTCAAATTTCCTTAAATATAAAAATAAGTGCTCACTTCCTGAGAAATAAAAGTCGTAATTCTTATTTGTTTTATGTTTTTAATAATAGTAAAGCAATTTAAGGTGATTTTTTCAGCTTATGAATGCTCATACACGCAACGGCCTGTGTGGAAATAACGAAAGAAAAATCCACCGTAGAAATTTTCACTCATGAAAATACCTGCTGACCAGAATTAATAAGAGGATGTAATTAAATTAAATTCAAAGATATTCTCTCAAAAGGGAAGAATAATTTTCCATTTCATATTTACAGCGCTCTCGCGATTTAGTACCGGTATTTGAAGGCAATCTAAGAGTTCATTCACGAATCAACAGCGCGAGAGACACTATACGTCGCTATGTATAAGTAAGACATCACATAAGTCACATGAGCATACCACCTTACCGTGCAATATCCCTACTTAAATGTGTGATGTTATATATTACATATCATAACTGACAAATCATTTTCCCAACACACAAAAAGTAAACGTTATACACTCCTGGAAATGGAAAAAGGAACACATTCACAACGGTGTGTCAGACCCACCATACTTGCTCCGGACACTGCGAGAGGGCTGTACAAGCAATGATCACACGCACGGCACAGCGGACACACCAGGAACCGCGGTGTTGGCCGTCGAACGGCGCTAGCTGCGCAGCATTTGTGCACCGCCGCCGTCAGTGTCAGCCAGTTTGCCGTGGCATACGGAGCTCCATCGCAGTCTTTAACACTGGTAGCATGCCGCGACAGCGTGGACGTGAACCGTATGTGCAGTTGACGGACTTTGAGCGAGGGCGTATAGTGGGCATGCGGGAGGCCGGGTGGACGTACCGCCGAATTGCTCAACACGTGGGGCGTGAGGTCTCCACAGTACATCGATGTTGTCGCCAGTGGTCGGCGGAAGGTGCACGTGCCCGTCGACCTGGGACCGGACCGCAGCGACGCACGTATGCACGCCAAGACCGTAGGATCCTACGCAATGCCGTAGGAGACCGCACCGCCACTTCCCAGCAAATTAGGGACACTGTTGCTCCTGAGGTATCGGCGAGGACCATTCGCAACCGTCTCCATGAAGCTGGGCTACGGTCCCGCACACCGTTAGGCCGTCTTCCGCTCACGCCCCAACATCGTGCAGCCCGCCTCCAGTGGTGTTGCGACAGGCGTGAATGGAGGGACGAATGGAGACGTGTCGTCTTCAGCGATGAGAGTCGCTTCTGCCTTGGTGCCAATGATGGTCGTATGCGTGTTTGGCGCCGTGCAGGTGAGCGCCACAATCAGGACTGCATACGACCGAGGCACACAGGGCCAACACCCGGCATCATGGTGTGGGGACCGATCTCCTACACTGGCCGTACACCTCTGGTGATCGTCGAGGGGACACTGAATAGTGCACGGTACATCCAAACCGTCATCGAACCCATCGTTCTACCATTCCTAGACCGGCAAGGGAACTTGCTGTTCCATCAGGACAATGCACGTCCGCATGTATCCCGTGCCACCCAACGTGCTCTAGAAGGTGTAAGTCAACTACCCTGGCCAGCAAGATCTCCGGATCTGTCCCCCATTGAGCATGTTTGGGACTGGATGAAGCGTCGTCTCACTCGGTCTGCACGTCCAGCACAAATGCTGGTCCAACTGAGGCGCCAGGTGGAAATGGCATGGCAAGCCGTTCCACAGGACTACACTAGCATCTCTACGATCGTCTCCATGGGAGAATAGCAACCTGCATTGCTGCGAAAGGTGGATATACACTGTACTAGTGCCAACATTGTGCATGCTCTGTTGCCTGTGTCTATGTGCCTGTGGTTCCTGTGGTTCTGTCAGTGTGATCATGTGATGTATCTGAATGTGTCAATAAAGTTTCCCCTTCCTGGGACAATGAATTCACGGTGTTCTTATTTCAATTTCCAGGAGTGTATTTCATCCTTACATTGGGAATGAGTCTACGCCAACGTGACAATCTTAAACATTTATTCACGATACGGCAGCTTGACAACTAACGGCAGCTGATATGACGTTGTCGAAGATTCACATACATCCAAACCCTGTAGAACGTCAGAGGCGCCTTACGTATATTGTGTTTACTGTATAGTCTACACTGTTTCCTTCTCCTGAAATGGATCTGTCCTCATTGGCGAGGTTGCCAACGCAAGTCTACGCGGTGGCGGCCGATACGGAGATTAGGCTTTGCATATCTGCTAGTGGGAGAAATTTTTGCTATCAGTAACTGGCCAGTAACTTCTGACGAACAGATATTGCACCAGTATCTTGGAATAAATTCGCAACAGGCGATGTATCCATTGGGTGGGAGCGTTGTCCCTTGGTGCTATTCGAGAAGAGTAAGCTATGTGATGTCCCTGGGTTTCAGGCTTAGTGAGCAATGCGCGTCGTTACACCGATCGCATCTTTAGCATAGCGTAGATATAAGCCTCAAAAAACGTCGAAATAACAACATTAAAATATTATCAAAATAAAAACCGACCGATCAACGGGCACTCGACGATAATATATTTTAAATGGGGATTTATTAAAGCCTTGCAACAGATTAAAAAGCCGAATATTTAAAAAAAAACAGTGGAGAAATAGAGAGAGGTTAACGTCACGGACGAAATTCTAAGGAAGTATGTAATGTTTAAAAAAACATGTTTGTTCTCTCGGATTCTCTAGGTGCGATATATTAATGGTCGGCGACGTATTGTCCGTAAAATAGAAACCACTCTATACAGAAGCACACCACATAAAAAGGTTAACCTGAGATAATAGTCCGCTTCACTATCTCACAACCTGACATCTTAAAACCTAACCAAAGTCTCGGGCTACGCTACAGATCAGTCTGTCACCACAACGACCATTTAAAAAAAAAGTGTAAAACAGACGACAGTATCGTAATCATCCATATACCCACCGCCTTCACTATCCTACATAAGTAGAGCTGTAGCATACAACACCACCTATGCAATCACGCACAATAACTAAGCGACTTATTACTAAAGAAAACGAACCGATATTACCACTGAAACACACAGAAAATTTCGGAGACGCCGATTACGCTACTTGCCACGTCACACATTAAATAACACACTCATGTCTATCTTTTTTCACTAGATCCTAGGTTTCACCCTTGTTCTCTCTCAAAAACATACAATAGAGACATGACACGACACTATATACATTCCATTACAGTTACCCCGCAATCAAGAGATACCTTTTAAACACCACTCTCATACACCGGGTACAAAGAACTGTGAGGGCTCGCTTTCTTTAAATGCGGACAGAATTTATTTAAATGATGATTGATTTCAATGATAATTGTTGGACTCAGATTCACCTAAGCGAATGTTCGTTTTATAATTTTGCTCGTGTCTCGTGTGAACCACTGCAATAAAATAAAGCTCCACTTGAAAAATTGCCAATATGAAAGTTATAACCGGAACCGTAAAATTAGCATCTGAATGCAATAAAAACTTTCCACCACCTCGGGCACCTTAACAAAGCAACTGAATTCAAAATAGCAATTCCGAAGAGTACATATTCGTCGGGTCTAGAGGAATGTTCGATACTAGCCGTCGGCTATGACCTGCGACGTAATGGCTGTTGTGATGTCCGTTTCGATATGTATTTTGAATTGAATTTCTGTGTAGCCTATTGTTCGTAATCTCGTTGGTTTATGTAGAAAGTAATTTGTTTATTTTTGCGCGGGATTTGAAATTGCTTTTCAGGTATTAGTAGCATCGCGAAATATGAGGCAAGTGCGGAGACAAGCTCTGCTCCTTATTCTGAAGATGTGGAAAATAGTGGGAATGGGCAACAATGTATTCCTCACGTGCGTTTCGCTATTATGAAATTGGCTGACGAATTGAAGGAACGAATGAATGTTATCAGTTTCGCCAGACAGTACAACTTATTGCTTGCTATTGTAAGTGTAGTGTTTGTGACAACGACATGGCATTTTGCATTTATTTATGTGGCACTGTGCAAAAGATCGTATGTGGCTGTCTATTCATTAGAGGGACGTGGTTTGAGAAATCAAGACTGCCTGTGAAAAATATTTTATTGCTGTCTTATTTTTGTTTGTTTAAGATCGTTTTGGCTTGGTGCTCATGAGACAGTAGCAGACCGTAAAATTGTTACAGACTAGTATTCGCTTCGCCGCTAAGTTTGCTCGTATTTTGTTATGAGAAGGGGCAATATTGGTGGGGCCGGGGTTATTGTAGAAATCGACGAATCGCAATTTGCAAAGGAAAAAGAAGGTGAGAGAGAGCATGATGTTGTTGGTCTATGGGTGTGAGGGGCATTGTTTCAGGGAATCGCTCTTCTCCAGCCATGATTTGTAAGCTAATTAAAGACAGGACAGCTAGCACTATGTTTCAGTTAGTAAAAAGTTGTATAGCAGATGGGTCAATCATAATATCAGATGTGTGGGCTAGTTGTAAGGGATCAGACGATACGGGGAACATGAATGTGGCCTCGAATCATTCCGGTGGATTTAGGGAGAATAAAAAGGGACATGTACAAACGCAATTGAAGGGTGTTTGGGGGCAATAAAAAGTATTATTGGGCAAAGTAGAAGGAGAATTTGACCCTCCGTATTCAGTTAAATGAGTATTTCTCGAGGAAGATTGTTTCAAAAAATCGGTGCTTATTTAAAGTTTTTAAAAAAAAACTGGTGTGGGGAGGATGCATTTGCCAAAGAAAGAGAGTTAAGTATCTGTTTTTGAATGGTGGCGCATTTTTCGTTTTTATATTTTAATTTTTGCAGTTACTTTTGTTTCGTTAATTTCGTCTCATGTCTGGTTTTGAAGTATTAGGATGGTTTTTGTCAGTAATTCATAGATAGCCTTGATTTCCTGGGCGTCGATCTATTAGGGATATTAATCTGCTATTGGTGAATTCTGGTGCATACCCTGTTATCGTGATTTTCATTGCTATATTAGCTTTGCCGAACAGTGACTTACTATGTGACAGTTCTTGCATTGTGCTGATACTGGCAATTATTTGACGTTGGTGTTCTCGAATTCGTATATAACAATTGAGTACGGTACATGTCAAGGAGGAGGTTGAGTGAAAAGAGAGATGCATTTTTCGCAATTATTGAAGTTTCGAATTTCCGAGAGTCACGGGAAGTAGATATTATTTCCGAGAATCTTGGGAGCCATTATCAACAGTAGCAGGCTTTGGAAAGGTAACTGAGCCTTTAACTGTATTTCTAGTTTAATTTTCTGTATGATAGTTTTGACTTTTTAGTTAGTTCGTAACGAAATGGCCTTATATATACAAATACTTTTTTGTATCGTAGTTTTGCGTTTTTGTTATATCTTACTGAACTGACCTTATAATATATATATATATATATATATATATATATATATATATATATATATATATATATATATATAACTGAAGTGTATTTTCGAATATGTTTCATTTTTACCAGAATCATTTCTTTCTACTCCATATTTTATATTCTAACGTCGATTACAGCGGTAGAGTGTGTTTTTACGACAGCGCCTACTCAGTTTCTTTTTCATTCTGAAAACTTTTCTTTCATTATAGGATTCGTAATCCAAAGTGTTTGTATTGTGACGTTGTTAATTTTTGTTTACGCCCTGTTTCTGTCTATTACGATGAAGAAATCTACATTGATACGACGTCATTTGGACATAATATTTACGACATTTGTCTCATGTTTTTTTACGTCACTTGCCAAAGCCAACAACTCGTATCGATTTAAGAACTCTCACTACGCAAAGCTACTGAAAATAAATGGGCACAATTTCATATAAATTTATTTTATAAAGTAAACCATCGATTACTGATTTGAAACACAATATATTCTTTAAGTAACATTATAGGCATCGTTCCTCGTAGAATTCACTTTCCTAACAGTTTTGATTACAGCCGACGTTAAATTCAATTACCCTGATGTCGCGCAATTACAACGAGTTCAGCCCAGAATGAAAACAATACAAAAGCAGACTATATTATCTGCAATTCACTTTTCATTGCTGCCTTTAAAAAAATTAATTACAGCAGGGTTTTGTAGTGCCTGTTGTTGTATGGCGACTGTTCGGTGTGTCTAACGCATCCACATTAGTTTTTCTCGTACTCTATTACCCAATACAGGATGCTTCTTGATGGCTCTCTGCAGTATACATAAACAGATTTTCAACAAATTATTGTTGAGGGGACCTTTTCCCACTTGTAGCTCTTTTCTCATCATTCAGCAGCCTTTTGAGATTCATTATGTTATCTTTACATGTTAATATTTTAGGGGAGAATAAAAAATTGTATGTACGAGTAACTGGACCGTTATAGAAGCCATTGAGTAAGACGGAAGCAAACGCTCTCCCATTAGACGTTTGAAACTGCCCTTCACGTGTCTCCCGAAACCTGTATACACATCTGGCATTACACAGGGCGATTCAAGAACCATGCCCCATAAGACAAACAGGGCGAACCAGAACCCCACCGACAAACTTCCAGAGTTAGTTGTAGGGACCAAGCTCATAGATCTTCTACTATGCGTTTTAGAGCCCATGTTTATTAGACTTTCTTCCTTGTATTGGTCCGTACTGCCACCTCTGAGAGCTTGTCGGTGGAATTCTGGTTCACCCTATTTGTCCTGAGAGACATGAGGTTTGAATCGCACTACAGGCAGGGTGTTGAAAACAGTACTCCATATTTTGAGGGGTGGTAGTATGGACAAGTAAAAAATATCCAGTAAACATGGGTTCCAAAATGCATGATTACAGCCGGCCGAGGTGGCCGAGCGGTTCTAGGTGCTACAGTCTGGAACCGCGCGACCGCTACGGTCGCAGGTTCGAATTCTGCCTCGGGCATGGATGTGTGTGATGTCCTTAGTGTTGTTAGGTTTAAGTAGTTCTAAGTTCTAGGGGACTGATGACCTCAGAAGTTAAGTCCCATAGTGCTTAGAGGCATTTGAATCTTTTTTTTTGTGTGTGTATGTTTACTGCATGCTGTATCCTTGGACAATAACAGAGGAATATGTCCTCGTTTGTTTACTGAATTCTGTAGGTCCTTCATAATAGCGAACAGCTTGCAGTAGAACAGAAGTGTTTCACAGTGCCGAAGATGAACAAGTGCTCTTAGCTAAACCCAAAGTGTACTGGACATTTTTGTCTTGTTTTTGTCCCATACTACCGCACTCAAAACATGGCGGAGATCGTAGATCCAATTAGCAAATCTGTGCCTTGCGCGCGTGGAGAGGTACTGCAGGTGAAGACGTACAGTACGTTTCAGAATGAAAACCGGCGGTGTGCGGCGTCGCTGGCGCATCGTTAGTAAGCAGAACATTAAGGGAAAGCGAGACAGCCGCGAGTTCAGGCAAGTAGGGGAATTGCAGTCAATGGCCTCGGTTCTTCGTCTTGCATCGCAGCGTTGCCCTGCCCGCGTCCACTGGGTGCATCGAATGCTGCAGTTGCCGGCATAGCTTGAGTTGTTTGCCCTCCGATCGCATAATTGCGCATTCTCGCCGCTTTTCAGATTCGATTGCCATGACGGTTATCTAAAACGTCATAAACGACGGACATGGAAAACACAATGAGTTACATCGTCCAGTCACATTAATGTGCCCACCTCCTATGTTTCACGTCAACGTGCAATAACCATTCATAGTCGTGAGGTAGCAGCACTAGTATTGCAGGGTATATAAAGCGTGTCGGAGGAGGGTAGGGGGGGGGGGGGGTCGCTGAAAACACAACGATTTATCTGACCTCTAAAAGAGCATGATCACTGGCTTTTGGGACCAAGGGTAAAATGTTAGCGTGCCGCCATGGATAAGCTACGCCGTGAATGGTAAAATGGCGCCGAGGAGATAGTGGTGCACCGCAGGCCATAGGGCCATAGAGAGGGTTGAACGACAGCTGTGGAGAGTTGCACAGGCGAACAGATGTGCACCTGCTAGCAACTGACCACACAGGTGAACCAAGGGGCTACCAACAGTGTCTTCTCAACGACCGTTCGGCGAAAGTTGCTGGATATGTGCTTGTACAGCAGGCGCCTGGTTCATACACCGATGCTGACTGCTTCCCATTGACGATGCACTCTGGAATTTGCGCGCCAGTACTGCAACTGAACGTCCACTGGATGGCGTTAAGTGGCCTTTTCATAGGAATCACATTTTATGCTCCAAAGACACCCTGTAACTGTTATGGTGTGAAGAATGTTGTCGTGGCATTCCCTGTGTGAATTCGTCATTGTGGAAGGCTCAATGGATTAACATGAATATGCATATGTCCTTGGGGACGGTGCCACACGTACATGATGATGATGATGATGAGGTCCCATACACCGAGGAGCATAGGGGACGATGCAGGAGATCCGCACCTCTGTACTAGGCAAGGTCCTAGCGGAGGTGGTTTGGCCGGCCGGTATGACCGAGCGGTTCTAGGCGCTTCAGTCTGGAATCGCGCGAGCGCTACGGTCGCAGGTTCGAATCCTGCCTCGGGCATAGATGTGTGTGATGTCTTTAGGTTAGTTAGGTTTAAGTAGTTCTAAGTTCTAGGGGACTGATGACCTCAGATGTTAAGTCCCATAGTGCTAAGAGCCATTTGAACCATTTGATGTGGTTTGCCATTGCCTCCCTCCGACCGTAATGGGGATGAATGGCGATGATGTAGACGACACAACAGCCAGTCATCTCGAGGCAGGAAAAATCTCTGACCCCACCGGGAATCGAACCCGGGAACCCGAGCGCGGGAAGCGAGAACGCTACCGCAAGACCACCCTACATGCAGTTCATTTTTTCTTCGGCTCGATCGCATCAACCTGCAGGACAATGCAACGTGTCACGCACTCTTAGTGTATGTCCTTGGTTCGTAGAGCACCAGGACGAGTTTACCATACTCCCCCGGCTACCAGACTCCCCGGATTAAAACCCAATCGAGAGGGACAACCTCGATCGACCTACTCACGCCGTGGATCCTCAACCGTCAATCCTTGCGCTGCCGGCCACCACACTGACGTCGGCATGGCTCCACATTCCTGTCTGTGGCTTCCAGGACCTGAATGATTCTCTCCCTGCACGTCTCGCAGTGATCGACGCTGAAAAATGTCGTGATTCGGGCTTCTGACAGATGGTCACATTAATGTGCCTGGACAATGTAGAACCCATAGCGGCATTTGATAGAACAAAGCGCTCCAGCACAATAATAAAGTGGACTACCCTGCAGTAATTCGTTTTGTGTGTTTGAAGGGAAGTAACGCTTTAAAAATCCATTGTGAATTGGTGGAACTTTACAACAACAGTGCACAATGCTATACATAGTGCTTGGTGATGTAATGAATCCAGCGTGGTCAGACAGGTCTGAATGTCGAAGATCAAAATGGCAGAGCATCAGTCTGCGAAGAACCAGGACAACAAGAAAAGTGGAAGTCTGCTGTTCGAGGATCGGCGCATCACAATCGAAAGAATAATGGAAAAAACGGAAAACAGGAAAAAACGAAAACCAGTTTTCAACGTCTTGGATAACATTCTGAACACGACAGGGGTCGGTGCCTTCTGGGTTTCACGACTGCTCACACCCATTCAAAAAGCTCTCCCAATCGAGGCTACGTAGACATATTTACAAACTAATTAGTGATGTCAATGTACGCTACTGGCCATTAAAATTGCTACACTAAGAAGAAATGCAGATGATAAAGGGGTATTCATTGGACAGATATATTTTACTAGAACTGGCATGTGATTATATTTCCACGCAATTAGGGTGCATAGATCCTGAGAAATCAGTACTCAGAACAACCACCTCTGACCGTAATAACGGCCTTGATACGCCTGGGCATTGAGTCAAACATAGCTTGGATGGCGTGTACAGGTACAGCTGCCCATGCAGATTCAACACGACACCACAGTTCATCAAGAGTAGTGACTGGCGTATTGTGACGAGCCAGTTGCTCGGCCATCATTGATCAGACGTTTTCAATTGGTGAGAGATCTGGAGAAAGTGCTGGTCAGGGCAGCAGTCGAACATTTTCTGTATCCAGAAAGGCCCGTACACAACCTGCAACATGCGGTCGTGCATTATCCTGCTGAAATGTAGGTTTTCGCAGGGGTCGAATGAAGGGTAGAGCCACGGATCGCAACACATCTGAAATGTAACGTCCACTCTTCACAGTGCCGTCAATGCGAACAAGAGGTGACCGAGACGTGTAACCAGTGGCAACCCATACCATGACGCCGGGTGATACGCCAGTATGACGATGACGAATACACGCTTCCAATGTGCGTTCACCGTGATGTCGCCAAACACGGATGCGACCATCATGATGCTGTAAACAGAACTAGATTCATCCGAAAAAATGACGTTTTGCCATTCGTGCACCCAGTTTCGTCGTTGAGTACACCATCGCAGGCGCTCCTGTGATGCAGCGTTATGGGTAACTGCAGCCATAGTCTCGGAGCTGACAGTCCATGCTGCTGCAAACGTCGTCGAATTGTTCGTGCAGATGGTTGTTGTCTTGCAAACGTGCCCATCTGTTGACTAATGGATCGAGACGAGGCTGCACGATCCGTTACAGACATGCGGATAAGGTGCCTGTCATCTCGACAGCTTGTAATACGAGGCCGTTGGGATCCAGCATGGCGTTCCGTATTACCCTCCTGAACCCATCGATTCCATATTCTGCTAACAGTCACTGGATCTCTACCAACGCGAGCAGCAATGTCGCGATACGATAAACCGCACTCGCGATAGGCTACAATCCGACCTTTATCAAAGTCGGAAACGTGATGGTACGCATTTCTCCTTACATGAGGCATCACAACAACGTTTCACCAGGGAACGCCGGTCAACTGCTGTTTGTGTATGAGAAATCGGTTGGAAACTTTCCTCATGTCAGCACGTTGTAGGTGTCGCCACCGGCGCCAACCTTGTGTGAATACTCTGAAAAGCTAATCATTTGCATATGACAGCATCTTCTTCCTGTCGGTTAAATTTCGCGTCTGTAGCACGTCATCTTCGTGGTGTAGCAATTTTAATGGCCAATAGTGTAAAATGACTTGTTCTACATCATTACGATTTATCATGAAAATGAAGTGTGGAACATGATACTAACTAACTACAAAATTTGTCTTAGAAATCAATATGCTTTCTGCATTTGATGCACGCCTAGATTTTTTTCTTCCAGCAACCTGGAATAGTCACAGTATAGTTTATAACCTTGCATCAGAGTTTATAGACTTATACGTTTAGTTTCAGTTAATACACTTTAACTACAGTTGAGCTGGAATATTTATAGTTTCCTTGTGAACAATAACATTAAACTAAATACGACTTTTTTTGGTCTGGCTAGCAGCAGTGACCCTAGCATTAGACAATATGTGTACAAGACTCATATAGTCTGCCCTTTATCTCATACACACAGTATTGACTTGCACACGTGATTTGCAAATCGGTGTAACTTACACACAAACTAACTCACATATACAGTATAAAATCAGATGCATATGTACCCTCACATACGCTCACAGATACATACACATAAACATCTGTATATGCACTACGATAAGTGAGTCATACTGTTTTACAGAAAGACAGGCATTTTCACCATATATATAAAACGTGTGTACACACTCTGTCGCTCAAGTAATTAGTGCATGTATCGTATGGTTTTGACACCGTCACCCCTAATGACCCACTTGTCATCATATCGCGAAAGACCGATTTTCAGTTGCAGTACAGTGCGCATCTCATATTCTCACAGCTTAATATTGACTTGATGCATAATATGCAGGCCTACAAGAAAAAGATCGTATTTAATTTAATGTTACGTCTTACAAGGGAACTGTTAATATCCCATATCAACCGCTGTGGTTAAAGTGCATCAGTTGAAACTAAATGTGTAAGTCTGTAAACTGCGCTACGAGTACAACATTACGAAATATGCTATGACTTTTCCAGACTGTTGGAGAAAACGTAGAAGTGAATCAAATGCAGGAGACAAAAAGCAGTTGGGGAACTGCCAACACCACTTGGCAGCCATTTCAAGTAGTGTTCAGCTGTCAGAGCCATTGGGGTCGCATAACCTTATTGTTAGTCAGCTTTATGCCATAAGAATTATCGGCTGCATATCCAGATCTATCGAATGTTTCCGGACGTGGAAATGAACGCCTGGCGTCACTCGCCGGGAGGCCCCTTGCGGGGCAGGTCCGGCCGCCATTTTTTAAACATTTATAAAATTTTATTTACAAACTAACAATTTTCGTTTTACAAAAACAGTTTGGATTTTACTTGTTTGAATACGACAATCCGTTCTGTGCTTTTATTTTTCTGTTACGGTCCAGGTAATTATTTCCTTTGCTTTTCTATATTTTTCGAATGTCTGTCAGACAGTTCTTTAGTAGTTTCTTACGCTGTTTATTATTTCAGTTTAGCGTTTTCTGAGTCTCGATAGACTACATTTGTACATGCGGCAGAAGGAATTTGGAAGAAAGCATTGATTGCAAGACCTAGATAGTTACTCAAGATAATTGAGAAATAAAAGTTATATTAAGGTATTTTTACTTATTACTAGTTGGGTTATTAATATTTTTTTATGTTTTGAATTGTGGACGTTTTCTAACCATTTTGAGGGGGGTAGGACGTCAAACGGGCCGACTTGGAGCAGGAGAGTCGCCACAGGACGTTTTAATTTCTACTGTCTATACTTTTACAAATAAATTCATAAAACTTTGTCACCATGTTCAGGAAGGATTGAGGACTCACACTCATCGCAGTGGCCGGCCTGAATGGCCGAGCGGTTCTAGGCGCTACAGTCTGGAGCGCGCGACCGCTACGATCGCAGGTTCGGATCCTGCCTCGGGCATGGATGTATGTGATGTCCTTAGGTTAGTTCGGTTTAAGTAGTTCTAAGTTCTAGGGGACTGATGACCTCAGAAGTTAAGTTCCATAGTGCTCAGAGCCATTTGAACCATCATCGCAGTGGAAGTTCAAAAACGTAGCAAAATACCTTTTTTTACGTGTGAAATTTCATAATTTTTTCACTTATTACTGGCTGCATTTGTTGCTATAGGTTCACTTTTCTTCCTAAGTAAGAGAAATTCTTTCGATGAATTTTTCATAGCATACAATCTGTAGTTATAGGTGTATGAAACTCTAGAATTTTCCAAATCTATTAAAAACTGTGGAAAAAATATAATTGACTATAAAACTAGAATTTTTTCTAAACATTAAGTTTAAAATGCAACAGTTCATTCATTTTTTCATAAATTAAATAACTTCTAGAGTTTCATACACCTCTAACTATGGATTGTATGCTGTGCAAAATTCATCGAAGAATCTCTCTTACTTAGGAAGAAAAGTGTGCCTATAGCAACAAATGCAGCCAGTAGAAAGTGAAAAAATGATGAAATTTCACATGTAAAAAAATGTGTTTTGTTACGTTTTTGATCTTCCACTGAGTATGAATCCTGAATCCTTCCTGGTCATGCTGCTGAAGTTTTATGAATTTATTTGTAAATGTATAGACAGTGGAAATTAAAATGTCCTGTGATGCCTCTCCTGCTCCAAGTCGGCCCGTTTGACGTCCTACCACCCTTAAAACCTGTTGTATTTTAACTATTTTCTTATTAAATCTAGTGTTGGGAAGCAAAAATGGGAGGCATTTTACGTTGGGCCATGAAAATCAAACCGTAGTGGAGTATACACTAGACATGTAATCAACTTGACAGAAATACCAACAAATGTATCAAACGTCAGCCGTTATTTGGTGAGCAAAGTGGTATCCAAAGGAAAACACTCATGAATAAATATATTAACATAGAGGACAAACCATGATAAAGAAGAACATTACAATTACAGCGAATTATTAAAACGATTTTGTCAGATTGAGCGAAGAACAATACACTAGGAAGCAGTGGACGGTGCAATCGTAGAGCTAGTTTGATACGGGTGGTGAGCGGGATTATAAGAGACTGAAAAGAGGAAGGAAGCTATTCATGGTGGAAGGAAAGGCATATATAAGCACGTGAAACACTACTTTTTTGCACTGATAGAACTGTAACGATATTGAGGTACTCACTGTTCGGCACACCTCTCGATTGCACACGAGGAAGGTAGAAAACGCTCACAGCAAGGTTTACACTGGCATGCTATGGGAGACTATTACGTGTCATAACACTTTTCACTGTCACTTTTTAACACTTTGCGACACACGTATCACTATTGGTGCTTTTGGAATGTGGGAGGGCGTCGGCGACGAGGGAGAGGGGGGTTTGTGGCGGTGAGGTGGCGGCGGCGGCGGCGGCCACGTCACGTGGCGGCAGATAGGGCATCTCTGAAGGCGGCCGTCAGTGGGATCTCCAGGAAGTTGTGGAATGTCTCGCCGCCTTGGTGCAGGTCTTGTCACATTGGACGCCACATTGGGCGACCTGCGCGCCGGGAAAATCTGCGATCCAGCCGGGAATTGAACCCGGGCCCGTAGAACAGCAATCTGTCACGCTGACCACTCAGCTATCGGGGCGGGCTGTTTCAGGATGGCACATTATTACTTCATATGGTTTTCAGCCCTTCATCCAGTAGATTAAGCTGTCCTTATCTGTATAAAGTAACTTTGGATCTGTGATACGAGTTTTCGCAAACTCGTAATGTCCTGTGGTGCCTCTCCTGCTCCAAGTCGGCCCGTTTGACGTCCTACCCCCCTTAAATCATGTTATATTTTAACTATTTTCTTATTAAGTCTAGTGTTGGGAAGCAAAAATGGGAAACTCGTAATGGGAACTAGTAATGAACATCCACATAAGCATGTGTCATGACTTAATCAAAAATTAGCCATCTCTGGGGTATCGAAATCTTTGCTGAAAACCGTGACCCGTTTGAAATCAGACGTGGGGATATAATCTGCTGTGTCACAGCACCCCTCTCAACGGGTAACTATGTGAACTTTGCAATGTTGTCTAACATTTTTCATAATTTTACTGAAAACAATGTAATTCAGAAGATTGTGAAAATGCAACTCGCATCGAAATATTGGGCCACAGCTTGGATTCGGAGTTTGGCTAGCAAATTCCACCATAATTTTTCGTAGAAGCTATACACATACGTTTGCCAGCTCAGTCTGCGCTCAGGTGCATGCTGTATGGCGTAACTTCCATTCATTGGGGTGACTAAAGTCATGGGGTGCCTCCTAATATCATGTCAGACCTCCTTTTCCCCAGCGTAGTGCAGCAGCTCAACGTGGCGTGGACACAATAAGTCGTTGGAAGCCCCCACACAAATATTGAGCAATGCTGTCTCTATAGCCGTTCATAGTTGCGAAAATGTCGCCGGTGCAGAATTTTGTGCACGAACTGATCCTCGATCATGTCTCACAGATGTTCGATGGGGTTTTTGTCGGGTGATCTGGGTGGCTAAATCATTCGCTCGAACTGTCCAGAATGTTCATCAAACCAAACAATTGTGGTGTACTGTCGTCCATAAAAATTCCATCGTTGTTTGGGAACATGAAGTCCATGAATGACTGCAAATGGTTTCCAAGTAGTAGTTGGACCAGAGGAACCAGTCCATTCCATGTAAACACAGCGCACACCAGTATGGAACCACCACCAGATTGCACAGTGCCTTCTTGACAAGTTAGGTCCATGGCTCCATGGAGTCTACACCCCACTCGAACCCGACCATCAGCTCTTATCAACTGAAATCGGGACTCATGTGACCAGTCCAGGGTTTCTCAGTCGTCTAGGGTCAAACCGGTATGGTCACAAGCCCAGGAGAGGCGCTGCAGGCAATGTCGTGCTGTTCATGAAGGACTTCGAGTCGGTCGTCCGCTGCCATAGTCCACTAACGACAAATTTCGCAGCACTGCCCTAACGGATACGTTCGTTGCACGTCCCATATTGATTGTTGCGGTTATTTCACGCAGTGTTGTCTGTTAGTACTGCCAATTCTACGCAAACGCCGCTGCTCTTGGTCATTAAATGAAGGCAGTCGGTCGCTGCGTTTCCCGTGGTGAGAGATAATGCCTGAGATTTGATAGTCTGCGTACACACTTACACTATGGATCTCGGAACATTGAATTCTGCAACTGTTTCCGAAATGCAATGTTCGATGCGTCTAGAGCCAACTACCAATGCACGTTCAAAGTCATAATCAGGCCAAAACATTTTCATATGAATCACCTGAGTACAAATGACAGCTTTGTCACTACATTGCCCTCTTATACCGTATGTACGCGGTCCGCCGCCGGTAGCTGAGCCGGCACAGTGGCTCAGCGTGTTCGGTCGGAGGGTTAACTACCCACTGTAACAAAAAAAATTGAGTGAACGGATCAACGAAGAACGGGTGTCATCGGACGCCTGCCCCGAACAAATTCAACGAACAAAACGAGATTTTTTAAAAAAAGTGCTCAGCGCGATAGAATGTGAATCCTAAAGGCACGGGTCGATTCCCGGCTGCGTCGGAGATTTTCTCCGCTCGGAGACTGGGTGTTGTGTTGTCCTAATCATCATCATTTCATCCCCATCAACGCGCAATACGCCGAAGTGGTGTCAAATCGAAAGACTTGCACCCGGCGAACGGTCTACCCGACGTGAGGCCCTAGTCACACATTTACATTTTACCTTGTGTACGTGACAATAGCGCCATCTGTATATGTGTGTGTCGCTATCCCATGACTTTTGTCACCTCAGTGTACATGAAATTCTTGAAGGTCTGTTACTACATGTGAGTCTACTCTGCTTCACTAAAAAGTTATATTGTACATGTGAAGTCGCCTGCACCGATGTTATGGTCACCCAGTACCACTACAGCAGCTTGAATAATTCGAGTATACACTCCTGTATTTGCGACACCACTCTGTAAGTATAAAATTACTTTCCTGCCACAGTAACAAAGGTTTTCACAAATCACTGCTGGCTTCAGTTCATGATCAGACAATCTTGTAATGCTGACACACTTACTTTTACTTGAATTTAGGTTGAAAGACATACTGAAAATGAATGTAACCTCCTGTTGAGACGTCTTCATCAGGGTAAATCTCTCTAGAACATCGAGAAATAAAAATGAAACTAGTTAAATGATGCACACACATTATATATACACATGAACATTGGTGATAGACCATGTCGACTGTTTGGGTGGAGCTTGGCGTTACTGGATGGTCATGTTAACACGTCGATCACACATTGCTAACTGAAATCCTTAGTTATCACTGGCATATACATTATTACATTATTTTCGCAATGCGGTGTACGTGACTGCAAAAAAATAATAAATAAAATAAAATAAAATAAAATAAAATAAAATAAAAATGTAGTCGTACGAAAGTTAATGTTGGAATCTTTATTAAATCAGAAGTTCTACTATTTGGTTTCATATGAAATGAGCCTACTACCACAACTCTATGTGGACACTACTAAACTTACTACAACTGCTGCTAAACCAATTGCATCACACTGACGTCTACATCTACATGTATATCAATCCTCCGCAAGTTACCTAGCCTTGTGTGGCGGAGGGTACCTACTTCAGGTATCACTAATAGATGCCCCTTTACCCGTTCACCGCGAGTGGCGCTTGAGAACAGAGACTGTCGGTAAACCTCTGTATTGGCTCTATTTTCTCGAATTTTTTCATCGTGGTCATTCCGGAAGATTTATGTCTGACGAAGTAACAAGTTGCTCGACCCTTCCCGGAAAGTACTGTCTCAAAATTTCAGAAGCAAACCTCTCCGTGATTCACAACTCCTCTCTTGAAGCTCGTGCCACTGGACCTCGTCGAACATCTCTACACTGTTGTCGCGCGGACTACACGATCCCGTGACGAAACGCACCGTTCTTCATTGGAACTTCTCTATCTTTTCTGTCAATTCTGCCTGGTAAGGATCCCAGATCGATGGCCGCTTGGGGTAGCCGAGTGGTCTTAAGCGCCTTGTGACGGTTCACGTGGCTCCTCCCCCCCCCCCACCCCCCCCACCCCCCCATCGGAGGTTCGAGTCCTCCATTGGGCATGGGTGTGTGTTGTCGTTAGTGTAAGTTAGTTTCAGTTAGATTAAATAGTGTGTGAGCTCAGGGACAGATAACCTCAGCAGTTTGCAGTTTGGTCCCACAGAGCTTACCACAAAAAAAATTCCAGATTGATGAACAATACTTAAGAATTCGTCGAACAAGCGCCGTATGAGCCCCTTCTTCCGTGAATAAGTTACATTTCCTTAAGATTCTTCTTGTGAATACAGTCTGGCGTCTGCTTTTCCTGCTATTTGTTTTATGTGGTCACTCCGCGTAAGGTCTCTTTGTGTAGAAATGTCTTCAACGTTTCGCGGCCCTGTCAGCAACTGTATAAATATTAATTTTAATTTTAATAATCAACAGCCTCAGCTGCACCCTTTACCTAGAACTTACCTAGGTTTCAGTCGGGATAACCTAACCTTCTTCAGAATAATAGTAACTACCGTTTGTCCATAGTGGACATCGTCAAGCTAAAACTAACAATCCATAAAATATTGTCATTCTGTAAAAACTTATCTAAAACTGCCTCGGCCCCACTTCGCGACCGCGATGCGACGGCCACGAGTCCTGCACTGTTGTTCTGAAGAAGGTTGGGTTATCCCGATTGAAACCTAGGTAAACTCTAGGTAAACGGTGCAACTGAGGCTGTTGATTATTAAAATTAAAATTCACTCTGGATAGTTATTACTAGACAACTTACGATAGATATTGTTTCCAGCAATTTGTCATCAATAGCGTATTTGTAGAGTAGCGGATTTCTTTTCCCATGTATGCACAATGTGTTACATTTATTTACGTTCAAGATCAACTGCCAGAGCCTGCACCATTCATCATTCCTCTGCATGTTATTCTGCCTATCGATACCGCCATCTGGCATTATTATTACTTCCTTACAGACAACCGCATCGTCTTCGAACAGTCTTTAAGAGTTTCCGACGCTTTCTGCTAGGTCATTTACATACATTGTAAATACACACATCAAAAAAAGTTTTGCATTACCCCGGTTCCCAGAAATCCTGAAGATAGACGTTAGCTGTGGATATTGTGTTACAGACACAGTCCCTTTGACTATTCAGAGATGTCGCTAACCCCGCCCAAAGATGTAAACAACCATTCATGAGCAGTGCCTATTAGACGAACTGGGTCCGACAGCCGACCAGTTCCAGTCATTAAACCAGGGAGGAGGTACACGGCTCGTGTTGTCTGTAGTTCAACCATGCCTAGACGCCCAATACTGCGGTTCGACCCCGTCCGCAGTGTTACTTTGTGCCAGGAAGGGCTCTCAACAAGGGAAGTGTCCAGGCGTTTAGGAGTGAACCAAAGCCATGTTGTTCGGACATGGAGGAGATACAGGGAGACAGGAACTGTCGATGACATGCCTCGCTCAGGCCGCCCAAGGGCTACTACTCCAGTGGATGACCGCTACCTACCGATTATGGCTCGGAGGAACCCTAACAGCAACGCCATCATGTTGAATAATGCTTTTCGTAAGGCCACAGGACGTCTTGTTACGATTGAAACTGTGCACAATAGGCTGCATGATGCGCAACTTCGCTCTCGACGTCCATGGTGAGGTCCATCTTTGCATCTTGACACAATGCAGCGCAGTACGGATGGGCCCAAAACCATGCCGAATGGACCGGTTGGGACTGGCATCACGTTCTCTTCACCGATGAATGTCGCACATGCCTTCAACCAGACAATCGTCGGAGACGAGCGAGTACAGCAAGGTGGAGGTTCCCTGTTGTTTTGGGATGGCATTACGTGCGGCCGACGTACGCCGCTGTTGGTCATGGAAGGCGCCGTAACGGCTGCTCGAGTGAATGCCATCCTCCGATCGATAGTGCAACCATATCGGCAGCATATTGGCGAGGCATTCAAGGACGACCATTCGCGTCTCCATCGTGCACATCTGGTGAATGACTTCATCCAGGATAACGACATCGCTCGACTAGAGTGGCCAACATGTTCTCCAGACACGAACCCCTTCGAACATGCCTGGGATAGATAGAAAAGGATTGTTTATGGACGACGTGATCCACCAACTAATCTGAGGAATCTACGACGAATCGCCGTTAAGGAGTGGGTCAATCTGGACCAAAAATGCCTTGATGAACTTGTGGATAGTATTCCAGGACGAATGCAACAGGAAATGCTGCTGGATATTAGAGGTACTGGCGTGTATAGCAACATGGACCAGCAACTCTGAAGGTCTCGTTGTATGGTGGTACAACATGCAATGTGTTGTTTTCATGAGCAATAAGAAGGGCGGCAATGATATTTATATTGATCTCTATTCCAATTTTCTGTACAGGTTCCGGTACTCTCTGAAGCGAGATGATGCAAAACTTTTTGATGTGTCTAGTAACGCTCCTGTCGCACTTACTTGGTGTACTCCGAAAATTACATTTACATTTGTCGACTTTATTCTGTTAAGAGCGACATACTGAGTTCTATTTGAAAGGAAAT
This sequence comes from Schistocerca gregaria, assembly GCF_023897955.1. Lineage (NCBI taxonomy): Eukaryota > Metazoa > Arthropoda > Insecta > Orthoptera > Acrididae > Schistocerca > Schistocerca gregaria. The sequence continues at coordinate 187,617,533 of NC_064920.1, read as the reverse complement.
CTTGAGTCCAGTCGAAAAACTGGTCTGACATTCGGCAAGCTCGTACTTTTTCAACAGTATGCAGTGCGATAAGGTGTCAAATGCCTTCCTGAAGGAACTGGGCATCAGCTTGGGCACAGTTGTCAACAGCTATTTCGATCTCATGGAGGGCCAGAGTGGGCAGTTATCCCAAGATTTCTGTTTGCGGAATCCATGTTGATTTTCTTCAAAAAGTCATAATTGTTGAGCATAAAACATGTTTCATAATTCTATGACACACTGACGTCAACGATATGGGCCTATAATTACGTGCATACGTTTATGTCCTACAACCCTTCTTGAAAACTGGAACGACCATCGCTTTTTTTTCCATTCGCTCCAGCAAGCTACCATAAACTGGTGCTAGAAGGGGAGCAAAACCACCACACATCTTTCTTCACACCCATGTGGATAGTGATCTTACAGGAAGACTATTAAATGTAAGATTATTATCTACAAGCTTCTTTATTCGTTAATTGAATTCTACCAGTTTTGAATGAATGTAGATACTGATTATCACATAGGAAAGTTTGCAACCTTCATTTATTACTATTTGATCCTCCATAAATAAACCTGCCTGTCCCTATACTCACACTGTAAGATGAAACATATGTTTACATATTCTGGAACAACCCAACAGGATTAGATGCTGTTGTTGTTGTTGTTGTTGTGGTCTTCAGTCCACTCTCCGTCTTACCATTATACACTCCTGGAAATTGAAATAAGAACACCGTGAATTCATTGTCCCAGGAAGGGGAAACTTTATTGACACATTCCTGGGGTCAGATACATCACATGATCACACTGACAGAACCACAGGCACATAGACACAGGCAACAGAGCATGCACAATGTGGGCACTAGTACAGTGTATATCCACCTTTCGCAGCAATGCAGGCTGCTATTCTCCCATGGAGACGATCGTAGAGATGCTGGATGTAGTCCTGTGGAACGGCTTGCCATGCCATTTCCACCTGGCGCCTCAGTTGGACCAGCGTTCATGCTGGACATGCAGACCGCGTGAGACGACGCTTCATCCAGTCCCAAACATGATCAATGGGGGACAGATCCGGAGATCTTGCTGGCCAGGGTAGTTGACTTACACCACCTAGAGCACGTTGGGTGGCACGGGATACATGCGCACGTACATTGTCCTGTTGGAACAGCAAGTTCCCTTGCCGGTCTAGGAATGGTAGAACGATGGGTTCGATGACGGTTTGGATGTACCGTGCACTATTCAGTGTCCCCTCGACGATCACCAGAGGTGTACGGCCAGTGTAGGTGATCGCTCCCCACACCATGATGCCGGGTGTTGGCCCTGTGTGCCTCGGTCGTATGCAGTCCTGATTGTGGCGCTCACCTGCACGGCGCCAAACACGCATACGACCATCATTGGCACCAAAGCACAAGCGACTCTCATCGCTGAAGACGACACGTCTCCATTCGTCCATCCATTCACGCCAGTCGCGACACCTCTGGAGGCGGGCTGCACGATGTTGGGGCGTGAGCGGAAGACGGCCTAACGGTGTGCGGGGCCGTAGCCCAGCTTCATGGAGACGGTTGCGAATGGTCCTCGCCGATACCCCAGGAGCAACAGTGTCCCTAATTTGCTGGGAAGTGGCGGTGCGGTCCCCTACGGCACTGCGTAGGATCCTACGGTCTTGGCGTGCATCCGTGCGTCGCTGCGGTCCGGTCCCAGGTCGACGGGCACGTGCACCTTCCGCCGACCACTGGCGACAACATCGATGTACTGTGGAGACCTCACGCCCCACGTTTCGAGCAATTCGGCGGTACGTCCACCCGGCCTCCCACATGCCCACTATACGCCCTCGCTCAAAGTCCGTCAACTGCACATACGGTTCACGTCCACGCTGTCGCGGCATGCTACCAGTGTTAAAGACTGCGATGGAGCTCCGTATGACACGGCAAACTGGCTGACACTGACGGCGGCGGTGCACAAATGCTGCGCAGCTAGCGCCATTCGACGGCCAACAGCGCGGTTCCTGGTGTGTCAGCTGCGCCGTGCGTGTGATCATTGCTTGTACAGCCCTCTCGCAGTGTCCGGAGCAAGTATGGTGGGTCTGACACACCGGTGTCAATGTGTTCTTTTTTCCATTTCCAGGAGTGTACAATATATCTGAAACCTTCCAGTATCTCCAGGCCTCTTCGAAGTATACAGCCTTCTTTCATGATTCTTGAACCAAGTGTTAGCTATGATTAAGTTATGCTCTGTGCAAAATTCTACCAGGCGGCTTCCTCTTTCATTTCTTACCCCATTCCTTATTCAACTTCCTTCTCTTCGTTTCCCTACTATCGAATTCCAGTCACCCATGACTGTTAAATTTTCACCTCTCTTCACTATCTGAATAATTTCTTTTATCTCATCATACATTTCGTCATCTGCGGAGTTAGTTGGCATATAAACTTGTACTACTGTGGTAGGCATGGGCTTCGTATCTATCTTGGCCACAATAATGCGTTCACTATGCTGTTTGTAGTAGCTTAACCGCACTCCTATTTTTTTATTCGTTATTAAACCCACTCCTGCATCATCCCTATTTGATTTTGTATTTATAGCCCTGTATTCACCTGACCAGAAATCTTGTTCCTCCTGCCACCGAACTTCACTAATTCCCTCTATATCTAACTTTAACCTATCCATTTCCCTTTTTAAATTTTCTAATCTACCTGCCCAATTAAGGGATCTGACATTACACACTCCGATCCGTAGAACGCCAGTTTTCTTTCTTCTTTCTCCTGATAAGATGTCCTCCTGAGTCGTGTCCCCCCCCCCCCCGGAGACCCGAATAGGGGACTATTTTACCTCCGGAATATTTTACCCCTAGAGGACGCCATCATCATTTAACCATACAATAAAGCTGCATGTCCTCGGGCAAAATTATGGCTGTAGTTTCCCATTGCTTTCAGCCGTTTGCAGTACCAGCGCAGCAAGCCGTTAGTGTTACAAGGCCAGATAAATCAATCATTTGTACTGTTGCCCCTGCAACCACTGAAAAGGCTGCTGCCCCTCTAGAGAAACCACACGTTTGTCTGGCCTCTCAACAGATAATCCTCCATTGTGGTTGCACCTACGGTACGGATATCTGTATCGGTGAAGCATGCAAGCCTCCCCACCAATGGCAAGGTCCATGGTTCATGGTGTTTAGATAGACAATGGGAAAACTTCCTTTGTCCTGACTATGAATAGCAACCCTTCGAAGTGTATTTTCGAGTTGGATTGTGCTACAGGTATCAGCTTGTCTGGGAGAAAACCGCAAGCTCCGACTGCCATGGGTAAAACATCTTTGCGTAATGGCATGAATAAGAAGCAGGCTTGGACCTACAGGGGAATCATATGTCCTTTCCCAAGACATGAGAAGCAACTTATGCAGGTTTAGAAATGCCTAGGAAAAACCATCTCTGGTCTCAGCTATGAATTGAATACAGCATGTATGGTCAGGCATATGGAGACTGCGAGGCGGCTATAGGATACACCCGGTTTGGTTTCAGCTACTAGAGTGCAGAGAAGTGGTGGCAGTGGCCTAGTGGCGGATGGGAGATCAGGCAGATGGAAGTAACTCTGCAGCCATTGCTGTGGCCTAATGGGCAGTATACTGCTGTCGCGACAGCCCGCAGAACCGATGGGACTGCCGTAGTGGGCAGTCATGTCAGTCTGCAGATGGCAGTGCTAACAGCGGCACCGTGTAGGAATGTGTGCATCCTGATTAGCAGTGCTTGTAGCGATGGCGTCTGCACAGCAGTGGAATGTTTGGTGAGTCATGCGTGACCCAATCGTGCCCAGCACAGCTCAGTGCTGCCAACGGGCGGCTGACGGCAGCGGGCGTGACCAGCACACCAGAGGCCTGTAGTGTAGACTTCGCAGCTGCTCATAGTCTTATACCATAGAGGATCACTGACAGGAGTGGTGCTAGGCGTGGCGACGAGAGGGCCTGGTGGTGGCAGCGTATACGGACTGCAGATGCACCCCCACCCCTCTGTGCAGTGTTTCTTTAACCTTGCTGTTGCGTTCACTTTTAATATACAGATGTGGTATTCAAAACACTTCAACAAACATGTATTTTTCATACAGTTATTGACATTGTAATATGTCAATATGTCACTGGAGATAATAATAATAATAATAACAAAATAATACTCAGAACCTTATTTTTAAAAAATATAGTAATAATAATAAAATGCAGACCATTATTTATGAAAATTTATTAATATTCACGTGGTGTTACTTGGTAACAACAGACAGTTTTCAACTTCTTAGATAGCATTGCACTATTTTTCTTTCCATATTCATTTTGTTAATTCACTGATTGCAATTTGCACACTAGTAGTCTCATAATGTAATGTAATGTTAAAACAACAGCTGATTCCTCAAACTGGGGTGCTATCAAGCACGGGGTCCCACAGGGTTCGGTCTTAGGTCCTTTACTGTTCTTGATATACATTAATGACTTACCATTCCACATTGATGAAGATGCAAAGTTAGTTCTTTTTGCTGATGATACAAGTATAGTAATAACATCCAAAAACCAAGAACTAAGTGATGTAATTGTAAATGATGTTTTTCACAAAATTATTAAGTGGTTCTCAGCAAACGGACTCTCTTTAAATTTTGATAAAACACAGTATATACAGTTCCGTACAGTAAATGGCACAACTCCAGTAATAAATGTAGAATTTGAACAGAAGTCTGTAGCTAAGGTAGAATTTTCAAAATTTTTAGGTGTGTCCATTGATGAGAGGTTAAACTGGAAGCAACACATTGATGGTCTGCTGAAACATCTGAGTTCAGCTACGTATGCTATTAGGGTTATTGCAAATTTTGGTGAAAAGTATCTCAGTAAATTAGCTTACTATGCCTACTTTCATTCACTGCTTTCGTATGGCATCATACTCTGGGGTAATTCATCGTTGAGTAGAAAAGTACTCATTGCTCAAAAACGTGTAATCAGAATAATTGCTGGAGCCCACATACGGTCATCCAGCAGACATCAATTTAAGGATCTAGGGATCCTCACAGTAACCTCACAGTATATATATTCCCTTATGAAATTTGTTGATAATAATCCAACCCAATTCAAAAGTAATAGCAGTGTGCATACCTATAACACCAGGAGAAAGGATGATCTTCACTATGCAGGGTTAAATCTGACTTTGGCACAGAAAGGGGTAAATTATACTGCCACAAAAGTCTTTGGGCACCTACCAAACAGCATCAGAAGCCTGACAGATAGCCAACTAACATTTAAAAATAAATTAAAAGAATTTCTACTCATTGGCTGAATTTTTACATATAAACTAAGTAAAAAAAAATTTAATCATTAGTGTCATGCAATATTTTGTGTAATGTAATTTCTTGTACAGACATCTTTTATTAACATGACATGTTCCACATCATTACGAAGTGTCGTATTCATGATCTATGGAACAAGTATTAATCTAATCTAATCTAATCTAATCTAATCTAAATATTGACAAAATCATAAATATGTAACAGCTTTTACAACATAAGCAATTATTCTTGAAAACTTTAACTCTTAACTATAGTTGTGTGTCTGATGGCCCCATGTTCAATCTTTTAATGTGTGTAAATATATAGAGCGCTAGTCATAGCTCACCATGCTCCTACGTACCTTCCAGCAGTAAGCCAAGTACTAACTGTGTGACAGTCATGTTTCACTCACTGCTCCAAAGGTCAATATTGGTGTACATGCTGATCCGCTGCACCCACGAATTTACATATGTGATTTATTTGGTTTCCTTGTGTCTTCTGTTTCACTGTTTTAGTTCAGGCATTTCTACTGGAAAATCAAAACAGTTTTTTCTAGAAATCGATATGACATATTAGAGGATGGGTTGAACGCTGAATTACGTAGCTATGAAGACGAAACTGGAAAGTACACCTGTGCACATTCATCTTCCGTTTACAAAATCAGAAAATGAGTTTTCAGACAATGATGAGGAGTTTCCCATAATCAGTGATCATGACTCAAACTCAGGGAAGAGATTCATCAAGATGAAATTCAAGTGAGTCTAGACACTAATTCCACGAAATACTTTTACACAAAAAAATGTTCACATGGGATAAAACAACCTTGTTTCAGGATCAATATTATTATCAAATTTCCATGTACCACTTCGCGATCAAGGCATATTGAGCCATTTGATCCAAATGAAGCATTAGAGATAATATTCGATGCAGTTATCGAGAACAAAGTACTATTTTGGACAGTAGAGTTCAGACTGAGGTAATTACCCTTAAATTTGAAAGAAATAAGAGAAAGGGATGCTCATTCTGTCCCCCTAATAAAAGAGCAAAGACTGTATACTTATGTGCTAAGTGCAAGCTGCCTCTTTAAGTGACTTGTTCCAAATCAGTATGCTATTCCTGCATGCAACTTAACTCATCTTCACCACCGACCTAAAATTTTACAGAAGAAAAATTCAAATTTTTGTTTTGATGCTATTAGGAATCACATTTTAAAATTCAAGAAAATAATTTTTTGTCGTTTTTTGGTACTTTTTAGACATTTTTTCGATGTGTGTTCCTAGTTTAGACTGATTTATGTAAGTGCAAATTAGAGTAAAAAATTGAAGTGCATATCGTTAATTTTACTCATAACAATGTCTGTTAATGTTTATGTTCACGAGTTAATAAAATGTTGAAAACTAAAACATATTTTTATTTTTATTGTTATTTAAAAATAGCTTATATAGCCCATCAATTATTCTAGAAACGTTATTACTTTTCGTGCCTACAGCTAAGGCTTAACAATTATTTTCTAACTCTTTTCTTACTCATTGCAATTTCGACAGAAATTGGTGACATGTGTTTTGCACACATATTTATCACATTTCCCACAGAATATGTTTGTTTTTTGTCATTGCATTCTAGACACAAGTTACAGCATGCAGAGTTATCAGGTTTTCTTGTTGCACTGATGATGATACACTAGCCATGCCATCAGGGTGATATCATCATTCTCAGAGAACCTCTTGTTCTTGGGAAATGCTTCCTTGATGCAATGTGTTCTGCTACCAGTGACTTTTCAAGTTTCTCCAAGAACATTCAGGCCCTCAATATTTGACAATTATATCATTTTATTTCGAAGGGCTCTACAAAATACTACTTGAGATGAACTTTGTGCGTCACTTATTCTGATGGCTGCCTACCTGGTAACTTCTGGGGTACTCACGATGATATTCGAAGGCTGACAGGTGACCATTTTGTGCTGATGGGTGTAACTGCCGTTCCATTTTCCCATTTTAGGAGGAAAATGCTGTAGTCTATTCCGTACAGTCTGTGGACTGTCGTCTCTGTCATCAGAATGATTGCATTCAGGTGCACTACTTCAGTGATCTTCAAACTTGCAAAGTGTTCGTTCATCTGTTCAGGAATTTAGAAATTCATACAACTCAACATCAGTCAATGATCTAAATGCCTTGGTGCCACAATTCAAACTGAGCAGAAACAATAAAGATTGAGTGCTAAACAATTTCTTGGAATAGGCAAGAAACAAGCATATTATAGTAAATGTAGAGATTTTCTTTATCGCCCACAGTAAGTTAGTACAATAAAAATCATTATTATCGTTAAGTAACAGTATTTTGTCGAATCATTACGACCACAATGTTACAATTGTGACTATTAAGCTTTACGACCAAACTTCTTAAAATATTTTTGTACACTTATTGCTTATGCATTTTCAGACAACTATGTCTTGGTATTTAAATAATAAGAAATAAAATATAAAACTATTTCAGGTCTTACAGATTTGAACACAACAGGAAGGTTAAATAAATACTCCTATTCTGTCCCAGTACTAGTCTAAGCATAGCACTTGTGGACTTGAACTTAGGTCAAGTCAGATCTGAACTTAGGGTGACATTTGTCTGAACTGTTATGTCAGCGGTGAGGGGATAAGGGGAGAATTGTTTAAACTCCAGACATGTGAACTTTAATTTAGAATGAGTGATATAAGACATCAGAACAAATCCCAGTGGCGGTGTTGAATTCTACAACTTAGAACAAGTGTCCTGTCAACATTGCAGGCTGATCTTGTATCTCGAGGTCAGCCATCTTGGACTGGGATGTCATAGAACTGAGAAAAACCAAGGAAATCTCAAAACCATGTAAACTGTGCTCGTATCCTACAGATCAGATGCATTAGATTCTGACATAAAACTGATAGGAAAACCTGACTGCTGTGGTGTTCGAATTCCACAAGTCACCATCTCGTTTTCTGACATCTCATGTTCTTCAGGTCTTCCCCCTTAATTTCTGAGCAACAGAACGATGCACCATCCACCTTTTTATTATTTCCCACCTACTATACTTATAACAGCCTTGCGTCCAACAGTGGTGGGGGAGAAATTCATTACACAACTGGGCTATTTTGAATTTCCCGCCATTTCTGAATTTCCCACCTCGTTTTGGATTCACCGCCATTTCATACACATGGAAATTAGTCTATGTCAGAGTGGTGAGGGAAGGAAGATGTGGGTATATCTAACAACATTGCATCCCATCATAGTGGGAGTGGGGAATCTGTCAAAATTGCAGATAACGCTTGAACTGTAACAGCTATGTTATTGTTACGGCCCGGATTTTAATGACAAGTCATATTTATTTCTGAACAATACTGTGAATTTTAGAACAATTTTATACAAATCTAGGCATTTTTAGTGTCGAAAATGTATTTTGATTCTGCATGTAAAGTCATATTTCAAGAAATTTTAGGAATAGGTCATATTGCGGCTAACATTTAATATAATAGGTTATATTTCCGTCAACATTTGTCAAAAATGCATATACCGTCTTTTTCGTGTCTTACGGGACACACAAATAAGAAAATGAATATGTTGCTCGCGAGACAATATTTAACGTGCTATTATGAAAGATAAACAGATAAATTAATACACAGCTTTATTCCTCAGGACTGTAGCAGAAAATCGGTGTACCACAACAGTCGTTTCTTGAACATAAAACATTGTTGCGCATAGTCGACAATATGGTCTCAGAGCCAACAAAGGCGGCTTCTGCCGTAATAGTCTTCGCAGTCGCACAGGTGTTCCCAGTAACCAGTTTGAATAAGCCTTTGCCTTGTTCAACGTACCTAAAGCAAAGTGCTCCGACAGCGCGAAGTTGCTAGGATATGTTTGAGAATTTGGAGGGAAGTTCTTTAGTACTGATGCGAAAATGTTATTTTGTAAACTGTGTGAAGTTAAAGTTAGTGCAGAAAAGCGCTTTAATGTGCAACAACACTGTAAACACTGTAAACACAGCAGCTGTGTGAAACGAAGTGCTGAAAATAACAGCAGGCAAACGCTGTTATTTGAACAGACAGGTCAATCGTCAACCGTGCAATCATTCTGCAAGGATTTGTGTGAGATGATAGTGTCCTGCAACATCCCATTGGGAAAGCTGAAGAATCCACGATTCAGACGGTTCTTGGAGTAGTACACAACACATCCAGTTCCAGATGAATCTACACTGAGAAAGAACTATTTATCCGTATGCTACAATGATGTGCTCAACAAAATATGGATTACTATTGTTGAGCAAATGATCTGGCTGTCGATAAATGAAACTACGGATATTAGCGGGCGATATATTGTAGATGTTGTTGTTGGTTGGTTCAAATGGGTCTGAGCACTATGGGACATAACTTTTGAGGTCACCAGTCCCCTAGAACTTAGAACTACTTGAACCTAACCTACCTAAGGACATCACACACATCCATGCCCAAGGCAGGATTCTAACCTGTGACCATAGCGGTCGCGCGGTTCTAGACTGTAGCGCCTAGAACCGCTCTGCCACCCCGGCCGGCCTGTTGTTGTTGGTGTTCTAAAAGTTGATGGCGCTGGAGATATGTTCCTACTAATGTGTGAAGCTCTCGGAAGAGTAAACAATTCGACGATTGCTATGTTGTTTGACAATTCTCTGAAGCTACTGTGGCCGGATTGTGTGAAAAGAGACAACGTTTTGTTGCTTGTAACAGATGGTGCTTCAGCAGATTCTCTACCCCAGTATGGTGTACGCCACTTGCCTTGCGCATGCTTTGCACAGAGTTGCCGAAGAGGTGCGATCAAATTACCCTGACGTGGACAAATTAATTTCCTGTGGCAAGAAAATCTATGTGAAGGCTCCGCTATGGGTGCAGAAATTCAAGGAACAAGCACCTTCAACACCCCTCCCACCTAAACCTGTTCAAATGGCTCTGAGCACTATGTGAATTCTGAGGTCATCAGTCGCCTAGAACTTAGAACTAATTAAACCTAACTAACCTAAGGACATCACACACATCCATGCCCGAGGCAGGATTCGAACCTGCGACCGTAGCGGTCGCTCGGCCCCAGACTGTAGCGCCTAGAACCGCACGGCCACTCCGGCCGGCCTTACACGATGCGGTTCTTGGCTTAATGCAGCTGAGTATTACTGCACCAACTACACCCAAATAGTAGCTGGATAATGATGAATCAAGTGCTATCGAAATTGTGAAACAAGTTTATACAGATACTTTGTCTCGAAACATGGCATACATCAACGCCAATTTTTCAGTGATATCAAAAGCCATCAAACGACTGGAAGCTGTTGGCACTCAGCTATGTGAGGCCCTGAGCTTTGTGCAACATGTGCAGAGCGAGTTGGTTCGAGCTCGTGGTCATGTGGCTGACAAAGTGAAAACCAAATTGGAAAGTGTTCTCCAATGGAATCCTGGATGTTCTACACTGCGCAAAATTAGTGACAGTCTTTCAGGGAATGCCGCAACATTTGAAGATACTGAAACAAAGCTGAACTCCAGTGACTTGGCTGCCTTCAAATACGCTCCAGTGACGTCTTGTGGAGAGGAGCTTTTCCAGGTACAAAACTATCCTCAGCAACAACCGTAGATCTTTGGCAATGGAAAACCTGAAAATGCATTTTGTGAACCAGTGCAACTTTGCAGATACTGAAGATTGACGTATGGTATTAAATAATGTGAAACACTTTAAATACTATGTAAAAATAAAAACATTGTTTTACTGTTTCGATAGATGATCTTTTCACTGTACTTTGTGTTTAGAAAATAAAACATTCAGACATTCAAAAAGTAGGTGCAAATTAGCCACAAACTCTACAGAAAGAAAGAACTATACTTGCAATATTTTGAGAAGTGAATGTTGTATTATTTTATGGTGAATAAAACATTAAATAAACAAACAAGAATGCTATAAATAAACTTCTATTAAATCATATTTTATTTTTTAAGATCATATTTATTTAAGTTTTAGGTCATAAATGCTTGCATATTTCACTTTTTTTAGGTAATTAAAATCTGGGGCCCAGTTATTGTTAATAAGTTACAAGTTTGTTTTGTTTGCGAAAGTGGAGCAAAGATTTAATTTCACAGAGTACTGGAGTATTGTTTTGCTGCATTTAAAATAATCAGTTAAGTGCATAACCCATTGTTGAAATTTCATTTTATAGACTGCACAACTGGATATACGTGCAATGGTGTTTTTAATGGTTGGTTAAAAATCGCGACTGACATACAGAGAGTCGAGCACAGACAGCTCTGCGTGAAGTCAGGATAGCTGTTGGGCACCTGTGAAGCGTCAAAGACGCCAGTAAAACATTATTAGAGTTCAATCACATATTCTGTTATTTTACAAGTCGCCGTTCTTCAACACCAGCCTCGGCTGTTGCTCGTTCAGCTGTGTACTGGATTCAAACTGACATCTGTCAAGTCAGCACTGCAACGGCAAACCAGTTGCCGGCGAGCAGGGGCGACCATTGCGAAGCACAAAGTGATCTTGGGCTGTCTACTGGAAGTCCTCAGTTCCACTCCGAATTCTGCAGTGACCCTCGATAACCCATCTGAAATGTGTCTGGTATCGGTAGTCGTGTGGTCGGTTGATGTCGTCCCTAACGGCTGATAGGTTTCAGCACTCAGAAGTGCCTGAGTGTTGAACAGGAACCTTGACCCCAGGAGGCCCTGTTGCTGGTTTCCACATTGAAGTTCAGTGCTGGCAGCACCCTGCGACGTTGTGTTGGACACTTCCGACGCCAAATCTTCTGATGACAGTGCTGGAGTGCACATTTCTGGCACCAGTTTGCAGAAGGTCAGCAGAGGCACAATTTCCAGCATTACTCACTTGTCGGAGTAGCTTGCATGCATACATACTATAACAAGCTTGGACAGAGGAATGTAGCACAAAACGGTGTGAGTGTCGGCAGTCACTCTCTCAGGCTGGCAGTGTGATGGATCGACATGGCTTGTCTGCTCCTAGCGTGGGATGGGATACTTACTGTGCTTATTCAGATATATTGCTGGCAGCTCTTCACCATTCCACACTGAATGTCTGAGTCAGTCAGATATGGCAGTGCCCAGCCCAGCGAGCCGCTTAGCTGGCTGGATGCTGGTCCGTGTGGTGTAGCGCCTTCGAAATGTTGTTACGTTGAGCCTATACTGCTGGCATTCAACCATACATACAGGTATCTATCAGTGCTTGGCCAGTGGAGTGGCAGGGGCCTCAAGCGGTATTTGTTCAGATAAATAAACGTTCCTGTTCCAGTTTTACATATGGCTCTGAGCAATATGGGACTTAACATATGTGGTCATCAGTCCCCTAGAACTTAGAACTACTTAAACCTATCCAACCTAAGGACATCACACCCATCCATGCCCGAGGCAGGATTCGAAACTGTGACCGTAGCGGTCGGGCGGTTCCAGACTGACGCGCCTAGAACCGCACGGCCACACCAGCCTGCTCCTATTTTACAACATACATGCAGCAGTAATTGCTTACACATTAAAAGTCTTCTATTTGCAATAATGTGCGTGCCTCTTTGGATGACGGTTTTGAAAAATTAACTTTATAACGGTGTTCTGTGTGTGCACAAGCTCCTTACAGTGGCTACATTTTTAATATTTCCTGATTCATGTTTAACAATGCGAAGAAGTTATAATGCACTAAAACAGGTCAGTAACTGATTTAACAAGGAAACTATCAATTTTTTTAAATGTTGTGGCATTTTATATTTATTACTGTGCTGAACATTCCTAAAAAATAGTCCATGCAATATGCAAGCTTCTCTCTTGGACTTCTTCAAAATTTCCCACTGCTTTTACACTGAAGTGTATCAACTGCAATGCCATAATATTGGACCTTGGACACACATGTTTTGAGTGTAGTAGCCGTATTGAGACATAAATTGTACACATTTAGAGAAGGCTACCATTGAAAAATATCCATCAGTCATCTTGGACAACAAATTGTACTGGTTAGGATAATTAATTAAGTAATAAAGTAAATCATAAATTAACTCCAACATCTGCCCTCTAATCATCAGGATAACACCACAGGGTCATTAACTAGATCCTAAATAACCACCGAATAACTAAAACAAGTAGTCCACAGAGCTGTGAGGAGAGGGGCAGGGGAGGGTGGTGGAGGGTCTTGAAAGTGACAGGCGAGGGAGGGGATCATAAATCACTGGGCCAGAACCTGATCTACCCCATTACTAATAGCATACAGATTTTTTAGCTTGTGTCCTGAGATTAGCTATGATAATGAGTTGAAGATTTCCTTCTGCATAAAATTCTCCCACCTGAGCTTACAGTCAGCCTATGACAGCACTTTGAAGTGATGGATATCACTTGGAGCCAAATCTGGGCTGTAGAGCAGATATTCAGAAACGTCACACACGACGTGACACAACATTTTGTATTTTGTTAAGCAGACCTGCTGTTAGGAATTATTGTGCAAAAACGTGACGCTGATAGGCAAGTGACCCCACAGTTTTCTTTCAATGGTTCTTCGCAGTTTTCTTAATGTCTCACAGCATATTTCAGCGTTGATTGCTCTTCCACAGTCTATAAAATAAACAGACAAGATGACCTTAGAACTTCAAAAATTGCTAATCGTAACTTTCTGGCAGATAGAATCTGGTGTGCTTTAACCGCTTGTTGCCTAATGCGATATGACCTCACACTATGGCTCTTAGTCTCCGCGTTACCAAAGAAAGCCTAAAACCTCTTTAATCCATGGGTACACATTTATGTACTTCGAATCTTCACTTCATAAAATTAATAGTTTCTACCAACATTTTTATTATAAGGCAAAAAACAGCGCTCTGACTGTACAATTTTTATTTTATAAAAACCGCAAACGGTTTCATGGCAATTTACGCCCACCTTCCGAGGATCTAAACAAGGGTTAGAAAGGAAATATTTTACAATTTTATAACTGTATTAGTAAGTATTGCTATATGGAGTATGAAAGTCCTGAGCATTGGGCCATACATACATGGTGTCTACAACATTATTTCCCGCTGTCCTGAAGTCCTTCCCCATCCTTCATGACACTGATAAATTAAAACCCATTAGAAGCATTTCTCAAGTACATAAAATGAGGTATGTCAAAAGAAAATTAAACGAGTATTTGGTGTGGAGGGAATAAAATAATCCCTACAAAGCATACGAAGTGCATATAAGCACCAGTAAAAAAATACCATATTAGCAGGTGATGTGGCCATAGCTGTAATGAACACTGAACTAACTAGAGCCATATGCAAACAGCCATACGGAAAACTGCATTGGCCATGGTATCTGAAAACCCAGCTATGTGGGGCTAGTGCACCTAACAGCAAAGCGTGAAAGAGGGGAAGGTGCTGTACATAAAAGTAAATTACAACTTAAATCACCGAGTGATATAAAACATAGACGACACATGGATATATTTAAAATCGGTTTTATTCTACGCAATTTCAGAACCAATGGGGAATTTATAAACAGTAAAAGCTTTTACATGCAGCGAAATACGTTCTCGAAAAATAAGAACAATGGGCTATCTGATAAGGTTGTTAAAATATACCTACACTCCTGGAAATTGAAATAAGAACACCGTGAATTCATTGTCCCAGGAAGGGGAAACTTTATTGACACATTCCTGGGGTCAGATACATCACATGATCACACTAACAGAACCACAGGCACATAGACACAGGCCACAGAGCATGCACAATGTCGGCACTAGTACAGTGTATATCCACCTTTCGCAGCAATGCAGGCTGCTATTCTCCCATGGAGACGATCGTAGAGATACTGGATGTAGTCCTGTGGAACGGCTTGCCATGCCATTTCCACCTGGCGCCTCAGTTGGACCAGCGTTCGTGTTGGACGTGCAGACGGTGTGAGACGACGCTTCATCCAGTCCCAAACATGCTCAATGGGGGACAGATCCGGAGATCTTGCTGGCCAGGGTAGTTGACTTACACCTTCTAGAGCACGTTGGGTGGCACGGGATACATGCGGACGTGCATTGTCCTGTTGGAACAGCAAGTTCCCTTGCCGGTCTAGGAATGGTAGAACGATGGGTTCGATGACGGTTTGGATGTACCGTGCACTATTCAGTGTCCCCTCGACGATCACCAGAGGTGTACGGCCAGTGTAGGGCATCGCCCCCCACACCATGATGCCGGGTGTTGGCCCTGTGTGCCTCGGTCGTATGCAGTCCTGATTGTGGCGCTCACCTGCACGGCGCCAAACACGCATACGACCATCATTGGCACCAAGGCAGAAGCGACTCTCATCGCTGAAGACGACACGTCTCCATTCGTCCCTCCATTCACGCCTGTCGCGACACCACTGGAGGTGGGCTGCACGATGTTGGGGCGTGAGCGGAAGACAGCCTAACAGTGTGCGGGACCGTAGCCCAGCTTCATGGAGACGGTTGCAAATGGTCCTCGCCGATACCCCAGGAGCAACAGTGTCCCTAATTTGCTGGGAAGTGGCGGTGCGGTCCCCTACGGCACTGCGTAGGATCCTACGGTCTTGGCGTGCGTCCGTGCGTCGCTACGGTCCGGTCCCAGGTCGACGGGCACGTGCACCTTCCGCCGACCACTGGCGACAACATCGATGTACTGTGGAGACCTCACACCCCACGTGTTGAGCAATTCGGCGGTACGTCCACCCGGCCTCCCGCATGCCCAGTATACGCCCTCGCTCAAAAATCCGTCAACTGCACATACGGTTCACGTCCACGCTGTCGCTGTATGCTACCAGTGTTAAAGACTGCAATGGAGAAACGTATGCCACGGCAAACTGGCTGACATTGACGGCGGCGGTGCACAAATGCTGCGTAGCTAGCGCCATTCGACGGCCAACACCGCGGTTCCTGGTGTGTCCGCTGTGCCGTGCATGTGATCATTGCTTGTACAGCCCTCTCGCAGTGTCCGGAGCAAGTATGGTGGGTCTGACACACCTGTGTCAATGTGTTCTTTTTTCCATTTCCAAGAGTGTATGTCTCAGTTCTCTCTGGATGTTTAAGGTAAGCTCAGGAAATTTTTGTAAGACTAGGAAAATCGCTATCTCTTCTGGAGTATCATGGTTGTTACCCTTATTTTCCAAACACGTGATCTGATATCCTGTGTCACTTAAAGCGCACTTAGTGCTGATCCTGAATTCGTGGAATTGTTATATACCGTTTAAACTGAGTTGAAAGACATCTGCTGGTTTTGCCTATATATTTGGCATCACACTGCTGACAAGAAATGCAATAGTCACCCGATAACTTAAACCTATCATTAAGCGTACTGTCCTTGTGTCTAAAGTTTGTTCATAGTTCTTAGAAATATAATAAGCATCGCTTTGTTTATTCGAAACCAGGCATTTACCTATTCATACGTTAAATGTATTCGCAATTGCCAAAATGGACAACCATCAGCTGTAGAATGGAATTACGACAATGAAAATTTGTGCTGGACTGGGGCTCGAACCCGGATTTCCCGCTTATCGGTGAGCAGCCACCTTACCCTATGGTTGTCCGTGCACGACTGACGGGTACCCTCAAACTTTCGTATGTCGTCAAGCATGCGTCTACAACCTGTATTCGTACATCCAATATGTATATTTTTGTACAGGTGAGACATTTTACTTTATAGTCGATTGCACGGTTTCTGTGGATAAACACAATATTATAGTGCCTGTATTATTCTGAATACGATGAAAAGTCCTTGTGGACATTCATGTCCAAAGGCACTCTGCATCGTATTCAGAATAACCTAGGCACTGCAATATCATATTTGCCTATTCTGTCAGAGATAACTCCAAAGAAAGGAATTCTATGGTACTTTCTTTCTATCAGAATCTGTATTTTCCATTGTGATAAGAGAGCTGACCGCCTTTCGTTGGTATGTAGCTTGTGACACATAGCGATTCATATTTAGCCTTTGTATTATGCGAGCGGCAGCGTAAAAAAATGTTGTGGGCAAAATTTACGTAAGTATGTAAGAACTTATCTGCTCCATGTAGAACATTTAGTAACCCAGTGAAAAAATTGTAAAATAGTTCCTTTCTAACCCCTGTTTAGATCACCTTAGGATGCACCTAAATAGGAGTGAAACCGGTCGTTATTTAATTAAAAAAATCTACAACCAGAGCTACGTTTTTTGCTTTCTTATAAAAATGTGGACATTTGGCTGCGGTTGCCTGCAATTTAAAATAGTTTCTATCTACTCAAGATCCGCAACACACGTTTGTGCATGTTATGTAGTTTCAGTTGCTGTCAGTAGATCACGCCACAGTCCACTTGCAGTGCCACCTATAGTGTTTTGAAGGTACGTCTCAGCAGCATGACTACTCACAGTGCACACTTAAAACCTATTTCGGAATAATACTTTACTGTACACCTTAGATTTACCTTATTTGTTGCTTTTAATATGCTAAATTAGCCATATGTCTGATCTATAAATGTTTTACTATGATTATTTCCTGTACTGAGTACCGTAGATGTGGAAATATGACGTATTTTGTGTCTGTGAGGCTGTACTCAGCAGTTGCGGATTTCTCCAGTTCTCGATTTTTAATATGCCATTGATGTTCTGCGCAGCGTTCGGAAACTGTACATATGGAGTGACAAATGTAATTGTTTCTGCATTCACTAGGGATGTAAAACCCAGGGTCCCCGAGGCCAAGACTGTCCTAAAGAGGGTGTAATATCTCCTTTATCTTTTTAGGAGGACGGAAAATAGATCTGATATCTCCACTCCCCAGGACGCTGCCTATTTTGCTGGATGCAGCGCCGCAGAGGGGAAGGAATGCAATCAGTAGCTCATCGCGTGAATGTTCAACATTTTCATGTTTCATTCTCTTGGAGAACGCTGACTTCTTATCACGTGACCCATGCCACAGATGTATCCAAGTGTTCCCCATCAGAAAGGGTTTTCACTCTGTGTACAGTTGTATTTAAAGCTGCTCTCTTCTGGACTGGATGGTGAAAACTCTGGGTGCTAAGATATAAATCAGTGTGCGTCGACTTGTAGTACACTGAGTGGCTGAGACATCCATCCGACTTTCGTTGTACCAAAAAATGCAGCTTCCGCCTTTCCCTGTCTCGACGGTGAATTGGATGTTTCGGTGCGTACTGTTCATATGTTCATGGAAGTACTCAAGAGCATCTATGCCGCGTGGCCAGACTATAAACGTGTTGTCAACATAGCGATAAAACGAAGATGGATGAAGGGGAACCAAATTTAATGCAGTCCCTCAAAATGCTCCACAGAAAAGTTGACCATTGCTGGACACAACGGAGAACCCATTTCATCCGTCATTTCATAAAATTTTCCACCATACAACAAGTCGGTGGTCGCTGTAACGTGTCTGAACGACTTCATCGTTTCAGGAGGAAAATGGTCTGTCAACTGTTTCAATGTGTCCTCTACAGGAACTTTTGTAAATAGTGAGACCACATCCAGGTTGGCAAAAATATCGTTTGGGTCAACTCTAAGCTGTTAAATTCTCTCAGTGAACATCTGACCGTTTTTGTGTGATGCTCACAGCTTCCAAGTATTAGAGTCATCAACTTAGTTAAATATTTGGTCAGCCTGTAGGTAGGAGAACGAACAGCGCTGACAATTTACCTCAATGGAATATCTTTCTTTGTGGGGTTTAGGTAATTAGTACAGCCTAGGAAATCAAGGAGCTCGTGCTCTGACAGATTTTGGTCCCGTTGTAGTCATTTGTACCATGACATCTTACAACAATAATGACACTTTACGTCGTGCGGTGGTAGCGTTCTCGCTTCCCGTGCCCGGGTACCCGGGTTCGATTCCCGGCGGGGCCAGGCATTTTCTCTGCCTCGTGATGACTGGGTGTTGTGTGATGTCCTTAGCTTAGTTAGGTTTAAGTAGTTCTAAGTTCTAGGGGACTGATGACCATAGCTGTTAAGTCCCATAGAGCTCAGAGTCATTTTTTGGCACTTTACAGTGATATTCAGTGGTATTAAGAGCAACTTCCTTGTCAGCCGGAAGTACCAAAAGATCTTATCTTTCCACAATGAATAGAGCCCCTCTCTCCCGCCTCTGCTGATGTTAGATTTGGGGAGCTTGGCTGAGGCTAGAGTGGGACTGATGACAAGTCTTAACGTCGTCGGGTCATCGTGTGACAGATGCCGCACCGCCTGTTCCACGCTGCTAATGAAGGCTACGATAGTTACGGTACGGTGCGCGGTGTAAGAGCTAAACTCAGTCCTTTATTAAGGGCCGAGATGGTTCCTTCGTCCCGGTTCTTGTCTGACAGGTTGATGACAGTGCGTGTGATTCCATTAGGTGACACTGATCTTTGCGTGGCTACAAATCACTCAGATTTCTTTGTCTGTTACTGTTGTGATCTCTTTGATGAGCACCCGGCGACATATCAACCAACTCCCAGTCGAGAGATGAGAGACCTACAGATAAAAATAGATGGCAATTATATAAACTGCGCCCATTATATCCAGTTCCTACCTCGTATGTCGTATCCTTTCTATGACGACGGCCGGGCTAGTCTTCCGTGAAGTATTACTCGCACCTGCGGACCTTATGTGATGTTTAACCACAGCAAACTTGGTTCGATCTCCTTGTCCCGAAAGCACTGCAGAAATGCCAAGTTATTCCGAAACTGCGCACATTTCGCGAGCAGTTTCTCCATTTGACGAACCTGCCGCGCAATGTCCTCGCCTTAAAAGATAGTTATATGAGAACGACGTCCTTCGCAACGCACCGTTCTAAAAAAACATTCTCGGACTTCATGACGCGTCAATTTATTTGTATTGCTAAGGAGATGTGTAATTGCCATCTGATTATTATTAATAATAATAGTAATAAAAATTAATAATAATAATACAGGTAATAAGTCAATTGAGCTCCTGCTAGATAACAGTACACTGTATATCAAACAGGAACTGTTATGAAAAGTAGAATTTCTTAGATTGCTTTAAAATTTAAACAATCGTGATCTGAATAGAGGGGAATTGGATGAATGTGAGTGGCAAGTCAAAATGGTGTGTGCTCTTTATTTAAGTGGAAAGGTAAGAAGTCTGTTATTGTGTTATCTTCCTGTGTTGGTAATTAGCCACAAGGTACTTCTAACCGATGTCAAGCGCAAAGAATAAATGGTAATACTCCACAACAACTATCATAAGAGCTACAATTATAACGTGGGTTGTACTGATCCATGTGACACGTTTATTGCTTGTTACAGGTCAAACACAAGAACAAATAGGTGGCCAGTTAGACTGTTTAATCATTTTCCTAATTTAGCTAAGGTTAATCGTTGGATTATGTACAAAAGATTTTGTGCAAAAGAAGGAGTACCAAAATGTGGCAGATTGTCCCTAATAAATTTGAGACTGCATTTGGCTAATAAGCTGATAAAGTCTTCTCATGTGAGAAGTTCCTCAAAGCTCTCCAGAGAAATATTCGTGCAAACAATATTTCTTTCAATAATCTTGAGTATAGTTATTTATAGTAATTGTAATTGTCCCTGTATCATCCTACCGATCTATTTTCATTAAGATAATTAGAATTGTTCTTCCGCAACAAACCAAATACTCAGCAGCAGAGCTCTAAACCATCTCTGTAATGCAGTCTTGTCTATTGTTTCAAAATTATTCTCAGTACAAATATTAACACTATTTTTTTCTTATTAACACTGTTGAGATTAATTCTCATATTCTTTTGGTTATATTTCTTTTCTTTTTGTAATATCATTCCGCTACTTGCAAGGATATTCAAATTAGATCGTGAGACTAATTTTATTTCTTCCATATTTTATTAGTTAAGATGACAAAGTAAAGAACCTTGCATTCCATTTTTATAAATAACGCGATATTTATTTCTCTAAATGCCAGTACAATCAATTGCTGATAAGCACGAGGATCCATCTGCCCAAACAGACCTACTCAGACTCTTAAACAATTAAAAAAATAGGCGCCACAGCCACTTTGGCCGCACATTTAACATTTTCTTGTTTGAGTCGGAAGTCTTCTCACTGATTTGATGCGGCCAGCCGAAGCAAAATCTCACCGTCTTCAGACGTTGTCCCCTGAATAACTCTTTGTCCCTTGAACCGTTCAACGCTTTATCTTTACAAAATTCTGGGTCAGTTAATATAAATCAAGAGTTTCGCAGTCGTAAATTATAGTTCAGACCTCTATTAAAATTCGCAAATGAGTTCCCAGTACACACTCGTTGCAACTTCCATATAACCAGTTCCCACACCACAATGAGACACCACTCTTCACCATGAGAGGGTTCTAGACCAATCGCTATTACAAAATATTGGAACACTAATCAGACTCCACACCTATTAAATAATTCCACTAATCCCGCACCACAAAACGTACAGCCAATTCACGACAAAATCGCTTACGAAACATTTATTTATCTGCACCTTATTAATTGCCAATGACGAGTGAGATGTCTTCTGCGGTTTAATACCGACTTAATATCGCACCTGCCCAACACAGCTTTACATCCGGAACCTGTGGCAATCTTTGAAAAATTAGCACTAAATGTGTTAACTGCCACGATTTATGATAAACGTTACGTACCCTCATTGACTTACCTCATTAACTTCGAGTTCACACATTTGCAGATTATCTATCTACGACCTAACCCATTCCCCTTCCAGCTCTGCACTGATTATTCAAACCATTAAAACCACTGAGGAACCAATAAGAACGAATAAACCAACAACGTGTATAGTACTTTTAACAATTTCTAATTATCTTAGTGTGCCGTCGTGCCGTCATATAGCGGCCGGCTGTAGCTTTCAGTAATATGTTAGTCGCTCAGGATGCTACTTAGCTGGAACATTCATCACCACCGAACTATCAGCGTCCTTTGCACCCTTCACACTTTTCTACAACAATCCATACATAACAACGTACAAATATAACAAAACATTCTTGCAAATGTCATAATTTCTTTGTTCCTACGTCGGTATGTAAATTACTTCCGTAATGAGTTGAGGCGACAAGTTTACCCGTAACGTCTACCACAGAATATGGCACATTATTTAGATAAAGCTGTATGTGTGAAATTCTTTGACACTCAAATGGATAACAGACTAAAATAGCAACATCATAGTGACATGTGGGTAAGGTTTACATATCACATAAAATAACATACACAGAATTGAAGGATACAGAATTAAGTTTTATTACTAGCAACACAAATACACATCCATAAATCAACACAAATAACAGAATAACTTCAAATATAGCCCTTGTACCACAGGTAACACACATTGCGCCCCTCCTCCCCTCCCCCCCTCCGCCCCAACACATAATGCGGAGCACCTGGAATGTAGGGAAATTGAAATTTTATTTGCCAGTTTTCTCTCATGCGGATTGCTCCCCGCGGAGTTAGTGTGTGGCTGCTGCAGAGGGTTGGTAATCACAAGTGAAGTATACACAGTTGTCTATGGGTGTGATGAGGCTTGCGGCGTCCGTGTTGTGTGTTGTAGGGGTGAAAGTAGGACCCATGCTGACTTTGCCTGCTCGATAGAAACCTGTGGCTTTGCCATTTTGCAAGATCTCGATGGCGTGGTTTCCAGTATACACTGAAGTGACAAAATTCATGGGATACCAATATGCACATATACAAATGGGGTCAGTATCACGTAAACAAGATGCAAAAGAACAGCGCAAAAGGTATAAAAGGGCATAGCATTAGCGGAACTGTCATTTATACTCAGGCAATGGTTCAAATGGCTCTGAGCACTATGGGATTTAACTTCTGAGGTCATCAGTCCCCTAGAACTTAGAACTACTTAAACCTAACTAACCTAAGGACTTCACACACATCCATGCCCGAG
Organism: Schistocerca gregaria; assembly: GCF_023897955.1. Lineage (NCBI taxonomy): Eukaryota > Metazoa > Arthropoda > Insecta > Orthoptera > Acrididae > Schistocerca > Schistocerca gregaria. The sequence continues at coordinate 187,594,378 of NC_064920.1, read as the reverse complement.
GCAGGATTCAAACGTGCGACCGTAGCGGTCGCGCGGTTCCAGACTGAAACGCCTAGAACCGCTCGGTCACTCCGGCCGGCATACTCAGGTAATTCATGTGGAAAGGTTCGATGTGATCATGGCTGCACAATGGGAATTAACAGACTTTGAATGTGGAACGGTATTTGGAGCTAAACGCACGGGACATTCCATTTCAGTAATGGTTAGGGAACTTAATATTCCGAGATCCACAGTGTCAAGAGCGTGCCGACAGTACCAAATTACAGGCATTACCTCTGACCACGGGCAATGCAGCGGCCAACGGGTATCGCTTAACGACCGAGATCAGCGACATAGTGCGAACAGACAAGCAACCCTGCGTGAAATAACTGCAGCAGTCGACGTGAGACGTAGAACGAAAGTATCCGTTAGGACAGTGGGGCAAAACTTCGAAGTTAATGAACTGTGGTAGCATACGACCAAAGCGAGTGTGTTTGATAACAGCACGACATCGTCTGAAGCGCCTCTCCTGGGCTCGTGACCATAACGTTTGGACTCAAGACGACTGCAAAACCGTGGCCTGATCAGGTAAGTCCCGATTTCAGTTGGTAACAGCTGATAGTTGAATTCCAGTGTGGCGGAGACCCTACGACGCCGTGGATGCAAAACGCCAACAAGGCATTGTGCAAGCTGTTGGTGGCTGCATAATGGTGTGGGCTGTGCTTGCATGGAATGGACTGGGTCGACTGGTCCAGTTGAGATAATCATTGACTGAAAATGCTTATGCTCCGCTACCTGGAGACCATTTGCAACCGTTCATGTTCCCAAAGTATGAAGAATTTTTATGGATAATAATGCGCCATATTACCGAGACACAATTGTTCACTATTGGTTTGAAGAACTTTCTGGACAACTTCAGCGAATGATGGGCCACCCAGATCGACCGTCGTTCATGCGCAAAATTCTGCTCCTCAATAGATCCTCAGTTCTGGACGATTATAGAGGCACCATGGCTGAATATTTCCGGAAATGACTTCCAACGACTTGATGAGTCCATGCCACGTCGAGTTGCTGCGCTACAATTGCCAAAAGGAGGTCCACCACGATATTAGTAGGTATCTCGTGACTTTTGTCACCTCAGTGTACAGTTGTTGGAGCAGCGATTTGATGAGATCTGTATGGAGCAAGATCTGAATACAGTCGCCGAAAGCTTTCTGGATGAAAACGGTGTGTTAGCCATGGAGCGGCAGATGTGTGACGGACTTTGGCTATGTGGTTTTGGAGCTCTTTTACCAAATGTGTAAGTTCCCCCGCGGATGGAAGCAGTGTCCGTAATGACAGTGTATCAGAATTTATAACAGTTCCTCATATACAATTTCTCCACATGATGTACTGATATCCGTAAGTAATGCTGCACAAAGGCTTGAAAGGACCAAGAGAAAGGCTTCTGTCCATTTCTCACAGGGACACTTGAGAGTTGCCCCTAAGGTCCAATGCGATCTTCCTATCATCCCTTTGCTGACAGGATGGTATCTTGTCATGATGACACGGCGTACTGCACATTTTGGGCAGTTCCTGCACAAAAGAGATTCTATCTGTCAACCCTTATTTGTAACGACATGTAGGGCGCAATGAAGTCGTGCTGTCCTGGTGGCGACGGAGATCTTTGATGTTGTCTCAGCAGAAATACCCATGTAGATGTAGCTCTAACCATCAAGTACATTTGTTCTACTGTGAGAAGGTATCTGTAGCCATGCACAGATGGAAGGGGGCCTCGGGATTGACGTGGATATGGAAGAATATTACTGGAGAGCTTTTAAATGTTGGCGTATACATGTCTTCCCACTCTATATTCCTGGGGTAGAATAAATGAACGTGACCAAGGATGGGCATTTTTTTAAGCAATCGAGACACAAAACAGTCAGTCAGCAATTTGATGATCATGTTTAATCTTGGTTATGACTGACCGTTAACCTGTCAAAAGCAACTACCCGGAGTTCTGGCGAAATGTAGGGCCTTGGCTTCTGCTGAGAAATGTTGTCCCATAGTGTTAACTTGGGATCTGGGCGAGTCACAAACCTGTGGAAGTGACGGTCAATAAATGCTGTAATTGTGGATTGTAACCTGAGCTGTGGCACGGCCCTGTTGAAGGAATGGCCAGTACATGCTGTAGTTGTGGATCTGTACTCTGAGCTATTGTGTTTTCTTTGTAATCCATATTGCCTGCCAAACCGCAGATGCATGAAAAGTGATTGGCCATGATTTGTGTGCTCCTTTTTGTGTGGCACACATCCAGCGTAAACTAACAAACTCTGTTTGAAGAGGGGGCACTAGTCACCAGTGTTCTGTAGTGCATCGCTTTGTGATCAGTGTCAACTACCACAGGACGAGCTTCAAATTGTGGTCGTAAATATTTAACATCTACATAGACTGCAGGCACTTCTCTGTCAAATGTGACCCATTGCATTCCGGAAAAAAATTATATTTGCCAATTTTAGTCGATTTGTTGGTGTAGGACTGTACCTATACTGTTTGGCTGGCGTCTACGACTACTGCCAGTATCCCACACAGCACTGAATGAGCGAGGAGCAGTGCACCGGTTACCTTCACTTGAAGATTGTGGGAGTCTTCTTCCATCTCCATGGGCTACCAGAGGGATCGCCGGCCTGTGGTGTTTGTGTCGTTCGAGAGCGACTGTACATCCGTCCTTGCTGGGGGGTGGGGGCGATAAAAGTTAACCATTTCAAGGAAACCTCGTAACTGCTGCTAATCTGTTGCTCTGGAGGGGCTTCGAGAGCTGCTATTTTCTGTGGCAACGAATGAATACCACCTGCCGAAGACGTCTGTCCCAGGAAAATCGCTTTTGCTTTGATGATGACACACTTCTCTTCGTTCAGTACTATACCATAATTATACAGCTGCTGACACACTTCCTGCACGTGTCGTTCATGTAGCCAAAGATCTCTCCCCATGTGCTTTCCATATTTTTGGAGCACCGAAGAATGATTGTCGTGGCCGTTGAGTTGCTTGAATAAACAGGTACAATCAAGGTCCAATAGGCAGCCGTAAACGTTTTTCTTTGAAGGCATTTACTGTCTTGTCTCATAACGGGATAAACACGTTGACAATTGTGACGATTATTTTCCAAATAATAAACAGCTGACATATTTTTTTCCAACTCTCTTGTTTTCATTTGACTGCCCCTAATACATCCATGAGTCCAAGACCACCTGTGGCAGCCAAGAGTAGAGAGCTGCAACCGATTTGTGGTACAGAATCTACGTCTTGACCCATGGGACATGCCACACAAAATCGTCTGCCAAAAGATAAAATCTCTGACAGTATTATCAACTCTATAACGAACAGGCGGGAGCGTAACAGAAAACTGACGGCACTCTGCACGATTACTAATAGGCACACTGTAGCAGACGAATCTGATTAACACAGAGAACTGCGGAACAAAGGGAAGGGTACTGTCGAGATAGGGCAATTTGTCCATTTTCGGAAGAGGAGAGATGAGGGAAGAAACCCTGAAACTGAAAAGGAAGAAATCACCTGATACTGACGGCATCTCTCCTGAATCTCTACATATCCTTCACGTGCACTTAAATTCATGTTTGTGTCAACTCTACAATGCATGTTTATTGCAGAGAAAAATACCAGTTTTATGGAAGAAAGTAAATGTCATTATCTTGAAAAAGGGTGAAGACAAGCATTCGCTAGCTCCAACGTCCTACCGACCTATTTGTCTTCTTGATACCTTAGTTAAAGTGATGGAGAAACTACTATGCAGTAGACTACACGAGAAAAGATTTCTTCATGACGTGTAATCCAAACAATATGGATTCAGAAACAGAAAGTCAGCAGAAGACACTGTAAAAGAGGTGATAAGACTTGCAAAAAACGCTCCGCATAAATATGTTGTAGTCATAATAGTGGGCATCTGCAAGGCTCAGGCCCAGATCTAGAGAGGGGCAAACCGAGGTATCTGCCCCGGGCGGCAATTTCATGGTTCGCCAAATTCATATTATGGAAGGAAAAGGCGTTGTTTCACAAAGCGCCTAGCATCCAATGCACGTTGGTCTGTCGATATTCATATGATTTTGAAACTCATCCCTGTTGGTTTTTGAACATTTTCGACCACATTGTAGATTGATTTCTGAACGAATCTTAAATTGATTGAATGCATGCATAGTGTACGTGATGTATCTGCCACGAAATTCCCGTCGCAACTAGAAATAAAGAACTTTCCTACGGACAAAAGGGGATGGGACTACATGAGCTGAGCCGAATAAACCCTAACGGATGAATGCCAATCGCTGTTTGCTTATGAGGTCGACTGGGTGAGTGGTAATCTGGTGTTATAACACGTAAGAAAGATTAATATCAATTTTCTCCGTGCATCCAAAAAAAATGAAATTTTGACAGAAAATTTTTGCTAGAACGCTACACTACTAAGGGCCAGTTGTACATTTCCCGGTTAGCAGTGGCTCAAGTTCTATTCTCGAAATAGTGCGGAAAACGCGTTGTACTATTACGTAATAACGCCTAACCGGAGAATAGGCCCGGGAAAACTGAACCAGTGATTCCGGCAGGGTTAGCGAAGTTAACCGGAGAATAAGTTATGAGAGTAGCAGGAGTACATACAGAATTAAAGACGACAAGATTGTTTGTTAGAACGAAGAAGGAGAAGAAACGGGAACATCACACAAAGTATGTGAAAGAATATGACTATTCCAAATTTATATAAAAATTTCGTACTATTACTTTTCGATCCCCTGCTTGAGAAACTGGAGCGTATGAATGCAATGTTAAACTATTTCCGAACATAAAATTTTTTTTCTTGTACTGGGCCTAATAGGCATTTGATATTGGTATTTAATGACTTATATTCTGTCGTGTTAATGGTTCAAATGGCTCTGAGCACTACGCGACTTAACTTCTGAGGTCATCAGTCGCCTAGAACTTAGAACTAACCTAAGGACATCACACACATCCATGCCCGAGGCAGGATTCGAACCTGCGACCGTAGCGGTCGCTCGGTTCCAGATTGTAGCGCCTAGAACCGCACGGCCACTCCGGCCGGCTCTATCGTGTTATTTATGTAAATAAAGTAGATAAAAATGACAATTTGTGCAAAAACAGTCTCGCTTATTTGGAGCTTGTTGCAATTGCTGTAATATTCTAAAGGCATATTTGATTTTATCTAGCAGACAGTGATAAAACAGACTTTACCAGATCGAGAAACCACACCAGTCTTGGGCACTATTCGTATTAACAGCTTTTTCAGTATTAGACAGTGAAATTAGGATTTTTCGTGCATCAAAACGTTTGACGAACTTTGATGAGGTAATAGATTCCTTCGCAGAGAGGAAAGCGCACCATGTAAATTTGTAGCAAGATTAGAGAGAAAAAAAAAAATGCTGGGATCTAAGGAGTGAAGACATGCGTACTGTCTTGCTTGTCCCTTGTCTTTACTGGTTTTATGTTTCCTATATTTAATTTTATGTCACACAAAAGAGAAAAATATTAGCTAATAGGCAATAAAGAGTGCAAATTTTCTGAAGAATTCTTACACTCACAATCACAAATAATCCCACCCAGTATTAATTGTGAGCTCTTTTCTTAAGCGGGTAGGATGTCAAATCGGCCGACTGTGAGCTAAATTTCCATTGTCCTAAATATAGGCTTGATGATTTCTATTAAAAAATATGCGCGTTTGAATTCCACAAAGTGAAATACAATGACGTGAATGTCCTATATTTCCTTGAACATACACTATGTGATCAAAAGCATCCGGACACCTGGCTGAAAATGACTTAGAAGTTCGTGGCGCCTCCATCGGTAATGCTGGAATTCAATATGGTGTTGGCTCACTTTTAGCCTTGATAACAGCTTCCAGGCATACGTTCAATCAGGTGCTGGAAGGTTTCTTGGGGAATGGCAGCCCATTCTTTACGGGGTGCTGCACTGAGGTGAGGTATCGATGTTGGTCGGTGAGGCCTGGCACGAAAGTCGGCATTCCAAAACATCACAGAGGTGTTCTATAGGATTCAGGTCAGGACTCTGTGCAGGCCAGTCCATTACAGGGATGTTATTGTTGTGTAACCACTCCACCACAGGCCGTGCTTTATGAACAGGTGCTCGATCGTGTTGAAAGATGCAATAGCCATCCCCGAATTGCTCTTCAACAGTGGGAAGCAAGAAGGTGCTAAAACATCAATGTAGGCCTGTGTTGTGATAGTGCCACACGAAACAACAAGCGGTGCAAGCCCCCTCCATTAAAAACACTACCACATCATAACACCACCGCCTCCAGATTTTACTGTTGGCGCTACACATGCCGGCAATGACGCTCATAGGGCATTCGCCATACCAACACCCTGCCATCGGATCGCCACATTGTATACCGTGATTCGTCACTGCACACAAAGTTTTTCCGCTGTTCAGTCGTCCAATGTTTACGCTCCTTACACCAAGCGATGCGTCTTTTGGCGTTTACCGGCGTGATGTGTGGCTTATGAGCAGCCGCTCGACAATGAAATCCAAGTTTTCTCACCTCCCGTCTAACTGTAGTAGTACATGCAGTGGATCCTGATGCAGTTTGGAATTCCTGTGTGATGGCCTGGATAGATGTCTGCCTATTACACATTACGACCCTCTTCAACTGTCGGCAGTCTCTGTCAGTCAATAGACGAGGTCGGCCTGTACTCCTTTGTGCTGTACGTGTCTCTTCACGTTTCCACTTCACTATCACATCGGAAACAGTGGACCTAGGGATGTTTAGGAGTGTGGAAATCTGCCCACAGGCGTATGACACAAGTGACACCCTATCACCTGAAGTCTGAGTTCCACAGGGCGCCCCATTCTTCTCTCTCACGATGTCTAATGGCTTCTGAGGTCACTGATATGGAGTACCTGGCAGTCCAATGCACCTAATATGAAAAACGTATGTATTCGGGGGTTCCGGATACTTTTGATCACATAGTATCAAGTTCATGAACATGGTTTTGAGAATCGACGTTAGTATCAAGTTTTTGCCCCAGTTCAGAAATATCGCAGATCTGGGACTGCCAGGCTTTCGATCACTTATGGTGGCCAGCACTTTATGAGCGCCTGAAGGACTTAGACTGTTTTAAAAACTATTGTCAAAACAGGGAAGCAACTCTGTTGTACTCAGAAGAGACACTACCAAAAGAAATTTCGGATGGTTGCCCACAGGGACCAGTAAGTGTCCCTGTCTTCTGGGATCTGGTACTTGATCCTTTATTAGGAAAGCTGCAGGGTAACAAAGAGGTCGTAGGAGTTGTGTTTTATGCCAAGTACTTGATGATTCTTGTGAAGAGAAGCCCCAGGACTAACCTGGAAAACTGATGTAACACAGTCTTTCAACAGAACATCAGTGATGACAAGGAGTTGAATTATCTGCTTCACCTGAAAGACGACATTCATGTTATAAAAATTGAACCTCTTTCGAGAGCTGGACATAAAATTAAGCAGCTCACGAAAACGAAAAACGTGGTTTCCTAATACCACAATATCTATGAGACTCAGTATGAATCGGTCAGCTGATACAAATTATTGCTGTAACAGTTTGTAGATAGACGAAATGGAATGATCACATAGGCTCAGTCAAAGATAAAATATTAGAAAAATGCGATCAGTCTAGGAAGGACATTGCTTTGAAAACACTCATGCAACTAGGATATCCATTTCATTTTTATTAAGTAACAAGATGTTTAAAAAGTTGAAACTGGAACAGATGAGGTAAAAAACGAGACACAAATTGTATTCACAAAATTTGACACAAGAAGACGTTTACCATTGTATTATAGACTCAGATAATCCAAAATGGTTTTTTACTTTCATACTGCTGCATTGTATTGCACTAGTAGATGCTTTTTATTTTGACATTTTGTAATAGATGTGAGCACACGATACCTCATTAAAATATGTTTTCATAGTGAGAAAGGTCTTTACTGTTTCAACCTTCATTCGGCTTTTTATCTGACCGCAAAGAGATCACTAAGGAAAATGTACATACATTCTATGTATTTTCTGTACTACCATTGATGAAAGGAAACTCACTTTTTATATTGCTTTTGAAATTACACTTTAATCAGTTATTATGAAAAGGTCATAAGTCCATAAAACATGATTCTGAGCTAACTTTTGAATACATTATGGGAGTGGCAGTGATCACTGTGTTACAAATATTTACTATTAAAAACACTCTTGATCGCGATTTATTTATCAAGGTGGCCAGTTTCGACCACTGCTGTGGTCATCTTCAGACCATTGAGTAGGAACCTCTTTCTGCTGGAGCATCTCCTGGAAAACTGATGTAACACAGTCTTTCAACAGAACATCAGTGATGACAAGGAGTTGAATTATCTGCTTCACCTGAAAGACGACATTCATGTTATAAAAATTGAACCTCTTTCGAGAGCTGGACATAAAATTAAGCAGCTCACGAAAACGAAAAACGTGGTTTCCTAATACCACAATATCTATGAGACTCAGTATGAATCGGTCAGCTGATACAAATTATTGCTGTAACAATTTGTAGATAGACGAAATGGAATGATCACATAGGCTCAGTCAAAGATAAAATATTAGAAAAATGCGATCAGTCTAGGAAGGACATTGCTTTGAAAACACTCATGCAACTAGGATATCCATTTCATTTTTATTAAGTAACAAGATGTTTAAAAAGTTGAAACTGGAACAGATGAGGTAAAAAACGAGACACAAATTGTATTCACAAAATTTGACACAAGAAGACGTTTACCATTGTATTATAGACTCAGATAATCCAAAATGGTTTTTTACTTTCATACTGCTGCATTGTATTGCACTAGTAGATGCTTTTTATTTTGACATTTTGTAATAGATGTGAGCACACGATACCTCATTAAAATATGTTTTCATAGTGAGAAAGGTCTTTACTGTTTCAACCTTCATTCGGCTTTTTATCTGACCGCAAAGAGATCACTAAGGAAAATGTACATACATTCTATGTATTTTCTGTACTACCATTGATGAAAGGAAACTCACTTTTTATATTGCTTTTGAAATTACACTTTAATCAGTTATTATGAAAAGGTCATAAGTCCATAAAACATGATTCTGAGCTAACTTTTGAATACATTATGGGAGTGGCAGTGATCACTGTGTTACAAATATTTACTATTAAAAACACTCTTGATCGCGATTTATTTATCAAGGTGGCCAGTTTCGACCACTGCTGTGGTCATCTTCAGACCATTGAGTAGGAACCTCTTTCTGCTGGAGCATCTCCTGGAAAACTGATGTAACACAGTCTTTCAACAGAACATCAGTGATGACAAGGAGTTGAATTATCTGCTTCACCTGAAAGACGACATTCATGTTATAAAAATTGAACCTCTTTTGAGAGCTGGACATAAAATTAAGCAGCTCACGAAAACGAAAAACGTGGTTTCCTAATGCCACAATATCTACGAGACGCAATATGAATTGGCCAGCTGATACAGAATCTCCAACAGAAAGAGGTTCCTACTCAATGGTCTGAAGATGACCACAGCAGTGGTCGAAACCGGTCACCTTGATAAATAAATCGCGATCAAGACTGTTTTTAATAGTAAATGATTTTGAGATATTCAAAGACAACTGTTTTATGCTTCAATGGTAGAAGATATGAAGTACTTGGGCTTTCATATGCTGATGTACACAGAAACCATTAAATCTACATCTTCAAATCATCATTTTTTATTACACATTCTTCAAATTAATTTTTATATCTTGGTCTCATGACCTTTTTGAACCAAATTAAAATAAACTATAGTTCAACTACAGAACTTTGAGAATTTATTAATAAACACAAATTACAAATAATATGTCAACATATTCATCACGACAGATAAGTATTGTTGCAACATTTTCTGTAGGTATCATACATTTTCATCTTCTTGAGTTGTTGTAGGCCAAGTGAATAAATCAATATAAAAGTCTTTGTGCTCCTCTGTGATGCCCTGTTCCAGTTTTTTAAATTTTTTATCTTAAATATGTTTATAGAACATTCCACTCCCGTGTGCTACATTCTGAGTCAGTCCATCAGTGAATGATCGAGCTACTAATACCCCTGGGTTGTAGCTGTCATACTCAAACATATTGTACTGTGAAAGACTGACGCTGAGTTTCATTGAACTGTCTTTTCCCATTGTTTCTAAACTCTGGGAATTGCATTTAAAGAGATCCACCACCAGTCATTATAGTTCTTAACAATGTTGTTATCCTCAAGGTAGTTAACAATGACTGAGTTCTTTTTATTGTCAGAATGTGTTATAAGTTAAATATATTCTTTCATAGTGTAAACTCTATTAGTTTGTCGAAACTTTCTTCTTATACTCCCAAACACCTCATCACAAAGTAGGAAAGAGTGCCCCCAGATATGAAAGCATTGAAAATTTTTTTCAAACATACCAGTTATAGGAATGTTTAGTCCTCTGTAGTTAATGTACGCTTCTTCTCATAATCTAGCCTTCTTTATTATGATGTGTTTGTATTTATCATAATGGTGTATGCCTTTCATCTTCTTGTGGCTGTTCCCTTCTTCATTTGAGCTCTTTTCTGATTAAACTGCCACTGTTAATGAAAGATTAGAGAACAACCACACAAGATTTGTCTTCCAGTGTGGTGTCAACAACAGATCATGAAACAGGTACTGGTAAAATTTGTTATTTATGTAGGGACTCATGACATTTTCATACCAACTAAAATGTTTGGCAACGATATTCTTGGCTTTAAAGGCAGAAACTCATGACATTCTCGACACAGATAGATGTGTTCAAAATGGTTCAAATGGCTCTGAGCACTATTGGACTTAAAATCTGTGGTCATCAGTCCCCTAGAACTTAGAACTACTTAAACCTAACTAACCTAAGGACATCACACACATCCATGCCCGAGGCAGGATTCGAACCTGCGACTGTAGCAGTCGCGCGGTTCCGGACTGAGCGCCTTAACAGCGAGACCACCGCTGCTGGCAGATACATGTGCCTAGAGATTGGGAATGCAAAAGTACTGAAATCTGAATTTGTGAAAAATTGGACTCATGACCTTTTCATAATAACTGATTCACTTTCATTTTGTGTAAGTTTGTAGGCTCCCATAGCCAGTGTCATTACAAATGAAATTATTTTTGGGTATTGGGCAGCATCAGTATAAATTTCTAATGCAACTAGATTGCTATTTCAAGCAACTTGATGTGGTGCTCTTCGGGGCAGTTAAATCAGTTATTGCAAAGGTGAAAATTGTAATGTATCCATTATAACGTCTTCAGACTGCTTACCAGAATGGAAACAGATGTTCTTATTATCTAATGTGGGGTTTCCCTAACTGTGTTCTGCAAAACATAGGTGTTTCGCGTAAAATGAACTAGTGCACTATGAAAAACTATTAAGTATATGTCGGCCTTTCTCGACACTTTTTATTAATTTCCTTAAAAAATTTAGTTATGATTTAAAATTTAAGTAATCATTAAATTAAACATTATCTAATTATTAAAAATTTTGTTAATTTTATTTAACTTAAAAATACACAGGTATTCCATCAAAGTACTGGGATTCTCGAAGTTTTCTGTCCAAGGAAAGGTTTGAGCAACCCTGGTCTAAACCAATCAAAAATTAGACTTAACGTACATCAATACTATCAACAGCAAAAATATTAACAATAAATAAAAAAAGACTGTAGATCAAGTTTTTATAACACAGTTTTTAAAAATACTCATTTCGAAACAATATACATATGGGACAGAAATCAGTAGACATGATATACATGGGACAAACAAATGATTACAATTTTAGAAAAGTTGGATTATTTATTCAAAAGAAAGTGCTTCATAAATTGAGCGTGTCAATAATCCATTGGTCTATAACTGGGCCTTATGCAAACCATTATTCTGCTTAGCATTGATTGATACAGTTGTTGTCTGTCCTCATGATGGATATCATGACAAATTTTGTTCAACTCGTGCGCTAGATCGTCAATATTGCAAGAACGTTGGAGGGCCCTGCCCATAGTGCTCCGAACGTCCTCATTTTGGAAGAGACCTGGCGACCTAGGTGGCCAATGCAGGGTTAGGCAAGCACGAAGACAAACAATAGAAACTCTTGGTGCATGCAGCTGGGCATTATCCTACTGCAACGTAAACCTAGGATGGCGTGGCTTGAAGGACAACAAATCGCGGTGTAGAACGTCGTTGACGTTCCGGTATGCTGTAAGCGTACTGCTGATGACAACGAAAGGGCTCCTGCCATGAAAAGGAGGCAAGATACTGCAAGACAGTGACATGTGTAGACGTATGGGTAAATCTTTTCGTAAATCGTGAGTATGTAGCATGTATAAATTGTAATAAAATTGTAACAAGTGGTATTAGAATATGCTTGTGGTACATAAATGGTATTATTTGTATTTTTTTGCGAAAGCAAATCAAGAAAACACCGGTCATGTGCATGTGGAACAAAGTGTAATGGCAACTTAGATGGAACTGAAATTTGTAGTTCTAACCGCGACCTTAAAGTGCAGAAACATCTGAAAGCCGCAGTAGAACACGTTCATCTTCATAAGTTGTTGTGCTCATTCCTGAGCGTCGTGACCCCATGAACTTAGCGTCTCCACCCAGGACAGTATGCCAGCTTCTCTTAGTGCCTGCTGAAGAAGTAGACCGGAGATCTTGATTTGATCTATTCTTCTGCACGCTGCTCTTTCTGTTGGTCTTGTGCCTTCGATCTTTCCTTGCAAGATTGTTTTCTCTAGATTTTCTCCATCTTTTCTCACAATATGGCCAAAGAATTGGAGAATTTTTTCAGTGATGCAAAAAGAAAGATGTCTGGAGATATCGAGTTGTTCAATAATAGACACATTACTTCTTCTTTCGGCCCATTTTATGCATAGCATCCTACACCAGCACCAATGCTCAAACGCATCAATGCGCTGTTTGTCTCTGGCCTAGACTGTCCATGTTTTGCAACCATAAAAGAAGACAGAAAATACGAGTGTTTCAACGAGTCGGTGTTTTTTGTTATTGCTCTGTTCTCCCAGATCTTGCTGAGCTTCTGGAAAACATGGTGAAATGCTTATCGAAACCAGCACAAGAAGAACTTGGAAATTTTGAAACCTACAACGACCCAAAGAAGGTGTGAAACCGAAATTTCTTTCAAACACATTAAAGGTTCTTCTAAGCAACCAATTTCAGCATCTGCCTTTGTACAGAGAACTTATGTCTTGCTAGTTAGGTAAAGCATATAGATCTGAATCGGCAACAAGGAAACACACTGTGCACTCTTCACATTGTAATACATGAGTACAACATAACAGCGTGAAAGTAAACAAACAGTGCAAAAATGTAAACAAAGGGACATCAAAATGTGTTAGCACAGTGTGGCTTTCTAACAGCAATGGCAGAGGAATTGCTGGAATTATTCATCACCAACAGGATCTCAATATTGCAAGTATTGTGAAATCTGGAGTAGGCTTGGAGGAAATTGTGAAGGACTATGAAAACAAAAATCTTGTGTCGCAAAATCATTGTATTGTGATAGTAGGCGGTGCAAACGATGTATGAATTCAAAGTAGCAAGTAGATTATTAAGACAGACATTAAAGTGTCAGAAAGCGATTGTGGTAAGCATACCACAAAAGCATGACCTTATTGAGTCTTCATTTGTAAACAAAGATATACACAAAGATATACAGGACTGACCAAAAAGATCTGCTAGTCCACTTTCAATGCCGTTTTTCTCAGCTTAGATGATTTGTAAATAAAGCACTACCTGCAATGTATGTTTTACAATCAAGGCCACCAGAGTCTTGGAAGACACTTCCCTACTAAGGAAACCAACGGCAGCAAAAGTAATAAAAGACCAAGTATCAATCTCTGAACAGGAAAAGGAGATTGTCACATTATGCACATCTATACTAATAACTACAGCAGCAGTAGGTGGTATAATAACAACAAGACCAGCAGAAAACGAAGTAGCATTCACACCACCACCAAAAGTAGAAGAAACATCAGAAGGCAGTGTAGACTTAGACTGAGAAGAAAAACAGCTCCACCAACACATCTCACAGACTCTTTTTGGAAGACAATTTCACAGAAACAGTAAGATACATGGTGCACAAAAGTCAGTAAACAAAAGTATGTTCGCTGTTTTCTATCGAAATGTGCAGGATTTAGGCAGCAAGCTAGATGAAATAGAAGTACTTCTGAACAACTGTTTAAAAAAATTGAATTCTTACGTATAAATGAGCACTGGTTGGAAGAGATGGAGACATGTATTGTTGTTATTCATGAGTTTGAAATTATAACTCAGATGGTATATGCATATATGTTATAACAGGACTAGATGCAAAGGTAGCTAAGTATAATACATGGAAAAGATACATACATATAATACATGCAAAAAGAGTCTGAATACTGTGTACATGAATTAAGCAAACTCGAAATTATTGTTGTGTATGTATATAGACCACCATCAGGCAATTTAACTTTTTCCCTGTAAAACTTAGAAATTGTACTAAATCAACTCAAATATCAAGAGATTTTAATGTTAATTTTGAAAATAAGGGTACTAAACAACAACAGTTGATCAATGTGTTCTTATAACAGCAACAGTATTCAAAGACATTAGATGTATGAATAGGTCTGAAACAATGATTGATAAAGTGTTGAAAAGAACAAGTGTGAGTATATCAGTGAGATAACAGACAATAGGTTCTTATATCATAAGGCAGTCATGTTGTCATTAAATGGTGTATCCAAGAAGGATCCAGTGATCTGTGATAAACATAGAGAGAAGAAATTTATTAATGAAGACAGGATAAGGCTTTTTAATCATATGCTAAAAATGTAACGATATGGAACCAAATTGTGACTTAGATAAAACGTTTGAGTCATTTCTTATAAATTGCTATGAGGTCTCACTTCTTATGAAGCGAGTCAGAATTAAAATTAAAGCAAGGGTAGCCCAGGGAATCAAAAAATCAGCAGACACCCTCAAAATATTAAACAAATATGCTAGAAAAATACCATATTAAAACCATAATGAAAATTTACAGGATATTATATAATAAAGTTACAATAGAAGAAACTTAATAATCTCTATACAAGTTGATTCACAAAGATATGCAAATATTTTAATATGTTATTCTATAAGTAGAACTAAAGAAGAAACTTTATACAAACATAGTTCCAGATGTTTAATTATGGAGTTACTGCTAATAAAAGATTTTGCCTGAAATTTAGCAACTTTCCTAATGTGAAGCTTCGTAAAACTGTATGAGGTTAAAGTAAAACATGATTCTCATTAATTTTGTTGTTCTGGATCTGGTGAATCTAATAAAACATGTCCCAGATGTGTATCTGCAGTAGATCTCCAGAACATTCAGATAAGCAAATACGTAATTTCGTAAAATTTTTAGTTTATTAACTACTTTGCTCAATTTGTTTTTTAAATTCCAAACAATTGCACAAAGTTTTCAACAGAAGTTGTAGAGAATTTAATTTTAGAAATATGATGGTATAATATTAACCGAAACTGTATGAATGCATCAGACAATCTGCATTTATTAATATCATAGAACATGTGAATTCATAGTAAACCAGAAAAAACAAGGCTCAGTATTAAGGAAGTTGTACAGTGTACATACAATTTCACAATAAATGTTGAAAAATGTCTCCACCGAGTTCAATGCATTTAGCTGCAAGTGTATGAACAGATTTGATGCTCATTTCAGTTTCACAAGGCTGCTCTTAATTTCGTCTGTTGCATTCATAATGGGATCAAGTAATGCCTCTCGTCTATTGACTTTGTGCTTATAAATTAGGTCCTTCATTCATCCTCACACACAAAAATCCATTGGTGTTAAATTGGGCGATCTGGGTGGCCATAGACGTGTAGCAATATTTCATAAATAATCTACAAACTACAGCAGTTACTATGTAGTTTCACTTAAATACGCTGTGTTATTGTGTTCTTTCACCAAACAGCACAGAAAACTAACGCATTTCAAGGTTAGGAAACGGGTGAAACAACTCCCTAACGGTTGCCAACTATGACATAAACTTTTTTACAATCTTAATGTAAAGTAAACAAATTTACTTGAATAATAATCTCTGCTTCCCTGGATGTTCTGGAAACTACTGCAGATACACGTCTGGAACATGTTTTATTAGGATCACCAGATCGTTGTTGTTGTTGTTGTCTTCAGTCCTGAGACTGGCTTCATGCAGCTCTCCATGCTACTCCATCCTGTGCAAGCTTCTTCATCTCCCAGTACTTACTGCAACCTACATCCTTCTGAATCTGCTTAGTGTATTCATCTCTTGGTCTCCCTCTACGATTTTTACCCTCCACGCTGCCCTCCAATAGTAAATTGATGATCCCTTGATGCCTCAGAACACGGCCTACCAACCGATCCCTTCTTCTAGTCAAGTTGTGCCACAAAATCCTCTTCTCCCCTATTCTATTCAATACTCTTAGTTACGTGATCTACCCATCTAATTTTCAGCATTCTTCTGTAGCACCACATTTCGAAAGCTTCTATTCACTTCTTGTCCAAACTATTTACCGTCCATGTTTCAATTCCATACATGGCTACACTTCATACAAATACTTTCAGAAACGACATCCTAACACTTAGATCAATACTCGATGTTAACAAATTTCTCTTCATCAGAAATTCTTTCCTTGCCATTGCCAGTCTACATTTTATATCATCTTTACTTTGACCATCATCAGTTATTTTGCTCCCCAAATACCAAACTCCTTTACTACTTTAAGTGTCTCATTTCCTAATCTAATTCCCTCAGCATCACCCGACTTAATTCGACTACATTCCATGATCCTCTTTTTGCTTTTGTTGATGTTCATCTTATATCCTCCTTTCAAGACACTGTCCATTCCATTCAACTGCTCTTCCAAGTCCTTTGCTGTCTCTGACAGAGTTACAATGTCATCGGCGAACCTCAAAGTTTTTATTTCTTCTCCATAGATTTTAATTCCTACTCCAAATTTTTCTTTTGTTTCCTTTGCTGCTTGCTCAATATACAGATTGAATAACATCGGGGAGAGGCTGCAACCCTGTCTCACTCAATTCCCAACCACTGCTTCCCTTTCATGCCCCTCGACTCTTATAACTGCCATCTGGTTTCTGTACAAATTGTAAATAGCAATTTGCTCCCTGTATTTCACCCCTGCCACCTTTAGAATTTGAAAGAGAGTATTCCAGTCAACATTGTCAAAAGTTTTCTCTAAGTCTATAAATGCTAGAAACGTAGGTTTGTGTTTCCTTAATCTTTCTTCTAAGATAAGTCATAAGGTCAGTATTGCCTCACGTGTTCCAACATTTCTACGGAATCCAAACTGATCTTCCACGAGGTCGACTTCTACCAGTTTCTCCATACGTATGTAAAGAATTCGCGTTAGTATTTTGCATCCGTGACTTATTAAACTGATAGATCGGTAATTTTCACATCTGTCAACACCTGCTTTCTTTGGGATTGGAATTATTATATTCTTATTGAAGTCTGTGGGTATTTCGCCTGTCTCATACATCTAACTCACCAGATGGTAGAGTTTTGTCAGGACTGGCTCTCCCAAGGCTGTCAGTAGTTCTAATGGAATGTTGTCTACTCCTGGGCCCTAGTTTTGACTTAGGTCTTTCAGTGCTCTATGAAACTCTTCACGCAGTATCATTTCTCCCATTTCATCTTCATCTGCATCCTCTTCCATTTCTATAACATTGCCCTCAAGTACATCGCCCTTGTATAGACCCTCTATATACTCCTTCCACCTTTCTGCTTTCCCTTCTTTGCTTAGAACTGGGTATCCATCTGAGCTCTTGATATTCATACAAGTGTTTCTCTTTTCTCCAAGAGTCTCTTTAATTTTCCTGTACTCAGTATCTATCTTACCCTTAGTGAGATAAACCTCTATATGCTTACATTTATCCTCTACCCATGCCTGCTTAGCTATTTTACACTTCCTGTCGATCTCATTTTTGAGACGTTTGTATTCCTTTTTGCCTGCTTCATTTAGTGCATTTTTATATTTTCTCCTTTCATCAATTAAATTGAATATTTCTACTGTTACCCAAGGATTCTACCAGCTCCCATCTTTTTACCAGCTTGATCTTCTGCTGCCTTCACTATTTCATCCCTGAAACTCTGTACAACCTCTGGTTTAATCGGTTTATCCAGGTCCCATCTCCTTAATTTCCCACCAGTTTCTTCAGTTTTAATCTATAGTTCATAACCAATAGATTGTGTTCAGAGTCCACATCTGCCCCTGGAAATGTCTTACAATTTAAAACCTGGTTCCTAAATCTCTGTTTTACCATTATATAATCTATCTGATACAACAAAATAAAGGGAAATTATGCTTTACTTTAATCTCGTACAATTTTGCGATGGCTTTATATTATCCAAGTCACTAAATTTCAGGCAAAATCTTTTAATAGCCATAACTTCATAACTAAATATTTGCAGACCTATGGTTATATCAACTTTTTTCTTTATTTTTACTTGTAGAAGAACATATTACAATATTTGCATATCTTCATGAATCACCATGTATATAAAAGACAATGTCGCAACTGTCTGACTGACTGACTTATCATCATCCTACCCAAACTTGAAATTTTCAGATCGTGTCCATCTTATACTGCAGGTATCATTTAAGAATGGATTTATCGATATTCCATCCTCAAGGGGCCGAAACAGGTTTTTTTTGAAAAAGTCACTGTTAAAGCAATTTTGAAGCTGGACCTACAAAACTTGCTATTTCTTGGTCACAAATATAGAAATACATACTCAGTATTTTTGGAAATTCAACCACTAAGGGAGGAAAATAGTGGATAAAAGCTTCTTTGAAAGTAAATAATTATTGAAGAACAACTAAAGTATTTTTGAAGCTACATCCATGAAAATTTGTATTTGAGATCTCAGTTATAAAAAAAACGTGTTCCAATGTCTTTTTGGAAATTCAACTCCTAAGGGGACGAAATTAGAGACGAAAATTTTTAAGAAAATATTTCATTACATTAAAAAATTGTAGCTAAAACTTTGAAAACTGGTATTTCAGTTCTAGATTACATATAAAGAAATATGTGTTAGGGGATTAAAGTTTCTGTAGTAATATCTCCAAAAGAACACAAAAGGCATGATTAACAAAATCCTTTGACTGCAGCTACCAGATTCGCTTTTGCTCAGAAGTACATTCAGAAAAAAACATGCCTCTGTGGCCTTATTAGCATAAAATATTTAGAAGGTGTTGCATTTCATAAACAACATAAAAATTTAATTAAAGAAAAAGAAAAAAAATCGATGCAGGCTATACAATCTATGTGGGTGAATCAGAGGGTGCTAAATTAGTGACTCATATATCACAAAAGGTGGTAAAGAAATATAATCGACATATGAAGTAATAAATACCAATACTGGTAAATGAAACAAAACAATTTTATAATTGAAAGTGGAGGGAAGACTGTTGAGGATCCACTGCAGATATCCAACATATTCAACAAACATTATACAAATTGTCAGGAAAATTAATTCAAAGTAAATGTAATTTCTATTCCATAATGCAGCTCCTCAAGAATGATAAAACCATGGTTCTGTACCCTGTTACTGCACCAGTGGTGCAAAATGCTACAAATATATTAAAAAATAAACTGTCTTGTGGCAGTGCTGTATTAAAGACAAAGTAATAAAGCACAGTGCAAGATACATAAATTCCCAACTTGCTGACATCATTAATATATCATTTAGAACAGGTGCTTTCTCAGAAAAACTGAATTATTCGATTGTCAAGCCACTTTTAAAAAAGGGTGACCAGTCTGATGTTATCAATTACCAGCCTATATAACAGTTCTCTGAATTTTCAGAAGTAATAGAAAGCATAATGCATGAAACACTGTCTCATTTTCTTAATAAAAATCAGTGGCTTAGATAACATATAAAATGGTTTTTGGAAAAATAAGTCAACTGGCACAGCAATCTATGACGTTTTAAATCTAATCATAAATCCTGTAGACGAAAATGAAATAAATTGTAGAACTATAATGCTATGTGATAGACCGGATCAAATCCAATCTTTTTAACTGGTCTCAAATGGTAGAGATACAACATAAAGGCAAAGTTTACTCATTGCATAACAAAGACTCAGGGCTACAAGACTCCGTACTGGAACTATAGTTGTTTATAATATTTATAAATGACACGCCACTCCATATATTGGCAGCAGACACAATCTTGTTTCTCAGTGACACCAGGTTGAGTGTTATAGCTATAAATGAAACTGATCTACAGGAGAGAGTTACAGTAGCTGCAGAAGCAGGAAACATATGATTTTGCAATAACTAATTGTGAAAGACAAAAAATGCGTTTGAATAAACTTCACACATATAACTAACGAAATGAGAACCAACCTAACAATAGAACTTGAACAGAGTAACACAGTGCAAACCCCCATACTAAATTTTCAGGAGTATGGCTAGGTGAAAATTTAATGTGGGAGAAATAAACATAAATGTTAAACGAAAAATTAAGTCAATACTGTTACTTCTTAGAATGCTTCAAAATTCCTGTAGTAATGATGCAATGTTATGGTCATATTTTGAACTAATACATAGCATGTTAAAATATGGCATCATATTTTGGGTGAAAACTAGTCTGGCAAAACATGCATTTGCATTTGTGCTTTGGAAGAGAGCAACAGAAGTGATAAGGGAGTGACACATAGAGAATCATATACATTTTTTCAAGGAACTAAACCACATTATCCTACCATGTATCTAAATTTATGAAAGTATATCTTTTCTGAAGGCATACCAGGAACATTCTGTCTTAAACTGTCAACTCCACGACTACAAAACGAGAAATAGAGACGAGTTTCATACAGAAATTCACACAAGTAATGTATCAAAAAAGTGCTCATTACTAGCTCAAAATCTTGCTTGGTAAATTACCAAACGAAATTAAAAGAATATCAGTATTCCACATAGGTATTCAAAAAAGAACTGAAAAAATGCTAATTATCAAAGGTGTTTCACACTGTCGAGGAATACTTAAATCATCAGCGTTGAATACAGAGCAGCTTATTTCCTTCACCATAGTGACCCAAAGTGTTCATTTGGAAAACAAACTGTGTTCGTTTATTATTCTAATTTAGTATGTTGTGACTGTTGTTACGTGTATGGTTTCATGTTATATCTAAGAATATTTTATTAGCCAATTTATAACTGTAAATCTTTCATGTCCTATTATCTGTGTAAGCTCAAGTATGACAAATCCTATATCCTGTACCCAGTTTGTCTGACGAACCGGTTCAGGCTCTGTCTCAGGCTGATACTGATCTTCGGCCTGACATGGCTGCTTGTCCTGTTCCGGAGGTTGCCCCTCAGTCTGCAGGATCCGGGCGGTCGCAGAGGGTGGGCTTACTGGTACTTGGGAGTCCCAACGCCAGGCGCGTAATGGGGCCCCTTAGAGATATGGCAGCAAGAGAGGGGAAGAAAACCAATGTACACTCCGTGTGTATACCGGGGGGAGTCATTCCAGATGTGGAAAGGGTCCTTCCGGATGCCATGAAAGGTACAGGGTGCACCCATCTGCAGGTGGTCGCTCATGTCGGCACCAATGATGTGTGTCGCTATGGATTGGAGAAAATCCTCTCTGGCTTCCGGCGGCTATCTGATTTGGTGAAGACTGCCAGTCTCGCTAGCGGGATGAAAGCAGAGCTCACCACCTGCAGCATCGTCGACAGGACTGACTGCGGACCTTTGGTACAGAGCCGAGTGGAGGGTCTGAATCAGAGGCTGAGACAGTTCTGCGACCGTGTGGGCTGCAGATTCCTCGACTTGAGCCATAGGGTGGTGGGGTTTCGGTTTCCGCTGGATACGTCAGGAGTCCACTACACGCAACAAGCGGCTACACTGGTAGCAGGGGTTGTGTGGCGTGGGCTGGACGGTTTTCTAGGTTAGATGGCCTTGGGCAAGTACGGAAAGGATAATAGCCTCAAAGGGTGTGGGGCAAAGTCAGGACATGTGGGGACCAAGCAGCAATCGGTGTTGTAATTGTAAACTGTCGAAGATGCATCAGTAAAGTACCAGAACTTCAAGCGCTGATAGAAAGCACCGAACCTGAAATCGTTATAGGTACAGAAAGCTGGCTGAAGCCAGAGATACATTCTGCCGAAATTTTTACAAAGGTACAGACGGTGTTTAGAAAGGTTAGATTGCATGCAACCGGTGGTGGAGTGTTCGTCGCTGTTAGTAGTAGTTTATCCTGTAGTGAAGTAGAAGTGGATAGTTCCCGTGAATTATTATGGATGGAGGTTACACTCAACAACCGAGCTAGGTTAATAATTGGCACCTTTTACCGACCTCCCGACTCAGCAGCATTAGTGGCAGAACAACTGAGAGAAAATTTGGAATACATTTCACATAAATTTTCTCAGCATGTTATAGTCTTAGGTGGAGATTTCAATTTAACAGATATACACTGGGACACTCAGATGTTTAGGACACGTGGTAGGGACAGAGCATCGAGTGACATTATATTGAGTGCACTATCCGAAAATTACCTCGAGCAATTAAACAGAGAACTGACTCGTGGAGATAACATCTTGGACCTACTGATAACAAACAGACCCGAACTTTTCGACTCTCTATGTGCAGAACAGGGAATCAGTGATCATATGGCCGTTGCAGCATCCCTGAATATGGAAGGTAATAGGAATATAAAAAATGGAGGAAGGTTTATCTGTTTAGCAAGAGTAAAAGAAGGTAGATTTCAGACTACCTAACAGATCAAAATGAAAATTTCTGTTCCGACACTGACAATGTTGAGTGTTTATTGAAAAAAGTTCAAGGCAATCTTAAAATGCGTTTTAGACAGGTACGTGCCGAGTAAAACTGTGAGGGACAGGAAAAACCCACCGTGGTACAACAACAAAGTTAGGAAACTACTGCGACACGCATAAATCTGAAATACTAAACACCTTTTTCCAAAGCTGTTTCACAGAGGAAGACCTTACTGCAGTTCCTTCTCTAAATCCTCGCACAAACGGAAAAATGGATGTCATCGAAATAAGTGTCCAAGGAATAGAAAAGCAACTGGAATCACTAAACAGAGGAAAGTCCACTGGGCCTGACGGGATCCCATTTCTATTCTACACAGAGTACGCGAAAGAACTTGCCCCCTTCTAACAGCCATGTACCGCAAGTCTCTAGAGGAATGGTAGTTGTTGTTGTTGTTGTCTTCAGTCCTGAGACTGGTTTGATGCAGTTCTCCATGCTACTCTATCCTGTGCAAGCTGCTTCATCTCCCAGTACCTACTGCAACCTACATCCTTCTGAATCTGCTTAGTGTACTCATCTCTCGGTCTCCCTCTACGATTTTTACCCTCCACGCTGCCCTCCAATGCTAAATTTGTGATCCCTTGATGCCTCAAAACATGTCCTACCAACCGATCCCTTCTTCTAATCAAGTTGTGCCACAAACTTCTCTTCTCCCCAATCCTATTCAATACCTCCTCATTAGTTACGTGATCTATCCACCTTATCTTCAGTATTCTTCTGAAGCACCACATTTCGAAAGCTTCTATTCTCTTCTTGTCCAAACTAGTTATCGTCCATGTTTCACTTCCATACATGGCTACACTCCAAACAAATACTTTCAGAAACGACTTCCTGATACATAAATCTATACTCGATGTTAACAAATTTCTCTTCTTCAGAAACGCTTTCCTTGCCATTGCCAGTCTACATTTTATATCCTCTCTACTTCGACCATCATCAGTTATTTTACTTCCTAAATAGCAAAACTCCTTTACTACTTTAAGTGTCTCATTTCCTAATCTAATTCCCTCAGCATCACCCGATTTAATTTGACTTGAAGAAATGTATGATGAAATAAAAGAAATTATTCAGATAGTGAAGGGAGACGAAAATTTAATAGTAATGGGTGACTGGAATTCGAGTGTAGGAAAAGGGAGAGAAGGAAACATAGTAGGTGAATATGGATTGGGGCTAAGAAATGAAAGAGGAAGCCGCCTAGTAGAATTTTGCACAGAGCACAACTTAATCATAGCTAACACTTGGATTAAGAATCATGAAAGAAGGTTGTATACGTGGAAGAACCCTGGAGATACCAAAAGGTATCAGATAGATTATATAATGGTAAGACAGTGATTTAGGAACCAGGTTTTAAGTTGTAAGACATTTCCAGGGGCAGATGTGGACTCCGACCACAATCTATTGGTTATGACCTGTAGATTAAAACTGAAGAAACTGCAAAAATGTGGGAAATTAAGGAGATGGGACCTGGATAAACTGAAAGAACCAGAGGTTGTACAGAGTTTCAGGGAGAGCATAAGGGAACAATTGACAGGAATAGGGGAAAGAAATACAGTAGAAGAAGAATGGGTAGCTCTGAGGGATGTAGTAGTGAAGGCAGCAGAGGATAAAGTAGGTACAAAGACGAGGGCTGCTAGAAATCCTTGGGTAACAGAAGAAATATTGAATTTAATTGATGAAAGGAGAAAATATAAAAATGCAGTAAATGAAGCAGGCAAAAAGGAATACAAACGTCTCAAAAATGAGATCGACAGGAAGTGCAAAATGGCTAAACAGGGATGGCTAGAGGACAAATGTAAGGATGTAGAAGCTTATCTCACTAGGGGTAAGATAGATACTGCCTACAGGAAAATTAAAGAGTCCTTTGGAGAGAAGAGAACCACGTGTATGAATATCAAGAGCTCAGATGGCAGCCCAGTTCTAAGCAAAGAAGGGAAGGCAGAAAGGTGGAAGGAGTATATAGAAGGTTTATACAAGGGCGATGTACTTGAGGACAATATTATGGAAATGGAAGAGGATGTAGATGAAGACGAAATGGGAGATACGATACTGCGTGAAGAGTTTGACAGAGCACTGAAAGACCTGAGTCGAAACAAGGCCCCCGGAGTAGACAACATTCCATTAGAACTACTGACAGCCTTGGGACAACCAGTCCTGACAAAACTCTACCAGCTGGTGAGCAAGATGTATGAGACAGGCGAAATACCCTCAGACTTCAAGAAGAATATAATAATTCCAATCCCAAAGAAAGCAGGTGCTGACAGATGTGAAAATTACCGAACTATCAGTTTAATAAGCCACAGCTGCAAAATACTAACGCGAATTCTTTACAGACGAATGGAAAAACTGGTAGATGCAGACCTCGGGGAGGATCAGTTTGGATTCCGTCGAAATGTTGGGACACGTGAGGCAATACTGACCTTACGACTTATCTTAGAAGAAAGATTAAGAAAAGGCAAACCTACGTTTCTAGCATTTGTAGACTTAGAGAAAGCTTTTGACAATGTTGACTGGAATACTCTTTTTCAAATTCTAAAGGTGGCAGGGGTAAGATACAGGGAGCGAAAGGCTATTTATAATTTGTACAGAAACCAGATGGCAGTCACAAGAGTCGAGGGGCATGAAAGGGAAGCAGTGGTTGGGAAAGGAGTGAGACAGGGTTGTAGCCTCTCCCCGATGTTATTCAATCTGTATATTGAGCAAGCAGTAAAGGAAACAAAAGAAAAATTTGGAGTAGGTATTAAAATTCATGGAGACGAAGTAAAAACTTTGAGGTTCGCCGATGACATTGTAATTCTGTCAGAGACGGCAAAGGACTTGGAAGTGCAGTTGAACGGAATGGACAGTGTCTTGAAAGGAGGATATAAGATGAACATCAACAAAAGCAAAACGAGGATAATGGAACGTAGTCAAATTAAATCGGGTGATGCTGAGGGAATTAGATTAGGAAATGAGACACTTAAAGTAGTAAAGGAGTTTTGCTATTTAGGAAGTAAAATAACTGATGATGGTCGAAGTAGAGAGGATATAAAATGTAGACTGGCAATGGCAAGGAAAGCGTTTCTGAAGAAGAGAAATTTGTTAACATCGAATATAGATTTATGTATCAGGAAGTCGTTTCTGAAAGTATTTGTTTGGAGTGTAGCCATGTATGGAAGTGAAACATGGACGATAACTAGTTTGGACAAGAAGAGAATAGAAGCTTTCGAAATGTGGTGCTACAGAAGAATACTGAAGATAAGGTGGATAGAGCACGTAACTAATGAGGAGGTATTGAATAGGATTGGGGAGAAGAGAAGTTTGTGGCACAACTTGATTAGAAGAAGGGATCGGTTGGTAGGACATGTTTTGAGGCATCAAGGGATCACAAATTTAGCATTGGAGGGCAGCGTGGAGGGTAAAAATCGTAGAGGGAGACCGAGAGATGAGTACACTAAGCAGATTCAGAAGGATGTAGGTTGCAGTAGGTACTGGGAGATGAAGCAGCTTGCACAGGATAGAGTAGCATGGAGAGCTGCATCAAACCAGACTCAGGACTGAAGACAACAACAACAACAACATTCCATTATCCTCGTTTTGCTTTTGTTAATGTTCATCTTATATCCTCCTTTCAAGACACTGTCCATTCCGTTCAACTGCTCTTCCAAGTCCTTTGCCGTCTCTGACAGAATTACAATGTCATCGGCGAACCTCAAAGTTTTTACTTCCTCTCCATGAATTTTAATACCTACTCCAAATTTTTCTTTTGTTTCCTTTATTGCTTGCTCAATATACAGATTGAATAACATCGGGGAGAGGCTACAACCCTGTCTCACTCCTTTCCCAACCAATGCTTCCCTTTCATGCCCTACGACTCTTATTACTGCCATCTGGTTTCTGTACAAATTATAAATAGCCTTTCGCTCCCTGTATTTTACCCCTGCCACCTTTAGAATTTCAAAAAGAGTATTCCAGTCAACATTGTCAAAAGCTTTCTCTAAGTCTACAAATGCTAGAAACGTAGGTTTGCCTTTTCTTAATCTTTCTTCTAAGATAAGTCGTAAGGTCAGTATTGCCTCACGTGTTCCAACATTTCGACGGAATCCAAACTGATCCTCCCCGAGGTCTGCATCTACCAGTTTTTCCATTCGTTTGTAAAGAATTCGCGTTAGTATTTTGCAGCCGTGGCTTATTAAACTGATAGTTCGGTAATTTTCACATCTGTCAGCACCTGCTTTCTTTGGGATTGGAATTATTATATTCTTCTTGAAATCTGAGGGTATTTCGCCTGTCTCATACATCTTGCTCACCAGCTGGTAGAGTTTTGTCATGACTGGCTCTCCCAAGGCCGTCAGTAGTTCTAATGGAATGTTGTCTACTCCGGGGGCCTTGTTTCGACTCAGGTCTTTCAGTGCTCTGTCAAACTCTTCACGCAGTATCGTATCTCCCATTTCGTCTTCATCTACATCCTCTTCTATTTCCATAATATTGTCCTCAAGTACATCGCCCTTGTATAAACCTTCTATATACTCCTTCCACCTTTCTGCCTTCCCTTCTTTGCTTAGAACTGGGCTGCCATCTGAGCTCTTGATATTCATACATGTGGTTCACTTCTCTCCAAAGGTCTCTTTAATTTTTGTGTAGGCAGTATCTATCTTACCCCTAGTGAGATAAGCTTCTACATCCTTACATTTGTCCTCTAGCCATCCCTGTTTAGCCATTTTGCACTTCCTGTCGATCTCATTTTTGAGACGTTTGTATTCCTTTTTGCCTGCTTCATTTACTGCATTTTTATATTTTCTCCTTTCATCAATTAAATTCAATATTTCTTCTGTTACCCAAGGATTTCTAGCAGCCCTCGTCTTTGTACCTACTTTATCCTCTGCTGCCTTCACTACTACATCTCTCAGAGCTACCCATTCTTCTTCTACTGTATTTCTTTCCCATATTCCTGTCAATTGTTCCCTTATGCTCTCTCTGAAACTCTGTACAACCTCTGGTTCTTTCAGTTTATCCAGGTCCCATCTCCTTAATTTCCCACATTTTTGCAGTTTCTTCAGTTTTAATCTACAGGTCATAACCAATAGATTGTGGTCAGAGTCCACATCTGCCCCTGGAAATGTCTTACAACTTAAAACCTGGTTCCTAAATCTCTGTCTTACCATTATATAATCTATCTGATACCTTTTAGTATCTCCAGGGTTCTTCCACGTATACAACCTTCTTTCATGATTCTTAAACCAAGTGTTAGCTATGATTAAGTTGTGCTCTGTGCAAAATTCTACTAGGCGGCTTCCTCTTTCATTTCTTAGCCCCAATCCATATTCACCTACTATGTTTCCTTCTCTCCCTTTTCCTACACTCGAATTCCAGTCACCCATTACTATTAAATTTTCGTCTCCCTTCACTATCTGAATAATTTCTTTTATTTCATCGTACATTTCTTCAACTTCTTCATCATCTGCAGAGCTAGTTGGCATATAAACTTGTGCTACTGTAGTAGGTGTGGGCTTCGTATCTATCTTGGCCACAATAATGCGTTCACTATGCTGTTTGTAGTAGCTTACCTGCATTCCTATTTTCCTATTCATTATTAAACCTACTCCTGCATTACCCCTATTTGATTTTGTGTTTATAACCCTGTAGTCACCTGACCAGAAGTCTTGTTCCTCCTGCCACCGAACTTCACTAATTCCCACTATATCTAACTTTAACCTATCCATTTCCCTTTTTAAATTTTCTAACCTACCTGCCCGATTAAGGGATCTGACATTCCACGCTCCGATCCGTAGAACGCCAGTTTTCTTTCTCCTGATAACGACATCCTCCTGAGTAGTCCCCGCCCGGAGATCCGAATGGGGGACTATTTTACCTCCGGAATATTTTACCCAAGAGGATGCCATCATCATTTAATCATACAATAAAGCTGCATGTCCTCGGGAAAAATTACGGCTGTAGTTTCCCCTTGCTTTCAGCCGTTCGCAGTACCAGCACAGCAAGGCCGTTTTGGTTAATGTTGCAAGGCCAGATCAGTCAATCATCCAGACTGTTGCCCCTGCAACTACTGAAAAGGCTGCTGCCCCTCTTCAGGAACCACACGTTTGTCTGGCCTCTCAACAGATACCCCTCCGTTGTGGTTGCACCTACGGTACGGCCATCTGTATCGCTGAGGCACGCAAGCCTCCCCACCAACGGCAAGGTCCATGGTTCATGGGGGGAGGTAGAGGAATGGAAGGTTCCAAATAATTGGAAAAGAGCACAGGTAGTCCCAGTCTTTAAGAAGGGTCATCGAGCAGATGCGCAAAACTATAGACCTATAAGTCTGACGTCGATCTGTTGTAGAATTTTAGAACATGTTTTTTGCTCGACTATCATGTCGTTTTTGGAAACCCAGAATCTACTCTGTAGGAATCAACATGGATTCCGGAAACAGCGATCGTGTGAGACCCAGCTCGCTTTATTTGTTCATGAGACTCAGAAAACATTAGATACAGGCTCCCAGGTAGATGCTATTTTCCTTGACTTCCGGAAGGCGTTCGATACAGTTCCGCACTGTCGCCTGATAAACAAAGTAAGAGCCTACGGAATATCAGACCAGCTGTGTGGCTGGATTGAAGAGTTTTTAGCAAACAGAACACAGCATGTTGTTATTCATGGAGAGACGTCTACAGACGTTAGAGTAACCTCTGGCGTGCCACAGGGGAGTGTTATGGGACCATTGCTTTTCACAATATATATAAATGACCTAGTAGATAGTGTCGGAAGTTCCATGCGGCTTTTCACTGATGATGCTGTAGTATACAGAGAAGTTGCAGCATTAGAAAATTGTAGCGAAATGCAGGAAGATCTGCAGCGGATTGGCACTTGGTGCCCTTAACATAGACAAATGTAATGTATTGCGAATACATAGAAAGATGGATCGTTTATTGTATGATTATATGATAGCGGAACAAACACTGGTAGCAGTTACTTCTGTAAAATATCTGGGAGTATGCGTGCAGAACGATTTGAAGTGGAATAATCATATAAACTTAATTGTTGGTAAGGCGGGTACCAGGTTGAGATTCATTGGGAGAGTCCTTAGAAAATATAGTCCATCAACAAAAGAGATGGCTTACAAATACTCGTTTGACCTATACTCGAGTATTGCTCATCAGTGTGGGAGCCGTTGATCGGGTTGATGGAGGAGATAGAGAAGATCAAGAGAAGAGTGGCGCGTTTCGTCACAGGGTTATTTGGTAACCGTGATAGCGTTACAGAGATGTTTAACAAACTGAAGTGGCAGACTCTGCAAAAGAGGCGCTCTGCATCGCGGTGTAGCTTGCTCGCCAGGTTTCGAGAGGGTGCGTTTCTGGATGAGGTATCGAGTCTATTGCTTCCCCCTACTTATACCTCCCGAGGAGATCACGAATGTAAAATTAGAGAGATTAGAGCGCGCATGGAGGCTTTCAGAGAGTTCTTCTTCTCGCGAACCATATGCGACTGGAACAGGAAAGGGAAACAATGACAGTGGCACGTAAAGTGCCCTCTGCCACACACCGTTGGGTGGCTTGCAGAGTATAAATGTAGATGTAGATATTGCAATGATAATATACAAGGATGCTAAATAAATAATAATGGCGGGCGACAGTCAGGTTGGTACTTCATTGCTGTCTGGTGGGTCTCCAGACACGTCTTTGCTGGTCATCAGGGTTCAGTTCGAAGTGAGGCACGTCACTGAAGACAATTCAACTCCAGGCAAAGAGATTCCAGGCCGAAAACGTGTCTGGAGGTGCCCACAGAGCAGTGGGATATCAACCTGGCTGTCACCTACACATACAAGAGTGGTGGTTTGGGGTTCCATTTCATTTGATAGCAGGACCGCTTTGGTTGTCATCTGTAGCACCCACACTGTACAGCAGTACATCCGTGATATTCTACAGCCCGTTTTATTGCTCTTAATGGCAAGTTATTTAAAAGAACAATCCTTTGTCTACCATTTTCAATCAACCACTACTACTTTTGTAGCTAATTAACTAGTGAATGTACAATTAAAAAGAACACTGCAATGTGTCACTGTGTGCTGGTATATCACACAATGAAACTGTTGTCGTTTTTGCTTTTCTTTGTACTTGAATAGCTTAGATAACATCATTGCAGTATGCATATGTGTTACACAAACTATGTCTTCTTCTACTGGGAATACAAAACCAGTTTTGTTTGAAGGTATGAGACCTCATATTCATAATTACCACCTACTGGCTTTAACACCCCACCTACAAAGAACAAGAAAAAAAATCTTCTTTTCGAAATTTCACCAAAATATACTCACCAAACATAAAATCTCGTTTCAAATTAAAAAGATCTAGTGATGAACTTTCCTCTTATTCTTCGTATGACACATCATCCTTATAAGTTGTTCATCTCTATCACTTTAAGCCCTTTTACTTTCACTTTGCTTAGTTTTCTGGTTGTCGGCTTTCTTTCCACTTCTTTTCTGTTTTTCTTGTACCTTTGCACTTCCTTAAAGCCTTTTCTTCAATAACTGTTTTTCCAGGTGCTGGTGTCGTTGTAATGGTTCTTCTGTTTGAGAATTGTTTTCTATAACTACGTGTGGTATACCTCAAAATCCTCCGGTAAGATGTATGATTGCTGGTGCTACTATTATCACTGTATAAACTGCAACTGGCTAATTCAACATTTTGAATATTATCATCCAAATTGTTTGGTGGGATGATATATATCTCAATTCAATGGCTATGCTGAAGTGGGCACATTAGAATTTAGAAGAGCAGTTTGAAACCACAGACATTAGGAACTCCGACTCATCAAATATGTCAACATTAAATGCATAAGGGCCAATTGTACAATCTCTGGTTTGCAGTCAGTTAACTTCTGTTCTCGGAATAGCGCGAGAAACGAGTTGTGCATACCTGAATCACGCCCAACTGGAGAATAAACTCGTGATAACTTAACTGGCGATTTCTCACCTGTTAGCGAGCTTTACAAGGGAATAAGTTTTCGAGATGGCAGGAACAGTGAAGGATGCAGACGGTAATGACAAGATTTTTGCTGAACTGTTCATGAATGAGAAGAAAGTGAGATGATGCCGATTGCGAATTTATATATAGCTTTCGCTTATCTTTTGAGTCTTGTTTGTGAGACGATGGAGTTTATGACAGATAGGTGAGACGATTTCTCTGTTTTCTTAAATAATACTGTTTATCTGTAGTAATACGCATTTGATTTCAGTGCTTCTTGAATTCCACTGTGTTATTTATGTGAATCATGCACATTATAATGACACTACGTGCAGGAGTAGTCTTGTTTACGTGGTGTGTGTTACAATTGAAGCAGTAGAGGAAAGGACTGGCAGAAAATATTGTTCCACTCTGTTTTCTATTGGGAATGCCCCATTTTGTAAATACCACAACAGAGTCCGAACAAATTTCCACCTG
Source organism: Schistocerca gregaria (assembly GCF_023897955.1). Taxonomy (NCBI): domain Eukaryota; kingdom Metazoa; phylum Arthropoda; class Insecta; order Orthoptera; family Acrididae; genus Schistocerca; species Schistocerca gregaria. The sequence goes on along the minus strand of NC_064920.1, from coordinate 187,562,088 downwards.
TTAGTGAAAATATTAGGATCACATGCCCATTAAAGCTTAAGATCATGAACAATGTCTCCCACCTCCCATTATTCACTAAAGTTTGTGAACTATTTGTGCTTAAGTTTGTGCTAAGTTTAATACAGTGATAGTAAGAGGAAATTTTGCGTTGTTTCTTTTTTTTGAAAAAAGATGATTCTTTCCCCACTATCAAACATAGCTGTTGTGTTTTTCAGTTATCAGTATCATCCACATAAGCTCACATATATTTAGCATAGCCTCACGGGCTAGCCGTGCAGTTTAGGGCATCTTGTCACGGTCTGCGCAGCTACCTGCATCAGAGATTCAAGTCCTCCCTCGGGCATGAGTGTGTGTGTTGTCCTTAGCATAAGTTAGTTTAAGTTAGATTAAGTAGTGCATAAGCTAGGGGACCAATGACCTCTGCAGTTTGGTCCCATGAGACCTTATCACAAATTCCCAAATTTAGCATAAAATAATGGCTATATATATGTGTTACAAAAGCGGAATAGGAATCTAGGTATTGAAACTGCATATTTTTAGCATATGGAAGGAGTGCCTAGAATGCTATGTTTTTAGCTTTTCTTGAACATCAGGTTATTTTCAGTGTCCTTTACATCAAATTGTAACTAGTTGAAGATAACTTAAACTGAAATATCTTATATTGTACTTGTGAGAAGTACCGTTTTTCTGTAATTGATGGCTTACTATGACTGTTTGATTGTACACTAATGTGACGAGTTACCTCAGCCACATCTATAGCAGAAAATAATTGTTCACTCTTAGCTTTCACAAGGACAATTATCCATCTTTTAGTGAGTGCTTCAGAGAAAAAATTATTCACCAGCTAATATTATTCTCATAACTATGTAAATTATTTGTGCTTACTCAAGCTAAATTTAACAAAGTAAAATTAACGTGAAAGTTAGTTTTTTAAAGAAAGCTGTAGTAGATAGATGTTGTATTTCTCAGTTATTAGTATTGTCATGTAGAAGAAAGAGTAATTAGATGAATGATGAACACTAATTTCACTTAACAAAGGTTTATTCAGCGCTTGCATACACAAGAGCGCAGATCGAACTGCCTCCAGCCACAACACATATGGTATATATATTATTGGTCTGTAAATCTGTTCTCTCCCCGCCTGAGCGTTTAGGTCACCAGCTATTATTTTAATATCATACCCTGAGCACTCATCATATACTCTTTCCAAAGATTCATAGAATACTTCTTTCTCTTCTTCTTCAGATTCTTCTGTTGGTGCATGGGGGTTAATTGTGGGGTAGTTAAAGAATTTCCCCTTGATCCTGAGTGTTGATAATCTTGGACTAATGGGTATAACTCTATTACCAAATGTTTTAATTGATGGTGTACTACAAATCCTGTCCCCACCTGGTGATTTCTTTCACTGCAGCTATAGAATATATTCGCCTCTTTCTTTTCTAAAATTCCTTTCCATGTCCATCTAATTTCTTGTAGTTTTATTATACTTTGCTTCAGACTCATTATTTGATCCAGCATTACTTTCAGTGCTCCTGGTCGATATAGGGATCTCACATGCGAAGTACCAATATATAGATCTGATCTACGCCTTATTTTTCTTTTCTTCCTAATTTTCCCTCCTTCATTTACTTGTATTCCATCCTCTTTCTCCTTTTCCATGCCAGGTCCGTCTTCCTTCATCCGTCCGACCTTATTTTGTAGAAGTTTCGCAACAGTTGTTTTTTACAGAGTGGGATGTTAACTCTTCGTCCAACTCCTACCAGGGGATCTGCTGCTCATCACTTCTTCCAGTCTTCTGAGCTATATATTTCTGTCTAACCATGGTAAAGCTAGAGAGATATATTAAGACACTGATTAGAATTTCGTAATTCCACTTTGGTTGCAGTCCGTACGAACGTTATTTGTGTTGTGCACTAGGCCTACATCCTTAACCTGTATGAAAATAAAATTGTTACATCACATGTAATACCTGTCGATATACAGCTAAAAGTGAATACTTGGTCATAAGATACTAAACTCTTATTAGCTGTATATTTTACGGGAAATATTAATTTTATACATAGATGTTAATTGTAGCTTATGACCACCAAAACATACACTTATGAAGAAAGATTACAATCCTCCAAACAGTCCACGGTGACGGTAACAGTCAAAGTTGTCTTTGTTCATGGTCAATGTTTAGGCATACCAACATTAACAAAAAAATTGCTGGAAACAATTTAAATGGAACGTTTTGTTTCACTGTACACCTACATCAAATCTACCGATTTCCGTTCCATTCGGATAATTTATTCATGGTGCGTCTTTGTTTGTCTTAGAGGATACTGTAGCCAACAGCAATCTCCAAAAACCGCGACATATGAGCGTTTCCACCTCCATGGTTCCCACAAAAATTTTCGGGGAGGCAGGAGACCGAAAAAATGGAATGTCCTGAAAAAAACGGAACGAATGGACGTCCTACGTGCAACCCATCCTAGAATATTACTCAAGCTCGCGAGACCCGTACCAACTAGGACGTCAGGATAAGTTGATTGTATAAAATGTATAAAATGAAAGGCAGCGTGAATGGTCGCAGGTTTGCTTGACCCATGGGAGAGCGGACTGGTAGACGCTTCGAGATAGACGCAGATTATACCGTGAAAGCCCGGTTAGAAAGTTTCAAGAACCAGGTTTAAATGACGTATCTAGTAATATACTACCTACTGTACCCGTATGGATAAGGAAGACACTATTAGTCTAATTACAGCGCGCATATAGTTGTTTGAACACTGTTCCTGCGCCCCATGCGTGAGTGGAGTGCTCTTAATTAGGATACTATATTACGTGTGACGATGCCTTATACAACACAAGTTATCTATAGGCAAATAAACCCAGTTCAATTCAATGGGGAGTGCCGGTACCGTCTGCTATGCTCACCATTGTGAGTTTCAGTGTAGAAATGTTCCCGATTTCCTTCTCTCTACTTTGAGCAACTTCAGTTACAACTGGTTTCAAGAAAAATAAATATTTTGTATTTCATGAACGTCTGACTTTGCTGATAATTAAGGTTGCAAATGACACACAATATTACAAAAATCGATGTTTAAAGCATTACTTATCTTACTCCACATTTTATACAGCCAGGCTTCTGTAGTACGAATTTCCACTGTTGGTAGAATTGTTTAATGCGAACTTTACGTGCGTTATTATGAATACTGTATGTAGTATTTTTGTGTAACGATTGTTTAAGTATTATTTTTGTCAACTGAAATGCTACGTAACTTGAAAATTGTTGTTGTTAAACACATAACTATCAATAAGAGACACAAAGCTGTCAACAGGCTTCTTCCGATCGGTAGCAGAGGTAACTAAGGTAACTTGAGAGTTGAAGCTGACTACCTGTCATATTTTGCTCATTGTTAACTATTGTATAATGATGTAAATAAATGTGAGTAGACAGGAAGTAGGTTCATAATATTGTATGCTTTTTAACGAAACTCTTACTCTTAACCTCTTTTCCAGTGACAGAAGAAAATGCATTCTTAATTCCAGCGCGTTATAAGTGTAAAGGCGCTGGAAAGGACACACTGACTGGCCATGGATGTGCTAACTGTTGTTCAGACCAAACTGAGCGCCGAAGACAATGTGGTTTCAGTATCCTTTTCCTTAAATATTCGTTTTCAGCCTGGCGGTGATTGCCGGAAACTTGTTTACGGAACGCCCCCTATGTGAAGCGTAGCGTGCAGTGACGGAGGAGTTACTCGGACGTGAAGCCTAGTATCTGGTAGCAGTGCAAAGACGTGTATACTTTCACGGTTTCCCTCCCGTCAAGATTTGAATTGCAAGTAAATGCTTTGTTATTGAAACAGGTAAACTTTATTTTTTACGTTGGGATTGGTTGAGCATGCTATTTTAATGCTAGCATTTAAACTACAAATGTTACGTGATAAGCATTTTTCACGTCGCACCTTTATTGTACGACGAACATGAGGCACTAACAAAAAATGTACCGGAACAGTCACTGTTTTCTTTGCTGTTTGTGACTGTCTCCAGGATGAAACTAAGAAAAATAAACATTCATTTCACTAATCTGTTGACAGAAATTTGTTTTTTTCTATTTTATTTATTATTTCAGGTAACTTATAGACATGTCGTACTTCCTTAGTATTTCAGAATTTGTGTTTATATAGAAGTGTTAGGTCAAGCCAGTTATTTCACTTCTGTTGAAAGAAAATTATATTTCATGAATGTATGGGGTTGGGGAGGCAGTTAAAATTCGTAGACATAATTGGAGCTATTTCAAAGAAAAAGAAATTATCTGGTAATAGAACGGTGATAATGCTGCTTCAGTAATATATGCACTACAGTGAAAACTAAAATTTTGAGTGGGTGTTGAACTGATTTCTTGTATGCAATACTGTTTATCACCTGCTTCTTTATTCATTGAAAAAGAAGTGTGTTGCTATATAGATGACCAAACTTAAGAAAACACAAAGGGAAATATGTAGAGGATTATTAGCAGATTGTCCAGAGAGTCATAAGATTGTGACTTAAAGGGGGAAAATAGCTACACTGTACCAATTTACTAGGAAACAGTAGAATGCCAGCAATTGATGTTAGCTTCTGAGTACAGTTCTATGCTTAGTGTAGTGCTGCTGACCAATTGGAGATGCCACTCTATTACTTGCAGTTCATATTTTATCACAGGCATACTAAGAGTTGTGGAACTAGTTAAGAGAATTAAATTTTTAGTTGTTGGACCTGAACTCTTTGATAAACAAAATTGACAGTTTAAGCACACATGTAGAAGGAATTGTCATCTGTGAGTGCAGAGCAATGTTATTTGGTCATTACATGAGCTAGGTAGTTCAAGCAAGTCTGTATTTTTCTGTGTAACTGTTCGCTAGTTTTGTTAAATACAGTACTTGTAATTTACTTTAATTGTGCAACCAGAAAAATATTTTTATATTAACATTTGTGATTACTTGTACTCTGGATCCATTTGCGTGTAGTATAAATAAAATTTAAATGTTTTTTAATGTCTTATTACTTCTCATTTTTTTATTTACAAATGTTTTAATTTTATGTGTCAGCAAACAAAGATTATAAAGAGAAATGTACACAAAATCTATGGCATGAAGACCTTTATAAAGTCAGTGAATTATTAATACAGAAGTTAGTAGTTATATAATTACCATTCAAGAAATATCTAAACATCAACATAAGTGCTAAGCAAGAATTTAGATGGTGTATGAAGATCATAAATAGTGACTGTAGTGTGTGTGAAAACAGTTGGCTACTGTTCTTTAATGTGTTGTTGATAGTAGTATTGTAATTTGTGCCAATTATTTTATGAGGTAGCATTTTGGGGTCAATGGAAGTGTCTGATTCCACCCGTCTGCTCTGGCCTGTGATGTAATGATGTTGTCCTGTGTGAAGGCACTACAGCGCATAGTTTTTGAGTCAGTTGTGTTTGTAGGTATTATGTTGTATTTGATGGTTCTCTCTGGTGGTGGATGTTGACATGTTGAGTTGAACGTGTGGTATTTGGCTCAATTGAGGTTTGGTGGTCATCGTGCTAATGTGGTTTTGGGTTGGGGTAGTTAGTGTTTGGCGTTTTTGTTATATCTGATTAGTTTGGTGTTCATTGTGCAGAAAGAAGCCTAAATTTTCTTATTGCTTTTTGTTAGGCCTGGATATGACAGTGAAGTTTAAGAGTGTAACATTACATTTAGCAATGGACGATGATATGTCATCTGTCATACAGTTTCTGCAGATGTTCGGTCTCGTGCTGTGGCAGCAATGTGAAGTTGCTGTGAGTTCTGACAGCTTGGACCAGGGCCATGTGTATGTGGTGGTGTTGGTGCAATAATATGTGGTGCTCGATAATACATGGTACCTGGTTCGAGAAATCTAGGTTGGGCATAAGGGTGATTGTCTTGGTTACTTTCTGTTTTTGTTGTTAGTCCTCTAAAAGTTTTTGTGGCCATAGGACTGGTATGAATGGAGAATTATTTTGGATAAATTTTCTTTCTGCTGAGAGGTTTGTTCGGAGAATTTGAAATATAGTGGGAAGTTGGGTATGCTGGAGGTTGTTGAAATTGGTGAATCACAGTTTGGTAAGAGGAACTTAGGGAGGGGCAGTTCTCGGCTCGGCTTGGTTTGTGGATGTTGTTTGGGGGGGGGGGGGGGTTGCTGATTGTTTTTACAGTTTTACACAGTCATAGTAGGAGAAAACTAATGGGACTGACTGAGAAATATATTGAGGGGTTAGTACTATAATTTGTGATGCGTATTTGTTATATAGGGGTTTGGGGAGAGGTATTCATAATCATTTAGTAGTTTACCGCAGTATTGATTTTATGACAGTGTTCTTTTTTGGGGGTTGGGGGAAGTAGGGAGGATGTATAGGGTGATGGTGGTGAGTTGAATGGATGTTGGTTGTGGGGTTAATGGGGTGAGTTGAGGGGCATTTAGAACCAATTTGGTTGTAGCTTTTAGGTGTAATTGGTTTCCATATGTGTTTTTTTTTTTTCTTTGTTGGTTGGCTTTTTGAGGATGATATTGGGTGGGTTGGGATTGGTTTATGGGTGGGAGGGTGTGAGTATTCAAGTAGATTTTTTGTTTTTGGTGTGTGTGCATGTGCTTTGTGTGGCCAACCTAGGCGACATTGCTGAAGGCTTTTGTTCGTAAGTAATTTTTCTTTGAGTTTTATTGTGTAGTAATTGTGATATCTTGTCTTTAGTATATAAAGTGACATGTCAGATTCCACTTTTTGGCATTGTGGGTGTTGCTTTTTTGTATCAATAGTCTCAGTTGAGCTATATATGTCAAGGGTAATTTCAGATTCCTGTGGTTTTGTGGGTGTAGCAGGCCCACCCCTTCTGAAGAAGAAATTTTGTTAAAGCTAAATAAAGCTTTGGTTTGCAACTGGTTGGCTAATTTTTTTAAACCTCTTCAATTTTATACAGTTGCTGAGACATAGCTATATTCAAGATTTTGTTATATATTAGATGGAAATTCATTTACACACATGAGGGACAATAATGAATCTAAAATTGAGCCTTGGGAGCACCTTGCATGAATTCTCTCCTGTCAGAATTACATCACTGGACTGTATTGGTTTAATTATTAAGTACAGCTTAACATTCTTTTGTTTAGATATGACATCATTCATTTTTTGGCTGCTCCAGCAGTCCCATAGAACGTGAATTTGTATAGGAGAATACTGTGATTCCAACATTCAGATGCCTTAGATAGGTTCCAGAAAATACCAACTGGTGCCATTTTATTAATTAATGCTTGTACAGTTTGGTGAGTGAACATGTAAATGGCATTCTCAGTAGAGCAAAACTTCTGAAATCCAACCTGTCATTTGCTGAGGATATTATTATTCCTAAGGTGAGATACAGTTCTAGAACACACCACCTTCAAAATTTTGCAAAATGTTGTCAGAAGGGAAATAGGTCAGTAGTTATTGACATCTCTCATATCACATTTCTTAAATAGGAGTTTGACAATGTCATGTTTCAGTCTTCCTGGAAAAGTGCCTTGAGATAGTGCATTACATATGTGTGGAAACAACTCTTTAATACTGTGTTAGAAACACCATCGAAACTAGATGAACTTTTATTTTTGGGAGAATATATAGTTTTATTAATTTCAGGTGAAGTTGTTGGCATACATATGACTGAATTTTATGAGATATTTTTTAAACATACTACTGTTATTTTATGTGCAACTGTTTCTCCCTATAGTTCCTACTATTTAATAAAATGTGAGTTATACATATATTTGCTACCTGTGACTCATTATTTCTAGCCCTTTCATTCAGTTCCACAGTGATTTTATCCTGTTCTATGGCTGATTGTCCTGTGTCTTGTTACACTACATTCCATATAGTTTTAAGACTGTTGTTGGAATTATTGATATCTAACATTAGGTGCACATTTCTTTGTGTTTTAGTAACCTTTTTTAGTAATTTGGAGTAGTTGTAACTACTGCAAGATCTCTAAAAGAGGAGCCTGGGTACCTTGTTGATGCTAAACTTCATCAAGTTTCTGAGCTAGACACATTCATGCTTTAGCAATAATATTAAATGTTTCCACATAGTAATGAAATTAACAGAAATACTCTCATTTTTGTTGTATATGGATATAATAACCTAGGGATTCTTTAGTGTAATTGTATTTATGAATAGACAGTTGGACTAAAATATAGGACCATTGCTTAGTCTAAATGAAGTCAAACAATGGAAAATCCGGAATGAAAATAGGAGCTATTAAGCAAGTAACAAACAAGTAACAGTCTGCCCTGTCATATTGTAGTCATCTAAATGAATTGCCTATTATCAGTTGTCAACAGTGATGATCACATATACCTGCTCCTAACACTGACTGATCATGCATACTAAAAACTTAACGCTTATGTTAAACACGTGGGCTCTTACAGTGAATGTGGAAGATATGCTTCAAATAAGAAATCAAATACTGAATTAATTTTATTCACATTTAGCTTCACAAAAATGCTCATTGTATAACCCACCACTTCTTTTCTCTCCCATTTGTCTGTTGTGTTAATTGCAAGAATTTCTCATCACAAAACAGCCTTAAGTTAGTAACATCACAAAACTTTCTAAAAACAAGGAGTTCTGTGAACTGGTAAGTTGAAAGGTTTTTTAAAGACTGTTTCTGCAGCCAGTTTTGCTTCAATAATAATATCAAATGGAGAAAATGTACATACTTCTATAATTTGTAGGGGAAAAAAAATCATGTGATGTACATTTTCAGTTACTGTTAAAGACAGCTGTGTTGCAGGCTAAAGTGTTTTATTGTTGGTAAAATGTTAGTAATTCAAAGCTTAATAGATTGTATGCTGCTATGTAATTTATTCCATATATCTGTTTCTTAACTAAAACATGTCCACGAAGCAAGCTTAATGCAAGGATGGGTGCGCACATCTAGAGTTCTAGCTCTGGTTGAAAATGAGAATGATCATGCATTGTTTGTTTTTCTGAGTTCAAGAGTGCCCCCTCAAAGTTTTACTGATTTGACTATTGAGCGAACATTGCCAGTAGATGCCGACTTCAGGTGTGAAATAGGTGATGTTTCATTTTTGTTTTGTTAGTTTTCTGAGTGTTAATGTGATTCATCATTGACACATTATGTAATTATGATTGCTGTTTTTATTTCAGACCCTGAAAGTAAACATCAAGATGGTGTTGATGTATATGTCAACATATCGTCTTATAAACTTAAGCTCTTATTTGAAATGGTGCCTGGAGTGAAAACAAGCAACTTCGTTGGAGAATTATTCAGAGTAATGGAAGGTAACAATTGAGATTTCTCAGTGTAGCTCCTAATTAGTAGGTAATTGTATAAAAAAGAAAGATGGGAAAGGAGAGAAAGGGAAACCATAAATATTTTATGATATTTTTCATGTTTTGATGTATGAATATGTCCCTTTTGTTTTTATTTCTATGTTTCAGTCTACAGTAAAAGGAGGGGCCCACCTCCAGAATTCCAGTGGCTTCGCAAGTATGCTGCAGATAATTCTTATAGTGCCTTAGTTAATGTTGAAAAACCAGTAGATGTGAAGGAAATACAGCCTGCAACAAAGGATGACTCGTTGGCCACCTCTGTAAGGATTGTTACTTTATTGTCTAATTTAATATTATTGACAGTATGTTACAACAAAAAATAATTCTTGTTAATTTATGATGGGTGGTAAATAAAATTGAAAGTTAAGAGTAATATGGAATTGGCACATATTTATTGCAGTTTGTATATGATACAGGAATCAGCATCAAATTTCAGATTTTCTCCAAATTACTCAAAACTTACAGTATGCTTACGAGAAATAAGACAGTATAAGTTTGGGATGGTGACACATTCAGATAATTTTCTCATTTTGAACTGAAATGTCTAGTGTGAATGTATAAAAAAGAAAGATGTGAAAGGAGAGAGAAGGAAACCTAAATATTTTGATATATTTCATGTTTTGGTGTATGAATGGGTCCCTTTTGTTTTTGTATAGATTTGAAAAACATTACATGTTGTCACATTAGTGTGCACATTTGTAAAAAACAAATTCTGATGCAAGGTACACAAAAAGTGTCATTGGCAAAGCTCCTCATTGTCATCTACCACTGGAAGATACATGAAGAAGAAGAAGAAGAAGAAGAAGAAGATACAGTGTATGCCTTTATCTGTTTTGATAAGATAGTGGAATGTTGCATTTAACCCTGAATAATATTGACACTGATCTTCTAGTTTGGTGTAGAAAAGTACATTTGTTGTAAAGTTGTTTGTTAGTCAATAGACAGTTGCTTAATGAAAACCAGCATTCCAGGTTTGGTTGGTACTTAGTTTTCTTTCTAGCTTGAACTATGTTCAGTCTTTTTTTCTCTCTAACAGTTCCAAGCCATGTATGTTACTCTATAGTGCTATGTTGCAAATCAGCCTTGGTTAGGTCTGTGGTTATATTGAATTCAAAGCCCCAAAAGCAGTTGGTGGGAGCAGCACTGCTAGTTCAGTGCAGCATGGCCACGGGGATAAACTGTTTTGGCCATGAGCAGTTCGGGAGGGGGTGGCAACAGTCATATGGAGATGGCACCAACAGTGAAGAGCAGGAAGCCTATATACATGGTGAAAGTGGGCAGTTTCTAGAGTGGGAAGTTAGCAGTCAATGATCTGAAGACACTGGTCAACTAGCAAACAGTAATAAGCACAATGGTTTTTACTACTTTTTTGGCCTTTTGGATATATATCGTGCAATGTAGAATTTAACGAATAGGCCATTAGCGAAAGCTTGCACCTCCAGTAGTCAGTACTCTGTGACGATGTCAGGACGACAGAAGTAAAACACATTCAGATCTCTTTCGTGTGACGAGGTCACCACAGATAATGTATTTCTCTCACCAGTCATAATCAGTATTTTTTTTTTTTTTTTAGCTCATGTACATTATTAAGTTGAAGTGACTGGAAGCACTATCATTTGTCAGTGGTTTGTCTGTCTACCATTAGGAAAAATTAACATCTAAAGTTTCCCAAAGAAAAAAAAAAAGACCAAACTTCGGCTATATTCCACATCGTGTATCTTAAAATTAACAGCACTGATCGTATAATTACTTACACCATTGAAGAGTCATGTAAGTCAGTAAGAAACTTTTATTTTAATTTTGGTGTCATTTCAATTAGTGTACAAAAGTTTGGCTAAAATTTTCTGTTTTTATATCTGTGTATTTAAGTATTGTTTATTTTGTGGTCAGTACAATAACAGTTTCTTGCTTCCATCCCAAATTTATTTCTAGCACTGTTGGTTTATGTGCTCTTTTAAGTATTTATAGTAATAAGCACGCTTAGGATTCGAAGACGGGTTACTACACTGCATTTTATGTAGTAGTGACTGAAAACTTGTCATAGTTCTGTCAGCAGTGAATTTGTGATATAGAGGTGAAGGATGAACAATTGAGGCCTTGAAATTTGAATGTGTGCCACTCAACTGTACATATTCAGTAAAGGCCTAGAAGCTGTAAAATAATTTCCTTTGTAGGAACATGACCCGCTGAATAGACACTGTGTGAATGAAGGTGCTCAAAGGTGTGTTCATGTTAAAGCACTGCTCTTATGTGGGTATGATCTTTTATGAAGGTGATGGTGTATCCCATTTATCAAGAATAATTGCAGACTACAAATATGTCTGCATTCTTTTGTTATGGAACTGGCTTATCAGCTGAAATGTATGATACTCTGATATGAAACCAGACCTGAACACAGAAAATGGTTTCCTACAAATAAAACTGCACATTTAATACCATGTTAAACAGATATTCTTAAGATTTGAGTATAAACTTCTCACTTGTTGGGCGATTGTCATTGAAATTTAAATAGATTAGTTAAGGAGATAAAAAGCTGTGTAAACCAAAAGGTGCAGCAAATTGAAGATGCAATTATCGAGAAAATTACGGCAGTTGTAGACTTGATTATAGTGAATTGGAGCAACCTAGCATGTGAAAAGTCCCTAAAGTGTTTAGATTGCAACCTGCTGGTGACAGAAATGAAGGAAAAATTAAATATTTCAAACTTTCAGGGAAAAAAATCACCTTTAGTTTTTAACTCAGTAGGGCTGGTCAATTAAAGAGGCTGTGGCACAACTTTGTGTTTCAGAAATAATGGCATAAAAAGTAAGTCAGAAATAATGGCGTAAGAAGTAAGGAAGTTCAAGATGAAAAAAGAAATAGTGCAGAGATGTTGAACCTTTGTACATTTATTTGTCATTTTTTCCCAGAGAAATTTTTAATAAGGCAATGGTTTACCATCAAACTAAGCGTAGAACTAAGTTTGGGTATTGTATATTACACTTTCTTTTGTATTTATTTTGTACATGTGTTGCATGTGTGATAGTGCATGAATGCGTGTGTTCAAGATTTGCTAGTGCACTGAAATATGAACTCTACCAATTAACGAAAAAAACTAAATATTTCCATATTAATACTCTTGATTTGCAACCAGCAATAGACAATTGAAACAGTAATAATAAAATACACATTTTTAGTTTATCTGAATAAAATAAAAATTAATGTGATTACTGCTGTTGCAAATTCAATGCCATATAATTTATAATATGCGCACGCTTCGTAACTTTTAGCAGAATGGAAGCTGAACTCAAGTTGTCTGATCACTGCTTTCTTTGCAAGTCTTAATATTATTCATTTCAGGAAATAATGACTCACAGGTGTAATTGGATAATACTGTCAAGGTAGCAAATGCCAGCTTCTTTAAATGGCTGCATGTGTCTGGAATTGAATTCTACATTCTGATAAATTTAATGTTGGTTTTTTTGTCATATTGTGTGATTGTCTTTCTTGTAAGTTTACTTTCAGTTCTTTTGTTGCTTCAATAAGTTTTTGAGTTCACATTGAACTAGACTGGAAATCAGTCAGCTGCAATTCAATTTTTTCAGTTCCCAACCGAACAAATTTAACAAAGTTCAGTTTATCCAGTAAAGCCACATCTAACTTCATAATAAATTTTAGTGTTTCCAACAATACCTTGAACTGAGAAAATATCGATACAAACTCTTAAGTTGTATGTATTACCAAAGAAAATTCCTTGGTGAGTTTTTCTTTTAGAGTAAATCTGAATTGCTTATAAATTTGTGAAATACTTGTACTTATGGGAACAATATCGCTATTGGAAACTGGCAATATCATCCTCAAAAGTGTGAATAAGATTTCTCATAACAGTAACAGTTTTGTTTGTGCCTTGAAGATTTATGTTCAAATCATTGAAATGGTGGCATGTGCGTAACGAAACGTCAGTTTTGTAAGCCACATAACATCCATCAGCTGTGAATATTGTACAGTTTTCTCTCATTTGGAAAAAGCACGCCGATTTCTTCTAAAAAATCCACAAATCTTTGAGTTTGTTGCTGTGGCCAACCAGTGAACAATGTTGTACATCATTGGGTCAGGGTACACAGAGTTGACATCACCATCGTTTTTTATTAGCTTGCGACAACATAAGGTTTATTGTTTTTGTGAATTATAGTTTATTAGTCTCATAACAGACATAATCTAAATCATTGACACAGGTACATGAAACACATCAAAATTGTGGTGAAACTTCACCATAAACATATAACAGCTGATGTTAACAAACAGCTTCAGAATAATAATACAATTTGTTGTATATACAGACAATAAAAAATTTAACACTTAATTTCCCTTTGCTTAGATTATAATTTCATCCTCTATGAATTCTTCTATTGAATAACAGCATTTCTCCCACAGAACCTGATTAACTTTGTTTGTAGAATCTCTGGCTTCATATTGAATATGTTTTTGCCCATGAACTTAACGTATTGTCATCCTCATTTCCTGTGGAGTCCGTACATATAATTTCAGTTGTTGTGCAGGTAGCATAATATTACTTTTATTTCCCATGTTGTATGTGTGGTTAAAATTATTTACCTCAATTTTTTTCTGTTGTGTGGGAAGATTATTTCATCATAAACGTGTATGGAGGGAACAGTTAGGAGTTGACATTTCCAAAATAGTGGGCAACAAGATTATATATATTTCTGCAGTTCCAGTATTAGAGAAACACCATTTGGACGTCTACCATATCTAATGACACATTCAAAATAACTACGGCCATTATATTGTCAAGGAAAGCAGAACCACTCTTGCACACAAGACTTCATGTGTGATGCAGTGGATTTCAAGAATAGAATGTCCATTGTTTGCTTGGAATAAAGTAATAAAACTCTTCTTGGCCAGCATATTGGGAACACTCTGTCATTACCAAAACAATTTTGCTTAAATCTGTTTCTTTTTCAGTAAGTGAATTTTCAACAGTTGTACACACATATCTGGCTTAGTAGTTGCTAACAATGATATTATCATGGTCAGTTTTTCTTTGATGTCATTTACAGTGGAATATGGAGAAAACATAGTTAAACAAGCAGATTTAGTTACTTCTGTATTTTCATAGAGATACAGTGAAATATAAGGAAAGGACTTGATGCCTTTCATTCTTTTTTTCTTTTTCTTGGCAGCACTGGTACGACAGTCCTTGTTAAAATACCTAATCATAGATGCTGTCTGTTTATTCCTGTTTTAATAGAACATACAATGCATTCCTATTGCTCTGGTTCACTTTTTTGACAGAGACATATGTGATTTGTTTCACAGTGCTGTTTTACAGATGATCTACATACCACAGTCCAGGAATATAACACACACTGCTTTATTGCCTTTGTTAATCTTACCTATGTTTCCCTGTCCACCAAGTCTGAAATTCTCTATCACACATACCTTGCACTTTTTTGCCTAGCTAATGTTATTGAATAATACTCAAAAGCTCAAAAATAGTGCTGTTTGCAGCACACAACTTACATGTGTAACAATGAAAAACAAGCATGTGAACATGTGTTTCAGTGAAACTGTTTGGCAGTGTGGTACTTGTCAGTAGAAGTCATTAGTCATGGTTGTTGGAACAGCTGCAATCTAACATTGAACAATGGCGTATCATTACTAAAGCATTTGAGTACACAATGGCTCACAGTGAGTGAGCGTGAGTGAAAATCTGTCATCTAAATCTTTGATGATGCCTTGGTATCGATAGTCCATTCACGATGAACACTGTTGCTGGGACTTCAAATGCAAACAAACAAATGAATTATTTCAGTTAGATAGGCCTACCTAAATTCCTCATTTAACATTGTGCCCAAACTATTTGATCATTTGCCACTAGTGACGTGCGTGCCATTGGTTTGCCGTCCTTGGAATAGTGGGACATCCAAAATATAAGTGTGAGAAAGTTTCCTGAAACTTAAGTGTAATTATCATTGAAGTAGTTGAAGATGAAGAATTTAATTAAATTTTTTGTGGCAAGGAAGACTGTTTCCATTCAACTATATAGAGAAAAAGTTCAGAAGCCCAACACTTCCAAATTCTTCAGTAGCAAAGAAACAGTGATTGCTTATTGAAACAGAAATTGATCTGAATTTTGTGAAGTATGTCAAAAGTGATGTAGCACTTGACTGTAAATTAACAGATTCATACTCAGTTTTTGCACAACACACCAGAATGGGAAACTAGTAGTGGCATGCAGCCCACTAGAAAATGTTATAAAGTGCTGCTTAACAAAATTGTGTGTAGATTGGAACCGGGAAGTCCAGGAACAAAGGCTATATCAAAAAAATTCTGGAAGATACATTTGAACTTGAAAATAATGATCTTAAAATATAATCTAATGGTGGATTCACAGCGATGAAGAGGCAACTGACATTGCAAGAATTAATTGCAGAACTAGAAATAAAAAAATTTGGCTTTTGTACTCAGCATCGCTAAGACTCGAAGTAAGCTTTCAAAGTGTTTTAGATGATTTCTCACTTAGTGAGTTGATTTTATTAATGAATTTAGCTTGAAATCATGCCTTTGTTGTTAAAGATGCAGTTGATGGCTCTCACTGAGAAAACAGTTAAATGTCAGTTTACCCATTTCTCATTTATTACAAAGATAATGAAAATGAAAAATTACTATTAGCTACTGCATTATTACTGCATGCCTAAAACATGATACAGATATAGTGCAGTTTTTGTTTCAGTAGTAAAGTTGCTTAAATGCGACATCATAGAAATGAAACATAATCATTATTCTCACTATTCTAATGACGGTTCTGCTGTCCAATACAAAAAATTTGAGAATTTCCTCAATTGTTATCATCAAAAGGATTTTAATGTAAGTGCAGAATGGAATTTTTTTGGATCAAGTCAGGGCAAACTATCAAGTGATTGAATTGGACGCAAGTTACAGATTTAGCTGCATGAGCTAGCATTCAGTGCCCAGCAGAAAACCAAATTTTAATTAATGAGTCATTTTAATTAATGAGTCATTTTAAAACTGCAAAGGTAATTGTGCATTATAGAAATTGTTTTTATCACCAAAGATATAACCGAAAAAGGAAAAAGTAGACCAGGATAAATGCGTGAGGTAGTACAGTATCTGTTAGAAAATATCACCACCATTGTGTCAAATGATAAAATCCAAAAGGGTACTCTAAGAGTAATGTTAGTTTTCAAATTTTTACTCTCTTGAAAAATTTGTAATATTTGCTGTGGCATTCTGCATATTTGACCTGCTGGCAAGCATTGAGATTTTTTGGCATGAATATCTGACTTACTTTGTTCTAAAGTGGGTGGTAAAGGTGTAAAGGTGTGTGTTCACTATAGGCTGTAGATCTTTGACTAGTCCATGTGATTTACTGTTGCTGTTGGCTTGAAGATGAGCTCAGTGGGGAGGACTGAACTGTTGAAAGATTTAGGTGTTTGGGGAAGAGATCTGCTTTGCAAGATTCTCTGGGTTTGTAGTTTGTGATAAGAGGCTATTCAGAGGTTTGACAGGGGGGGATATACTGTGGTACTTAGGATCATGATGAGTCCAGACTTTCTCAAATGATTTATAGGTCTGTAGAGATTGACAACACAAACTATGCTATAAAAATCATTTGATACCATGACTTCGCCATTTCTGATGCCACTGTTAAGAGTTCTTAATGATCTCCTTATGTGACAAGAAAACATTGCCTGTGAGAATATTTGACATGGTCTTCATTTACTTTCACATATTATTACTTATTGAATCTGGTTCAGTTGGAAGACTAGTAGCAGCAGTAAAACAGATTGACATATGTAAGTTTTTTAGTAATACTTGTTTTTATGTAAATGTTAACTTACCTTACAGTGCTAGTGCAGAACTTTTGTAGCTCTGGTATGCTGTTCAGAGACTTTGTTTAGTACATTAATTGTTGGCTACACTAAATTTATAATTTGCATAAAAGTTTTTATATTCTTCCTATTCCATATATATAAAGAAAAAGGCTGTTTCTTAAATTAGGTTGACCATATTAGAATAATTTTAGAGCATCAGCTTTTTAGTAAGCTGAGACTGTTACTTTATGCTACACCACACTCATGCTATGTGCAATGCACAGTAGCTTTTAAGTGCCAGCTGTGTAATTAGCTAATTGCCTTTTTTAATTAAGCTGCTGGAGCTTGAAAGCCCGGATATTACATTACCACGTCAAAGCATTGCTAAAGGGACCACGCCTATAGCAGCAAGGGAAAGTGTTATTAGATATCAGATGGCAATGAAAGAACGTCATTATACATACACTCAAGTTCTGAAGTAAGTACACACTTTATTATTTTTTCATGTTGAAATAATTTCAGTTATATGTAATAGCAAGTAAACAAAGTTTAATTGGATTGAATATTGCTAAAACAATTGGGGAAGCACAGATGGTATTTTAAGAGAAAATTAGTGTTTGTGATTTTTGTGAAGTTGCTGTAAAGTGTGTGTGTGTGTGTGTGTGTGTGTGTGTGTGTGTGTGCGTGTGCGTGCGTGCGTGCGTGCGTGCGTGCGTGCGTGCGAGAGAGAGAGAGAGAGAGAGAGAGAGAGAGAGAGAGAGAGAGAGAGAGCAGTGAATATTTGAACTAGAGGCTGTAAGCTCTTCTGTATTGAACATCTTGCTTTACAATGACTTTTTATAGCTTTTTTCTAATTATTTTGGGACAAATAAACATTTAAAGTGCAAAAAATTATTTTATTACACTGCTTATAAATTCTGAAATGTCAATCATTATGCAGATTTCCCTCTCTAGGGTTTTCATTGGCACTTGGAATGTCAATGGACAGCCGCCAACTGTGCCGCTTACAGAATGGCTTGCCCATGACCCTGAACCACCTGATATATACGCAATTGGATTTCAGGAGCTTGACTTGAGCAAAGAAGCGTTTTTGTTCAATGATACACCAAGAGAAGAAGAATGGCTGTAAGTTTGTTGTTTTTGGTTGAGTCCTTACTAATATCCTCATTATTTTTACATTTTTTATATTCCTCTTGATTCTCATATGGTGGGAAATGCAATAAATGAGTGTGACATAATGCAGTTTATTACATTATCTTTAGATTGTAGAAAAAATAATTTTTGATATATTACTAGATGTTGACATGGAAACCATTGTATTTTTGAATCATCAAGTAAATTGCATGAACAGCTGGGAAAAAAGATAAACCTTCATTTGGTGTGTGTTTGCCACTGAACTGTGATGTATATTGCTGAGTATGTGGACAAAATAGTAGAGTCTAGTCAGTCTTCATTCATTAACAAAGTGGAGTAGTGTTTTGAAACTACTATCAGACTACTCTAAACTACTTGTGCTTGCTCAAACTAAGTTCAACGTACAATTTTAAAAGAATGCTATTACTGTGAGGGGGACAAATAGCTGCTTCCTTTGTTATATTAGATGGATTCCATTTGTCTTCTATTTCTCACTTAGTATTTACATGACCACAGTTCCATTTATCATGGAATAACAGGTACCTGTTACTTCTAAGCAAGAAACCAATTCACAATGATTTTATGGCTACTGTTCATGTGCCCAACAGTAATCATTAAGCAGTCATATAACTGATTGGATAACCTTTAGAAGAAACTGCTAATAAAGTATATAGATTTACATTCTTTTGAATGCGTAGGAATTCTTAATTTTGTTAAACTTTGTGCAAGATGAAATCAGAATGCAGAATTATACTCTGAACCGTAAACAAGGTGGCAATCCACATGGATATTATTATTCCAGCTTTTATTTAATTCTGAAAAATACAGGCTGTTCAGCCATATGTTATTTTTGTTATTGTTGTTATTATTTTGTTCCAGTATTTGTTTGTACTTGTTGTTTGATGTTTTCTATTTCTGACTGGGGTATCCTGTTATTTTTTATTATTACACGGATCTGATCAGCTAGTTGTTCTGTTACAAATTTTAATTCTGGGTATTTGGTTATAAATGTTGTGTATACTTGTGATCTCTATCCAGTTGTGTTGGTTGCCAAGTTTGTTGCTTGGTAATAACAGAACGTGAGGTGTCAGTTAACTTCATTTGACCATCTCATCCTCTGTCTGTTTTTCTTGTAGGGTGGTTGCAGGAAGCATATCCTGCAAAACACCTCTTTTTGGATTTAAATCATTTTCCGTGTGGCTAGCAGTGTCGTTACCATTGTGGATGGGCATAGGGTTCAAGTGCCGTCCCCGACTATGACAGTGCTTGTCCGAGGCTTCATTAGTTCTGTCCTGAACCAACTAATCACACTAAAAGGGGTAGCCCTATTAGTGGTTTGTTCTTTTCGTTGCCTTTTATGACTGGCAGAACATAATTATTATTATTATTATTATTATTATTATTATTATTATTATTATTATTATTCCATATTAAGCCTCATGGATGAGAAGAACGAATCGATAAGAGTATTTATTAACCTGTCAAAAGCTTTTGATATGGTGGACCATAGGATTATGCTGTCAAAGCTTGAAAAATATTGTATTTGATGTCTGTCCAATAGCTGGATCAGTTCCTTCCTGAGCAATTTGAAGCAGCATTGTGCTTCAAATACACAAATATCTATCTAAAACTAGTATACGGACACTTATCAGACATTTGAACGAATTAAATATGGTATAACCCATGGATCAGTAATGGGACCCCTACTGTATATAAATGATCTCAACTTCAATGTGGATTCACATAAAACAATCATATTTTCGGACGATACCACAATTCTACTGAAAGAAGACTGTAAAGAACAATTACAGCAATCAGTAAACACTGTCACCAAACAACAAAGCAGCTGAGCACAGAATAATCAACTTTTAATTAGGAAAAAAAAAATTGCTCTAAAATTCCACAATGCCCCAGAGGAGGACATGTTTATCCCTTGGTATTTATCAATGATGAACTAGTTAGTAGCAGTACTGAAAGAAAATAATTAGGAGTTTGGCTGCAGAGCAATGTTAAATGGAATATTGAATACCAGAAAATAGCAATGAATGCGTACTATGCCTACTTCCATTCTCGTATTAGATATGAAGTCATGTTCTGGGGAAATTCTAAAAAACAGCTAAACTACAAAAAAAGGCCATTAGCTTCATGTTTGGATGCATACTTAGAGGCTCATGCGAACCTCTGTTTAAGACATTTGGTGTTATTCTATTACCATTTGTACACATTATGGAAACTTGTATATTCATTAAGATAAAGTAATAGGTAAGGAATGGAGACACCAAAAATACTGTGGTGTACATGATCAACCTGCGATGGAATGCCTGTCATATTCTATAGTGAATTCACAGCTGAGTTGGCCCCTTTCCTTCTATAATATATCATAGATACCTCGAACAAAAATGTGCCCAGTTCTTGGAAGAAGGCACAGGTTACAACAATCTACAAGAATGATAGAAGTTATCCACAAAACTACCTTCCATACTTTTGTTGTAGAATCCTAGAACATATTATGAACTCAAACATAAGAAGGTATCTTCAAGAGAAAGACCACCTCAATGCCAACGAGCATGGTTTTCGAAAACGACATACTGAAAGCTTTGGATAAAGGCAGCCAGGTAGATGCAGTCTTTCTTGATTTCTGAAAATCGTTTGACTCAGTACCTCATCTACGCTTATTGTCAAAAATACAGTCATATGGGGTATCAAGTGAATTTGTGACTGGATTGAGGACATTTTGGCAGGGAGGACGCAACATGTTCTCTTGGGGAAGTAACTTTGGGTGTGGCCCAGGGAAGTATATTGGGACCCTTGCTGGACATGTTGTATATTACGGACCTTGCAGACAGTATTCATAATAAAATCAGGCTTTTGCAGATGATACAGTTATCTATAATGTACTAACTGAGAGGAGCTGCATAAATATTCAGTCACATCTTGATAAGATTTTGACATGGTATGAAATGGGAAACTTGCTCTAAATGTTCATAAATATAAAACTTTGCACTTCACCCAAAAAAAAAAAAAAAACCATGGTATCCTATAACATAAATGAGTCGCTGTTGGATTCGACCAGCTCTTACAAATACCTGGGCGTAACACTGTTGGGATATGAAATGGAATGATCACATAGATTCAGTCATGGGTGAAGCAGATGGTAGACTTCAGTTTATTGATAGAATACAGAGGAAGTGCAATCAGTCTACAAAAGAGATTGCTTACAAATCACTCGTGTGGCCCATCCTAGAATATTCTTCTAGTACGTGGGTCCTGTACGAGATAGGAGTAACAAGGGATGTTGAATGTATACAGAGAAGGGCAGTACGAATGATTACATGTTTGGTTAATCCATGGGAGAGTGTCACAAAGATACTGAAGGAACTGAAAATGCAGACTCTTGAAGACAGACGTAAACTCTCCCGAGAGAGTCAGTTAACAAAGTTTCAAGGTCAGGCTTTAAATTATTATGGATATACAACCAACCCCAATGTATCGCTCACACAGGGATAGCGAGAATAAGATTAATTACTGCATGTACGCAGGCATTCATCCAATCTTTCTTCCCACGTTCCATGTGTGAATGGACTGGAAGAAATCCTAGTAACTGGTACAATGGGATGTACTATCTGCCATGCACCTAATGGTGGCTTGCAAAGTATAGATGTAGATCATTTTACCAGAAAAAAAATTAAATATACTCCAAATTAACACATCTTTGTGCCTGAAGGTACTTTCCACATGGGAGTTAAAATTTATAACAAACTTAATAACATTATGCTTGAGGTCAAAAGCTTTGGAAAATCTCTAAGTCATATTTACAGCATCACTGCTTCTATTCCATTGAAGAATATTTAAATTTTGAAGTATGCTATGTAAATTCTTATTGCTTATAGTGTTTTATTGTAACCTTAAATAAGTATGCCTAGAAATCACTTTCAGAAGGGTACTCATTCCTTGACTTGTCCAATGTCTTATGCAAAAGATGCTTTTGTAGACAACAGGACCAATAAATGCATTATTATCATTATTATTATTATTATTATTATTATTAGAAACAAGTGCCATCAAGGAATAAGTTTGAAAGTTTCTGTCTCTTAAGAGTTCTTGTCAAAATGTACTCATACCTATTTTATGAATTACCAACTCTGCTGACAGAGTACTTTGTAATCTTCATCTGCATTACAACAGAGGGTAATGACATAAGACAATGGAGAGTGGAAGTATGCTAAATAAGCCTGAAACTGAACTTAGTCAATACACTGAGAGATACTTCTGAGTGCATAATGTGTAACCGAAGTTTATTAGCGTTTGTTTGTTGACAGTTTTGGCTTGTTACTCAGATATGCTCCAAGGAATTTCATAAATAGCTTTATTAGTTTATTTTAGGTGCCATCTGCCCTTTATTATTTGCTTGATTTTGCAGAATATCTAGTAGCAAGCTCCCTCACTCCTTGTAAGATTTTTTTGTGTGGCATGAATAGATGGAAACTCTATAGAAGATAAAAATGACACAAGGTTAATGTGTTTGCTTGTACTGTCGAAACCTATTAAAGAAAGATTGGTGAGAAGGAAAGAGCATGGTTCAATCTCTGAAAGTGTATTTTTTTGGTAGACATTTTGAAGATAAAAGCATCATAATTCCCCTGGAGACTCAAAGTATTTCAAAATCTAATTCTTATAATTTAAACAAAACTTCAGAATGATTCTAAAATATGGTGGTGTAAAATTAACACTCCATTCCTTAGACAAAGCTTTCAAATAATTTATATGGTTGACTTTTACTTCTTTGAAGAATTGCACTTAATAAGAATTGAACAAAAAGTTCCTTTCAAATAATTTATTTGTTCATAGGCAGTGTAAAGCTAATAATATTGTTTGGGTTTATGCTAGCAAACAAAGATGAGAGAGGACGTTCAGCATGAGAAAAGTGTGTACTGGCAGTGATACAAAAGTAAATCACTCGCAGTAAACTAAGTTAATTGGTGCAGTGGTAAGACACTGAACTGCTGTTGTAATACAATATGAGGAAATTCATGAGCTAGTAGCACAAACTTGGGAAAATCATACTTTTTGCAGAGACTTTAGTGTTGATTTTCTGTCAGTAATTCTGATAAAGGAGTTTGATATCCAAATTTGGATTATTTGCTACTGGAAAGTTCCTAACGAGAATCAAAGGAAATAGTGTAATAGCTATTGGTTGTTTGTTCCTAGAGCCAACTACGTTCAGTGATGTAACAATGATAGTTGATGATTTGACCATCCTAGTTATTTGGATTCAGATAACTGAAGAAAAGTACTGTCATAGAACCATAATGATTAAGAGTGTTTAAAGGAAAGTTATAGGAAGATGCTGGGAAGACTTGTGTAAAGCCAACAGTGTAGGTGTAAAATTGTAACTTTTTCTTAAGCAAATCTGTACAGGACTTAGCCTTGTTTTCCACCTTAAATGTGTAAAATTGGATAAAAGCAAAGACAAGAGAAGGTAACATGTGAGATTAAAATATCTTGCACCAAGAAGAGAGAGAGCCCTTTTTAATTCAAGGCAGGCAGTAGTCAAGAGCTGAAATTCTATTAATGAAATTCAGTATACTGTTCTGATGGACTTGTTGCAGGCAAGTGTGGCGTAGGACTCCTAGTTGTTGTGGAAACTTTTCATGTTACAGCATCTGAAATAAACATTTTATAGAAGGGGATCATTTCAGTTAAAAATTCCGAAAAGTAGTATGCATCCAGATAGTCTTGTTCTGTGAACTTTGAGCCCTTAAAATTACTTCTCATGTACAATGGCAGATATGTTTTGAAGGAAACCTTTTGTCAGTTACCTAGAAGAATTCTGAGAAAGCACACTAAATGAGAATTGTAATACATAAATGTGGTCTGAAACTTGCTTATTCTATAAATCAAGGATGCTGTTACGGTCCCAGTGTGCGTATACTACTCCACTCTCCTGCAACCCACTCCCTACCCCTCAGCCTCTTGCCCTCCCCTGTCCCACTTCTTGTATTCATCTTATAAAGATGTCAGTGATGGTATGTCGAACCAAAGCTGGCACATTTCTTTTACTAGCTATCTTTTAACCTCACAGGGAAGTGCAGTTATATTTTGTGATGCAGATTTCCTTTTCTGATTGTCAAGTGGTTAGCAGCTGGAATAATATGAAAATAGTGCAGTAGCAAAGCAGTTTTTAGTGAATAATGACATATCAAAGTGATGAATCTCGCAACAGTTGTAAAATTATAGTTTTGTTGTCTGTGCTGAATTTCTTTTTCCTTTTTTCATTTCAGATCTGCTGTTATGAACAGTCTTCACCCCAAAGCTCGGTATCGTAAAATTGCACTTGTGAGGCTTGTTGGGATGATGTTACTGATATTTGTTCAAGAGCAACATGTGGCATATGTTAGAGGTGTTGCCACAGAAACTGTAGGAACAGGAATAATGGGCAAAATGGTTTGTATTTCATTTGCAGACTTTCACCTCTGCACTAAAATGTCTTTCAATGAAGTAATAATATGTATAGTATAACTGTTACACATATTTTACAGTTCGTCATCTAGCACTCTCCGTTACATCAGTTTATGCAATCTGTGACACATGAAGGTCCCTTTAAAACATGAGATTTTCCCATGACACTGTTCAGATTTTTATGTTCACTCACAGTGTATTTCCATTAGAATAGTTTCCTTGATGTTCCTTGTGATTAATGCTGGAAACCATGAAACTGAATCTCTTTCAGTTAAGCTACCACAGCTTTCTGAAACTTGTCAAGGAGTCTGTCAATGCCAGATTGGGAGTGAGGGAAAGTTTGAGCTGAGTTGCCATTGTAATACCATTTTGTGATGAGAAGTGTGAAAGATAATGAAAGCCA
This sequence comes from Schistocerca gregaria, assembly GCF_023897955.1. Lineage (NCBI taxonomy): Eukaryota > Metazoa > Arthropoda > Insecta > Orthoptera > Acrididae > Schistocerca > Schistocerca gregaria. Next base: position 187,536,899 of record NC_064920.1, on the reverse strand, counting down.
TGTAACAAGCAACATTATCATAAGTTTGCCCTAGAGGGACAAACACTGTCAATAATACTGTCTATTGAAGAAGTTGTTTTGTACAACTTTGTACACAACAGTTAGGAGAGATGAGCTACAGAGTGGTGTAGCAACTGCTGTCATGGGAAAGTTGGACAGGAGCAGAAAAGTTTAGCAATCAAGTTAACACAATAAACAGAAAATTTACTTAACTGGTATTTGTATGAACGAAGTCACATTACAAATATTGCAGCAAGATAATAGTCCAGCTCTTTATTGCCAATAAGGAAGAGTTTCACTCTACTGAGCACCAACTATAGTGTTCTATGACTAGGCAATATTTGCATAGTGTCACATGACAAAATGGCTCCGAGTGCAAGTGGGTGGAGCAGCTGCCGTCAGCCACCCTATATAGCAGCAGCAGAGGACACTCGTAGTCCATTCAAGCCTCCCTGCAAGATTGAAAATTGGTTTTTGTGAACACTAGATTTTTCCCATTTTATTTCAGAGCAGCACGGTCAGCCTGTTTATATGAACTTACTTTTGGGAAAAAATTGTTGGTGGCAAAAACGTGTTTCCTTTGTAAGGACCGGGAGGAGGAGGAAGGTCTTTAAGAAGTCCTGCTCAAATGACTTTGGGAGTGGATGATGACATCTTTGTGAACTGGTCCTCCTCAATCCAACAAGCCACCTTCCTCAATGTCGACTTCCACCTCAAAGATGTCTTCATCGGTACCTCTGTCCATGTAAAACCTACCAACCACCAGCAATATCTCCATTTTGACAGCTGCCACCCATTCAATACCAAGAAGTCCCTTCCACACAGCCTAGCCACTGCATATGCAGTGGCAAGCAGTCCCTCTTGAAATATGCTGAGGGTTTCACTGAGGCCTTTGCAGACTGTAATTACTCTCCTAACCTTGTACAAAATCACGATATTTCTCGTGCGTTTATCTTTACAGTCATCAACCATTTCCCAAAGTCCCACTGCCCGGCCACAGAGGAGCATTCCCTTCTTGTGACTCAGTGGTACCGAGGACTGGAGCTACTGAATTACATTCTTTGTCAGGGTTTCGACTATCTCTTGTCGAGCTCTGAAATGGTAAATGTCCTACCCACTATCCTTCCCACCCCTCCTGCAGTAGTATTCTGCTGCCCACTGAACCTACAAAATATCCTCAGCCATCCGTACACAACCCCTGCTCCCAACTCCTTGCCTCATGGCTCATATCACTATAATAGACAAAGATGCAAAACCTATCCTGTACATCCTCCCACTACCTCGACAAAAGTGTTTTCGGAAATCTCATTTTGTAACAGTCTTTTTGTTGGGCCTATCTGTGACTCAGCATCTCTGCTATATGGTGAGTAGCAACTATCCTTTTAATAATATTGTTTCAAAAAGAACTTTACAGAATATGTAGATGAGTTAATAAAATACAGAAAGTCACAGAGCTATTTTATTTGCCTGTACTGAGAGTTATCTGTTTGAGTGCAATTTTCATATTTTAAATTACGATAAAATATGCAGATTCTTAATTAGTTAATGAAAGGTGTCATATGGCCAGAAATTTCGGACAACAAAAGTATAGTGTTAAACTTTGGAATTAAATATTTATTAAGGCACAAAAGGCTACAGTAGTTTTAGGTGAATGTGAACTTCAGTACTAATTATATGATGATTTAGCTAAAAATTATGAATACGATAGGTTGTTATGCACCATAAAAAATGACACGTTAAGTTGCAGGCAGACACAACGAAAAACTAGCACATTGAGCTTTTGGCCAAAGCCTTCTTTAGAAAAGAAAGAAGCTGGAGATAGTGGTTTCCTTTCTTTTATGAAGAAGGCTTTGACCGAAAGCTCAAAATGCTGTTTTTACCATCCAACCTCAAGTTTCCATTGTTTGACAAGTTAATTAGTTTCAGAAAAATAAAAGTATGTTGCTGTAAAGCTTGCATTTCAGTATAATGGTATCTTTGAAAGTCTCTTAAACTGACGGATTGTCTCAATTGAAATTCCTCCTTACATGCTCAGTAAAATTTTTCAATCCATTATTTTCCAATAACCTGGTTTTCAGCAAGTCTAAATTTACTATTGTAATCAGCATATTGACAATTAGCACCTGAATGATAATTACCCAATATACGGTCCAAATATAATATTAAGATTAGGCACTCTACATATACACATTGTGTTTGACTAGCTTTAGGTGGAAGTTAAAAAATCATAAACTTACAGTTATTAGTAGAAGTGCAGAAAGAGCGGACGGAAGGATTGGAGCTTGCTGTATTTAAAGTTGTACTCACGTATATCAATGCTACAAGGAAACCTCTTCAGCGCTTCTAGTTTTTGGACATTCATGAAGGAAGCAAATGAACTGAACTTTTGAAATTTTACCCAGGACCATTCTAATGTATGTACATCCTGCTACTTCAGAGAAAGACATATGAAATTCTCTCATTTTTAAGGTGTATTTTTGATAGTTTTGAGACAATAAATGACAACTTTTTCTAGCTTATATTGCACTAATGGAGGAACTCGTGTTTGGGATAGTAGTAGTCCTAATTTGTGTCCAGCAATTGTGTTCAGTGTCTAATCTTGTTGATCGGATGTTAAACCCCAGTCTTCCATAATTTTTTGCTCTTGCAGAGTAGATGGCTATAAGGTTGCATGTTACTTCTGCTGTATAGTGGTGTTTTCTTTCAGGGAAACAAAGGTGGCGTGGGTGTTCGACTAGACTTCCACAGTACATCAATTTGTTTTGTGAATTCCCACTTAGCAGCTCATGTTGAGGAATATGAAAGAAGAAATCAAGATTATCATGACATTTGCCAAAGAATGAGTTTTACAAGGTTTCTGCCACCTAAAGGGATTAAGGATCATGAGTGAGTATTTTTCTGTTGCCTCATGTGAAATCTTTTGTTTATGCACTGTTACCAGTAAGACTGAATAGAATTAATCCTTGTACACAGGTTTATGTGAATGTAATTTATAGGGATTGTCTTTGGTAGAAAGAATTAAATTGGACAGAAGTATTTCTTTATCTCCTTTCTTAAACAAAGGCTTAACTTCAGCATACTTCTGCCATTCAGGAAATGTTGCGCTGATAAATTACTCATTACACAGGTAACTTAATGTTACTAAACCTAGAAGCACTCTCTTTAACATTGTTGATGTTTTACTATAACCATTTGAATATTTTGATGTTAAAGATTTTATGGTGGACTTCTACCACTGTAAGGAGGATCGTAGTCATGTTGCTGAAGTTACTTGTAGTGACTGGACTGAGACATTCTGTGCCAGCATTGACTGAACAAGATAGCCACATTTTTTCAGTAATAGTTGTGAAATGTTTGGTTCTACCAATCTTTTTCTACACTCTATCCCATATTGTCTTTCCTATCTGAAGTGATTGTTTTCTTGTAATGTATTTGCTTTTGATGTCATTATTACTGTCTTCAATATTTTGCAATGTTGCAATGTATTTTGCAATGTTGCAATGTATCTTGCAATGATCTATAACATCAACATCAGAGATGTTTGACTTACAAGTTACTGTTTCCTGACTTACTGTTTCCTTTTCATTTCGCGAGATACCTTTTTTCCGTGAGCAATCTGTGGCTTGTTTGTAGACTTTGATGTAATTTGGGTTAGTATTGGGGGAAACCAGTAATCAAATAAGAGGACTGCATTAATGATTTTTTTTTCTTTTTCTTTCATGCCATGAGCATTGTATACATTATTCCAGTTCATGTTAGTTATTTAGTTTCATGTTCCATGGATCATTTGTTTGATAAATTGTAATGATGTGAAATAAGTCCTTTTATATTAATATCACAATTTATTTTTTAAATATACCTTCATGATTATTTACAAAGCCAGATGTGAGTTAGTAGTTCCTGCTCATCACATTTTACACATTACAGTCCTACTCCTTTAACAGATGTCTACATGATGATTAATTTTTGTTAAGATGAGTTACCCCAGGTCTAAATGAAAATATGTAAAATATATCAGCTAACTGATTTGTCTCCCTCCAAGATTTGCAGTGATTTTGACTGTAAAAGTGGCTGAACTAAGTTGCTTTAGGAGTTCCAAAATGTGCATCTTCCAGTTCAATTTTTAACATTATGGACACCTAAGAATGTGAAGTTTCCACTCTATTTACTATTTCCTCACCATATGTTACACTTAACACTGGAGTAGTACCTCTAGATGTGCAGGACTGTATATCTTACGTCTTTTAAAATTGAGGATGATACCATCCACAAAAAAAAAAAAAATAATTAAAATTTTTGAGGAGATTGTTTACCTTTTCTTGTGTTGCTCTATGTATGCTTGGATTGCTTATGGCACTAGTGTCATCTGCAAAAAGAAATAATTCTGCTTGTTGTATATTAGACAGAAGATCATTTACATGTATGTGGAACAATAATGGATTTAAGATTCAGCCTTGGGAACCCCGTATATGAATTCTCCCCCGTGAGTTACGTCCCCTAATTGCATTGGTTGTATTACTGAGTAAAACTTTCTGAATATTTTTGATTAGATATGACGTAATTCATTGGTTGCCTATACCACCAATCCCATAAAACTTCAAATTATGTAGGAGAGTAGTGTGATTCGCTGAGACAAATGCTGTAGACAGTTTGCAGAATATTTCAACTGGCACTATTGTTATTTAACGTTCATAACATTTGGTGAGTGAACATGTAAATTGCATTCACTGAAATCCAAATTGTGGTTCAGTAAGGCTATTATTGTTGCTCAGCTGAAATACTATTTTGGAGTACATCACGTTCTCAAAAATTTTGAGAAATGTCTGTAGTGAAATGTATTGGTGTTTACTAACAACTCTATCAGGGGCTGCTTCTGAGGTAGTGCCATTGTGCTGTGCTACCACTTGTATGAGAAAGGAAGAAAGAGAAATCTATGCAAATTGAACATAAAACATTGTTTTGAAGTATCTGTTATCTGATTTGAATAGGTGCATTCTGGCACGCGCGCGCTCTCACTGTAGTTTTCTGAAGCTTGGAGCCAACATAAATTGGCACCTTCTGCCATCATAAGCACTGTGTAAAAGGTTCGGCCATTTGTTTCTACAAGCTTCTTATGGAGGAGATGGAGCCACAGCTAGTTTGACTCGGAGCTTTATGTTCCTTCCACCAGAGAGCAGTAAAGTAGAAAACTAACAGAAGCACAATCTGCCATCTCGCGATCATGTTAGAATACATAAGGGCACAAATTTTTTGTTATCCAGTATACAATCTGGCTGCAAATTAATGCAATGCTAAACACAAATTAATGCTTTATTAAATCAAATAGAGAAATAATACACTTAAATATTGTGCAAATAGCTGTATATGATTTGAATATAATTATGCCCCAATATTTTGAAACTGAGACATTATTTCAATATTGGTATATTTCACAACAGCAGGCCTGTTGCTACAGAACAGAAAAACTAACATATTCACCACATGTTTATCATCTATTTTCCAAACAGTGTAGTATTTCTGTTTATGTTCATTAAGTTTGTGTAATAAGATTCTGTACAAACACATTGTAGTCAATGTGGGGTCAGGTAATTGACCATATATGGCTGTGTGCACAGCGTTATCTGTAAGGGAAAATTCAGTTGACTATAAAATTAGCAAACATGAACAAAATGAGTGAGCTATTAAAAATGCCATTTAGCGACAGTACTTACAATGAAAAATTTCAGATAAAAAAACACTAGTTAGGCAACTCCCATAACTAAATCTGCAGCAGCAAACAAAAAAAAATCGATGCTATATGGTCTATCCAGGAATTTACCAAAAGAACAAATGGATTTGTGGCTGTGAAGAAAGCAACACTGTTGTTTTTCTTTCTTGCATGTTATTTGAGGGGAGATGTTCATTGATGTAAGACTGCAATAACTGATGTTGGGCATATATGGTCAAAAAAAAAACATTAAATGTCAAAGTGTCACTTGAATAATGTGCTTAATCTTTTCATTTCTAGGGAAAACCAACATTAACAATATAAACAAACAATTGACAGCCTCAACAAACATGTAGAATGAATTGAATTGTAAACTGTATTTGGTTCTGTGGTGCTTTAAAACTGGCTCTCAGGGGCCACGATGAAGCCAATGCCTCTCAAAAATAAGGGCATTTTTCGTGAGCTAATCAGTTCAGCACGGAGCTGGATAAAGACCTTTAAGTTCATCTCGAGATATTTCTAAGACTGTTCAGAATGCATGTTAAAAGTGTACCAAGATGAAGATCATAAAGAAATAAAACATGCCGATTATGTTGCAATAATCGCAGATGAAACCACAGATGTGTCTTGCGAGTTTCAATTGGTTGTTGTTTTGTGTTATGTTTTTGAGGGAAAATCTGTTGAAAGATTTTTGACCTTTTTAAATCCAGAAAGTCAGAATGCTCTTACTATAACTGAGAGTATTCTGAAAGAAATTTAACAATTAGTTGGTGATGACGAATCAAAACTAACAGCTGAGAGTTAAGACGGTGTAAACATTATCAGTGGCAAGTCAAATGGGATTCAGAAATTAATTAAAACCAAATACCCAAATATGTATCAGTTCAACCTTAATATGTCTACGGCATCCTCTGTTGATCACAGAGCCCACATCTCTTTTGCACATTTTCAGGTATTTTGGTATTTCTTCTTTCTTTTCTAACTCGACACGTAGATCAAAAGTGTCGCATAGCAGTATTCAAAAAAAGCTTGCCCCGTTTGTGTGTGTGTATGTGTGTGTGTGTGTGTGTGTGTGTGTGTGTGTGTGTGTGTGTGTGTCACAAGATGTTTTTGAAAACGGGAAAAATTTTATTACTGTTACGGAAGTCATTGAAACAAGTGAGAGCGTGAAACTATCTTCTACTATTGAAAAAGCTGGTTGATGCAAACCAAGACTGCAAGATAACAAATTCATTTTCTGGCTATCATTTTGCTGTACGATAATGCCTAATGCAGACATACTTTTTAATCAGCCTCAGAAGAAAACAACTGAACTGACCAGAGCAAAACAGAACACCCAGATATTGGAAGCGGTAATGCAGAACATCAGAGATTGACTCCATCCTTAACAATGTTAGTTCGAAAATGACAAAATGATACCAGGCAAGAAACCATGGATTCTTGATGGGCATAAAAAAAGAGGTGCTTTGGAAGTGTGCGATGCCACCCTTTCTGAAATAAAATTACGTTTTCAGTTCACCGGACACCTAATTATAGCCAACTTATTTGATGTAAATCAGTTTGACAAATACATTACAAATTTTGCAGACGAATTCCCTGAAATTACACACATACATTTCTGGAAAAAAGAAAGTTGAAGAGTGAGCTTCAAGTCTTCTATGCTATGCCTGAATTGAGAACTGTTTATGGCACAGTTCAGTTTCTTTCACTCTAGAATAAGCGAAAGAAATGGAACTGTGTCAGAAACTTTGTGACACATTCGGTGAGACTGTTAAAGTTTAGAAACTGCTGATCGAGACGACTGTCTTGACATTAGAAGCTGAATAAACTTTCCTACGAAACAGCATGAAAGAAGAATGACTGAGTGCCTTAGGGATGCTATCTTGTGAAAAGTCATTCATGTGTAAAATTGAGGATTTCAGTTTGAGAGTGACAGATTTATTTGCCAACAAGGAGGAGCAACAAATGGATTTCCAATACCATTCCTACTAATTATTTTGAAACTGTCTTCCCAAAGTCGTGGAGTTACTGCTTTTGGTGAGTACAATGATTTTAGTTTTAAATGTTGGTAATTTGATTAAATTTACTTTTCAAAATCCAAATTAACAAGTTCGAATAATAATTTATACATGCCCTATTACTTCTCATACTGGTGCTCATGTTGTAGGGGACACTTTTCTAGGCAGTCGACCATGAACATAAAATAAATTAGGAGTTCTGGCAGTTCAGGGGAGATGAGTGGAGTGTGGGGATAAGACACGCCTCTCTCTCTACGTCCGTGTTCTGTGCTCCTGGGAAGGCAGAACCGACGTAATAATGGACATATCGATCACAGATTCCATTGGTGTTGTGATAGTTGTATTTGAACCCTGTGACACAACAAGATTGCTCTCTGCATTCATTTCAAAATAAGAAAAGGAAACACCAAGCACGAAAACCAAACGGTTAAAGTGCAATTTTTAGCTGACATTGACAGTGTCATTAAGGCGATAGTTCAGGCCTAATCTCCAGTGGTATGTTAAGCAACTGTACATCCTAACCTCCTAAGAATGGCACATGAAAGTGATTGCAGAGTGTGTGTGTGTGTGTGTGTGTGTGTGTGTGTGTGTGTGTGTGTGTGTGTGTTTTTATACAAATGCTTGCTATCATGTTCTCCAGGAACATATCAAAGTCCTATTGTACATAAGAAGGGCAATATTGTAATAAGTGTTTATTTCTGTTTCCTTGTATGTTTTGTTTGATATAATATCTTATTAAATATTTAAATATATGCATTATTAACAGAATTACATTCGATGGTACCAGACTAAGCTTTTCCCACACCCCCCTCCCCCCACCACCAGTGGAATGCCCCAGCAGCCACCGCTGATCTTTATCTCTATATCACCTTTCTTATATTGGGATTGTTTTACATGCATAGTGATGCATTATATTTCAGATAAGACAAGGCTTACTATAGGGGAGCAAATTGTCAGTACTCTATTTGAAACACCATCAAATAAAAATTAGCTTTTATTTTTGTGAGAGCATATAATGTTCGTAAATGCAGAATTTTCTTAATTTCGTTCCATTTAAATCAATAGTGATGGTATACTGTAGTGTAGGTGGTTGTGCTGTCTCTCATTTCACTAAATTTCTGTAGCTATAAGCCTGTTTTCAGAATTACTTATTTCTGACATAATGTGCATGTTCCTCGATTTTAGTAACTTTCTCCATAATTTTGGATAGTTCTTGCTGTCTGCAGCTACTGCAAGATCTCAACTTTTCCTTATCAAGAGATACATGTCACTTTTCCTTATCAAGATACTTTGATCTCTCTAGTGACAGATGGTTCTTTTCACAAGACTGTTTGATATCCTTTCTGATTAGCTTATGCAGAAAACTATTTTCAAATAATGATATCAATTTATCATGAAATAGATTAAATTGGTTCATTATAAATTTCGTTCCAGGCATCTCGTGTAAACTGTTCTTAAAAATGTTTGTTCTGGAGTCATTAAATATTCTAAGACACTATCTTATTTATCCTAACCAGCTGTGTCATACACAGAGAGCATTTGTTACTGGTTATATAGTTATTGACACATGTTGAGCTTCATCAGAGAAAGCCATATGAATTACGGTCTAGCTGTCTTTATCCACCTGTGTTGGAAAGTTAATTACTGAGAACCAATTGTAGGATCAAAATAAGGAAAATCCTGAAATAATCCGCAGTTCATATTTAGTAATGTTTAATGTTGTTCAGTATTAACATTTAGCAAAGTGAACCGAATTCCATGGTCCTAGAGACCATTGACCATTGACTACCGATTTTGTAATATAATTTTGTTTATTAAACCTTTTTTAAATATACTATTAATGGTCATGGCATTGAGGTTAGACTGCCTTGTTGTCATTAATCTTTTGTTACAAGAATATGTATGTGATGTGGGTGTCATACTCAACAATAACTTTAAACCTTCCAGGATTTCATGAGTTTGCATCTAGGAGATAATTCTTCCGTGTACATTTTGGCTGGGAGTCTAGCAGTAATTGCCTAGGTGTATCAATAACTGCTTTGAATGTTAAGTGTGTCTATCGTATGACTTGCAAAAACTATGGAAAATCCAGGATGGGATGTAACAATTCCATGTAGTGGAGATGTTGAGTCACGGATAGGCATTCAAAAAGACAGCCACAAAGAAAGTTTTCGGCCAATAAGGCATTTGTCAAAAATGGACACCACACCACACCACACCCACACGCACGTGCCCGCACACGCGCGCGCGCCACACACACACACACACACACACACACACACACACACACACACACACACGATTGCAGTCTCAACCGACTGAAGCCACTGAGTCTCTCTCTCTCTCTCTCTCTCTCTCTCTCTCTCTCTCTCTCTCTCTCTGTCTCTGTGTGTGTGTGTGTGTGTGTGTGTGTGTGTGTGTGTGTGTGTGGTTTTTCTTTTTTTTAAAGGACCTTATTGGCCGGCTGATAGCTTTTGTTGTGCCTATCTGCCATTCAGCATCTCCGCTATATGGTGAGTAACAACTTTCCTTTTCGTAATATTGTTACATGCTAAAAGTGTAAGACTTTGGCCTATATTAGGGAGTTTCAATTCCACATATGAAAGGTAACAGTTGGTAAAATAATAAAACTTACATATCAAAGATGAAATGTGGAATATAAATAAAATACAACCAGAAACTGTGCATCCACAATTATGTAGTGGTTCATAATCATTATGGATTTGCAGCTTCTCAAGCAGTTCTGTTCATTTTATGCTCAGTAGTTGCATAATTTTATCTTTGGCACCTGTTTTAGCTATGGTTGGCACTGTTGTGCCAACTGTTTTGTCTGTATGAAAAGGAAAATTTACTTGAAAAACTATAAAATTATAGCGAGACGGAAAGCTTAGCCAGTTATTACCCTCAGGGTATGAAACTATAGGTACTGCTTTTTGATTTACAAGCATAGAACAATTTAGCCTAGATTTAGGAACTGTTAGTTCCTTCTCCAGGGGCAGGTCGCTCACACTTAGTTAAAGCGCCCAGGGATTGTTAACCCCTTGCTGTACCATTTAGTTTGATGAAGTCCATGCCCAAGCAGTTGGAAAAGATGTGTGCTAAATGTGCTAGCATGATGCACGGGGCAATCACAGTACAAACAGATTTATTATGTAGCTGTACTCTTTATCTGTTTCATGCAATACTATTCTTGTGCATGTCAACACTAATTTAATTCTTATCCCCTTATTTTTAACACAATACTTCAAAATATAAATTTCTATACATTAACAGTGCTTAGAAACTACAATCCTCTTGGGTGTCTTCAGGTGTGACACCTTCAGAAGGAATGTAATAACACAAAGCCTAAAAGTAGATTTGTCAAAAACTCTTTAATTGCAAAAAGCGTTGCTGCCCTTGAATGTATTTCTAATAGGAAAAGACAGGGTGTCTCGTATAAAACCAGTACACCTCATGCCCAAGATTCAAGTAACAATGAACTAACTAGTAAGGAACAGATAATAGTGACCAGAATGAACTGTGAGTACCGGCCGTGAGTCGTGCTTCGGTAGCTCAGATGGTAGAGCACTTGCCCGCGAAAGGCAAAGGTCCCGAGTTCGAGTCTCGGTCGGGCACACAGTTTTAATCTGCCAGGAAGTTTCAGATAATAGTGACATTAAAAACACATGTAGTCATCTAGAATGAAATTTTCACTCTGCAGCACTGTGCACACTGATATGAAACTTCCTGGCAGATTAAAACTCTATGACATACTGAGACTCAAAATCAGGACCTTTGCCTTTCGCGAGCAAGTGCTCTACCATCTGAGCTACCCAAGTACGACTCACGATCTGTCCTTAAGCTTTAATTCCACCAGTATCTCGTCTCCTATCTTCCAAGCTTCATAGAAGCTCTTCTGCATACCTTTCAGAGCTAACACCCCTGGCAGAAGGGATATTGTGGAGAAATGGCTTAGCCACAGCCTGGGGGATGTTTCCAGAATGAAATTTTAACTGTGCAGTGGAGTGTGTTGATATTAAACTTCCTGGCAGGTTAACACTGTTTGCCGGACCATGACTCGAAATCAGGACCTTTGCCTTTCTCAGGCAAGTGGTCTACCAACTGGTCTTCAACCCAAACACAACTCACAACCCATGAAAGGCAGAGGTGCAGAGTTCAAGTCTGTTTGGCATACAGTTTTAATCAGCCAGGAAGTTTCATGTAGTCACTTGTTTATAGAGATGCTGCAAGTGGTGGCTATGACCATCCTGGCATTGCTGACTTGGTGTGATGACATTTTCAGCAACATATTGCAATACTGCAGGCGTGAAGTTCTTAATTTCACACGATGTTAAGTCCGGTGACCTTAGAGGCCTGAGACTTCTACTGATAAGTCTGTCTTCAGTGAATGATCTTTACCATACTTTGGTTGGATATGCGAGTGGTTGCTCGATCGGCGTCTCTACATCTATTAATTGTGCATAGAAAGAGTCAAAGATCTCTGGCACTTTTTAAGATGTAATTGAAAAATATGGGGCCAGTAGTGCACATCCCAGACAGTGCACACCAAACACACCTTTTCTGATTGGAGAGGTTCTTCATGCAGAATATGTGAGTTTGTCCTGCGATCAGGATCTGTAATTATGGGATATTACATAACCTGATAAATGAAACAAGGCCTCATCTTACATGAAGTAAGCAAGGGGTTCAAGTAACTGCCAGTTACAATAATCAACTCTCTTTTTTTTCTTGATCCTCAAATTTCAACTTTCGCACCACAGGCTTTAATTTTATTTCTTTTAGTACACAATGAAATGATGTACGAGCTACACCAACCTTCTGCAATAACTTCCTTACTGACTTGGGGGAGACTTATCGTAATGTCCATGCGAAGTCTGCCTATAATTTCAGGGGTCGTCACTTTAGGCGCATGTTACTCTGCACATACTGAATGGTTCCTATAGACCACCATTTCATGTACAGATCTTGAATGTGCTGATCATGGAGAGTTTCCTACCAGGATACTTTGCTTGAAATATTTCTTTACACTCATCGATTGAGCGTGCCTTTATGTAACACTCTACAATAAAAAATCTCTGTTCTAATGCAAATTGCCCCCTTTTTTTATTAGTACTCATTCCATAGATCATGAATACAACACTTCGTAATGATGGGGAACGTGTCAGGTTAATAAAAGGTGTCTATACAAGATATTACATTACACAAAATATTACATGACCTGGAGTGGGGAAATTACCTACTTACTATATCTGAAAATTCATCTAATGAGTAGGAGGAGTTGCCATTCAGAAATTCTTTTAATTACCTTTTAAATGCTATATGGCTATCTGTCAGACTTTTGATGCTATTAGGTTAGTGACCAAAGACTTTTGTGGCAGCGTAATTTACCCCTTCTGAGCCAAAGTTAGATTTGACCTTGAGTAATGAAGATCATCCTTTCTCCTAGTGTTGTAGCCATGTACACTGCTATTACTGTGAGGCTACAGTGAAGATCCCTAGCTCTTTAAATAAGTGTCTGCAGGATGATCTTGGATGAGTTCAAGCAATTATTATGATTACACGCTTTTATGTAATGAACACTCTTTTACTCAATGATGAGTTATCCCAGAACATGATGTCATACAAAAGCAGAGAATGAAAATAGCAGATCTTCAGTGTGTTTTTTCCATTTCAACCCCTCGTCAGTGCATACATCTAGAAATTTTGAATATTCTACCTTAGCTACTGATTTTTGATCGAAGTCTATATTTATTAATGGTGTCATTCCATTTACTGTGTGGAACTTTATATACTGTGTTTTGTCAACGTTTAATGAGAGCCCATTTGCAGAGAACCACTAATGATTTTCTGAAAAACATCATTTACAATTTCATCAGTTAATTCTTGTCCATTGGCTGTGATAGCTATACTTGTATCATCGGCAAAAAGTACCAGCTTTGCATCTTCGTGAATATAGAATGGCAAGTCATTAATATATATTAAGAACAGCAGAGGACCCAAGACTGAACCTTTGTGGCACCACATTCTTGATTGTTCCCCAGTTTGAGAAATCACCAGTTTTTTTTTTCTCCCCCGTATTATGTGAACTGCTTATTTAAACTTTCTGCGCTCTTCCAGTTAAGTATGATTTAAACTATTTGATCGCTGTCCCATTTCTGTAAGAAATTAACAATACGAGCTTTTCACAACAACTGATGCACGAACATATAGTGCACGCAACTTTCTGATAAAATGCAGTGCAACCAATTTTCTGAGACTGTTGCCACTTCACAAGCACTTTGACAAGAGATAATTAACCAATACATGAGGTGTATCAGTTTTATTTGTGGTACTCTGTACCTACAACTCTAAAAATTTGTAGTCCTGCAGAGTTTTGAAAGCACTGTGGTAGACGTAAATCACTCCCAACATCGTTTCAATTCGTACTTTGATTTTATACAAACTTTGCACATCCTTGTTGGGTACAACGGAATTATTAAGAAATATCCAATTTTGCTGTAGTAATTTAATATTCACATCATTATTACAAAATCGTACTCGCTATCGTCTGCATTGCTTGCTATGCCACAACAGAATTCCGGATGATATTTGTCATAAAAGTAACCGAAACACAAAGTTTTACAGCACCTAGCACATTTAATAATAGCTACTGCCTTGTGGGCACACAGGGTTTTTAAGAGTGATACCGGAAAACATTGTTCATTTACATTCAAAGAAGTTTCTGTTTCATCTGTTTCATATTCTAAAAACTAGGTGCCCTGAATTGATGCAAAATTAATGAGTAGTTTTATGGAATCGACGCTGGACGTGATTTCTCTGGTGGTCTTCAAACAAGTCGGGAGCATTCTGAATTTTCTTCCTGAAAATTTTAACCTGTTGGTAAAAATATTTGTCACATGGCTGGCAATGTGGAGTTAACTTCGGTGGGATAACTTTTATGGTGCAAGTGCACGATTTCCTCTCATCCACGAAGATGTGATCATATACGGTCAGATCAGTCTGCCCTCCCCATGTATCAGTGACGTATAGAAACTTTTCCTGTCCCACATATGGAAGAATCACAGATCTTAAAAAGTTTTCATTCACAAGTTTCATGAACTTCCCTCATTTCGTGTAGGACACAATTAAGTTTTTAAATTTGACGGTCAATTCATCCACTCTTTTCTGAATTTTTGGGCCAAATTTTCCCAACAGTTGCTGCATACATGAAAAATCGTACGGGATCACGTTCCCTGACGCAGTTAGTGTGTACTTATCTTGTTTAAATCTTTTCTCTGCATGAGAATGGTTCTCGTGCATTTATCCAATAGGGATCTAATGTAAGTTGGTTGATACTGACTATCCGTTTGATCGGTGTTGATTATGTACTAGAGGTTAAAATTACCAACACGTATTTTCGTATGTGCACGGAATTATTCCGCACCTACTAATACTTCTTCCATTGTTGCACATTCTTTGCAACTGATAAACTTCGTAATCTTCCTTTGCCTGATTTTATGCTTTTGCTTAAATCATTTGATTCAAGCCAAGCTGGCCACAAAATTAAAGGTATCCGATAAAAATGGAGCAGCAGTGTTCATTGTCTATTATATTATTTTCACAAGCCAGTCTCTTTCTTAAATTTTGATATGATTTACCTTTTCCAAATTGTCTCGCTTCAACAAAGCGTTCACAAGTCTCACGATTGATAGTGTTCCATTTATCATAATGAGTTCCGCCTCATTTCACTTCCTCTTTCCATCGATATAGCATTGATTTTTGATTTAAATGAGAGACACCGGAGGACTGCAATCTCTTTAGGCTCCATTTCAGATGAGATACTGCAATAGTGGCTGCTCGTTCTTTGTAGGATGGAGGCACATAATCTGCTGGTTCATGTGCGAATTTGCTGGCAATGAAATTGCCATCTCCCTCTACTCCCATATATTACAAAATAAACAGGTTTATATTGTGTGGATTCCCCTGCAAGAAAGAGAACATTCACCCAAAACTGAAACTTAACCGCCTCATATTCGTGTGTTTTGTCTTCTTCGTTGATGTTTATTAATTCATTGTCATCGATGATCCGTCTCTCGGCCAACAGGTCTTGTATTGCGATATATATCTCATTGCCAATTGAAATTGAATTAGGAGAGATCATGCTGGGCGGTATATTTGTTAGAAGATTTAAATCACGAAGCAACTTTTCAGTGTATTTGATGGCATTAGTGATTTCGCCTCTGAAGTGTTAATTCAACTCCTCTACCTCGATGTATCTTCTTCTCGCTGCACATCTGTAGACACACTTGGGCCGTCCATTTCACTGTAGTCTCTGAACACGCCCTGCATTAACAACGTGTTACGCGCGACAGACGTTGAAGACAAATGCAAACTATTGGTTTAGGAGCTAGGTCACCACCATTTGTTTCATAACACTGAGGACTGTCCATGCGAACTCTGCATATTATGAAATTGTATCACCATAGCCAAATAAAGGCGGTGATGGGGCCAATACACTCTCACAATACACAGAGTTCGCATGAGAAGTCCGCACAGATAGTCTGTTTCCTGTTTGATCAACCTACACAATTTAAACTTCTTATTAATTTCACACAATTATACTGTTTGTTGATATTCTGTAAAATCAAATGGAAAAATATTAAATTATTCTCCTGTTAGAGAAAGCAAAAACACGGAAATGACCCCAACGCGATACCTCCACTGTGGTAGCTGAAGACCTTAACTGCTGCCGCACGCTTACTTGGTTGGAACATGGCTAACGTTACATGTATTACAATGCACAGTGAGCTTTAAGATCAATTTTCTCAGAAACCAAGGCCCCTTGCTAGAAAAAGTGGTTAGCTTCATACTCGGGGCATGTCCCTCTAAAACATATCAAAGATGCCTCAAAATCCGTTATTTACTCTTCTGATGGTCCCCTTGTTAGTGTTTGTGGAGTAACTGGTGATTCTAAGTTTCCTTTAGAAGTGGGAGCTGTACTTAACAGAGGGTGTGAAGAAGAGGCAGTATGGGAGATTTCATTGTGGGCAAGATCTGTGGGTTGCGTAGAGGAGAGGAAAACCTGGGAGAGGTTGTTGATTTAGATATTAAGGAATTCACTGATGTAGCAGATATGTAGATGCCAAAGCTGCAACTTATTATAATAAATGAAAGATAAAATTATTTTTACGGATGAAATTACCCAATTTCAGAGACTTTACTGGTCTCACAGAGATAAGATTTCATGTATGTAGGCTGAGGTGGTGGGTGAAAACCTATACCAAGGCCAGGAATCAAACCTGGCTTCCTACTTACTAGGCTTTTGTTTTAGTACTTGCACCTGGGTTTCAGGCTGGATCTCCAATTTATGTTTGATGCTGAGATGCTGATTCAGAACATGGAGAGCCTCAGCAATTATGTTTGTGTGTAAGGGGGAATTTCAAGTAGACTGGAGCAGCTGTGAAACTTTAGCTCAAGGAGGGAGGCTTGCCAGGGCAATCCGTGCAGTTGTGCAGGCCACTGTGCCAAGGTTGCTTAGTGGCTAACACACCTGCCTAGTAATCAGAAGGCCTGGGTTTGATTCCTGCCATTAGTACAGGTTTTCACTTGCTGTGTCAGTCTGTATACATAAAAAGTTTTTTTTATCAGTTATTTAAGCAATTTCCCAAACATTGTGCAAATTCTCATCTTTTGGTTATTTGTGCTTGGAGAAATCTAAGCAACAAACAGAAGATCAAATAAAACTTTTGAATGATACTACCTGTACATTAAAATATGGTTTGGGATCAGAATACCTGAGCCCTTTTAAGATACTTATGAGGTATAATCTATATCAGATTTTCTTTTGTACTTGCAGTCAAATTTTTTGGCTCGGAGATTTAAATTACCGAATAACAGATCTTGATCCGAAGATTGTGAAGGATTGTATTGATAAAAATAATTTAGAGACCATTATTGAATTTGACCAGCTACGGCAACAACACAAGAACAAAAATGTTTTTGTAGGCTACCAAGAAGGGTCACTCACTTTCCGACCAACTTATAAATATGACCCAGGATCAGACAACTGGGATTCAAGGTAATGCTGTAAAATGTTATTTCCTCTTTAACATACTAAATTTGTGTATAATTTGAAATATAAGTTTTTATGTGCATTAGAGTATTTAAGTGTCTTACCAAATAAATATGGCAAAACTTGACAATTGTGCCAGTTCTTCCTGCTCAAAATGTTTTAAGTGCACTTCAATAATGATTACTACAACAATTGGGTGAAGGAGCGTAAATATCATTGAGGTGCAGACTTTAAATTTTGGATTAATGTAGAAGTGTTTGTAGCAGGCAAATTAAGGTTGAGTATTGACAATGTGTTGCACTACATATTAAAACTGTAATCATCCCACAGTGTTCCCATCTTCAGTTTTGATTATTCAGATATCATCTTTTTATCTCTCTTCCAATTTTTAGGGTATTTGTTTGGCAGTCATTTTACATCTGATAATAGTTCTTACTTTGTATCTTTGGGGTATCTTTTCTACAGTATTCAATTATAATCTGAAGATAACCTGGAAACTTGATAATAAAATTGCTACAGTTCACATTTGCACTGTTTTCCTAATTTTTAACATTGTACATTTTATTCACAGTGAAAAAAATAGAGCACCAGCATGGTGTGATAGAATACTGTGGAAAGGTGATGGTATCAAACAGTTAGCTTACAGAAGTCATCCAGAACTCAAAATTAGTGATCATAAGCCAGTTAGTGCATTATTTGATTCACAGGTAAGGCTTGCTCATCTCATTTCATTAGTTGAAGTCCTATTTCTTGGTTGCCAGTTCACACCAAGTGTAGTTTGTTGTAAATTAACTTTTGTTTTTAGACAGACATTTGTATGCATTGTTACTGTATATCATTATATTGATTTCCATTGTAGATTTAGTGTGTACGAGTGTGAACACAGTCATCTACTGCATTCCTTTGGAAGTGTACATGAAATTCAGCTGTCACTTTCAGGTGTTGGTTTTAATTGCTCTTTGGCAGTGTTTGGATGGATACTGCAACATATACAAATTGCTGATTGTCTACAATAATGCACCCCTTTCACCCACCACTCAAATACCACTATCCCTGAGAGTAGGCATCTCTCCATCTCTCATGAGATGCTGGCTCATGTTACAACATGCTATTTGATCCATTCACAGGCAGTTCTGGAAATGTTAATTGCAACTATGAAGGAAGTCATAACATGTCCCAGGAATGGGCTGTCGAATGAGAATTTCTGAAGGCTCCCTTATTTTGAAGAATTTTAAGTACACACTGTGTTTAGGTCCAGAAACAATTTGAATTTTCTGAGGGTGCTTCATAATTAAGAGATTCTGTTCTGACTTCGCCTGAACCATGTTGGGCTGATGGCTTCTTCAGAAGTTTGGGCTTAGTGTGTGTGCTATCATTGATCCTACCCTAGACCCAAAGACAGCACTGCTTTTGTGGCTATTCTTCGGAGTTGTGGTTTATTTTTGGGACCAAAGTATTACTTTCATCATTTCTTTACTCTTGTGGAAGAGGCAGTTCAAAAAAATTTAGAAATATTTATGCTGTTTGGCCATATAGCTGAATTCAAAGCTGTGATTCCTAATAAAGCAAAAACCTGTGACGTCTTTGACTGCAAACAGTTATTTTCATCCATTTAATTTTGCAAATGACTTGGCATCTTACTGCAAGAATGATTCACATTTTTGCATGTTCACAACCTTTAATGGAAGAAAAGATTAAATTAATGAACTTCATGTGTTCGTTGTTTATCAAGCAGTATGTTCTATACAAGTAAAACAAGTTTAAAATAAACATTTGTACTGTGACTATCAAAGCATTCCTATTGTGTAACATGTTTATACTTACAAGAAATATTATTATTCTCTCTGACAAGAAAAAGTGACAACTTTGGAGTTACTAAGTTGATCTGTGTCAATGATCATCACTTGAGTATACTCATTCTTGTGGACAGACCAATATACATGTAAAGGATATGGTGCTTTGTGAAGGGGTAAGTGAAGTGTGCTAACCATGGAAAACGACCTTCTTTATGTCAATGTTCAACACTTTGGAGACCAAGCCCCGAGCATATCTTAGTCCACAACTTCGTCATAGAAAGACCAAACCCTAGAATAGGTAAAGCTGTGATTTTCTTCATGTGCAAGCCACGTGTAACTCAAAAGCTAGAAATGTTTTGTAGGGGAACCATGTATGGACATAACACTACCTGTACCTTGACTGTTGCTGTCTCCTGTTATTCTCCAGAATTATTTCGAAAGAGACATCAGTGAAAGTAACAGCTGCTTTCGCAAATGGCTGAGCCAATATGATCACAGTGATACAGTTTTGTGTGTGTGATTATTAGGTTTCACAGTTTGCTGTAATTCTGCTACAAATACATCATGTTTGTTGGGTGAGCAAGAAATTTCGGAAGCTCAAGAGGAAGAAACTGCTCAATAACTCACCTCTCACTTTTTTTCATGTGGGAATAATTATACTCTGTCATCTTTGAAATATGTAATCCATAAAAGTATTAAGTTAAATATGGAAAATAAATCTTGTTCTTTTACTTTTAGTATGTATTAATCTTGAAGATACATCAGTTACATACGGGCCACTAATGCTTTAAATAATGGCATAAATGATGGATCACCTAAGCCTGATAGTCTAAGTGACCCATCTCCAAAGTTTTAAGTGATTCTGAAAAAGACCAGCAGAGGGAAGTTTCAAGCAGGCAAAAATCTCAGCTTGTCTGTAAAGTTAGGAAATGGCCATATATTATAGATTACAAGAGTACGTCAGATGTTGTGTTTTTTTTTTCTTTCAATTTTGACTTTATATTTGGTATGACAAAGGTTGAAGTAAACTTCCATTCATGTCCGTTAAGGAAGATTATAGAACATTTGCGGACACATGTCAGGTGGTGGTCTGATGATGAGTTCCTTGTAGCTTGTGAGGAGTCATTTTCCAAATGATTTTTTCAAGAGGGGACAAGAAAAGCAAGAGATTTACTATTTCTACTAGACAATTACACTTGCTACCAACCTAAATAAAATTAATGTCATTCTCTTGTACATTGAATATTATTTAAGGAATCACCATGTGAATTGCCATCAGGCTTATAGAACTGCAAAAGAGAGTATATTCAGGTACAAAATTTATAATCTTATTAAAAACCCCAAAAATGTGGCTAAAAATTAGTCTTATTTTAAATTTATGGGTGTTTGTGATGGGATTCAGTTAATGAGGAGCAGTGGTGAAATGCTGATGTGGTTGCAAAAGCAAACATTGGAGTCGAGAAGCTCCTGAATCACCAGAAATTTAGTTAAAAGCATTAAGGCCCATAGATAGCATGATAACTTTTTTAATTTTTATGTCTCATCATTTGCAAAGAGATTTGCAAATTTCGGCAAAAATAGATGCTACCTTCTCAGGTCCCTAAGTGTGGGAGTTTCCTCCCCCCACCTTCGAACGTGATGTTTAGCTACTCAGACTCTGCAAGGAATTTAATAATGTTTGCAGTCAAGAAGAAAGGAGAAACCCTACTTTTGTAGAAATGATTGAGGATTCCTACCACGTAGCTCATTCAGATGGAAAAAAGAAGTGGGCACGACTTTCCCAATTGTTAAATACTAAAAACGACAACAGGTCACCTTCATTGGTGTTGATCAGAAAAATACATGAAGAAGAAAGATCATTGAACCCTACTCAAATAGAAACAGCCAGGAGAAAAAGGTCATATGGAGATTTGACCAATGCTTTGACACTCATTGGCTTTGTAGATTTAAAACAAATTATTCAACATAAACCAGCAAAACAGGGATACTGGTGACAATTGTAAAATGTCATGTATCATCACTCAGCAATGATATGTAATAACTACTACAGTAGCAGCAGCAACAAAATTTGCAGCAAGTCTCAAGGAACTTTGCACTTCTGTACTTCTGATTTTTGCTAAATGCAAGATAAGCAATGAAAATTGTTTCCATATTAACATCCGCTGCAGAAGCTTATTTGTGGGAGGCTGAAAAACTAGTAATACATTGTACCTTTCTTCAGAGTCTCTGAAAAAATTAGGCAAATGATACAGAAAAAGCTACAAATTTAATCTTAGTGACTGCCAAGAATCAGTGTAGCAATAGGATGCCCCCTGCTCTCTCAGCTGTTGAAAAAAGTTTACAAACTGGTAATAATGATTTTTCACAGCTAGGAACAGTTGCTGGGAATGGCTACATACAGTAATTACGTAAAGGTTGCGGACTCAGTCTTTAACAAACTTTTGACCTGTTGAGAGCCGACCGCTGTGGCCGAGCAGTTCTAGGCACTTCAGCCGCACTGCTGCTACGGTCACAGGTTCAAATCCTGCCTCGGACATGGATGTGTGTGATGTCCTTATGTTAGTTAGGTTTAAGTAGTCCTAAGTCAAGTGGACTGATGACCTCAGATGTTAAGTCCCATAGTGCTCAGAGCCATTTAAACTGTTGAGAGTATAAATGGCAAAATTAAAGCACTTTGCTCTGATGAGATAGCAAACAGTTTTTATCTGAAAAAAGTAGGAAAACTGTTTGGTTGTGATCTGTCGTACCTTACCTATTGTTGTATGTTGTCATTTTGTGGAGCTACTCAGACTCATTGATAGTTTAACTTCTGGCCCAGACATGATTTTCAAAAGATGTAAACATACCTGAATGACACTAAAGAAGATTTATGTAATTAGTAGTGAGCCAGTGCCTGTCAATGTCAAGTTTCAAGACACAAAAGAATTAAAGACATTACTGCCAATGGGCATTGATTTATATCATTTGTGTTGGACTGGAATTTGAACCCAGGTCTCCTGCTTACTAGGCAGATACGCAGACCACTACGCCATCTGGACATAGTGTTCACAACAGCCGCGCAGACTACCTTGACTCGCCTCCTGTCATATGTCACGTCTAACATATGTCACGTCTAACATATGTCACGTCTAACATATGTCACGTCTAACATATGTCACGTCTAACATATGTCACGTCTAACATATGTCACGTCTAACATATGTCACGTCTAACATATGTCACGTCTAACATATGTCACGTCTAACATATGTCACGTCTAACATATGTCACGTCTAACATATGTCACGTCTAACATATGTCACGTCTAACATATGTCACGTCTAACATATGTCACGTCTAACATATGTCACGTCTAACATATGTCACGTCTAACATATGTCACGTCTAACATATGTCACGTCTAACATATGTCACGTCTAACATATGTCACGTCTAACATATGTCACGTCTAACATATGTCACGTCTAACATATGTCACGTCTAACATATGTCACGTCTAACATTGTTGGTTTCTTGAACACTGCCTTGTAAACCTGAGAGTTTTACTAAACATTTTGTGCACATATGGTTTAGTGACCATGATGTCATCATAGTGACTATGGTTATGAAAGTTGATAAATCAGTCAAGAGGGCTAGGAGAGTGTTTCTGCTAGAAAGAGTAGATAAGTAGTCGTTAGCATCTCACTTAGACAATGAACTGCAATCGTGAAGTTCCAGAATGATGTCCATAGGGGAATTGCGGGCAAAGTTTAAACAGATTATAAGTCATGCTATGGGCAGTAAGGGGAAACTACAGCCGTAATTTTTCTCGGGGGCATGCAGCTTTACTGTATGATTAAATGATGATGGCGTCCTCTTGGGTAAAATATTCCGGAAGTAAAACAATCCCCCATTCAGATCTCCGGGCGGGGACTATTCAGGACGACGTCGTTATCAGGAGAAAGAAAACTGGCATTCTACGGATCGGAGTGTGTAACATCAGATCCCTTAATTGGGCAGGTAGATTAGAAAATTTAAAAAGGGAAAGGGATAGGTTAAAGTTAGATATAGTGGGAATTAGTGAAGTTCGGTGGCAGGAGGAACAAGACTTTTGGTCAGGTGAATACAGGGTTATAAATACAAAATCAAATAGGGGTAATGCAGGAGTAGGTTTAATAATGAATAGGAAAATAGGAATGCGAGTAAGCTACTACAAACAGTTCTTGTGTGAACGCACACACTATGCCCGAACTCGTACGGGACTTGGTAGATTAATCTGCCACAAGTAGTGAGAATGATGGGCAAACATCTCTTAGGCTCACTACGAATGTATTGGTGTGGACATGTTGGGAATGTGGGTCTCACGGGGAGCGTGCAAGCGATAAGTCCCTGCAGTCGCACTATCCTCTGTGCCCTCGGTGGCTCAGATGGGTAGAGCGTCTGCCATGTAATCAGGAGATCCCAGGTTCGAGTCCCGGTCAGGGCACACATTTTCAACATGTCCCTAGTGAAGTACATCAATGCCTGTTCGCAGCTAGGGTGTCCATTTAATTATCATTTCACTACTACAAACAGCATAGTGAACGCATTATTGTGGCCAAGATAGACACGAAGCCCGTGCCTACTAGATTAGTACAAGTTTATATGCCAACTAGCTCCGCAGATGAAGAAATTGATGAAATGTATGATGAGATAAAAGAAATTATTCAGGTAGTGAAGGGAGGCGAAAATTTAATAGTCATGGGTGACTGGAATTAAAAGTAGGAAAAGAGAGTAAAGGAAACATGGTAGGTGAATACGGATTGGGGGTAAGAAATGAAAGAGGAAGCTGTCTGATAGAATTTTGCACAGAGCATAAATTAATCATAGCTAACACTTGGTTCAAGAATCATGAAAGTATGTTGTCTACATGGAAGCATCCTGGAGATACTAAAAGGTATCAGATAGATTATGTAATGGTAAGACAGAGATATAGGAATCAGGTTTAAAATTGTGAGACATTTCCAGGGGCAGATGTGGACTCTGACCACAATCTATTGGTTATGAACTGTAGATTAAAACTGAAGAAACTGCAAAAAGGTGGGAATTTAAGAAGATGGGACCTGGATAAACTGACTAAACCAGAGGTTGTACAGAGTTTCAGGGAGAACATAAGGGAACAATTGACAGGAATGGGGGAAAGAAATACATTAGAAGAAGAATGGGTAGCTTTGAGGGATGAAGTAGTGAAGGCAGCAGAAGATCTAGCAGAGAACCCATAGCCCGCATCTCGTGGTCATGCGGTAGCGTTCTCGCACCCGGATTAGATTCCCAGTGGGGTCAGGGATTTTCTCTGCCTCGTGATGGCTGGGTGTTGTGTGTTGTCCTTAGGTTAGTTAGGTTTAAGTAGTTCTAAGTTCTAGGGGACTGATGACCATAGATGTTAAGTCCCATAGTGCTCAGAGCCATTTGAAGAGAACCCATAAAAATTCTGTTTGTATATAAAATTGCTAAGTGGGTACAAGTCTTCCACACAGTCACTCGCTGACCAGTCTGGTTCGGCAGTAGAAGATAGCAAAAGGAAGGCAGAAGCTTTAAATTCCACATTTAAGAAAGCATTCATGCAGGAGAAACATACAAATGTACCATTGTTTGAGCATCACAGTGTCCCGGATGGGTGATGTAATAAGTGTCCCTGTGATAGAGAAACAACTGGCAGAGTTGAAAAGAAATAAGTTGCCAGGTCCGGATGAAATCCCAGTTCGGTTTTACAAAGAGTACTCCACAGCATTTGCCATTACCTAGTTTGCATATATTGTGAATCTGTCAACCAGTGCAAAGTGCCAAGTGACTGGAAAAAAATGCAGGTGACTCCTGTAATAAAGAGTAGAAGAATAGGTGTGCAAAATTA
Organism: Schistocerca gregaria; assembly: GCF_023897955.1. Taxonomy (NCBI): domain Eukaryota; kingdom Metazoa; phylum Arthropoda; class Insecta; order Orthoptera; family Acrididae; genus Schistocerca; species Schistocerca gregaria. The sequence continues at coordinate 187,511,458 of NC_064920.1, read as the reverse complement.
CAGACCAATAGCCTTAACATTAGTTTGCTGCAGAATTTTGAGTTCAAATATAATAAATTTTCTACAGACCGAAAAGCTTATGTCCACAAATCAACACGGCCTTAGAAAGCATCGTTCATGCACATATCTCACATGATATACTGTGAACTATGGATGAAGAGCAATAGGCTGATTCCACATTTCTAGATTTCTGAAAAGCATTCGACACTGTACACCACTGTAGACTGTTAACAAAGGAACTTGCATATGGAATAGGCTCCCAGATATGTGAATGGCTCAAAGACATCTTAAGTAATAGAACCCAGTATGTTGTCCTTGACAGCAACAGGGTTACATCAGCAAGGCAACAGGGAGGTGTGATAGGACTGTCGCTGTTTCTCTATATACATAAATGATCTGGCAGACAGGCTGGGCAGCAATCTGCAGTTATTTACCGACGATACCATGCTGTACATGAAGGTATCAAAGATAAATGACTGTAGGTTGATATGAGATGACCTAGACAACATTTCTGTTGGTTTGATGAATGGTAGCTGGCTCTTTAATGTAGAAAAATGTAAGTTGATGTGGATGAATAGGAAAAACAAACCCGTAATGTTTCGGATACAGCATTAGTAGCATCATGCTGTACAGTCACATTATTTTTGGCATAACATTGAGAAGTGCAATGAAATGGAATGAGCATGTGAGGATTGTGGTAGGCAAGGCAAATGTTGGACTTTGGTTTATTGGGAAAATTTTAGGGAAGTGTGGTTCATCTCAAAGAATTCAGCATATATAAGACACTAGTGCAACCTGTTCTTGAGTACTGCTAGAGGTAAGGCATTCACATCAGGTTGAATTGAAAGAAGTCATTGAAACAATTCAGAGGTGAGCTGCTAGATTTGTTACCGATAGGTTCGATCAGCATCCAGCTGTTATGGATATGCTTCAGAAGCTCAAACGGGAATCCCTGGAGGGAAGAAGACATTTATTTCGATAAACACTACTTAGGAAATGTAGAGAACTGACTAATGATCCTTCTGCCAGCAACATGCATTACACTAGGGACCACAAAGATAAGATACTAGAAATTAAGGATTATACGGAGGCATATAGACAGTAGTTTTTGCCTCGCTGAGCGAGTGGAACAAGAGAGGAAATGACTAGTTGTGCTACAGGGTACCATCTGCCCCACACGGCTTGTGGAGGATGTAGATGTAGGCCTTAGCGACCATTTTGCCCAGCACTTAAAGGAAGGTACTGAATTCAGTTATAGACAGTTTGCACTGGAGGGGAAATTACAAATCCAATGACTGCAATCACACATCAATTTTGTGCGTATTTAATGAGTTGGCAAACTTTACATGCAAATTTCCCCTATAAAATATGCACATGGTGAAATGTAGAACACATAGCTGGCACCTTCAGCAGCAACACTGACTTCAGTATGGCTGGACGTAGAGTTAGGCTGAATCGGATCACAAATATAGGTACATAATGCCAAGCTGCTTCAACTCAGTGCCAGAGTTCATCAGTCATAGTGGATGGTGAGTGGTGGCATGCTAGTCTCTTTGCAACCTGCGACTAATGTTCTCAATGTGTAAGACCAGGAGAATGTGCTGGTCAGGACAACAGTCGCACATCCTGTCTCAAGGTATATCAAGAGAGCAAAGGCAACTTGTGGTCTTACATCATTATGTTAAAAAATAAATTCATGAAGATGGGGCGCAACTGGTGGCCCAACATGTCATAAATTTAAGACCTACTGTGCAAATTACTGACTGTGCAAACTAGAAGTGATAATCTTGTGTAACAAGCAGCAGACTATACCATCTTGCCAGGTGCTGGGCTCTTATTACAATAGCAAATGCAATTTGCATTCTCGTTAACGTCTCTGTGCATGAATTATGTCTGTCATGATACTGTATGCAGGATTGTGCTCTTATAAGAAAGACAGTGTGATTAACTCTTGCCCAGCGTTGTTGTTGGGCACACCACTATTGGCACATCTCTCTGCTGTCCTGTCAATGGAAGTTGGAACGAAGGTAACTGTTGTCTTACTGCAAACAAGTCCGTTTCCCAACTGAAGGTCGTGTGGCTGGTTACCTATTTCCTCTCTTCTATAGCACCTCTGTAGCAGGATTATGCATCCAGTTCCACTTATATTTGAACACTGGATTTGCCTTACCAACCACTGCACTTTGTTGATGCATTTGTTCTTGATTACAACTGAAGGCATATGAAATGCGGGTTTTTCCAGGTTTCATATTTATGTACTATTTAGTAATTTGAGCAACGTATAGTATTTTCTTGAGAATATAGTTTATTCAATATATATTTTTATACTGTACTTTGAAGTGGTCGTTCCACTCAACCCCTTCCTGCACTGTATGGGAAAAATATATTAAAAACAAAGATTCCAAGACTTACCAAGCGGGAAAGCGCCGGCAGACAGGCACAATGAACAAAAAACACACACACACACAGAATTACTAGCTTTCGCAACCGATGGTTGCTTCTTCAGGAAGGAGAGGGAAAGACGAAAGGATGTGGGTTTTAAGGGAGAGGGTAAGGAGTCATTCCAATCCCGGGAGCGGAAAGACTTCCCTTAGGGGGAAAAAAAGGACAGGTGTACACACACGCGCGCCCGCACACGCACACTCACACTCACGCGCGCACACGCTCATGCTCACGCGCGCACACGCTCATGCTCACGCGCGCACACGCTCATGCTCACGCGCGCACACGCTCATGCTCACGCGCGCACA